>NC_133026.1:134404166-135108333 GCF_048771995.1 Taeniopygia guttata
TTTAAGTTTGGGTAGAATGAAATACTGAAATATCTCATATTTAATCCTGAGCAGAGGAAACCACCACAGGATTCATGACTGATGTTTTCACATAAAGCAGTAATCATGACATTACAACACAAGTATGGCAGACTCATGAACATGTTAATAAAGAATCCAAGCTTTGCTGTCACTAAAGTTAGAAGATTCTCCTCTCCAAAAGCCACCCCACCCTCCCCAGTACCTCAAGGCAGTATGAATTCATACAGATGAAAATACAAATGTACACGCACACAAGTCCTGCAGATTCAGAATGTAACTAATACATTAAGAAATGTATTATTGGAATACACTAAAGTATATATATAAAGTGTATATCCATCACAGTATAATGAAAGTCATGTCCTAAAATGCCTAATTTTTTAAATTTGCTTTCCTGTGTTTTTTCTTGAGAATTTCTTGCAACTGACATTATATTACAAAAATGCACTGGAATGGTGAATAAAGGATATTTTGCATAGAGCATTAGATTGGTAAAGACTGGCAAATATTTTCCAGGTTTGCATCTGAAACTGTTAATTAGATCTATTTTAACCAATATCCAGCTACCACTTCATGACAAAGATCTTTGTGTAAAGAAAGTTTTTCAGAAGGACCTTAAACATTTTATAAAGGAAAACTATTACTCCAGCAAACACTACTCCAAGAAAAAGGAACTACACCTTGAGTTTCAAATTATTTCAATAGTCTTGATGTAAAGGCCTGCTTGATGCCTGGCTCTTCTACATCAAAGACATCAAGTTATCTTTAGACCTTGCTGATTTTTATCCATAGCACAAACGAACACGTATTGCATAGGGAGAAGGGGAAATGAATCCCACCAGATTTCCAGAAATACATTACAAATGGTACATAGGACTGATGGCACAAAGTTTTAAACCAAAATTTTTATTACATGGCTAATATGTGGTTAACTGCAGGCTTCAAGTTCATCTAATCTGCATAATGAGAATAGAAAACATAAATTGACACAAGGCAAGAAAATGAAAAAGCACAAAAAACTGAAATAAAAGCTTTAACCTTACTTGTTACTCTCATAGGATCTCTTGTTTCACTAATGAAGAGCCACTTTTTGACGAAGGACAGACATACAGACTAAATCCTTCCTATTTTCCTTCACTTTCCTGCAAAAAAGCACCCATATTGAGGTAGGGGGAAAGGAAGGAAGGACAGATCTCTCTCTTGCATCTAGAAGGGTTTGTCCAGATCATTTGGATTTTGTACTTTAAAAAGACACAGGGTCAGAGGCACAGTGTGCACTTTAACACAAGAATACACCTGAATACTTATCAACCCTCTCCAGTAACTACCTCTGTAAATTTGTGTGTTGGCAGAAATGGAACATAAGCAAGGATGTCCAGGGGATTTCACAGAGATAAGCAAGGAACACAATAGCACATGTCTCGGCAACAGCCCTGGCCCTGCAGTGCCGACACCTGCTAGAACTTTGCCCTAGCTGAAATCCCCTTAACACAAGTTTATTTTAAGGAATTTCCTATCTCTGTTTTTCTATTTTACTTTAGTAGCATAGGAAGATTACACATTTGAAATTTATATAAATATTTTTAAATAATTTTATTTTTTTTTTTTACTATTTATTTAAACTTGTAGAAGAATACATTATGCATTCCAATCATGCAGTCAAGGAAAGTACTGAAAAAGAATACTAAAAGCAAATAATGCAGTAATAGCCAGGTAAGCCTGTAATAGTAAAATATTTTTTCAGAAATTCTATAAATGGATTGTGATTGGGACCTCTCAGGAAGAAGTGTCTGAAAAAGTAAGATTTCAACAAACAAAATCCTAGAAAAATTGAAGCATGGTTGTCAGAAAACCATCTCTTTTAAATATCCACATTGTATACTTTGTACTATTTAGGATATACTGAACAAATGAGCCTTAAGAGTAATTCAACACAGAGTCTCCTGGTGACTTGCAGCCCTTTAATTACTATGGAATGGTTGGAAAGGGACCTTAAAGATCATCTAGTTCCAACTCTGCTGTCATGGGCAGGGACACCTCGCACTAGATCAAGTTGCTCAAAGTCCCATCCCTTCAAGGGACAGGGCACCCACAACTTCTCTGGGCAACTTTGTCCAGTGCCTCACCACTCACACAGTAAAGAATTTCCTTCAGTATCTAATCTAAACCTACTCTCTTTCAACTTAAAGCCATTATCCTTTGTCCTACATGCCCTTGTCCAAAACCCCTCTCCTAACACTCCTGCAGGTCCCCTTTATGTAACAGGAGACCGCTCTAAGGTGTCCTAGAGACTTCTCTTTCCCAGGCTGAACAACCCCAACTCTCTCAGCCTGTTGTCCTAGACAAGGTTCTCCAGCCTTCTGATGATCTTTGTGTCCCTCCTCTGGACTTTTTCCAACCATGAATGTCTCTGTTATGTTGGGGCCCTCAGAGCTGGATGCATGTCTCCAGGTGGGGGTCTCACCAGAGCAGAGCAGAGGGGCAGAATCACCTCTCTGGACATACAGGCCATGCTTCACATGATGCAGCCCAGGACATGTTTGGGTTTCTGGGCTGCAAGTGAACATTGCTGGGCCATGTCCATCCTCGCATCCACCAGCATCCCCATGTCCTTTTTTCCAGGGCTGCTCTCAATCCATTCTCTGCCCAATCTACTTTTGTGCTTGGGATTGCCCTGCCTCAGGTGCTTAGCAGCTTGCTGTGCAACAGCACTCCAGGTTCCTCAAGGTAAAAAATAATTTAGATTATAAAATATCCTTGACTCTCATAGAAGCAAAATAGGAGAGACTACTTGATACATTGTTCCTGGAAACCATGATTATAAACAGATGAGTAACATGGAAAAGTGAGGAACCTTTCCCTGTGTTCAGTTATTTCCAGGTGCAAGCAAGAACTCCTCTGAAACAGACACACATTTGGAATGTGAATTCTAGTCACTGCATATTTTAATACCTCTGAAGAGGTCACCGTTTTACTTGATTTTGTTTCCTCTGTTGCAGGAGACAGCAGAGTGTGTTTCTAGACATGTAACTCACAGCAAGAAGAATTTGACAAAGAACAGCTGAAATTCTCATCTATATTGAAGCTGCCTGCAGAGAGGTGCAGACCAGAGGTGACAAAGGCATATTGACTATGATTCCTTTACTCTTTCATTCCTCCATTTCCCAAATATCATGTTAATTCTGTGTCCCCAAAGATTAAACCTCAGGTTACTAAGTAACATTCATATACATCTACAAGCAATTTATACTGTAAAGTAATAAGCTACCTATTTTGTTTCTATAGGACCTCTGCAGAAATTCTACCACTTCGATGGGCATTATTGGACAACAAATAAAATTTAGATGCAAAACAGTCATGCAATGGTACTACATTCACTGAACCTTTCCAAAAAGGATTTTCAAGATAGATGTAAGAGGACAGAATGAAAAGAGGTTTACAAATCCAGTCTGTTTTAACTTACCCAAATAAAATTTAAGAAAAGCTTTTCAATATTGGATATACAATATAATTTTGCTGTGAGAAGAAGGAAAATCAGGTTCCTTGAAAAGCTTCTGCATTTGGACGGTTTTTGCAAGCCACAACTGCTTGCCTCCCTCTTGTTATTTAATCAGTTCACTGATACAAATCTGGAGAACTTACAGGAGTCAAAACAATCACAACTGAAGAAATACTTACTCTTCTCTCAATAGATTCTTACAGGGTTCTGAAATAACATTGGTAGGAAGATGCAAACTAAAAGGCTGCCTGTATTTGTATCTCTCTGCACTTTAAACCACAGATGACAGCAGCTTTCCTGTCTGTACAAAACATATTAGGTATCCTTTGGTATGGATTTGTAAGCCAACTATGAAAAAAGCCCAGCCCAGGGATGGAGCTGTCACAACTGACTCTTTGGTTTAAATGTATTGACAATGTCAATTTAAAATAAGAAACAAAAATCTTCAGATACAACTATTCAAGTCAATTAACCATACCAGTTTGTTAAACCAAAGCATGCTCATTGGCCTGAGTGCTCTTACATTGCAAATATACCACATTTTGACTTAGGCATCACAGACAGAACAGTTAAGTGACAATGCAGCATTTACAGTGGCATCTGAGGCAGAAGCAGCACCTCCGAGTGTCCCATCCCAGGTTACAATACCAGTGCTTTTTCTGTCAGCCATTTTCTCATTGTAAATGAGTCACTTGAAATGAAGTATGAAGTCAAGTGAAAATGGCACAACTGAGAGTATGACAAGACCTTAACTAACAGCA
The DNA here is from genome assembly GCF_048771995.1 of Taeniopygia guttata. Taxonomy (NCBI): domain Eukaryota; kingdom Metazoa; phylum Chordata; class Aves; order Passeriformes; family Estrildidae; genus Taeniopygia; species Taeniopygia guttata. The sequence goes on from NC_133026.1 coordinate 134,408,448, forward strand.
CTTGATCTATAATTGCCAGCTATATAGTGACCCTTACTTTGCTTCTGGAAAAAGCTACTAAAATGTATTCTAGAAATGTGAACAGACTTTACTGCAAGTATAAACAAGTCCCAAACCAATAATGTAAAATATGCAAATAAAGTAAAATTACTCCATTTTATTACCTGTATAAGAAACATAATACCCCATTCATTTCACTCACATTTCACTGAAAACTACTGAATGTCAAAATAGCAAATCATTTTTTTGGTCAACCGTATTTGAACTGGAGATTTTTTTTCTTTATGATACATTCTACTTGGCATATCATATACTTGTAACTCTTTATCTGACTACTTTTTTCATAGGTAAACAGTGGCATTTAGAAACAGTACTGAATTCTCAAAACTCAGAAGTAGCAAATGAAGTCACTTGGAAAAAGCAATGCATAAATCTATTCACCTATGCAATAGCAGCATCTGACAATTATTTTGACAAAGATGTTAATGCAGAAGACATTTTCCCATAGCTCTGAAAAAGCTTACTTCCAAGGCAGCAAAGTCAAAAAATGCACTTTCTTACAGAAAAATTCTAATGAGGAAATTTGATTCCCCTGTAAAACATCCCCTTTTTGATTTTCAGCAAATTGTACTGAACTTGTCAGATCATCAACCTGTAACAAATTGTTAACACAAACTACAGCAGAGCACACTGAATAATTAATTTCCAGAGTTCACCTTTATTAAAAACAAGGTTTTTGTTGTGAGGACAAATAATCTCTCACTCGTAGCTTGAAAGCCTAAGATAGGATCATTGGCTTCCAGGGTTGCTACCAGCTGCTTAGCAACCTGTCCTACTTGTCTTCCTTCCTTCCTGTTGTAGAGAACTGTGGCCAGAGGAGTTGGCTGGCGATAGATGAAAACTCTTCGCATGCACTCACAAAGAGCAGCGTAGGAGTAATCTGGAGCACAAGCCATGAACTTCTTGTCTTGCTTTGATGCTTGGACATAACCTGTATAGCCCAAAAGCAAGCAGAAGGGATAAGTAATATATGGGTTTCAAAAGAATTTTAATAGTTAATACTATAATAGTTAGCTTAACTGACTGATAAAAATGCAAGCTTAACTTAAAAAATAATATGCAATTTGTAACAGAAAAACCCCTAAAACAAACAACAACCAACAAAAAAAACTCCAATATCAACAAAAAAAAACCCCGAACTACCAAACCACTCTTATTACATAATCCAGTACTTTCTGAAGAGATGTATTAACCAGTTTAATACCAATATACAAGTCTCATGTACCTCATCTTAACTGGTGTTTTGGATACATATGTACAGCAAGATACTCTTCCTACATCTGGCTCCTTTCTGCCTCGCAAAGTCCTTCATTTTCTCAGCAGGCCACAGACATGGTCCATATGAGCAATCTTGGCCCAATATTAGCGGTCTAAGTAGAATAAATCTCTTCTCTCTCCTCATCTCCCACTGAATAATTACATTTAAAAATTTGGATTTCTGAGTCTACCTAATCTTGAACAGACACACATGTCTTCTGTTTAGAACTGACTAAAAAAAAAAAAGAAATTACTTTTCAACACACTGTAATTTCTGTTAATATTCACTCAGAAGGAAGAAGGCCCTCCCTTTTCCACTTTCATTACAGGACTCTAGTATCAAATTGACTCATTTCAGACTGATCTCCTTTCACACTTTTGTAAAGAGAACTGAGATGCAATTTTGCAAAGTGATCTGCCATCTTTCTGCAAGGTTATTTGTTTCACTTCTGTTGAAAAATGCATGCCAATGGTTATCACATGGGTCAACAAGACAGGAAAAATCTAAAGGTCACTTATTAAAACTCCTTACCATACATTACACACACCTAGACACATAATCAGTTAACTGCAGCTATTGCCTGATGATGTCTGTGTGAGTGTTACAGTGGTGATTATGCTTTTCAGTCTCTAACTCAAGGTCACTTACCCAAGGAGCTCTCCTTTTTACTAAGCAGTTCTGTGCTTACATCCTATACATGGTCTGAAAAGGCTTGTCCTCCTCCCAGGGCATAAACATCTCATTTCTATGTTATCTTATTTCTAAAATTAAGCTGCTGTCACTGTTGACTTTGTGTTAGAGATAGAAATGAGATGAGACACTTCTTTGTGCCCAAGAGCCGAATTTTTACTGTGCACAGCTCAGTTTTACATGGTATCAGAAGGCACTGTGTTTGCCTCTAACTGGTTAACAACCCACTGAAACTCACTTCACTGCTAGGGATATGGCCTCTGTGTGGTCAGTCAAACCTCCCCCTCTCTAGACAGGTTACATATTTCCTTCACGGATTCTCATGGGATAGACTTCTTGTTTTTATAGGTGCAAACTCTTCTTACAAAAATAGATTGCTAGGTAAACTAATTCTCATTCTTATGATTCTTTTCTTATGGGAACTTGATAGGCTAACAGCAAGGCCTAAACCATGTCTTACAAGGCCTCTCTTCTATAAGGTTTTACCGATATGCAACAAGCTACCATGATGCTTTAAACAGAATTATATCTTTCTATTCAGATTTAAGTAAGTGAAATATCAACATCAGCCAAACCAGCAGTATTCATATAGAAAAGTCTCAGAAGTGTGTGACACAGAGTTAATTTCTTACCTAAAGCATTAAAAGTTGCAATGTGTTCCCACATATTCTCTGGTTGGTCAGAGTGAGGCTGCCAGAGAAGAGCATCAACATCATGCCTCAGGCAGAAGCATGGCATTTCTTTGGGATTCACAACAACAGAGAAAAGATACTGGTTGCTTCCAAGATTAATCTGAAAACAAAACAAATGCAACATATTGATTCAAAGCATAAATAGCAGATACTGTTATGCATACTGCCAAGTTAGATGATCAACAGTTTTATGTTTGTTACTTGATGTTTGAAATCATTAAGCTGCATCCCACTGATCAACAGCTCAATACACCACAAGTGCCTTACATATTTCAAGGAGATACTATTAAGATTGTTGGAATAATATTCAGAGAAACATTATGTCCACTACACAAGCAAATGGGAATGTATTTTGCGCAGAAATAGTTTTCTAGGATAGATCCTAACCTGTAACTTCTCATGTTTCGAAAAAGATTCTCTCTAATTAATCACATCTGGTTTTCTGCAGGGCTAAGAGGGAAGGAAATAATGTCCCTCTCAGGTGAGAGATTGCAAGCACTGAAACAAGGATTGGATAGAATACTAAAATTATGAAATGTTGACATTTTTAAATTTACTTGCAAACAAGTAATTATTAAATTTCAGATCAGCACACTCTTCAATAAAAATGTTTGTAGGATTTGTGGGTAAAAAAGCTGTACCAGCCCCATTTCTGAAGGAAAACGCCCCATAATTGCTAACAAGAAACCCCAAACAACTTGAAAGGAGATTTTCACTAAATAAAAGTGAAATATATTCCTGTATGCTGAAAAAACTCATATTTCTACATACTCTAACAAGGATCAAAACTGCAAGTTCCCATAGAAGGGGCTGAATTTAGTTTTTCCTACCCGCTATAACTGTCCTTTGACCATAACATTTTAAACACATTACCCTTTGACTTACTTCTATGCCACCCATTTTAAGAACTCTTCACAAGCACCCTGGAGTTCAAACTTGCTTTACTATGACTTGTTTCCTGCTAGAAAGCAGCCTTTTGTGTTGCAGATGCACAAAAACATCCCTTTTGTGATGAGCTCCCGTTCCTTCTGATCTGTGGACTCTGGGGTATTTCTTACCCTTCAGTGTGAGAAGCAGTAGTTCAGACTGAGTTATTTAGAACTTTATCCAGTCTGGTGTTGAAAATCTCAAGGACAGAGCTTGCACAATTTCCTAGGCATCCCCAGTCATGCAACAACCAAAATGTAGTTTTTGCTTTCATGCAGTTAAAAAAAAAATAACCCAAAAAACACCATGACAATGAGTTAATCTGTAATGTTTTCATATGATTTTGTTGTTGCCAACTCTAGGCAACAGCCCAGATCAAATTCTAGCTTTCTGTTAGTCAGGGCTGCTTACAACCCAGATGAAGCCTGCTATTGAAGCATTTTGCCCCCCAGTCTACAATTTTTAGTGTGATTGACAAAGAAGTATTATAAAGTGATCTATGGTCCAGCTTCTTAGTAAAAAAGGTTAGGTTTCTACCAGGCTGTCTGAAAAATTACTGAGGAAAATACAAACTAAGTAATCTAAATAATTTTATGTCACTGAAAAAGACCCTTTCCTTACAATTATTTTGGTATAACTTTGGTTTTTCAAATGGCTCACTTGTGAAAGTGTATGTATTTTTTAATGAGAACAAAAGGAGCTTTGTTTTTATATTAAAATCGCATTGAAGGACACATATGACTTGACAATTTCTGTTGCTACTGTGATTTAATATTATGGGAGATAGTATGTGATTTCAAGAGTCTACAAATTTTTGTATTCATAATAGAGGTCCATTTCCAAACAAAAAATATTTTAAAGTATTTCCATAATAGTTTGCAGCACTTACTATATGAGTGACTTTCAAGGTATCACCATCAAATCTGCTCAAGCTTGCACCATCTTCAAGAAAAGCATCACATTCTTCTAACTCTTGAGCATTACAAGGTGGGTTTTCCTTTTCGGGGTTTGGATTCTGAAAAAAAGAATGAACTACACTGAAAATTGAAACTACTGGGAAAAAAAAAAGAATCCTCTTTATAATAAAAAAACAACCCAAAGAATAATTTAATGTGAATAATTATTTGCATATCCATAATACTGGAAGATTAAGGTATAATGTACTTACTCAAAATTAATAGAATAATTTCTGCTCTGGAGGACAGCAGAAGTGGTAGGTACAATAAAATCAATTTCAGTTTGAAGAAAGGTGCATAAGCCACTAAAACATGGACAATAAATTCCCTTCTCTAAGTAGCAAAAGCACACAATCCTGAAACCATATGCACATTTAGGAAATGTACATCAGTGTAAGCTTGTTTCATCTTGCCATCAGTAATGCTATTGAAAAACAGATTAATTAATTTTATAAGCAGCTCTAAATATATGACACATTTTCGTTTTGTTATTAATTTTAATTTATTAAAATCTATTCTAAATTAATGAAAACTTATGATTAAAAATCATCACTTTAAGATCAGTATGAAGTACAAAATAAAAGAAATTTAAAGTTAAAAAAAAATCTATAGTAAAAAGATATGCTACAATATCTTGCTCACAAATACTAAGGGAAAGAGGAGAGAAATCAGTCCGGAGTACTAAATAGAATTTATTTTAATAACAGTTTTCAGCCTTTTTAAAAACAAAGTAATAATCCAAACCTAGTATATCAAAAGCCACTGGGAGGCACACTTCACAAGTTTTAGATGAGATATCATTTTTTAATTAATCCAAGTATCAAGCAAATATCAGCTAAAAATTACATTTTAGTTTAAACAGACTTCCTGTATAACAAAAATGCCAGAAAGTTCATGAGTCATATTTATAGTTTCCTAAATTTTCCTTTTAAACATGTCATTTACACTCTGTAGGTCAAGTACAGTAACCCTAGCAAGACAGTAAAGAAGTTTTGCTAACCTATTGATAAACAAGAAACAGACATCTTTCAAAATCATTTAATTAATTGCTTTAAAACAAACTGGCACATCCTAAATGGTGGGAACAAAGTTTATTTTCAGTGTTAAATCAGGCTTCTGTTTGGTGCACAGACACCATCACAGAGGTTAAATTGAGTTCCCCTTGAAGATGGTTTTACTGTTCAAAGTGCATTCACAACTCTAGTGCCATTAGTTTGTTACAGTTTCAATTAAAAATGAATAAATAGTAAAAGAATTGATGAGCTGGGTTAATGCAGTGCAAATAAGGGTAGCAAGAAAAGGCAACATGCAAAAGCACAAGAATTTGAAGTGTTTGATTCTTGACTCTTTACCATTACTTCAGAGGTAAGATGCATCAGGCTTTCAGCTATTTCAGAGCATTGGGAGGGGTCCATAATTAATTCCCCTCTTGTGTCACCAACAATTAGCTCTGTCCACCGGCATCCCTCATTTTTCTTAATCAGAGAGATTTCCAAACTGAAATGCAAAAAGAAGACAAAGAGTAGCATGTGAAAACACAACATCCATTTGTCAGATTAGTGTACATAAGAACACTTCTCTTCAAAATGAATTAATAAGGAAAATCACATAACAGAAACCATTAGCATTCAAATTATAAAATAAACTATTCTAGAGAAAAACAGACCAAGGATGTGATTTCTAGTACACAAACCTTAGGGTTTTCAATGTAAGTGTAGTTTATCCTGAAACAGTCTCATTAAAATATTTAAAATATGGCAGGAAATCACTTGTAAAAAAATCTGCTCAAAGACTGTCAGAATTTTACTACAGAGGTTTATTTGTAACATAAGCAGTAGTTCTTAGGGCTAGTTAAGTGCATCCTACCTCTACATAACATTTGGGACAAAAAGATTTGTATTTTATACACCTCAGAAATAATACATCAACTAATTATCTATATTGTCTATCTAAAATAATATCTTAGAAGAGATAAGATTTTCATAACAAGTAAAAAAAAACCCCAACAACAACAAAGAGAACCCAGTATAATCACTAAACTATTGGGAATAACTAATTAAGTAAATGAAATAGAAGACACAGCCCAATGCACCAACATAGTAATTCTATTTAAATCCTGTGTTGGACAAACACAAAGACATAATGGTAAAACTGAAGTCAGTTTTATCATACTCACTTTTTAGATACATTTACAGGTTCTGCAGCAATGAAAGCTGTAGTGTTCCTGACAGAAAACCCTCTAAGTTACTCATTACTGCACCCTAGCAGTAACTATTTAGTGAACTCTGAAGCAATGACACTGGCCTTAGGAGCATCATACTTTTACAGAAGACATTTGGAGCAAGTTTTTGACTTTTAATCAATAGATTTATATCAGTGTTGCAGTATGAGTATTAAGAACTGAGTGCAACTTATTACAGTGAAATATGGAATTACCCTTTCTCATTAAAGTAAAAGCCTGATATTCATGCAATAACACTCACCAGAATGAGTAATAAAAAAATTAACTTATTCAGCTTATAAATAATCAAGATACTCAGTTATTTTTCAGCAGAAGGTTTTATTAAAAACCAACAACCCCACACATTTTAATCACAGTCAAATTTTAATAGACAGTAATAGTATAATCTATATAAAAACATTAGTCCCTCTTTTTTTTTTTTTTTTTTTTTGAGAACTACTGTCCTTTACAGTTAACCTTTTGGAAACTGCAAAAAGCCAACCTTATCACAACTTGAAGGGAAGCTTTTGTTTTAGATAAACAGCTATGAGCTGTTGAGTGGATCACCTGGTGGTGTTCATGTTTCTTCTTGAGTTCATTAAAGAGTGTGAATATCTCTGAGATAGCCAGACCATTGTGGGAAAGTGAATACATGGCTCAGCCCAGGAAGAGTATGAAAACTAGACAATGCACAAAGAAAAATCTGACTATATTTTAGGGAGCTCTGAAATCTTTTTTTGCACCCTCTCCATTCTTTCATATTTTTATTTCAGAATGAGAAAAGCACCTAAAAGTTACTTTTAAAATAAAAGCAGAAACATTTCTATTTGAGGTCTACACCAAGCTCACACAGATTCATTTTCTATAATGTACATAATATATAAATTTTTAGGAAAATATATTAAGGAATTTATAAGTCAAGACTAAATAATTTTGGTTGTATTATTACTAAAATGCTTGTCTGTGGAAAGTAGAAGAGAAACTAACACATACAACAAGGTACATTCAGACTAATCAATCCTGAAACATATGTTGAACCTACAGATCTATGTTTAACATTTTGACGCTAGGTGGGTTTTTTTCCTGGAAAATAACTGAAAAAGGAAGGGATTACTTTCACAATTAGATAAAGAAACAGTACTAAAACAGCAAAAGCCAGTGAACTGCTTTCAGCAGAGGAGACATTCTTGCAAGAAGGGACATGGGGTGTAGCATTAAATGAGAGCATCCCAGAAGGGCCAGAAGTTAGATATGGTGTATGTTTTAAAATCAGTTCCTATCAATAAAAAAACTAAAACATATATAGAATACCTTTTGTCCTCTCTAATTATCCATGTGCAGCTTTCGTGGTCCACAGATGAATGGAGCTTCCCTTCCATCAAAGGAGGCTGGTCTTTCAGTGTAACACATATATTATCAGGGGAAAAACGTATTTTTATGTCATCTCTGGTGATGTCTTGAGGCAGGTGAACTGTTATGGTCACATCATCTTCCGTCTGCTGCCAGTAGTAAAGAGGGTCTACAATTGGAAACATGCAGCAAAACACAAACTAAGTTACAAGGATTACTGGATTCCACAGCATTCAGTGCTGAGACACACGAAATGTTCTGAAAGTGTGTTTTTGAAAAAGTGGAAATTAACTTTTATTCTGAACAATTTACACAAAATATATTCTGAACTTAAAATGGAGAAACACCTTTTTAGTAATCAAGTCTGTTTTTGTCCCTCATTTGGAAAGTAATTTATATTCATGTCTATATTCAAATATGTTGATAGTTATACAATGGGCATTAATTATTACTGTTAAATTTACTGTAGTATTATGAAATTGGAATGCAAAATGTACTTAAATACAATGAAACATTAATGATTAATAATTTGGATGAGGAGACATCAGGTGCAGTATACTGAGACACTTGCACACATCCAGAGGAAGCAACGAGGCTGGTGAGGAGCTTGGAATACAAACCCTGTGAGGAACGGCTGAGGGAGCTGGGGTTGTTTAGCCTGGAGAAAAGGAGACTCAGGGGTGACCTTATCACTCCACAACCCTGAGAGGTGGTTGTGGTCAGGTGGGGGTTGGTCTCTTTCTCCAGGCAGAAGCTGACAGAATGAGAGGACACAGTCTTAAGCTGTGCCAAGGGAAATATAGGTTGCATAGTAGGAAAAAGTTTATTATGGAAAGAGTGATAAAGAAATGGAATTGTCTGCCTGATGAGGTGGTGGAGTCACCATCCCTGGATGTGTTTAAACAGAGACTGGATGTGGCACTCAGTGCCATGGTTTAGTTGAGGTGTTAGGGCTGAGTTGGACTTGATATTGAAGCTCTCTTCCAACCTAGGGATTCTGTGACAAGCCTCTGCCTGCTAGAAGTACAAATCATTCAGAGATATGAACACTTTTTTCTTATATAGCTATGCTGACTACTCAATAGAAATGATTTTATAAAACTAAGTAGTCTTAATCTGCCTCAGCTAATGGAGATGAAATATAACTGCTTGCCCAGAGGTAGTGGTTGACTTCTATTACTGTGTTTAGAAGCTGTCTGATTATTAAACTGCTAGAAGAAATGGCCTTTTAAGATAAATGCTTATACAAAAGGAAGGCTATGAGTGGGTAATACACAGAAAATACAAATACAGATGAATATATTTTCAAAAGAGCAATCTTTCTAATTTGAGAAAAAGTGAAGTATGGGTTCCCCTTGAAGGCCCTCAAGTTGTCACAACCCAACCCAGATTCCATTGATCAAAGCCTCATACCAGCAGCTGTGACTCTGGAAGGACTCTTGCACTGTTTTCTGTTGCCACAACTGCCCTGGTTGCAATGGATCAGTCACAGGTGCTATAATTATACTTCCCCAGAAACTATCACTGAGACACGAGAGCCTTTAAAATTGTGAACACTGACACAAACTCTGATATTAAAAGTCCATTTTACCTGCAATTTTATATAACCGTGCAAATAAAACTAGAGTCTACATTAGGTTCAGCAAAAGGCAAGTGCATTATGGTGCTCAGTGCACTGAAGAACTTCTTCACCTCAAGATTTATATGTACAGACTATTCTTAATAAAATTACAATATAACATAACATACAATAAAATATAATAAATATACAGCATAATATATTGTATATTTATCTACAATATATATGTGTGTATAAATATAATATATATGTATATATAATAAATATATGTTAAATATATGTGTATATGAATGATATATATAATATACATATGTGTATATATAATATATTAAATATATAAAAATATATGTATATATAATATATATAAATATAAATATGTATAAATATAATAAACATACAATAAAATATAATAAAACATACAATATCACATTTGTCAGTGTTTGACATTAACGCATTCCAGAAATTTGATCCTTTTGAATTGTTTTCCAAATAGATTTTCACACTATTGACAAAGATTGTGCTACTATCCTTCAGTTAGAATTTGTTCACTAACCAGTGCCTCATAGGCAGAAACAGAAACCAAATGTGAAACAATCCAACATAATTACATAAACATAGACATTATACAGCTTAGTGATACTCAGGAATAAACAACTATATTAATAGGTTTTTACATACTTAGTTTTGACTGCAAAGAAAAAGTAGGAATGCATTTCGTTGAAATTTTTCTGAACTGCTTTCCCACTGGAGAAAAGATAATTTTTTAGAGGAATCTCATTCCTTAAAAATATTTTTCAAAATAATTATATAAATTTTTAAAAGGCTGGAATAAATTACATATCAAAAAGCTTTCTGATGAGTAACAGTTTGGGGAGGTCCATGCCCCCCTCCCATCTAGAAAGACTGTCTTCTTAATTTGAGTACTTCAGAGAGACGCCTAAATTTAAGCATTAGCAATCCAACTAATAGCAAAAACTTGTTATATGTCTGTCTGCAAAATATCCCTTTCCTTAAGACAACAAAATTCTTTAAGGGTCTCCTATCCATAAAAAAGAACCTAATATAGGTTTATGCACAATACAACTTCCAACAGCAAAGGCAAACAAACAAACAAAATCAGTATATCCATAAGACAGATATTAAAACATTTATTGCTATAGTTTCCAAACAAATGCTAAACTAACCAGATTTGTCCTAAGTTAAAGACGAGAGCAGCCTAAGTCTTACCTTTCTTTTCATTTGATACTTTTGCTTCATGATTTTCTTCTAATTCGTCACTTTCACTTTGCAAAAATGTGAATGGTTTGTGGGAAACAATCATTAGACCATCCCCACTTGGCTCTATTGCTGCATAATGGGGGACTGATTTTCCTTGCAAAACTCTCCTTTTAATGATTTCGTATCTATGATCACCTATAAAATAAAATTTTAAAGTCATAATATATTTCTAGAAGACACATTATTATCTAAGGAACTCATTATATTGAAAAATATTATGCACTCCTACCTGTTAAATCACAGTACCATGGTTTCTATATACTAGATTAATCTAAAACTGCCTTTTATTATTATGATGTCTTTGCTGATCACAGCTAGCTCAGCACACTCTCTGTACAAATAATATTTTTCTTGTAGAGAAGATCAGAAGAAAGCTAAGCATGTCACAATTTCTGAATGCCATAAGGCAGCATGGTGTCTCCTCATTTCAAGCTTTTACAGCAAGTAGTATTCCTAAAAGTTTGGTTAATAAAAGAAAACCAGCTTTGAAAGGGTATACCTTTGTTACAGTCCTCCGAAGTACCACAGAAGATATGAAAAGACTTAACCACTGCCCCCATTCTGACTTATTTTCATGCTTCCTTTTTTTGTTCTTTGGTAACACAACAGTGGTGTGATCCCTTTGTCCAGTCTGCCAAACAGGGCAGAGATCTCACAGTTGTTGGTGTCAAGACACACAACCATGTTTTAAAGCTTTGCTTTGATGAAGCACAGATTTTGATAATTTAAGAAATGGCTTGTTGATTAACTACTTACTTTTATTAAAATCTGATTTGATAAACTGCATTCATAGACAGTTTCAAGGAAAGGCAAGCAACAGTAAATAACTACTGATGAAAGAGATTGTAGAGTATTTTAATTCCTCAAAACAGCTTTTATCTTTGAGACTGGTTCATACAGCAGTCTGATTTGTGACATATTCGTTTAAATGAAATAAAAAATTTATTTCTCTCTTCATAATTAAAGATTACTTTGAATTTTGTTATTTACATCTCTAGTGACAATAATTTCAAACATTTTTTGTTCCCTGGAAATGCTGGAGAACTGGCAAGACCTTTTGAAAGATTTTTAAATCCACTTTAATGGATTCCAAGAATATTTGTCCTAAGTTATAAAACACACAATGTAAAAAAGATTTTTTTATGAAAGAGTACAGTATTAAAAATATAATAAAAGTCTGTGTTGGTGCTCTCATGAGTAACAGTCTTCAGTTCTATACTGGCCATATTACTGATTTAGTTTTTCTTCTAAGTTATAAACAGTAGTGTTCAGAGGTTTCTTTCTATTGCTGAGCTTGCCACAAAAGCATAAGGCAGTTGGTCTCATGTGGCCTTCTGAGAAATAGTTCCATCATCAAAGGTTTCAACAGCAGGAAACAACTAAAGCCACTGAGGGCAACACAAATGGTGAAAGGTCTGGAAAGAATGTCCTGTCAAGACTAGGTGAGGACTTCAGGCTTGTCTAGGTTGGAGAAAATGAGGCTGAGGTGCAACCTACAGTCTTCCTAGGGAGAGGAAGTGGAGATGGGAATGCTGAGCTCTTCTTCCTGGTACCCAGGAACAGGACATACGGGAATGCACCAGATGAGGTTCAGACTGGAAGCATTTATTTCCTGGAACAGTCAAAGCCCCATCTGTCAGTGTTTAAGAGGCATCTGGACAATGCTCTTAACAACAGGCTTTAACTGGTCAGGCAGTTGGACCAGACGACAGTTGTAGGTCATTTCCAAATGAACTATTCTGTTCTATGCTATGTTATCCATAATATGTATGTTGGAGATGGAAGAACATTTGGCTAATAATATCACAGTACGCCTCAATGCTTTAGTTCAACTAGTTTAAAATCTTGTTTCTGTCAGTATCAAAATTTTATTTCTTGGAACATAATGAGTAAGACCATATCACAGTCATATCGAACATATAAAGTATCATTTGTAAAACTGTATTAGGATAAAATATTAATTAGTAAGTATTAATATATTAATGTGTTTTCAATGTGTTTGTCTAAAATTAATGGAATAACTTCATACTCTTATTGCAAGAAACCCTAAAATATGCCGTATTTACTTTTTATGCTATAGGTCTTACATTTATCTCATACTACTTCCAATCCCTTACATCATTAACTGGAAGCTAAAAAAAAACCAACAAAAAAAACCTGAACACCCATATCCAGCTGTACAATATTTTAAAAAATACAACAGACATTAGTTAGAAATTGTTCCGTATAACCTCAATTTTACAAGACCGAGCTAAACAGAAGTTGCATTTCATAACATTCAAGTAAAGTGCTATCTTGTTTTCTAATTGTCCTAATGACACAAGTGCAAAACTTTACTTCTTCTTGTTTTCCAAATTCTGTCAAAATTTAGGTCTATAACCAATAACTCGATCTCAAAATATAATAAAAAATTACCTATGTAAAATCTAAGCTGTGGAAAAGAAATATCAGAACATGTGGAAAAATAACTTCTAAAACAAAGAATAAAACACAACATTTTTATTTTTTTTTTAAACATTACTTACCAGTAATATAGATGCAAAACACTTACCCTCTTTTCCTTTTGCAATTGTAACCCATTCCAAAGTAACATGAAATCCACTTCCTTTTGTGTCTAGTTCATCTTTTTCTACCCTAAGCAGCAGCACAGCTACTGAATGTGCATCAGATTTTACAAATGAAACACTGTGTGCTACAATAAATGGACTTCCTAGTTCTTCATTAAACACAATCTAGAAGACAAAAACATAGTAAGAAGTCAGACAGTTAAAGCTGGAAGCCTTGCTCTTTTACAGAAAGCAGGGGAGGGTTTCAGGAATGTCAAATCAGTAACAGTTTGTCTCCCACAAATCTCTCTGCCCATATGAACCCACAAATGTCACACATTTCTGTTTCCTTCTTCTTTGGCTACCAAGCTACTGTACTGAAATATTTTTAAACGTTATTGTTTATATGGAACAATCATTGTAATAGCCCATTAAAACACAAAAATCGCCAAACCTATCTGCATTGTGGCCGTTTAGCACTGCAATTAACAGAGGTACAGCAACTAACAAGAACAAGAGGGTCTATAAACACTGCCTATCAACTGGGCAAAGAGTCTCACACTCAGGATGAAAATGCAGGCATTTCCCAAGGTTCTAGTAGCTAGTTCTCTAGCTACTTCAACATTCTGAAAATCTTTGTAGACCTTGACATATGCAAAGAAGACATAAAGGTCCAAAGCATCATTGCCAGTGTTCAATCATCAAACGTGCCATTATTTAGCTTTGCAAAGAGATCCCATTTTCCTCCTCTATGAAGTAAGAAACAAAATGCAATAACGAAAGGAAGGAGAATAATATTCATGTTCAGGAGAAGCTAGGGCTAGAAGTTCTTGACTTTTTATTTATGTACATGGATTAGAAAAGTCTGTCCAATATTTGAGTTAGGTAGGCAGAATAAATAACTATTACTGTCATACTGAAAGGCTATTAGGCACCACTGTGAATATAAAATGTCATTAAACATGATCTTAAAGTTATACATTTCATTAATTAATAAAAATAATTTCATTAATTTAATACAGAAAGACTCCATATCTTATAGCATGAAACATTTGGTACCTATAGCTGGAAGTCTAAAAACCATGTATTTAATCTTTTTTCAAAAAGTACTCATTCAGCAAAAAACTAAAGAAGATAAAACCAAAATGAATCCAAACAACAAAGAAGGAAAATAAGAAAATAAGCATTATTTGCTAGAAGATTAACACATGAAAATGAAAGAACAAATGAAAGAATAAATTACAAAGAATTTAAGATGCAGCAGTTGAATGAATATAGACTCAATCCAGCTGTTGTTATTGAAACCTGATAAAGTTTGAGGATTTATAGGGTTGTGACTAAACATTACTCTAAACAATTCTAAACCACTGCACGCTGTACATACTCAACAAGTCAATTTAAATGATGACAGAACCTCAGATACAAATCTTGTATTTTTGTTACACTGACAACTTCAATATAACTTATTTATGTGTCAGCATTCTCACACAGAATAAAAACTAGATGGTATTTATTACTAAGCATCTAGAAAAAGGATGATCAATTTCCTTTACTGAACTCTCAAAAGATGTAGAGAAAGGAGCTAATCCATCATGTTGAAATCTTCCACTTCAGTATATACATCTATGTTTCTGTCAATACTAAAACATCTGTGGTTTATTAGGAAACTACCCTCTAATAAAGAAAACAGATACAAAATGCAGGCACTTTTTACCAGCTTCACCTTCATAAACAGAGGAACTAATCACAGAACATGAGACTCACAACTTCAGGCAGAAATGCAGCAATTGTATTTGTTATGTCCAAGCAGGATAACAATAATCATTATTAATGCAGTTAAATAACTTTGATAGGGATATATATATAGAGCTCCTAAATATATTATTTATTGCAGGACATACCTCCCACTTTTCAGTTGCACTGCTTCCACGCTTGCCTGATTTAATTAAATACAGTCTTCCTGTACCATCAGAAAGGGTAACCCATGTGGAGGATGAGAAATGCATTGAGGCACAAAGGCGATTATCACACGCAGTCAAGTCTGTAGGTAGCCTGAAAACTTCTCTTGGTTTTTGTAGAGCAGTGTCCTATAAACAAATAGTAATGAACTAAGACTTTATGAAGTATTTATTAATTCAGTAAATATTAGAGGCAAATTAAAAATAATAAATCTCAGTAGCAATGTACCAGTGTTGTGTATCATTGAGCATATTTGGAAAAAAGTGGGCAGCAAGCATAATTCCCACATATGTGGAAAAGGTGGTGGAAATTCATCAAAATGGCTTCTATGAGTGTTTTCTAATTGATATTTCAGTGCTCTTTTTCTTCAATTTTAAGCAGTAACTATATTTTGCATTAGAAAAGGCTTTTATTTCCCCCTAGCATTCCTATATAATAATCACTTACCTCAAATAATTCTAGTCCCAGGAAAAATGTGGAGACTTAAAAAGAAAGAAAGCCACAGAATTGTACTCAAACTAGTACATAAAACTCACCTGTAAATTTAAAAGAATTTTAACTTACTCTGTTGCACAACTGACAAATATAATTTCTCAGTTTTTCTAGAGTGGTCACTTTATTCAGTAAGTTAAAAGAAGTAATACCTATGATTAGCCAGCAAAGAAAAGCTGTGCTAATTTCTACGACATTTTCAGTAACTTTTCTATCAGATTATTATACTATGAAATCAAATCCAGTCGGTGGCCAGTCACTAATGGTGCTCCCCAGGTCTTAGTATTGGGGTCAGTTCTGTCTAATATTTTTATCAATCATCTGCATGAGAGATTTGAGGGCATCCTCACTCAGTTTGCAAAAGACACCAAGCTGGGCTGGAGTGCTGATCTGCTGGGGGGTCAGAAGGCTCTGCAGAGGGATCTGGACAGGTGGGCCAAGGCCAACAGTATGAGGCTCAATATGGAAAAGTGCTGGGCCCTGCCCCTGGGTTACAACCCCAGGCAGCACCACAGGCTGGGGGTAGAGTGGCTGGAAAGCTGCCCGGTGGAAAAGGACAAGGAGTGCTGGCAGACAGTAGCTGAACACAAGCCAGCGTGTGCCCGGGTGGCCAGGAAGGCCAATGGCATCCTGGCCTGTATCAGAAATAGTGTGGCCAGAAGGATTAGAGAAGTGACTGTCCCCCTGTAATGGACACTGGTGAGGCTGCACCTCAGGTCCTGGGTTTAGGTTTGGACCCTGCACTATAAGAAACATACCGAGGGGTTGAAGCGTGTCCAGAGAAAGGCAATGGAGGTGAGAATGGATCTGGAGCACAACTCCTATGAGGAGCAGAGCAGCTGAGGGAGCTGGGGTTATTTTGCCTGGAGAAAAGAAGGCTCAGGGGACCTTGTGGTTCTCTACAATTACCTGAAAAGAGGTTGTAGCCATTTAAAGTTTGGTGTCTTCTCACTAATAACAAGTGACAAGACAAGAGGAAATGTCCTCAAGTTGCTCCAGGAGAGGCTTAGATGATATTAGGAAAAATTTCCTCACCAGAAGGAAAACAGGCTATAAAACAGGCTGCCCAGGCTGCCCTCACCAAAAGGAAAACAGGAAAACCTATACAACAGGCTGCCCAGGGTAGTTGGTGCAGTCACCATCAATGGATATATTTCAAAGACATGTGGATATGGCAGTTAGGGACACAGTTTAGTGATGGACTTAGCAGTGCTGGGTGACTGGTGGGACTTAATGATCCTAAAAGGAATTTTCAACCTAAACAATTCTATGATTCTATTACATGTCAGGATAAATTTATATGGCATTCTGTTGCCGTGCCACACTGCGAGCTTCTTTAAACTGGACTACAGATAGCTTTTGAGCCTGAATAAACAGAGCCACTATGGTGAAAAAAATTGCACAGATGATATAATTCTTCAGTAGACAATCAAGACACACACATTTTTTAAAAACTATGCATACCACTACACTTTACCAGAAAAAAAAATCAATTATTTCCTACTCTGTTAACTTTGCACAATCAGCTTCATTCAGTAACAGTGCAAAATGGATGTTAGATTAACAATTTCATCTATATTTCTAGTAATTGTTCCCATAAGTCCTGCTTTAGTTCTGTGTTGTGTTCTTAATTTCCTGATAATTCTAACAGAAAAAAAAACCTGCTTTCATGCTTAAAATTGGATTTCCAACTGTTTTCATTAAGTACAGTGGCATGTCTTCCAGCATATCCTTTACGGATTATTCTTTATCTTCAGCCTTCACTCTCACATACAGCTCTTTCTTTGCTGAATAAGGTTTTGTGACTGACTTTCTGCTCATTATTTGGCTCATGGAATGACAGCCATGCTGCTGCCTGCTTAGGACTAAGATTTGCCTCAATTTTTTTTGTTGAAGTAATCTCCAAAAACCCAAGAGGCTTGTTAGGTTAAAAGAAAATGCTAACAAAATCTTTATGATTTGAAAATAATTTGGTGTCACAGTTTAAAAAACAATCAGGACATGCTTTATTAGCAATACAACTTGTTCAGCTACTTATGAAGTAGACCAGGCTGCAGCATTAAGAGCACAAACAAAATATTCTCACAGAAAAATATAAGATGCAAACTGGAGATTCAGCAACATCACAGTCACATCTCTATAATCTGTTAAATAACTGAAATAGAACTTAATAATTTGAAATTTTTCAACTGAACAAAGAAGCTGTTAAATAAAATGGGCTGGCAGTCTGTCACAAGTGGGGTCCCCAGGGATTGATACCAGGCCCCACACACAGAACATCTTTATGAGGTACCTGGATGATAGGATTGGAAGCACCCTCACCCCATTTGCTGATGACACTCAACTAGGTGATGAGGTAGACGTGTACCCTCAAGGGAAACATGTGGCACAGAGAGGCAGAGAGCCTGGAAGAGTGAAGCAGCAAGAATACTGGGAAAATAAGCAAAGACCAGCATGGTCCAGCACCAGGAAAGGAACAACCAGAGAGCTCAGAACAGGCCAGGATCCATGTGGCAGGAAGAAGCCCTGGTGAGGGCAACAGGGATAACAAGCTGACCATGAGCCAGCAGGGCAATGCTGCAGCATCAAAGGTAAATTGGATCCTGGGCTGCATCGGCACAAGTATCACTGGCAGAAATAAGAGATGTGATCATCCACTCTACCCAGTAGTTGTCAGGTCCCACCTGGAGTAATGTTGTAAGAAGACATGGAGAGATTGGAAAACGTGCAAAGGACAGTCATGAACACCATCAATTCACTGGAGAATCTCCCCTGTGTGAGAAGATTGGAGGGGTTAGGCCCCATCTCCCTAGAGAAGATTCAGGGGAGACCCCACCACAGTGTTCCAGGGCAGCCACAAAGAGATCAGGGGCTCTCTCTTCACAAGAAGACACGAAGAGAAGACAGGGGACAACAGCTAAAAGTTGCATTAGGAGAGGTTTCATCTAGGCATAAGAGAAGTTTTACAAGTCAGTTGAGCTACAATTATTTCTGAAGGTCCACAAATCAGAAACCTCTGTTTAACAAGAGGGAAAATTTTCCCTCATTACTAAAAAATCAGCATTGCTGTCACTAAGATGAAAATATATTTACAAAGAAATGTATTTATAAAAATAGAAAAACAAAATTTGTTACAGGGACAGTTTTGAAGGTATTGACAAGTATGTAAAACGAAGCACAAACAGAAGCATACTTTTGTATTGACAACCTGGGTGGGAAACAAGTAATTCTTGATTCTCTAACAGAAAATGTTTCTTAATCTCAGGTCCATCCTTAACATAGTAAGGCATGAGACTAAGAAATTGAAATGAAATTAAAACATTCATGATTAAAACTGTGTCTCATTATAGACCTCAAATATTCAGCTACAAATCATTTAAACATCTTCTGTCCTTCTATTTTCACTCAAACAATCAGTAGTTTGGGAGGAATAATCTACTTCTAGCAAAAGAAACTTACTCATTCTGCCCTGTGAAATAAAGCAGACAAAAATATACATACAAAGGACCATCTCCAAAAGAGTCCTTTGCACTTGTGCACGTCAATGCAGTACAGAGAGAGCACAATGTGCAAGTAAAGTGTGCAGAGGCCTCATTTATTGAGAACCCTGTCTTCAAGGGCGTTTAAAAACATTCCTATTTTCCAGACGTTAGTAAAATCAGATGTGCATTTAACACATCCTGAAAGGTAAGCAAAATATATTGCATTTGGGTAAGTACCATTTTAATAAGCAACAGCAAAAAAAGACCAGATAACAAAGAGATAGTCTGCCCACCACCTGCCTTTTGGGCCTACTTAAATTTCTATTAGAGATTACTGTGTGCAACAAGATGATTATGAAACCTGCAATGGAAAATTCACAAATTTTTAATTATTAGAAGCATTCAGAGTCAGTTTCTGGAGTCCGTCATATCACCTACACCCCTTGGACTATTCTGCTAATTTTTAACACATTCAGAAGGAGAGAATGACAGAATTAAAAGGAAAAAAACCAAAATAAACCAAACCTACAACCCAAACAGTATCACACAATCACTAGATACAATGAATTTTGGCTTCCTCATATTTTATTTAATTTTCACATTTCACTGAAAGGCTTTTTTTTTCCTACAAAGTAGAAAATTTTCCATTGTAACTAGCAATGATTACTGAGCCAAGTGAAAAAGTCAAAATCCTGCGTATCTCATCATGGAAAGAGGAAGCATCATTCTTCTTAACAGTGACTTACAGGGGTATACTATATAATATTACAGAAGACCACACTTTTGTCAGCCTTCAAGTGCATTTTAACAGTAAGCTTCAATTAGTTTTGGATGCAATTAAAATAAAAAATTATCAACTACTTAATCTTCTAAAGCCCACATTACAATTATCAGCACTTAGCAGGAATTTCAGAACTCAATCTCCTGAAAAAGTTATAAACAATCTTTACTACAAACCTTTCAAATTTTCTTTCAACAGGCAAGAAAGGAAATTATCTTCTTCACAACCTTTCTGTTCACTAATTTAACTTTAGGCATTTATTAGAACAGTCTCTAATCTCATTCTGACAATGACAATAATGGACTTCCCTGAAGATGAGACAAAACCTCCACTCAATCCCCTTGTGTCAGATTAGCTTTTTGACTGTTTCCTTGTTCACTAGGTGGTTAACTGTGGTAATAATAACTCCCTGCTTTAGAAGCATGAGGGGATGGTGAGAGTCTGTAGCCATGTATTATACCAGCAAGAACTGGCTAAAACAACTTGACACTGCTCGGGCATCGGTCAGCTCTGGTAAGCAACTGTATTGTCCATCCCTTGTTTTTCCTTTTTTTTTTTTTTTGATATCTCTTTTTATTTCTCTCTCTTTTCACTATAACTATTATTTTTGTTGTTATTATTATTAAATTTTGTTTTATATAAATTGTTAAACTGTTCTTACTTCAGTGTGTGGGTTTTACCTTTTCTGGTTCTCCTTGCCATCCTACTGGGGATGGAGGAGCAGCAGTGAGCAAGCAGCTGCATTGTAGTACTTAGTTGTCAGCTGGGGCTAAATGACAATACTGTACAAACATGGGGTATTTTGTAAAACATTTAAAATAAAAATTAATTTTTTCAGGGAAATAACTGGGAATTAGAAAGGAACAAAGGAATAAAAAAGAAAGGGAAAAAGAGAAGTTATAAGTCATGTGGCAATTCCCACAAAGCAGAAGTAACAAATACAAGACAAAGTTTTTATGAAAAACCAAAATACCTAGGCATTTGACACATCTCTTTAACTGAAAAAAATGTCCTTACCCAGCATTCTGAATAACAAAGAGACAAGTATTTAACACTCTGAAACACAACAATGAAAGATTTTGTTGTTCTCTATTTGCTTTCTTATTCTGACTTGTTTCAAACAAGATTTCCACATTGTGTCTGGTGCCACTAACAGTTGTTCTGAACTGAAATTAATTGAAAATTACAGAAACAGTATTCCATAGCTAATTCTTATTGGAAATTAAAGAGATGAAAAGATTATACCATTAAGGATTTTGATTAAGTGTGAGATGAGTTCCTATTGCCACAATTTTTCAATTTGATTATCTGAGCATAAAAAGAAACCAAGTTGTCTTTGCAAGAAGAGCTTAAGGTCAATAAACCAAGTCCAGCTGCTAAAGGAGAAAACTTTGAATGTTCTGCAGCTATATATAAATGCTGCAAACACCAAGCAATAAAAAAAGTTGAGTAAGATGCATAAAAACATGACCAATTAAAAAAATCTCAAATCAGTAATCCTGTCACTACCCTGCCCACTGAGTGTTTAAAGCAAAGTATTGATTGCTGCTGGCATACCAAATGAAAAAAGTCCAACAGCTGTAACAGGAGAAGGTTAAACCTATTATACAGCATTTCCAGCCAAGTAAGGGTAACAATTTCCTCAATCTCGTATAAAAACCCACCTAAATACTACTCATCCATCAATACAGAAGAACTGCTTCTGTTGATCACTTTTCTTTTTTCAATTATGTGTGATTTTAAGTGCATGATGTTATGTGCACTTCTTTTCCTTCACAGATAATATCTGTTTAAACGTCTAAGTTGCAGGGATAATTCATGATATATGGATAGCCAACACACTGTCATATTAGAACCAAAGCTACAACCAAAATAAGAAATAAAACCAGAAATAATGATGTGTTAGAAAGCCTGTATGTTCTTTCACTCTGATTTTAGGATGAACACATTATCCTGTTCCATCTTCTGTTTTAAAGAAGACTGACATTAATTTTAATTGTAAGCTGTACTTGGCCAAAACCCATGCTATTTTTAATATACATTTGACTAATATATGGCTGGGCACATTTGTAATGAGACACCTTGTTGATGTTTCTCAATACACATTTCTTTTTATTCATATGCAAACATTTCCTGTGCAAAACAGCACAGTATCATGTATTAGGACACAAGATGGTGCCTATTTATTTCACAGTTTAATCAGTTTTATTTCCCCCTTCAGGTGGAACCAAAACTTGTGACCAGATATTAATCAAATGCCATTATCACGAAATAGGTCCTAGGGAAGAATATTTTTTTTAATCACTTTATAGGCTCTTGTAAAATCTTTTATCTGCTAAGAAATAAATTTAAACACATAGTGCCCTCCTAATGAAGGAATGTATTGGATGTCTGTGCTGTTCAAGCAAAGGAGACCTGCAGGGGTGGCCTCAGTGAGGAAGGGCCAGGGCTGCCCAGTGCACATACAGCCACTTCCACCTGGCTCCACTGGACTCTCCATTGGAGATAGTTGAGCTTGTCAGCTAAGCCAGTGGTGTGGAACAGAGGTTTGCTTGCAGCCCTTGGAGCAGACCATGGAAAAGCAGGCTGTCCTCCTAAAACCCACAGAGAACAGATATCCACACTATTACCCATGAAAAAGAACACAGTGGAGCAAGTACAAGTTTCTGAACAATGAAGCTTGTTCCTGGTACAAGCTTTGTGTGACCTTCTTTCTTGCCATCCTACACTAGTCCTAATTGGCAATAAATTAAATAATTTTCCCCAAGCTCAAGTCTGCTTTGCCCATAGTCGTAACTGGTAAGTGATCTCCCTGGTTTTATGCTCATTCACAAGCTTTTCTCTCTTTTCTCATCATCTTGTTGAATAGGGAGAATGAGAGAGTATTTGGGTGGACATCCAGCAGCAAGCCAGGGATAAAAGGATAAAACAAAAAATGAGATTATGACAAGCCACCAGTAAGAGAAGGCTTTCTTTTAGATGTTTCTACTAGGAATCCAGATCATCTCAAAAGTTTTGGAAGAAGTCCTAGAAGATTATTTTGTCACAGTAAGAGTCTGCCAAAGTCTCCAGCTGCTATATACTGTGAAAAGCAAAGGAATATTATGCAGCTTCAGTTCTCACCCCACCATCCTCTGGAAACCTTTATTTCCTGAAAATGTAAAACTACAGTTGCAGAATTTTTCTCAGTTTAGTCCTGACCTAGTAATTTCTGTCCCCAGAACCTTACACAGGCTAAGCCACATGCTCTCAAAAACCTACACATAGCCCTGTGTTTTCTTTTGTCTGACAGGGTCACAAGTCAAACTCTGACAGTCTGACAATGTGTCTTTTCCTTTCCACACAGTCTTTTGTTTCTTAATGCCCAAGCACTACAACTGTATGTGCCAGAAACATGGTGTCGACAGAACCATGTCCTCCCCTCTCTGAAATGAAGTATAGTTTTGTAAAGGAAACAAAAGTATCCATGCATTAAAATGGCTCAAAAGAAATATAGTTTGATTACTTAGGACCACCAGTATAAAAGCAGAAATTTCAGATTTCGCCTAACTTGCTTAGAGTATTTTAACTTCCCTCACAGCCACCAGCATCTTTTTACCTCCAACAAATGATGTCTAGATTAAGCATTTTCTAATTCTAACACATATACAATAACTGGGTTTTCAAGCTAGCAAACAAATATCAAGTAATGCCAGGGAGAAAGAGAAAAGCAACTAGAAAAAAAGCATCTTCCCTATCCTTCAGCTTGTTGTCATGTCCATCTTGCCCAGAATGGAAGCAGATGTAACACTATGTAGAAGCCTAAAAGAAAAGAGCTAAGGTGTATATGTCCAGCAGTGATAGCCATAGGTTGTGGACTCAATCAAGGTTTGTTGGTAATAACACACTGTGAGAAAGAACAGGATGTGGCTGGAGACAGGGGCCGCACAGAGGTAGGACAGCACTTTTCTGGGATTAATGTCCTTGTTCTGGCTCCTAGAGATAAGCACAGCACTGTACAGCACACATATAGGAACAATGTGGAGAAGTGGATGTGGACAGGGACTGCAGGAGGGAGGTAAGATCACCAGAGACCCCCGCTAAGCCCTCCAATCTGTTTCCAGAAGGGGCTGAAAGAACAAACTTTACATGATAACTAACCTGTATAGAAAGTGACTCGCCTATTTTCCAAGTAGAAAAAATGACCCATAAGCAGGTACCCCCCAACCAAGCCCAGGCAGCACCTCCTGGACCCTGAACATCCCATCAACCCACTGCTCTGTGTTTGTACTAAGAGGTCAGGGACTAACATTTCAATTTCCATACCAAATGTGTAACTCACTAAAAAACCTCTGTAAGCTTTGGTGAACCTTCTGACTTTTGTTATTCCTTTTGGCCACAAGCATCTTCAACTCCTTAGTGCTTTTGTCCCCTTAAGCAGTGGCCAGGGCTATTGCAACACACACTGTACTAACATTAATGCAATAGTATTAACATAAAGAAGTCAGAAACTTCACTTAAAATCCTTTTATCCTTCCTGGTGAAATACATTTTCTGTTGAAATATCTTCCACTTATCTTTCTGGCAATAGCTTCCCCCAATTTTTGCATTTTGATCCTACTTGCAATATTTTCTATCTCATCTACTCCCATCTTTTCCAATTCAATGGTTTAAAAACAGATTTTATTCTTACCAGAGTCACTGATAGGTTCATAACCCTTCCAAACTGATCAACATAGTAGACATTATCCTGGTACCAGGAATCAAGGTGAAGATAATTATACATGCCAAAAGCACGCATGTGGTCAAGGGTATATTGATCATCACGAAGCTGCACTTCTGCTACAGCTGGAGGGAAGAGAAAAAGACTATTTTAACAATTATTTATTTACAATTTAGTAATTTACAATTCAAGCTAATAATTTAAAAAGAATTCTTCCATTATATATTAATATTTCACCATAAACTTGGAAAGCAAGTCATCCACCCTGAAAGCCAATGCAGTCATTTGCTTTGATCATCTCTTTACCATTTACAGTGGCCTATTGTGGTGGGTTTGCCCTGGCTGGATGCCAGATGCCCACTAAAGCCACTCTATCACTTCCCTCCTTAGCTGGACAGGGGAGAGAAAACATGAAGCTCATGAGGAGGATGAGCACAAAGAGAGATCGCTCACGTATTACTGTCACAGGCAAAACAGACTCAATCTGGGGAAATTAGTTTAATTTACTGCCAATCAGGCTAGGGTAATGAGAAATAAAACCAGATCTTAAAACACATTCCCTTCCCAACCCTCCCTTCTTCCCAGGCTCAACTTCACTCCCACTGGTCACTCCCTCCTCCCCTCTCCAGTGCACAGGAGACAGGGAATGGAGGTTGAGGTCAGTTCATCACACCTCTCTGCTTCTCCTTCCTCCTCGTTCTCTTCCCCTGCTCCAGCATGGAGTCCTTGACACAGGAGACAACCCTTCACAAACGTCTCTAAGGTGAGTTCTTTCCACATGCTGCAGTTCTTCACAACCTGCTCTGGAGTGGCTCCCTTCCACAGGTCACAGTCCTTCTGGAAAGACTACACCAGCATGGGTGCCCAGTGGGGTCACAAGTCCTGCCACCAAACCTGCTGCAGTGTGGACTCCTCTCCCCATGAGGTCACAGGTCCTACCTGGAGCCTGCTCCAGCATGGGCTGTCCATGCCATCACAGCCTCAGTCAGACACATCCACCCGCTCCAGCCATGGGGTCCTTCACAGGCTGCAGGCGGATCTCTGCTCTGCTGAGGCCTGCAGGGGAACAACCTGTCTCACCATGGTCTTCACCACAGGCTGAGGGGACTCTCTGTTCTGGTACCGGGAGCACTGCCTTGCACTTCTTCCTCACTGACCGTGGTGCCTGCAGAGGGGTTTCTCTCACAC
Source organism: Taeniopygia guttata (assembly GCF_048771995.1). Classification (NCBI taxonomy): domain Eukaryota; kingdom Metazoa; phylum Chordata; class Aves; order Passeriformes; family Estrildidae; genus Taeniopygia; species Taeniopygia guttata. Next base: position 134,434,609 of record NC_133026.1, read on the forward strand.
AGCCTCACTCCTCTCTCTGGCTGCAGTTCTTGTGCAGCAGCTTTGTATACTTTTCTGAGATATTGCCCCAGAGGCGCTACCACCATGGCTGATGGGCTCCGCCTTGGCCAGCATTGGGTCCATCTTGGAACTGGCTGGGATTGGCTCTGTCAGACATGGGGGAAGCTTCTAGCAGCTTCTCCCAGAAGTCTTCCCTTGTAGCCCCCCTGTACCAAAACCTTGCCATGCAAACCCAGTATCTCCACCCTGTCTCTCACCAGCATGTGTTGAGGTCCAATTTATCAATAACCCTCACAGGATGAAACACACCTCTCCACACATGCAACAACCATGTCAAACCTACTTTGTATTACAGTAAGGGAAAAAAAGTCCGCTCTATAGTTACTCTAGCAAAACAGCAGCCAAAAGAAATATTCCATATAACCACATAGATTTAATGGTCTTAAATTCTGAACTACTCTACTAACACTTTCAAGGCAAAAGATTAAAACTGTACAAAGCAGACTTAGTTCACAGTAATTACAAAAAAAAGTCCAAAACCCAAAAGCACAAAACAAAGTAGCACACTGAGGCTCAAATTTCTAGAAATGTTCAAGATACCATTAAAATTTTAGACTAAATTTTTCTAATTGAAAGAAGCTGCAAAGAATGCTGTTCACTAGAATACTACCTTCTTCAAGGCAAGAAGCATACTACCTACAGTCATTCACTTTAGCAAGATTTTTCTGAACAGGAAACATCCACCCAACTACCAGTAATCAGAACTGGATTATCTACCAAAGACTAACCAGGATTTTATTTAGATTACATGCAGCTTTTTTCCTCCTATTCCATATCTATACAGAGATGAAGCAGCTGTAGTCCAAACATCTCAAAATACATTAGGAGAGGTCGAGTCCATCCTCTATAAATAGTCACAGATAGACCAGAACTCCATTTCATTCTCCAGTACAGTCAACCCAGGATTCTTAGTTTTCCTGCAGGGAACTTATCTTGAACTTCACACAAGAAAAATCCTTTAGAAATTTACACTAAACTCTGTCAGTCCATGATGATTAGTGCTCAAGCCCAGAGCATGGGGAAAGCACTTCAAGGCTAATCCTTCTCATAGCAGCAGTTCACAGTTATTGTAGCTCCCAATATTTCAACTTCTACTTTTTTCCCTTTTCTGCTCAGAAACAGAGCAAATCTATTTCCAGTATTTCACTTCCATCCCACCCCCTAACAGGGACCATTCCCAACTCTCTGCAGCAGCACTCGGACTTCTTACTCTTCTTTAGCATCTACTTAAACCCTACTGCAGCACAAGTAGTTTACTGTGGCAGAACTCCAATTCCTGCAAAGAGCAGCTCATTTGGCAGTGCCCTCAGTGCCACTGCACAGCTATCACAAACTCAACAACCAGACCATCCCTATAGGGCTCTGAATGGGCCCCATTAGAGACTAATGGGCTAATGGCTATTAAGATAACAGTGGCTTTAGGAAACTATACAAGATTATACTGCCTGATTAATAAAAAAATCCAATCATACGATACAAAATGCTTGCAACATGCCAGCATAATTAGCAATTAGTCTCCTAATCACTGTTGATATTTGCAAAACATCAGTTTTAATTCCACCCAGATCAGATCAAATCATTATTCATATTCACCACACAGGAGGGATTTCCGTACCTCTGCAATTAATAAATTACTGTTCCACAAGCTATGGCCCGTCAAAACAAGCTAGAATATCAACAAAGGATTGAGAAGAAAATACACCTGCCTTAATAGCAGGGACTGCTATTCATTCCAATTCCTACTTTAATTAATTAGAATATTTTACTCTAAATTACACTGTTAAAAAAAAAGAATATATTGCAAAAATGCATTTTAAAGCTGTTTGTGTGACTGAGCTTTATCACAGAGATATTTTCCCCAACACAACAAGAAATGATATGAATGTTTTGTAAACAATTAAAGACCAAATCAAATATAATCTAGGATATTTATTTTCAGTGAAGCCAAGCACATATCATCTACTTCCTGTATAGCTGATCCTATTAAATTAGAATATACATGTAGAAACATGTAAAGATTTTTTAGCACAAAATTTGTCAAATGGTAAGGCTTCCTTTCTCCACTTCTCCCTCCCCATTCCCCTAGTTATGTTACTCGTGTCAGAACTGTAACTAAACAGTCTTAATACTACAAACTAGATGATTCCTGAAGTAAACGTACAAGTTTTCACAAAGATATTGGAACAATAACCTATTGATTAGCTGACTGTAATGTGATAAACTTTATAATATAATATCCGGAAGAACATGAGCTCTCTGTCCTTGAGTTTTCGAGACTGTAGTTCTGATGAGCCCTGAATAATAAAGGGGGTCAGGAATAGGAGATCCAAATGCCTTGTATTATTGCAATATGTAATTAATTCCACATAAACAGAAGTCAGAAACTGTATAAAACATAGACGATTTTAAACTAGGAAATCTGACAAATGTGTCTTGTCTTGTCACGAAACACTTCAAACAAGGTAGCAAGCTGCTTTCAGAATGTATCATACACATGTGTAGCTCTGCCAAGATGAAGCAATAAAGAACCCATTCCATTCTCCATCAATTGAAACCCATACTGTGACCAAGTAAAATCTGTGCACAACTACGATTTGTTATCACATACCATGTACTTAACACAGTTTATAGAAAATTCTACACTAGGGTGAAATTCATTCCTTCCTTTCTACAGCCTTCAAGATTCAAGGTTTCTTGATGGTCCTTCAAATGAAAGAGAAAACCAATAGAGCTGTGTGCAAAAAAGTAAAGGAGAGAAAAGAAATGGAGACTTTTAATAAAGTAAATTCAGAGAAAGGTAAGTTAATATTAAATGGAGAAGAAGAAATACATCAGTCAGATCATCACCTAATTCAATCTCACAGTTACACAGTTTTATGAGTTTTAATTTGGTTGCTCAGTCAGGATTTTTTTGTGATTTGTTGTTTGGTTTGGGTTTGTTTTAGGTTTTGTATTAGGGTTTTAACTTTTTTTTCTCCTAGGTTTTTGGTTTTTGGTTTTTTTTTTTTTTTTTTTTTTTGTTTATGTGATTTGTAAGAATCAGACTAATGCACCAGTCTCAATGGGTTCACTAGTCTGTTTGGGTTCAATTAAGAAGCAGCAGTCAATGGCAGCTATTTCACAGAACGATATGTGGTCTCTTTCAAATTTCTGATAAACACACCTGTACCATGATAACCCAGGAACATTGATTCATACATTGCTATTCATACGAGAAAAGAAAGTAAGTATACAGAATGTATAAACTAAATCTCAGCTTTAAATGTTATTTCCCAGCAACCCTAGTTGCATGGGATATTTTGGACCAGTATAAAGAACACTATGCTACTTTTCTAGAAATGTATTTATCTCTACTAGTTCCATGCTTTAAAATAATAATTTGACTCAAAATAGTTTAAACATAATTAAAGAAAAGTTTTGCACTCACAATGCTTTACTTAAATGAAAAGCACTAAATACAAAGCAATTCATGAGAATCAACAGAAGAAGTAACATATCCCTAACCTAACTGTTACTATAAGATCCCTAGCTAGATATTATTATTAGTCTGGAATGCAAAAAAAAAAATTATTCTCTGAATAAAGAACACCTTCAAGGATCTTATATTTTAAATGAATAGAGAGGTCTTACATCTGCCACCAAACACTATGAAGCAGAACTGGGGTGAAAAAAAAGAAACGTGGAGAAAAAAAGGATGAAGAACAACACCCAAACCATTTTTAAATGTTTTCCTGGATACACCAAAGCAACTTCACAAAACTGTAAAATGTGCAAAGTAATTATACCACCATATTTTGTGACATCAAATATTATGTGCTTGTATGTCATGCCTTATTTTGCAATGCCACCGAGTGGAAGCAATTTTGTACTGCAGACACACTGGTCTGTTAGTGGAAGAGATAATTTATTTTCTAGTATCAGCATTCAAAGATCCTTCTAACCCTGCCTTAACGCTTTTTCTTTTAGTTATAAAAACAACGCTTTTACTGTTAAAGGCAGCATCTCGTTGTTGTTGAGTAAATATGTGCCTGAGACCTAAACTTCTATGAATTACAGCTGCAAATGTGTCAAAAAGCTCACCATTTCTACTATTTCCCTTACATTACTTTAAACACCTTTTTAATATTTCATTTTTCAAATGCAAATGAAAATCTCTGTAAATGTTTGAATCATACCAGCGCCTTTTGCTCCAGGAAGTCACAAATATGTTTTCCAAGTACCACAACTAATGAGTAACTTTTCACTGAAGCAGGCCTTCTAAGCAGCATGCATTACAACTTATTTCAAAAAAAGGGATAAAACTGATGAATGCACTTTGTGATCAAAGGAATGCATTCTCCCTATATGCTCCTGGCCTACATCAGCAGCTCCATCTCTGAGCCAATGTTTACTCGGCCATCCAGCTGGAGCTATACTGAAAAGCATCCACTACTACATTAGAGGTACAGTGGTCCTGCCAAACAGACAAGATAGAGAAGAAGGGGATCAGGGATATCCACATCTGAATAAATTCCAAGCCTCTGGAAAGGAAAAGGAATTATGAGACATCTATCCAGTAAACAGCAAAGGCCTCGATCCTTTAAAAATGTTGTGCAACTTGGACATGTTCCTTGCTGGAGACAAGGATTTCCCTACAATCTCTGCTTTGGACTCTGCTGAGCTCGGATTAGAGCAGAAGAGATAACCATTTGTCCCTCCTAAATATCAGTGATCTAAAAAAAAGGCTTTACAAAACTCAATGCAAGGAAACATTTGAAAATAAGGTATGGAAATAAACTTTAAAAGGTAAGGAGAAAGACAAAATTTACAGTGAAGAGCTAGGAATTAAAAGCATAATACAGAACTCATTACTAGTTGAAATATATTACCAGGAGGAGAGATGAGAAAACAAGTGACAGCTTACATTAACTAGGTCAGAATGGGATGGAATAAGGAAGAAATAAAAAAAGAACATGCAAATCATAGAATTCAAATGAGAAGGGAAGGTATCTTACTTCCCCCAATCTTCTTCACTGAGACCATACATTTTAAGAAATTTACTACAGAATCACCTTCTCTTACAGATCTAATAAATAAATTGTTTCTTAAAATGTATTTCTTTGTCAGTTGCACATCTGACCACAGCAAATTCCTGACAACCATAGTCAACCAGTTGAAGGCATATTAGAACTGAACACTAAGGTTTTCATGCTAGTCAGAAAACGAAGCTCACTGTAGTCCTCAGGAACATGACAAGCACCACATGCTGCTATACACCTGCTACAGAGGCTGAAGACTGCATCAATTCCACAGGGCATTTTATTTGGTCATTTTATTTTATAGCTAGCAGTAAAATTCATGAAAGTAGATAAATATAAAAACACAGATAGAAATATTGAGAGAAGATCGATACTCTCAAGTCCACCATGCAAGTTTGTAATAACACTGCATAAACACTTCAACTACAGCTGAGTTAAAACTCACTACTAGTAAGAACAAGCACTTATTTCTTTTTATTGTTATGTATTCCAAGTACTCTAAAACTCACATATTCCTCTTCACTGCCACCAAATTTAGGATGCCACACCGGCAGAACTACAAATCTCAGGTAATTTGAGAAAAACACTCAATCTTTTTCTGTAAAACAAAAAAAAACAACCGCCTTTTTATATTAATCTTCTAGATTCTACTACATTATTTTTGCAAACAGTTGTTAATAAAATCAGAAATAATTGTACTGACAGTGTTCCTAAACATTTGACATTTTTTTTAGCTATTGCACTCAGTCCCACTTTGAGGAAATGAAATCAAATTCTTCACACAGTGGCAAATATTTATTTAATAATCCAAAAACTACCAAGCTCTTAATCATGTTCTAGAGGCTTTGAATCTGCACACAAGTGTGCTGGAAAGCTGAAGTTCTTGGCCTTCCCACAGAATACTGCTTTCTTCTCCCACACAGTAATTTGAAAAAGCCACAGCCTACACATCCACTACCATCCACAGTCTCTACAACTCAACCCATTACTCCTGCACAACACAAAAATCAAATTTTGGAAGGATACTCTAAATCTAACATTTGCATAGACCACAGGCACTGGGAAATATAAAAGTCAGATACAGGACACCTCTGCACTGTGAGTAAACTGCCTTGAAGGACACAAAAGAAAACCAGCAAGGAGAAAGAGAGCTGTATGGCCGAAGAGCAGGCTGCAATCAAAACATCTGGAACATAGATATAAGGCCTGTTTAACACAGATATAATTTCCTGTTACTAATTCCAAGACCCAAGAACAGCAATAAAAGCTTTCCACTCTTTAGAGGACCAGTACCTGTATCTATCTCTATATATGCACACACAGAACAGAAGCATGAGTTAGTGACTCTGTAGTACAGTTCAGTAAGTTAGACAGAAATTAGTCAGGGTCTTTGTGCTGTGGGAAGTGGGAAAAGAACACAGTCACACATATCAATCCTCTATTACACGAATTTCTGTAACCATTACGCAAAATATTTGTACAGACGAGAACCAAGTAGATCCATCTCTCCATTAGCAACTCCATTGTTCATGTATTTTAAGGAAGATCTGTAACCTTCGCCTATTTAGAACAGGTGCAACTGACTATCCAAGAACCACAAAGGTTGCTTGACCATAGGCAGAACAGCAAATAAGAGACAAACAAGAGACAAACTTAGAGAGTGCACCAATGCTACACTGCTGCTGTCTGACACAAGTGCAGCACACTCACCTGCATTTGGGCTGTCTTTTGAAAGGTGACACTTATAGCAGTCATACAGCAAAAATGCTACTCTTTTTAAATTTTCCAGTCCTACCATAGATACACTCACAGCCTTGTTCACTTAACCAATACAAAATTTATCTAAAAACTTCCTTCCTACTGCTGACAACTCAGCATGGCAAACATACCTTTCTGATCTACTATGAATACAGTATGTTCTACACAAAACTAAAGTAGCATGTCATGGGTCACTCTGTAAACAGGTATATTATTCAGTAAATATATAGAGACAGAGATCAGTCTACACAAATTGTGTCTCAGCTTTACAAAGAAAACCAAACTAATTTATCCACCTTACAAAAAGACCTGAATTTCTCAAATCAGTAAATGTAGAGTGCTGAGATATTTCAGGGCATGGTTAAGACTGTAGGCACATATCCAACAGGACTTTATGCTAATGTAGTCCACAGTGAATTAGCCTGTTAATGGACCAGCATCGCAAATACTAATGATGCTTGGCAGAGAAAGCATGGCATGGAATGCATGGCATGAAGATCCACCTCTAAACTCTGGGCAGAGTAAGAAAGAAAAATGCTAATTTGCTGAAGTTTGTACAAGACGTTAATTTCATACGGATTTCTCTAAAACGCATGTGCTCCATCACGCTCCGCTGTGAACTACCTCAGCTGGTCATCTGGCCTCACCTCGCCTGAACATGCAAGAGCAGATTCAGGACACATTTCCGTAGTCATTTAGGAGCTAAGCGCACCAGGAGCAGGCTAAGGCAGAGGTGTGACAAGTCAGACCCCTCGGTGCACCGCGGAGCCGCCTGGCGGGGAGGCCGCCGGACGGCCCCGGCCGACCGCAGCAATTACACCGGGGAGAGCCGGCACGGAGCGCTCGGGCTCCGAGAGCCCCGCCGCCGAGAGGCGCGGCACTCCGGCTGCTGCGGGCCGGGCTGGCCCCAGCTCGGGGCCTCCTGCACCTCGGGCCGCCGCCCGGCCGCGCAGCGCCGCCGGGGGCCGAAGGGAGCGCGGCGGGGTCCGTCCCCCCCGTGCTGCCCAAGGATGCCCGGCGGGATCAGCCCCGCGCCGCGCCCGCTCCTCACCCGCGTCCAGCCCCAGCTGGTAGCAGGCCAGCGGCTCCAGCGACAGCTTGTACCCCTCGAACTTGGGGTCCAGCAGCAGGCGCTTGGCCTGCAGCGAGCAGTGGGCGGCGCCCGCCATCCCGCGGCCCCGGGACAACTCCGGGCAGCGCCGGCAGCTCCGCGGGCCCGCGGGGAACGCGCGGCAGCGCCCGCAGAGCACCACGGGAGGAGGCGCACGGGCGCCCGGCTGCCGGAGTGCATGCTGGGAGCCGTAGTCCGGGCCAGGAGGCGGCCGCGCTACCGGGGCGCGCCGGGAGCTGTAGTCACCGAGCCCGGACTGCATTTCCCGGCGGCACCCGCGCTCAGGAGCGGTGAGGTTGGCGGCGCGTGGCGCGTCCTGCCGGCGGCTCCGTCTCTGCTGCACGGACCGGCGGCGCTGCTGCGGGGGTGAGCCGGGAACGAACCGGGAGCCGGGAGTCGGGAACTAGGAACCAGGAGCCAGCCGGGAACCGGGAGCGAACCGGGCCGGGCCTCCTCCGCGCCGCTCCTCACTCCGCGGCGCCGCTGGGCGGGCCGAGCGCCGGGGGCGCCGGGCGGGAGGGCCGGGCTGCGCAGAGGGTGGGCCGTGCCCGCGGCGGCCCGGTGAGCTGCCGCTGCCCGGGCAGCCGGGTGGGTGCCGTGCCGAGCTCACCCCTTAGCCGGGCACACGCCGGTGCTCCGGTCATTAGCCGTGGGGATGTGTCAGTGAACAGAACACTCATGTCATTCTGTTCTGGTCGCTTTTTTTTGGTTGAGTGAAGGACCCCAGCATTTGTCGAAACTCTGCTTTGCTCTGTGTAGGTTTGCGGAAAACCTAGATTTCCAAAATGAATAAAGATGCGCAGATGAGAGCAACCATTAATCAAAAGCTAATAGAAACAGGAGAGCGAGAACGGTGAGTTGACTTCCTACTCCATGCCGGTGAGAGGCTTTAAATACATCAAGACTGCATTACACCTAGAAGTACAGTAAACTCCATAAAGTAAACTTCTAAATTCTTTAAATGCTTGCACAGGAAAGTCTTGAGTATTATATAAACTATTTTAAAAATGCGTTTTGAACAGTTTTATTTTAGTTTTCCAGTTGAAAAGAGATAGTGGGGGAAAAAAGATGGGATAATTGGCTTATGAACTCTAAAGCTTTCTCTTACACCGGTATTTTGTGTTGGAATGCCCTAGATTCATGTAAAAATCATCATTCCATTCAGTTTGCTGCAGTTAAATCTTGTTATTTCCTGACAAGGAGAAGGAAACAAAACTTTACTTTTTGCTGTTTCTAGCTTTTCTCTTGTAAAGTAATATATTGTAGAATATATAAAGCATCGCTTGTGCAAGTCATTGTAGAGACCCCAATCAAGGCAAACAAGTAAATTGTATAATTTGTTTGGCATATTGTTGTCTCTTCAGTCTGTTTTTATTTACATATCACTAGAGTGTTTATGACATTTCCCTCCTCATTGCTTCATTGTGCTTGCAACACCATGCACCAAAAGCTCTGTTTCCGTCATTTTTAAAGGCCTGTATAAGAAGAAATTTTTTCCTGGGTCATGGCGTAGCCTTGTGCCTGGTGTAGCCTTTTGTAGCCTGATGTGGTGTCTCTGCTCTACATCTTTCCTGGTTGTGACCATTCCCTTGAAGATTGCACAAAACTAGAGAAAAGCAAGCAATTTCTTAAAATGGTATTGAGATCTATTTTATGCTAATTTAAGAATAGGAAGGGTTTTATCAGGACATCAAAAGTTGTCTTATAAACAGACTGTATCAGAGCTGTACCACGATCAGAGGCAGAGCACTTGGATTTCTTGAACTGAGAAATATCCAGAGACAGCCAATTTTACCTGTATTCTTACTCTGCTTTTTGTCATCAGTTCATCTGCCCTCTACACAATTTGCCGAGTAAAAGGGATTAGACCTACACTGTTCAGCCTCTTGCTACAATCCTTTCATTCATAAACACAGGGTTTTGCTAGAGTTATTTAGAATAGTACAAGATAAGCAGGCTTCCTAGCTAATGGAGAAAAGGGTAAAAGATATTAAAGTTATTTATCATATCTTACTTTAATTTTCCCTTCTGTTTTTTTAGTACTAATTTTCAATTTTTAGCTAACTTTCAATATTCAATTTTGATATATGGAGTAGATGCTTCATTGTGGCAGATTGTTGTGTCTTTTCCATTAATGCCTGAATCCTTGTTGCTTAAGCTTAGATAGCTAACCATGCTTAGGAAGATTAAGATATAGGATCCTTCATTTTCAACCAGAACAAGGTAATGTGTCACTGCTGAGATAAACCAGCAGTTGAGTAGTGCAGAACTCTTCCTGAAAGGTGAGGGAGAAGTTTTTACTTATTTTAAAGACTGGTATCAGGGGAAATACTCCCAACTTTGAAAGTTTGCATACATCTGCTACCAGAGCAGACTTGGTCAGGTCAAGTAATTCAAGGGCTTCTACCTTTTTCTCCCTGGCTGGAGAATCAGCATTGCCTGAAGCAGTTCTGTGAGTTAGCTCCAGAGGCACCAAATCCTCATAGTCCAACATGGTAACCTGAAATTGGAACTCATTTGGGTTTGGATTCTCCTGCTGTTCAGCCATTTCTGCTGCTGCCCAGAGAGCTCTTGGGTAGTAACTGTAGGCCTGACTTTGAAACTGGAGCATATTTAAGCTCCAGAAATGTTTGCTGTTCTAACAAGTTTTGTATTGTTTTAACAGCCTTAAAGAGTTGCTGAGAGCCAAATTAATTGAATGTGGCTGGAAGGATCAGTTGAAGGCACATTGCAAAGGTAACAGTGGTCAATTTATTCATTTCCTTTGTAGTCAACTGAGATTTTGGCCAAATAAAAGTCCCAGATTAAGGCTTTACTGATCATTTAAACAAGATGTGGGCAAGAAGAATGCATCCCTGGCAACTTGACATTTATGTTTAAACATGCCACTGAATTGAAATTACTTTTCAGCTTTGATTTCTGTATTTTTCAGTAGTGTGCAAGGCACTATAAGTAAATAGCTGTTTCATACTGATGAGACATACTGATGTGTATTAATGATAGCCTTTATTTTGCTATAGATTTATTCCTCTCTTTCTCTGACATACTTTTTGACTTGGCAGAAATCTTGTTTAAACCAGTTGGAAGAATAGTAAGGATTTACTGTCTGTGATCTTCCTAAGTGTTTTTCCAGTTGCATCTTTCTTACTGCTGTGTAAATAATGTGTTTTAAGAGATAAGTGAGCCAACTTGTGAACTGCTCCAACACTCCAGTAACAGGCACATCTGGTAATGCTCGGATGAGATAAAATAATTTAATGTTGTTTTTTTAAATATGAGCTGATCAAGATGATCAGCAGTGAAAAGTTCCCATCCTTAAACCTATGGCATGAGTGAGAGACTAAAATCCACTGTTCAATGCAGTAGGTACTGAGCTAATAACCCATATTTAGGTCCCATGCTCCTTTGTGTTCTCCCATAACTATGTAGGTAGGTTTTGTTTAATCACCAGCCAGGTTTTGTCATTTTATGAATGGATTAAATGACTCAAAGTATTGGTCTTGGTCTTCCCCAGATGTCATTAAAGAAAAAGGATTAGAGCATGTTACTGTTGATGATTTGGTGGCAGAAATCACTCCCAAAGGCAGAGGTAAGAAAATGCAAATATGGATGGAGTAGTACATCAATAAACATACCTACCTCTATTTCGTTAGTATTTTGAAAGCAGCATCATGAGCTTGCCTGTGTTGGATTCAAGGAAAAATGTTAATAGCTTGATATTAATGACAAATAAAATGTTAATAGCTTGATATTAACTACCAATGAAACATGTGAATTTGTATTGTGAAGCAGCCTTTAGATTACTTTTGCAGATTATTCAGTCATGTCTGTATTCATTTTTATAATTGACTTAATGGCCCTGAGTTGTGTATGCAACACAGATGTTTTAAAATTCCAATTCTTTTAAGATGGAAAATCAGAACTAACAGTTCTAGTGTAATGGGAATGGGAAGAGTAAAGAACATAGCATACAAATACTAAAAAATGAAATCACTTAAGGAAACTGCAGTCCTCTTTATATTGTTCCTCTCAGGCTCTCTAGCAGGGTTTGATGTTAGTGGTAGAAACTTCATTAAGTTCTAAATAAAAATAAGCCTTCAAAGTAGCTTGCTGAAGACCTTTCCTCAGAGACCAGATTTGAGATTTTTTTTTTTTTGTCTTAAATTTGTGAAGAAAAAAGTAGGATCATCACACTTGTTCTGGTGATTATATCCTGTTTCCAGTTAAATAATCCTTTTTCTCAAACTTTCCAATTTTCTGGACTATGAATAGGCAAAAAAACTGACCAGTAACAACATTGTTCTCAAGAGATCCCAGTTTTAGCCTATTTTATATGGGAAAAATAGAGATGGGGTAAATGCAAATCAACTCATTTCAGTTACTTTAGGTATTAACAGGATTGCAAGAACTATAAAAGAATAGAAATGGCTGTTGTAAAAGTATGGTTTTAGCATATTTTTTATTTTGTCTTTTTTTACTTCTTGCTTTCTTATTTGTGTTTTCAGCTTTGGTACCAGATAGTGTAAAGAAGGAGCTCCTGCAAAGAATAAGAACCTTCCTTGCTCAGCATGCCAGTCTTTAACTTTGACATTCATCTGGGTTACAGTTTCCTGCATTACATCAGTCATGTCAGGGTTGGAATGCGGTTTACATACTTAAGGATGAAAAATCATTAATTTTTCTTTGCACTGCATCAATTTCTTAAAGTTGGTGTTATTTTAATAAAAAATTTTGTGGACTCATGGTTCTAAGGCGGTTCTCTCTCTCTTGGTGGACTGTAATGTGGTGTCACCTGTTCCAGTTTTTAATAATCTGTAATTTTATACAACTGTGGAACCTTGCAAAGATTTTGAGAAAAGAAGCACAGTGAACAAGTATGTTGACCAGAAATGCAGAAAAGTGTAAAAAAAAGTGTGGAGAATGGGATATGCCATACTGCTGAGCATAGCCTTTCTGATTTTCCCAGAGTAAGCAGGAGAAAATTAAGACTACATAAAACTGTTGGTGAAATTCCTTTTGTACTTCTTTTCTAGCAAATGAGTTGTTTGAAGTCTCTGACATGGTTTGCAAGTATTCACTCAGCAAATCATAAGAGGTTGAATTCTTTAAGAAAAAAGCAGTTGTATAATCCCTCAGCAATTCTTTTCACATTTATTTTGAGTCGCTGTTCTAATTCTGAACAACTACTGTTTTTTAGCTTTGCCCATGTTACTCGTGTTCTTTTTTGTGTGGATCTTTGGGGTCTTTTGAAACTGAAGTATAGTTTAATAATTTGCCACTGTAAGTCTAACATGATGCATTTTTAATTCTTGTACCTGGAACTGTAAGATCAGCCAGGTCTATACATAACTGCAAAAATAAATTTGATTAATAGAGAGGATCAAGAAAGAGGCTTTGAAGTGAAAATGTTTAAATTTTTTCCCATCTTTTAGAATTGTCTATAAAGTGGAGTAGAAGCACAAGCATGAGCAAAAACTGAATAAGCAGTCGGATATTGGTGTGACTCGGTGGCCATTGTGAAAAATTACTGACTCAACATAATATTCATACTCCTAATTAGAAGAATGCTGTAAAAGCTATCGCTCAGAAAGCCGTTCTGTGCCGGTGAGTCGCGCTGTTCCATCGCTGCTGCGCGCCGCGGCTGAGGCGCCGCTCGGGGCCCCCGCGCCCCTCGCGGGACGGCGGCGGCGGCTCCGGTTCCCTCGGCCCCGGGCTGCGGGCGGAGCTGCGGTGCTCGGCACGGCGCAGGGACCGCTCCCCGCGCTGCTCAGCCCGCAGCAGCGGCAGTGCCGGCCTGAGAGGGCTCCAGCGCCGGCTCACACGGGGAAACGGGTCTGGGAGAAATCTGGCAACAGCCAAAGGTGAAGTCTAGCAGTAGGTAGGAGTTGGTATAAACAGGGCAATACCAACATCAACGGGACAAGATGTAACTGGTCACGAACATCTTTGTCTACAACGAGCAGGTTCCTGCTAAGACTGAAATAATGCTGGAGCCAAGATCGTGGGTCTGCTGCAGATACCCCTCCTGTGCTGTTTTAAATCTACCTTCATGTCAGTTTAAGTGCATTTCCTGTATGTCATTGTCTCCACATTGTTAAATAATGGTGGAGGTCGGAAAGAAGACAATTCTTTCACTTAAAGATCCATCTTGTTTTTTAAAATGTGTTTTTGCATTCAGTATGTATCATGGATTAACCCCTGCTGGCAACTCAGCCCCACACAGCTGCTCACTCACTCCCCCCAGCACCCAGTGGGATGAGGAAGAGAATCGGAAGTGTTAAAGTTAGAAAACTCATGGATTGAAATAAAGACAGTTTAATAGGTAAGGTAAAAGCCATGCACACAAGCATAATGAAACAAGGAATTAATTTACCACTTCCCATTGGCAGGCAGATGCTCAGATACCTTCAGGAAAGCAGGCTCCATCCCATTTAAGTTACTATGGAAGACAAATGCGACCACTCCAAATATTTCCCCTTTCCTTCCTCCAGCTTTATGTGCTCACCCCCAGCTGGGGTCAGCTGTCTTGGATGGGTTCCCTCCCCAGTCCCCTCACTGGTGGGGTAGGGTCAGAAGGAGAAAAGGCCTTGATGATGTGTAAGCACTGCTCAGCAATAATGAAAACAGCCCTATCTTAGCATATTTTGAGCACAAATTGAAAACAGCCCTGTAATAGCTACTATGAAGAATCTCAGCCAAACCAGCACAGTATGTTAATTCAATGTTTGTAACTTTATTTGCTGTATGTTCAATTTGAATTGCATATATGTAAAATTATTATGAGTTCTTCATTCCAGACGTAATGCTAGTACTTGGAGTACATTGTTTCTTCACACAATCTAGCAGAATATATCCTACCTGAGCGTGTTTTACGTATGTCAGAGCTGTAAATTACCATCAGTAGTCATACCCATTTGTTCTTAGAGGTCTTTTCTAATGGTCTCCAGTATTTTGCACATGACTTTAAAAGTCTTTGCTTAATGAATGGCTGCAGCATGTCATGGGCAGTCAACTTGCTCCAGTGCTACCAATTGATTTCCTTCACTGTGGTGGGAGAGGGCCAAATTTATGGTATTCATACCCTGAACTGTGGAAGACTTGTCTCATCTCTAAGTATTTGAAGTTCCACCTGGAACATGACAGCTGAAGTGTAGTTGCTGTAAGTGCAACGTAGTCCTCTGCAGTCAGCTTATACTTGGCACAGAATAAAGACTGAACACTGTAAAAATTTTCAGAAAATTGTGCTGACCAATCTGAAGCTAAATGCTTGACAACAAACTCTTTCACATGCTGCCAAAAATAAGCTGTAAAGTTCTGCCCAGACTGGTTTAAAATACAAGCGTGTTCAGAGACCAAGAAGGAAGAGGAGAGTGACTGCATTCCAGAGATGCACCAGTGGCTCCTGTCTCAGGGTACCACTGGCTGCTCTTTGATGTAAGCAGCCCAAAGCCACTTGTTCCCCACCTAAGTTCTGTTAATCACACCCGTGCAGCCTCCATTAAGTAGCCAGGCAAAGAGCATGTTGGACAACATGTGCAGATCCAAATTAGACTGGATTGTCCTGATCAGAGGTATCTCGATGAATCTTCCAATAATGAAGTTCGATTTGTAGTGATATCAGCAATGAGAGATGGTTTCTTTGTGGCCTCCTATTTTTGTTTTAACTGCAGGTTTATTCTCAGATGCATAGGCTGGCTTATTTTGCAAACTCTTCTCTGCACAGGCTCAGTTTCTACTCGTTTGTTTGAGTATTGAAAACAGTAACATTTAGGATTCAGTCAGAGCATTGTCCTGCTGAGGTTTTTTTCCCCACTGAAAAATACAATGATTTTTGTTTTTAAAGGTTCCATACTTCCAGCATATACAGGCAGATAGATGCATTAACTAATTTTTCTCCAAAATTTCTACATTTTCAATGTCAGGAAATGCACTTAAAGCGCCAGAACTAAACAGCCATGAAGTGAGAATTCAGGATTGATGTGAATTACCTCAACTGTGGGAATATATTTCTTTTGGCTGGCCCAGTGCATATACATTCCAGTAGCTGGTTCAGCTTCATCATTTTGTAGACAAGTCTGCAAAAAATAAAGAAGTTTGTAAACAGACATGGAAATAATGGGTTGTATAACAGCTAGAGTAAATTGATATAGCTCTGGATGTGCACTAATCCAAATTCTATGTGACAGCAAATTGAATATTTCTCCTGCTGTCAATGGAAGGCCAATGGAAAAAATTTAGCTCAGTCTATCCCTTAGTCAGGCCCTGAGAGGTCTGAAATGCACAATGAGCTGAAATTTGTTTGATTCTAATTAGTTTGATTCTAATTTATTTGATAATTATTCTCCCATGAATACTTTTCTATATTGACATAGTCCAGTCAAAAAATGCTAAAAACCATTGACAACAATAATTTCTGCTGGGATGTCAAACTTTTATTCACATCTTAGATAGAACGATTTTGCTATCATAGGTTTTTTTCCTTTTTTTTTTTTTTTGGGGGGGGGGGTACTATTTATCTTCTTTACTCCCCATTCCTTCTTTTTTCTTGTTTACGGCCATAATATTTCAGTATGTCCCTTTATCACTTGGAGAACAAGTACATCTGAAGTCTGTTTAAATCCAGTAAGATTCCAGATTTTGCTATTACAAAATATTTGCTGCTTCTCATTCCTCTCTTGAGGGTCCTTTGAAGTGACAGCTCTGCACTATCTCATCCATGCTATCGTCTTACAGAATATGTTTAATTGTAGCAATTGTGGCACCTTGAGAGTTTGGCTTTAACTTAGTGATTGAGTTTTCACTGGAGCAATGAAAAATATCGAGTGTTTCTACCTGCTGGGTCTCTTTGTCTTTATTTAAATTTCTAAGTATTTGCAATTGAAATCTGAGTTTTGTTCTACAACTGTTGTTTTTCTCAGCTATTCATTTTCGAAAAAAGAAACAGCTGTGGCTCCAGAGCCAAATGTGTAATGACTGGAGCTTAAAATGAGGAAAAACCAATTCCTTTCCTCATAAATAATTTATATTTCACCACCTTAGTGTAATAAATAGGTTAATTGATATTCTGCTTGGAATAACAAAAAGCCTAATCTCACTATATATTTCATAGTTACCATGATGCTTTCCATCTGAACAGTATTATTCTCAAAAATGTTTTTTATGTTTAGTTTTTAACTAGTGATTTAATAACAGATCATAAAAAAATGTCCCTCTAAGAAGTCCCTGCTAATTTCTGTTTGCTGGAGTGACTAGAAAAGAGGCATCCATTCTGTCAATCACTGATCCTGAGGTAAGATGTAAAGTTGTTGTTGATCAAATCTGTGTTTGGCAGCCTGTGGGTGAACACTGACAAGGGCAGAGCAAGCTGGCCTCTTCTGCTGCCTGGCTCTCATCCACTGTCTGTGTACAAAGTCAGCACAGTGTTGGGTTTTGCAGCCAGTGCTCAGGGCAAAAGCAACACAATCCCCTGGAGAGCAATGACACTGGGAATTGCAGGGGGAAATTCAGCATCTGCTTCCAAGGGTTCTTTGAATATATATGAGCACAGATGAGCACAACACTGATCCTAGCTTTGTATGCTGCATTAGTGAGTCTGATGCTCAACTTGCAATTTTGAAAGGAAGCAGGAAAAAATGAAGCATTGAAAGAGAAAATGGAATTGTCAAGGGGTAGCTCTGCTAGCTAAGCTTGAAAAATCTCCCAGTGTTACTCTATTGAAGAGAAAGCTGACACAAAATATGGTTGTGATGTGTCATAATCTTCTCAGGGAGAAAGAAGGAAACAAAGAAAATTTTAACAGAGAAAGGATTAAAGACTAGATGAAAATAGAAGTCAAAATCCAGATTTAAAAGAACAACTGCTTAATCATTAGAACAAACAGTGAAGAAGTATGGTGGATCCTTCATTTTTCAATGCTTTCCTGAGTACAACATGCCTTTAAGGAAGAACTGTTTTAGCTCAGAGTTAATCCAGCTTTCTAGAAATACAGTACTTACCTATTTATGCTCCCTGGAGCTGGCAGCAGTTGCTCAGTTTCTTCCAGAAGAGAAAGGAAAGCCAGAATAAACACTTACCACAAAGAGAAATGCTGCTTTGGCTGAACACAAGCATAAGCTGTTAGCTCTCAAACAAGGTGTAGCTGGGTGGAATGCATTGTCCTTGGAAGCTACAATGGAAGACGAAATAAAAGTTAAGCATTACAAAATCTTTTTTTTGTAACCTGGATTGAAAAATGCTGTCTCTAGCTATCTGTTGACATTTTCAGGCACAATTCATTCTGAGGTAAGTTTCTGCCTAAACCCTGGATCAATTTGCTAATATTTGAGTTGTTCAACTTACACATCAAAATATCTGTTGATGCATATTTTGCAGGAGGAGTTTCATGAAATAGTCAATAGCCAGAAGAGGACTGTTCTTCCTTTGCTGAATAAAGACCAAAAAGAGTGTGATCTAAGCCCAGTTTCAGCCTACTGACTGCTGTAATGATAAATATAACTTAAAATGCTTACTCAGCATCAGGAAGTGAACAGGAAAAGTTGATAATCACAGAATCACAAAATAAGCTGAGTTGGAAGGGATCCACAAAGATCATCAAGTCACATTCCTAGCCCTGAAAAGGACCATCCTCAAGTATCACACCATATGTCTGAGAGCATGCTCCAAATTCTTCTTGAACTCTGTCAGTGGTGCTGTGACCACTTCCCTGAGGATCCTGTTCCAGTGCCCAACCACCCTCTGGGTAAAGAACCTTTTCCTGATATCCAGCCTAAACCTCTTCTGACACAGCTTCAGGCCATTCCCTCAGCTCCTGTCACTGGTCACCACAGAGAAGTGATCAGTGTCTGCCCATCCTCTTCTCCTCATATGAGGAAGTCATGTAATGAATGAAAAAAAGGTATTTATTTTACTTCCTCATATCCCTTCTTTGATTGCTCTCTCCTTAAGACTGTAGGTACATGAGGTTACACAGTTATATTCAAAATGAGCTGATGTTTTTTTCCACTAGGATCTAGTTTCCCAGTCCGAATTTTACAGAGACAGAAATGTTTGTCTGAAGCTGGCATTGTTTTTAGACAAATTTTGGGAACTCAACACTTCCAACATCACTTGGTCTTGGCACACTGGTGTTCAGATAAGAATGCAAGTTGAAGTTTTTGGGCTATACCATAGGTCTTTTTTTCTGAACTGATTTGTTTTAAATAGGGAAGAGCAAGGACTCATTATTAATATTTTTCTATCAAGTTCTTTTCCAGACTCCAGAGTATTCCTGCTTGAAATTAGACCATTTGATCTGGAAAAGGGCATGAATTAAAGGAACTTGAATTTTCTAAATTTGTAGAAATTCCTCTAACAAATGCTGAAATACAAAGAAACAAAGAACAGCTTCAAATACCAACCAACCAACAACCAAAAGCAGCTCTTGGAAGAAAATCCTTTGCTTTCCTAAATGCTTTTTCCTATAAAATTTCATGATGCTTTGTTTACATGCTATGCCCTGTCTCCTGTTTTCTTGCAAATAATACATTTGCAGGCATGCACACACAAGCACATCCAAGTAAATAAATATTTTTATAAAGCAACATGCTAGTGCTCAAGTATTTAGAGAGTTTGAATTCAAATACTACCATGGTGCTTAGGATGCAGTTTCTGAAAACTTCAACTTAATGCATTTTTTCCTTATAAGAACAAAAGGCAGGCTGTGTAAGTCAAGAAAGATTCCTTAATGGCTGCATATGACACGATGGAAGGAAGATTTTCTGTTTAGTAATGAAGTGATAAATTAGCTGTATAAAAAAAGAGGTCCCATTATCCTCGACTGAATTTTTAGTTGAGAAATATGAGTAATATTGCAGGGACAAAGAAAACTGGATTTTGGTACCACTCCTACCATCTATGCTGCATATTAACTCATCATATTAAATACAGAAACATCTTAGCAGAAGGAGCTCACGCTGTCAGCAGAGAGGAGAACCCAAGATAATCTCTTGAGGAAATTACTCAGCACTAGGCTAAAAAATCACACATTCCTTATCGCCTAAGTTCTTACAACAGTGAAAAAACCAGTCTGTTTCAACCTGGGGTGGGTATTCCTCTAGGCTGACTGGGGATTCTGCCTTGTAAAAGGTCCTGTCAGCTGGCCAGGCTCCAGTGTGAAGATCAGTGCCTCAGAGAGAGATGCTTAAAGGAGAGAGAACCCTGAAACATTCTCAGTGGTGCAATGAAACTGCCCAGTCCAGCCAAAGACCAGACCTACACAGTTGTTTGAGCTCAGGGAGACCGAGGCAGTCACTGCTACTCTTTGGTCTCTTTTGGCTATTGCTTCCAAAAAAGCTGCTTGGAATGTGCTCCATTTCAAAGTTATAAATATTATTTTTATACATTATATGCTTGCTAAAAGTCAGTTGGTTGAATTTTCTTATAAAGGCCTCTAACCAAGATCACTGGTCTGGAATTTTCCTCTACAAGGTATATCAAGTCTGAGTGGGAATAAGGGAAGGAATTTAAGACATGCCAGCAGAGGCAGAGGAGTACAGTTTCAGCCAGGAAGACCTTTAGAGAAGAAAAGAGGCTTTTGTGACTACTTGGGTACTTGCTTGAGTCATATTTTCAAACAGGCTAGGATACACATTTGTGTAAACTTTGGCAAATTATTTGGACAATACTTAGATATTACCCAAAATATGTGCTCAGGAATACTACAAAGGAATGGAAAATGTATTGAACAATGGAACTGCCTCTTCTCATCTGGAGTCTCAAGACATTTTAATGATTAAATTTGTAGCAGCAGTGTATAAAACTACTTCTGAAATTTATAGTAAAAACCTACAAACAAAATAACTATGAAAACTCTACTTTGACCAAAATCAAACACTTACTGAAGGTTAAATTTATTCAGTAAATGTGAAACTTCAATTACTACAAAATGCATCAGGAGTGTAATTGAGGAAAAGTACTCTTAGTTAAAAAGCTAGTTGTAGCTTTAATAAACCACTTGAGAGAGCAAACAAATAAATGAAGCAAACATCCCATAGGAGGGAGAATTCATATAGAAAAGGAGACTGTATAACTTTTAGAGATAGAATGAGTTCATTAAGTAGACATGAATATATCAGGATAATGGAACTATCAAACTTTGAATGATGGAAATTGCCATAGGTGTAAAAGAAGTGACACTAGCACACTTGCAAATTGTCAAGTAATGCGATTTAACATATTTAAGTCTTAATACCTGTAAAAGATAGTTCTCTAACAAACTTTATTAGTTTACTGTAGCAGTACTGCATTCAATATGGCAATGAAATACCCAAGACCATAGGAGCTCTCTTTAGGAAAATTAACTGAGCCAAAGGACTCCAAGTTTAAAACTTTAGAGCTGGGGGTTAATGACATTTTTGAACAATGAAGTATTTATCTCTGTGAACACTGTTTTTAGAAATTAAGATATTTTTATATTATTACTATTCTTGAAACTGCATAATTATGTTTTTAGGGAAGACTTATTTTCCATTAGTGGTCAGCCAATTTCCAGCCTTTTTTCATTAATGCACCAGCCATACACAGGTCTGTTGTGCATTTAGGTGGATAGTGTAGTGAGCCTTTCTGTCAGTTTTTATATTAAGTGTATATCTTTATATGCATCGGTTACCTTCTCACTGTGGCATATTCCTTACTGAATATATAGATTGCAATGCCAAAATCTGAATGTATTCTCAAAAGAAATGTAACTGGGTATCTTCACAACCTGACCTTACCCAGTGTGTCACACTTGCAGTTTTGCTTTTCTGTGTGAACGCAGATGAAGATTACGGTTTCTGCTTTAGACAGAAAGTTATACTGAAACCATTTGCTACACAAATGGTTTTGAAATTAAAATGAGCACTGCATATGGATTTCTCTCATTGAAGGTGGGTTCTGCAGGCATAAGGATGTCAATCCCCACCTCAACAACATCATAGGAGTGCTGCCCGTAAGCTTGGCTACAACCATGCCCTGACTTGCTATGGACTCTACTGATCTTGGACCAGTGCAGACTCACTGGCTTGTCCTCAGATCTGCCTCATCACCAGAAACCTGCCTGGTAGTCTGGACTCTGAGCTGCCCTCAGATCACCCTGCTCGTGTCCTGGCTGGCAGAGTCCTTGCCCATGGTCAGCTGTATCATGTTTGGTTCCTTGTCCCTTTGGGGCCTGCTTCCTGATGAAGAGCTGTGGAGCAGCTGTCTGTTAGGACATGGGAAAAGAGAAATGAAGGAACTTAATGTGATACCAGTGCCTCCTCACAAGAGCCATCATCCTTCACCCATCTTCTCACTGCCCTGATACACACAGGGAACACAGCAGCTGAGTAAATCCAGTGGCAGAACACGAAGTCTTTATTGGAAAATATTTAAAGACCACACAAATAACTGAGTGCTACAGCTTGGAGTTGAGTTGAAAGGAGTGCTGTGTTAGTGCTGCTCTAGAACTAACCGGATTTCCATGCGAGAAAGAGACAAAACACCCCCTTTACCTCACCTACCGAGTGTAGCACAACTGGAGGTTTACACAGAGCTCTGGAATGCCTTAACATTAACCTTAAATCTCTTAACCAGACATTAAAAGGGACATGGAGTTGGTGAACAAACCGGGACACTGGGGCAGCACCTGTCAGAAGCAACTTCAAACAGTATTTGTTTTTCAGTCACATCCAAATTTACAGCTCAGCATCCTATCGGCCACAGAGGAACACCTTTACTGCCACGTGTGCAGTAACCCGACACGGTTCAAGTCCACCGCCTTTCCCTCGCAACTCCCCGGAGGCCCAAAGAGCCAGCTCAGACGCCCCAGCCATTGTGGGGGCGGGAGGGGGAGGTCGCGGGCCGCGGGCGGGGAGCGCCGCGAGCGGCACGGCACGGCACGGCGCGGCGCGGCGCAGCACGGCCCGGCGCGGCCCGGCGCGGCCGGAAGGGGCGGGCGTCTCCCGGTGACGGGGCCGAGATGGCGGCGCGCGGGGCGGCGGCGGAGCGGCGCGGGCCCGGCTCTGGATGAGGGGCGGCCGGAGGTTGCGGCAGCGGCCGCCTCGGCCCCTGGAGCCCCGCGACTCCCGGCGCGGCCTCCCCCCCGGGGCAGGTGAGCGGGAAGGGTCGGTTCTGCGCCGCCGGGTGCCGCTTCCGCCTTGCTGGGAAGGGGCCCGGTCTCGGCGCCCTCCCTGCCGGGGCAGAGCCGCCCGCGCGGTTCTCCCGCGGCAGCGCCCCCGCCCCGCCGGGTCCCCCGGCCCCGCCGCGCTGTGCCCGCGCCCCGCGGCGGAGCCGCTCGGCCGGCCCGGCAGCGCCAGGCCCGCGGCCTCCGCCCGCCCGGCCCGGTCCCCTTCCGGGGCGGTGGGGGGAATCTGATGGGCTGGAAGGACATGGAGTGGCGAACAGGTGGACGGGCAGCTCTGGGGACTGAGTGGCTTCGCTCCTGTGGAAAGGGCGAGGGCACACGTCCTGTCAGAGCTCGCGGTGGGACGGCATGGCTTGGGGTTACCTACTGTTCGCGCTACGGGCACGTTTAATAAAACATACTGTGAAAATTTCTTCGCACGCTTTTAAATACTTAAGAATCTCTAACAGCTCACAGAAAAAATAAGTGCTACTATTTGGCTTCAGTGAAGTGATGTCTCTAATAAAATTCAAGATTCGGCTGGTCAGTTAAATGGTAGGGTACTGCTTTTTGGTCATGAATTCACAGTGTAAGCGCCTGAGTTGCATATCTAATGAAAAATGGCGTAGCTTCGTGCTTTATAGCTCTTCGTAGCTTTATAGCTCTGTGGAAATGCACGTGTGCACTGCAGAGATACCTTCAGGCCGTCTTATACTGTCATTGTTTGTAAATAGATGGTTCTAGTCAAGACAGGCATTGCAAGATGATTTTGTAGTAGTAACAAGGAATGTGTGTTAATTTGTTGTCTCTGGCATTCCGTGTAATCACAGAAAACTTCGCTATCTTAAACTCTGGTTCTATGTCTGAGAATTTCAGTTTTGTGAAGTGAGTTACATGAACTAGTGCATTATGTAAAAGACTTGTTGCAAAGGTGGATGAAGTTGTAGTGTGGTCTCACACGATTGCATTACTTCAAGTTGTGTTCTGTATGCTTTTTTTCACCAGACAGTGGCATATATAGGTAAGGAATTGTCAAAGAGCAACTGATCACTCAGTGGACATAGACTTTCTGTCTTAACTAATACTGCCTTGAAGAGCAGAATTTTATTCTAATTCAAAACAAAGCTTGAGGAGTTCACATTAGCGAGTTTGTAGCTAAAGTTTCTTGGAGAGGAAGGGGTGAGATGTGGTGGTATTACTGCAGAGTATGACTCTGGGAGAAACATCTTTAAAAAAAGAGTTGAAACTCTGTATGTTGTATATCAGAGTATTTAGTGTCTAGAAATAACTCGGGAATTGCCAGCAGTCACCAATTTTTGCTGCCTTTATTTAGAGAGACAGACATTCTGCCTTGACTTTTGGTATCTTCTGCAGCTTTTGATAGTGTCTCTTTCTGAATTTGAGTGCCTCTGATGACTTCACTGTCTATGATTAATGTGAGTGAGCTGTCTTCTGTTCCAGCTACTTCAACTGCCTAATTAGGGTATTTGCACTGAAAGTTGGAAGATCAGTATTGAAACTACAATACCTTTACACACATCCCACAACACTACCTACAATTAGATAGAGGAGATACCTACTGATTTTCTCTTTTCATTCTGCTTCTCTCCCTAATGCCGTAATAGCATGGCTTTAGGGTTCAGTCATGGTGCCACTTAATGTATGTATTTATCAAGCTCAGTGATCAAGACAGGATTTTTTCCCTCCACACATGTGTTCCAAATATTATGTTTATGTATAAAGTGATGAAAAAACCAAGAGACCAAGCAAATCAAGCAGGAAGAGGGCAGTGGAACCTCTCAGTAGGTTACGGAGTCATGGTTGTTGTCTTTGAAATGCAGGAAGTGCTGGTTTTGTCTTTCAGTACTAGATTGAAAGCCGTTCTTGAATCATTGCTTTGTCTTTTTAACATAGAAAGTGTCTTTGTATGTCTTGTAACATACATGGCTTGGAGGAGGATTTATGTGTTTGAAAACAGGTTTTTTATCTCTATCTACTAATCTTAATAAAATTCCATCTCCCTATAAACCTACTTACGATCTTTGATGTGGTCATTCTACTAGAGCTTCATACAAGATCCCCTTTTAAGAAATTCTGTCCTTATCACTGAAACTTTACTAGGGTGTTGTCA
The DNA here is from genome assembly GCF_048771995.1 of Taeniopygia guttata. Taxonomy (NCBI): domain Eukaryota; kingdom Metazoa; phylum Chordata; class Aves; order Passeriformes; family Estrildidae; genus Taeniopygia; species Taeniopygia guttata. The sequence goes on from NC_133026.1 coordinate 134,459,805, forward strand.
GCTGTTCTAGTGACAGCCCAAATGCACTACTGAACCAGTATGGATTTTTGGTACTGACAAATGTGAAGGCCATGTTAGTCTTTAGTACTAGGAAATTAATTTCTTGTTTTGCTTTTGGAGGGTGGAACTTTTTTTGTGTCTTCTAATGTAGATTGGAGGGGAGCCTTTCAGTTTCAGACAAGTTATTTTAGGCACCATCATCTGGTTATTTATCTAGATGTGTTTAATATGGGCTGAAATCCCTGATTCCAAGGTATGTTTGTGTTTACATTCCAGAGTTACAAGTGAGCTGATGTGAAAGAAAGCTGATGTGACAGTAAAAAATGAGTTCACTAGCAGGAAACAAGTTTCTAAAATAATTTTAGTGCTCCAATGTGACTTTATTTTAGAATTGACTCTATCTGTAGAAATCCTACTTAAGTGGTATTAGTATGTATGGTTAGATATGAAAGAGGAAGTGTTTCTCCAGGTGCCAGTGTGCTTATTGTACAATGATAAACAGTTAGAGTCTTGCTTATTGCACCATAGCTGATTGACCAATACACCTGAGGGTGGACTGTGCTGGCTACTGTCAGTGAAATCAGAGGTGCCAGGGATTCTAATGAAGCTGCTGTTCCAAGCTGTAAGCAAAGTAAAAATGTTCAATAAAATTCTGAAATTCACCTCCCTCCTGTTTCCTTTATGGGTCCCTAAAATGTTTACTTCCTCATTCTTCTGACTTGATTCTAAAGTGTTTAACATCTTGTGGCTGTTGCCTTTTAGTCCTTTCTGGGCTCATGTTCCATGTGAACACCTGTTGTGACTTTTTACCAGTGGAAGGCAGTATGAGATGCAGAAGTCAAAAACTCCAGCTAAATTTGGTGCCTGTTACTGAATTGTTGAGTTGACCACAAATCATGTCTTGATTTATTTGCTTGTTTATATCTGTTGTAATGGAAGTTCATTTGACCCTAAGTCTCATAAATGTAACAAAGCAATTCCAGTAGTGGGAGAAGGAGATCTATCCCATTTTATAAATGCAAAGCTGAGGCTGAGGTGTGGTATGCAGAAGGATGTATCAGGCTGGAAGACAACTCTTACCAGCTTTTCTGAATTTTAGTCCAGTGTTTCACATTTAACTCTTTCTGTTAAGAAATATTTTAGGATTCTTGATGTAGCGCTGCAACTTTACATTATGTCTCTGTTATCCTGTCTTATAATTGCTGATACGGTTATGGTTCCTTTTGGGATTGTTTATCAAGGAAAGGCTTAAGAAAAGAAAGAACGTTGTGGCCTGCCATTTAGACTGTTCAATATTTTTTTCCCAGGAGAAAGAGAAGGTACATGGCTGTGCTTCTTTCCAATGTGTGAGAAAGATGGACAAGAAAAGGATGAAAAACTTGTTTCATGTTACAAGTTTAGTATAATGGTATCATGTGAATTAAGTTTGCAGTGAACTGAGGAAAATTAGGGTTCTGTGTACATCTGTATTCATACAGCTACTTCCAAATATAAATTGTTTACCTTGAGAAATTTAATTAACATTAAAAAAACTCCCAAGCACAAAAGAACTCAACCCCAAAAGGCACCAAACAAAACTCAAAACCTTTAGCAAATGTTTAACTTTTCAGGTAGTGCTGTTCTTAGAGCAGCAATGCACATGTTTCAAGTGCTGTTTCAGACAAAGCAGAAAATGCTTGACTTGTCCTTACCTTGAGACAATAATTGGTTCAAGATTGTGTTTTAAATGAATGTATAAAAAATAATATTCATTATATAAATACATATATACTGCTTCATGTCATAAATAGCAGTATAAAAAGCAGGTACATTGAGGAAAGTTCTTTTTAAAGGTAAATGATTGCTAACACTACTATGACTGGCTAATAGAATGTTGTTGACAAAACACTGGTTGTGCATTTGACATTTTATAATGTAGGGAGCTTAACTGGGAAGACTGCAATCAATGCTGAGAAAAGAGGTGGGCAAAACAGTACTTTCTATCTTAAATCATAGAGTCACTAAGGTTGGAAGAGACCTCCAAGGTCATCAAGTCAGCCTTTAAAGGGCCTAGTTCTAGCTCAGCTGAAATGAAATGCAGTTCTATCACAAGTATGTTAACTGGCCATATGTCTCATTGTAACTCTGAAATCTTTGCCTGACACATGGAAAGTGGAGAGGTGTAAGTTATCTGGCTGTCATGGACATAATGATAGCTGTTGAACTCTGCCAAATGGGCATACTGATGGTACTGGAAGTGTAGTCACTCTTACATCTGAATGACCTGGGAAATTGATTTATTTTTGGTGATTAGTTCTTGTGGATTTCACAAGTCCACTGACTCTGCAAGCCAGAGTTCTTATGGATTATGGTTTTTTTCAGTTGTTTAACTTTCTATTGAGAACTCAGTACTGTATACTGAGAAAATGGAGATGAGTTGAAAACTGGGCTCATTTATATTTACATATATAAATATATATATTGGTGATTGACACACTTGAACATTGTTCTGGTTTTAGTTTTGCACTAGTAACCTTCCTAGTTCCTTGATTTTAAGCATAATTAATGTAGAGTTTGCAAAGATTTTTGGTGGCTTCCAAAAACAACCTTCTCAGTCAGTAGCTATGAGTTTTTAAATTTAGGGTCTGTTTGTACTGTCCAGTGTAGCAGTTAGATAGCCTGAGCAAGGGAAAAAAGCTTTAGCCTTGCTAATATTGAGTACTGTTCTACTCCTTCCCTCCTGCCCCCGAGCTGATAAAAGAGTGAATTCTGATAGAGTGGAGTGAGCTTTTAAACAAACTTTTCAGAAAAGATGTACCTTTATAATCATTTCAGTAGGTCACATGCTCTTCATGCCTCACATCCCAGGCAGATAACTTCTAGCTGCCTCTCTTAAAAATAAGATTTTCTTTCACCAATTCAGTGTTAGTTTGCCATAATTTCTACCTTTAGGCTAGAGAACTTTCCTTCTTAGTACTGTTCACTCTTCTTTCACTAACTTTGATTATTTCCTAATCATTCAAATTCTTGACAGATGCATTCTTCTGTCATCTAGATATTGTCAACATTGCTCATTCTGAAAGGTAAGGAAGTTCTTGAGCATAATATGAAATGATGGTCCAGTCTTTTAGACTAAAAGCTAAATATGTCAGACCATGTCTGTTCTTGCTTCTTTGTGGGAGCTGACTGCTTTCTAATTCTGTTAGATGAAGAGCCAATCCAACCTTGTATAAAGTTCTCTACATTTTTAAGTCTCCCATGAAATGAAATAAGATAACACAAATGTTGAAGTAGAGGTGATACGTGCCCTATGAAGCCTTTTTCCTGAGCTACAGCTCAATAGTGTAGTCTGTAATTTGGTGGTTACTACTAACTTAAGCCTTCCATTTTGCAATTAAAGGACCTGTTTGTTTAATAGCTTCTGTATGATTTTTCAGTAGCAGAAAGTCCTATCCTGCACTACATGTAAAGCAATATTTCCAGTACTATATTAATATAGTGTTTAATAATGGTTACATTATCTAGCAAATGAGCACCAATAAAAATACATCTATGCTCCATGAAGCTCACAAATCCCATTGTGTACCTTTTTAATAAAATCCTCAGGACAGTATTGGAGCAGCCTACCTACCATCCACCTTCCTGATTCTTCCTAACTTAAAGCCTGGAATATAAAAAGTGATTTAAATGCCATAGCATATTTGAAATCAAGCTGTCCTTCCATGGAATACTCATGGCCTGAGGAAAATGTCACAGGGCTGCCTTCTCTTCTCACCAGAAGGTATGTTAAACTTGCAACAGAAAATGTTGTTACAAGTGTAGATGTTTATAATGAAAAGCTAGTTGTGAAGCCTAACCTCTTATTCTTTACTCTGAAATGTTCACCTATAGAAGAGAAAAGGGATCCTTGAATTCCAGCAGATTTTTCTGAGTCAGTCTGTAGCTATTCAAGGTGGTACATTGGAATGATGTGATATGATGAACATAAATTCTCTAGATTATCAAATTGTCACTGAAAAAATAGCTACAAACAGGAGTGGCCTCAGCCAAAGATGATTTTTTTCTTTTCTGTGTTTGCTCTCATGATCCAGTCAGGCATAGAAATATCAGTAGCTCTGTGGGTTAGGTGGTGCAATAGTTCACACAGGATGAACACTCTTCCTTTAATGATGATTTTTCAGTGAGATTAGTTCTAAAAAAAGCAGTGTTCTCATCACACGTTTCCATCAAAATGGAAGGTAAATTTAAACAGCTAATTTTGGGATTTCACTTAATGACTAAATCTGTAATTTGTAGATGCATGACATGCTTAAGCAAGAGCTTTTCTCTGATTATTATTCTGTTCTGCACTGCCAGTGTTCAGTGCCGCTGGTAGTGTCTGAAACAGATCGGCTGCACAGGCACTGCAGATGGTTGCCTACACTTCCCCTTTAAGATTGTCTTTTACTTTGACTGTACCTGTGATTTTGTGCTGTTTCTTTAAAGGCCATATATATTAGATACTTTTATTATTTACATCAGTGAAATACCCTGATAGTAGGCAGGTAGAATCTTTGCTCCAGGTACCTGCTCTCTTTCTTTGCATTAATACTGTTTCACAGAATGTTCCTAGCTTAGTAGCAATTAAAGTAATTGGCTTTAAGTACTGTATAAAGTTGTATAATCCTCTGCATCTAACTTTTTTCTTTTGCAGGAAGGGTTTCTTACCATGGCCATAACACAGTTTCGACTCTTTAAAGTCTGTACTTGCCTGGCAGCAGTGTTTTCTTTCATTAAAAAGTTAATATGCAGGTAAACAAGTATTATTTAATTTGGTTTTACCTTTTCTTTTTCAATTTTTCAATTACAGGTTCTTGCACTTCTGACTTTCCTGCAGCACCCAGCCACCACTTTTACCAGTTCTGATTTTACTAATTGCAAAACAATCAAAACAGATGAAAACGAAATCAAGTGAATTCTTTAATTTGTGTATTTGTTCAGAGTTCCAAAAGTCTGTGTAGTGTATTTGTGAGTGTATTTTGTTGTATGGTAGCTGAATGAGGTCTTGGAAACAGCTGTGACAGGGTTTTAAAATGGCTTTTAAGACTGTTCTGTATCAAACTTGAAGGAAAGCTGTGCTGCACATTTTTGAAAAGTACTTATCAAGTGATATTTTGTATTTTAAGAGATTCAGTTAATGGGAGCATCTACTCTGTCATCAGTCAGTGGGCTGTCATTACAAATGTAGGCAATTCTCATCCTCTTTGTCAAAAAAGAGTTGCCTGAGACTTCAGATTCTTCTACCTATTGAAGATTCTTTCAGAAGTTTGGAGGACAGTGATTAAGTTTAAGGGAATGGCTTTTTTTTCTTGATTTTTAATGATGAAGAATGGTTTATTTTTTACACTCTTTTAAGTAATATCTGATGTCCTTTTGAGTTGTAGACTCATTAATGTTGTAGTATAGTACTTAGAAGCAGTCTAAAAACCCTCAAGAGTTAATGTGGAGTAGTAGAGTTCAATAATGCAGTAGTAGAGTACCTGAGGCAATTCTTGGCACTGTGCTGTTGCTGTCGTATGAACTTCTGTGCTTCCTACCACTTCTGCAGCATGCTGTTTACATAAACAACTACCAATCTAGAGAAATGCATTCTCTTTTTTTGTATGATAACTACTTTTCTGGTGAGGATTAAAGTGTATGCAGAATATATAGTAGACACAAAATAACTGTTTATTTCCTCTTCACCTTTATTTATTCCAAGAATAAGAGGAAGCTCTTGACTTGTTGGTAAATTCACTTACAGATTTAGTGAAGCATTAAAAAGATACGTTTTAGCACTGCATACAGTTATATAGATGTCAACCTTAGTTCTGTGATTTGAAAATTGAGAATACTTGCTGTTCAAGTTCTGAAAGAAGTCAAAACACTGAGTTGATCATAACTTCTATATTAGGTGTATCCTTCATTTAAGTGTAAAGATACTTTTTATAAGCAGATAATTGTTTTCTAGGTGTAATGACAGTATTTTCATTCTTTTTTCCAACTTCTGAAAGACCTATGATCTTGAACAGCTGAGAAACTGCTTCATAGTACATAAAGTAGAAAACCCTTTATTTGCTTAATAACAATTAGTTGAAGAAATGAAAATTAAGTCTTTCACATAAGCAAGTCACTGGATCCCATTAATTCAGACCGCTAACTACAAATGTTTCTTCTGTTCACTGTCATCTGCAAAGTGTAGTTTGATAACTTCTGTTTTCCTGTGATGCACTCCTCCATTTAACTATTCCTAGTAATCAGCAAATGTGATTTAATTAAACGTGCGTTTTAATTCAATGGATATGAGCTAGTACTTACATAGATTACATAGTTTACATTACGTTTTCATTTGAACAAGTGCCTATAGAGATTGTGCAACTTTCTAGGCAGCATAGAGCTTACATACACTACTGGTCCTTTTTTAGTTCAATCTTTTCTTGATAAACAACAGACTGCCTGAATCCAGTTTTCAGGAAATAAAACATGTAAATATAAAAAGAGATGCAACTTTCTTCCGTTTAAAATCTCTAATTATCTCCAACTGAGAAATCTGGATGCTGCTTATTAGTAAGGAGAAACAAATCAAATAATTCTTGAGGCATTTGGCATGCAGAGCAGTGATCAGTATCTAATGATGGCTGTGGAGCAGCTGTTCTATAAGCATCTTGTTCCCTTCCTAGAGGAAGTGGAGATCTGTAGCCTTCCTTGGTGCTGCTCTGTGTACCACCTCCTTTCTGATGTTGTGTGACAAAAGCTCTTTCCTCCTACCTTCAGCCCTCTTGCTGTAACCATTTTGACTTGATTATTGTTTGTTACAAGCCATTTGTTTGTCTTGTGGAGCAAGTCATTGCAGAAGTGATGCCTTAAAGATTATTATTAAATTAGTATTAAAGATTACTATTAAATGTAAATGGTATTAAGGATGTGCATGTTGTAGAGGTCTGAAGGAGGATATTTCTAAGCTTGAGTTTCCTTTAGAGATGTCAAGTAAATCTCATCAAACCAGAAGTCTCTAATGTGTTTGAGGGCACAGTGTTTTCACCTTGTTTTACCCCTAAAATCTGTTTCTTTTCAACTTAAAGGAACAGTTTATAAAGGAAGTAGAGGTACTTATATAAAACTTGAAAATTTGATGATAGCACCTGACCTTGTTTGTTTGGTCTTGAGTAGAAAAAATATATCTAGTCGCTCACCAGCATACAGTAGAGGTGCTATTACAAGCAATTTAACTTGTCAGTTGATAGTATGTTCTCTGATACTAAAACTGATGGATAGAAACTAGAAATTGAAATGTCACAGTTTATTCACATCAGTAGTAAGAAAAAACCATTATATTTTACAAGCTACATAAGGTCAATTACATGACTACTTTGCTGTAAGAGCTTACGTTCTTTGTGGAAAACACAAGTGTGAGCCTGAATTGCATTCTTTTGTGTTTTAAGGTGTTAAAATACAGTGAATGTCAGCTAGGAGTACTTTAATTATTGTTCTGATCTTTGAACATTGTCATGAAGTAAATATCTAGGTAGTTTATTTGCAATGCATTAGTGTTGTTTTCAATTAAAATGATTTTATATAGATGCTGAAATGCATTGGAACAGTATTCTTTAAGTAGAAGCATGGATTGAATTAAAGCTGTTGACTTGCATAATCTTGCATTACCTCTGTTTAGACTTTGAAGAAAAAAGCTTTAGAGGGGCTTTCAGATCAAGCAGCTCAGAAAGCTATTTGTTAGACATAGCATAAAATTTAAGACAAATAGAAAAAGTTCTCATTTTATAGTAGAAATGGTTCTTTGGCAAATATAGATCCCTAGTGCTTGCTTCATAAGCACTGACAATCTAAAATTTGTGACTGAATTATGCAGATGAGTTAGTCCATTTTCATATATCTTAGAAGTATTTCTCCTCTATTTCACTGCAATTAGAAAAGTAAATTGCACTTTGATATTCTTGTGAACACAACTTTCAATTCACGATGACATCCGTTTGCTTAGCAGACTTACTGATAGTAGTAAATACAAAGGTAATTGAAGCACTAAATGTTTTAGCCATGACTATTTTCAGTAGTGGTGTTCTCAGACTTCCTTTTTTGTTTTTTTTAAACTTAGTGCTCATGTTTTCAGAGCTTGGAGGAATCCTACATTTTTTTTTCAGGTCTGGAAGAGGGCGAAAGTTAAGTGGAGACCAAATAACTTTGCCAACCACAGTGGATTATTCATCTGTTCCTAAGCAGGTAATTGTTAAAGTGGTAGGTGACTTAATCCCTTAACAAGGTGATTGAAGAAGTCCTACAATATTGAATTGGTATATATCCAAGAAAAATATAATATAATGTGGTATATACAAAAGATATAATAATATGTGATTCAGTGTTAAGTATATATCTTAGCAAGATATAAAAAGACAAGTTTTTGCTTGCAGATAATAACTTGTACAATATTCTTATATTCAGCCTGAAGTAGAAGACTGGTCTTCATGGGATGAAGATGCACCTACAAGTGTGAAGATTGAAGGCGGCAATGGTAATGTGGCTGCTCAGCAAAATTCTTTGGAACAAATGGAACCTGATTATTTCAAAGATATGGCACCAACAATAAGAAAAACTCAAAAAGTAAGTATTAATTTTCAACTATACTTATGGAGGGTTTTCCTTGCTTTAAAATAAAAGCAAGTAAATTGGCAACTTACAGAAGGTGCTATTGGTAAATGAGAATAGAGGCTGGTGTGTAATTTATCATGTTTAATGTTAAGACCTTTGAGATCTTAACGGTTGTGAGGCTATCACATGTTTGCATCTTTAGTCTTCATAATATTGAAAACTTATAAATAGTTCCATACTCTAAGAGTTCTTGGAAGTATAATCTGAGAACCCTCTAGTCATTTGTACTCATATCCTTATTTGAGCAACAACATTCAAAGTCTGAGGGAGCAGCCCTGCTGTTTCAGAGCACTGGTTATTTGTTTCATCAAGTTCTATTGGGGAGGCTGGAATTAAGGAACTGATATTTCAAAATAGCTTGTTCTTCAAATATCCATTTTTACTATGGAGACAACACAGGAGGGCATCTCTACAGGAGCATCGAGGTTGTAAATAAATGCTGAATAAAATCTGGTGATTGCAGGTTTTGCTTCTATGTGCAAATCTTTCAGCTGGATACTTACATGTCTTTGAGTCAATGGGAAAAACCTCACGAGTGCTGTAACAGGTTATCAGAGAAGATGTGCAGTAGATTTCTCCTTTATATCTACTGACATTTTTTTCCTCATAGAATGAGCTTCAGGTTCAGAACAAAACTGGGGAAGAGTCCATGCTGTTTGAGTACTGTACACTGGGTTTAGTTTTAATATATCTCTAGGGATGACTTGCAAGCATTATAAAGAACAACCCTGTTAACTTGGCCAGGTTAACACCATTCAATGTGAATTTGTGTTTATTTCCACTGAATGTCTCTGTCTTGATACAGTCACAGATTTCTATGTGGCTAAAGAAAAATATGGTGAGGGGAGGAAGTTCCTATTTGTTGCATTTATCTTTTGCTTACAAGTTCATTTGGCTGTGCAGCTTTCAGAACCTGGCCAGGTTTAAGATACAGTGAGGTGTTGTGTAGCTGAACCTTCACAGGCACAGAGTTACATGATCACCAAGAAATCTCTGCAGTGCTTTAATCTACCACTTCTTTGTTTCTTTTTTTTTTTTTTGAATATTTTCAGATAATTATAAAAAAACGAGAGCCTTTAAATTTTGGGATTCCAGAGGGAAACACAGGATTCTCTAGCAGATTAGCAGCTACACAAGATATTCCTTTTATTCACCAATCTGTAAGTATGCTTTAAGTATTGATCTTGTATTTGTCAGTTAAATTATGTTCTCTAGTGGAAGGAATAGTCTGCCTACGCTGTGCATTGTGCGGAGTAATTGGAATAGTTGGGGAGTAATGTAAATTGTTTTAAAATTGAGTGAAAAATGAAGTAGTCCAATATGTTCTGCTGAGAAACTTGACGGGTCAGTGATAAAAAGGTAGGAAGTTTCCATGTACTTATGGGCTTGCAAATCTGCTAAAGCAATGAACTATAATTTTGGATTTTACACAGTAAGTTACTAACAAAAGAGTAGAAAGCTTTTTTGAAAGCTTCTAAGTTACCTTTGTTTTATTGTTTTGGATCCATTTTTAACCTTCTGCTTCTCCCTTCCTTTCTGTAAGGATTGTAATGTAGCAGTCTCCTAATTTTTGCTCCTTAGCCTTTGAAAAAATTGTCTAGTTGCCTAACCTGCCAGTTAGCAGGAGATGCTCTCCCTCCCTTGCCTTTTGCCTTTTTAAACAGTGTTTCTCTTTTGATAAACATTGTGCACAAAAGGAAGCAGTACAGAATGGTCATACCACCTCCCTGCACTGTCCTTTTGAAAATAGTTCGGGGAAGGACTTTTAGTAGAGTAAAAGTGTCACTCAACTGATACTGGACATAAAAAAGGTGGATGTATGTGTTGGTTTGTCAATGCAACTGCCAGAAATCTTTTACACTATCTACTCAGATAATCTGCTCAATCTATCTTCCTCTTGTTAAAAATGCACTCCACTACTTCTTTCCTGTCTTTGGTCAAAAAACCCTTTGACAACTGAAAAAACTCAGTATTATAGCAGGAAAAAAAGCATGGACAATAAGATGAGAAGCACTGCCATACCTCAAATATTTCTGTAAGTCTCAAGAATTAAGATGAAAAATAAATCTTAAGGAAACTTTGCTGTCATCCAGGAGGCACTGTCAGTCACCCACGAGTGTTTTATCTAATTTTTCCATGTGCTTAGAACTTCTCTTTTGTTTCAGCCTGAACTGGGAGACTTGGATACTTGGCAAGAAAATACAAATGCCTGGGAAGAAGAAGAAGATGCTGCTTGGCAGGCAGAAGAAGTTCTTAGGTAATTGAAATTAATGTAACACTGTGTAAAGGTTTTACATGTAAAAGAATTACATTTATTTATTTGACATCTTTCTGGTGCCAAGAATTGTTAAATGCCTCTTAGGACAAATTATTTTTATGCATCTAATATCTGTGTAAATGCTACTCACCAGAAGACATTTTGGATCGAATTAATTTAATAAATGAGATGTTAGAGGAAATCTGAAAATCACTGAAACACTGGAACAACACATTAACACCTGCATGCAGGCACTAAAAAAACAGTGCCGCACCAATCCAAATGATTTATTATGTTCAGATCACATTACTTGATTAAGTAAAATACCACTTGATGGCCTCATGAAAAGTATCACAACCATGTGTTTAAGGTAAAAATAGTTCTGGATAGAAGGTGAAGTGATAAGTATGTGCTTGGAATCCCTGTAGGAGCTAGGCTTTTCTAACTTAACTAAACTAGCTGATAAGGCTGAATGTAAAATCAAAGTCTTGCACAAAGTTAGTGTGAATACTTCAGCCATTCAGTTTGTGTTCTTTTTTCCTTTCCTTTAAGGGGTGTGGAGGGTAAAGAGATGCAAATTAAGTTTATCATACACAGTGATTTGAACTGGTAGTGACTTCCAGTTGTATCAAACTTTATTGCTTGCTACATCATCAGGTAACCAGCCTCAGATAGCTTTAGCTTCCTGGGCTGTCGTAATTCTACTCACTAAATCACACTAAAGTGCACGGCTTTCATGATAATATGATAATTTCAGTGATAATATGAAATAAAGATGTGATATAGTCAAAAATAATTCTAAGGAAAATAGGTATTGTAAGGAAAAGAGAAATATGATCAAGTATTTATTTTAATGTTTTGAAAAATTTACATTTTCAATCTGTGGAATAAGACAAGAGGGAAGTTACTAGCTCATTTTCAATGTGCTAATCATAAGTAGAATTTATTCAATTTGTTATCTCTGTCAGTCTTGCTTTGCAGCAGCTTAACATGTGAGAATAGGGTTGTAATGCAAATATTTTTGTAAACTTTATCTAGTATCTATGTGTACATTGTGTACATTCTGGTCAATAGCTTGCTTGTCTTTTTTTTTTCTTTTTTTTTTTTTTTTAACTTCATTACTGTTTCAGGTCTTGTACTGAAGTACAAGCTTTGTGATATGAAAGATGTGCTTTTGGACTGTTTTTGTTCCACGGATAGTAATTTTTCCTGTAAAGAATATCAATAGACTCATTAAGGTCTTTAACAGCCAGAGTGCAGTCTGCTGAGACTTAAATGAAGGACAATGGAAATACTCTTTTTGTTTGTTTTTTTTATGGAGAAATGAAACAGCTGCTTTTGCTACTGCAGAGGCTGCACTGTATTTACTTAACCCTTGCCACATTCCATTACAGATGGTCTTAGGAATATCAAAAGTAGTATTCAGACTTTCTGAAGCAGGGGTTTGTCATATATGAATTAACTACTAAAAATTACCTAGTGTATGTATATACCAGTTTATTTTTGGAGTGCAAAATTTGTGCAGTGAACATTTCCGGGATGGTCAAAGCTATATTGTTTGCCAAATGTCAGGTTCATGCTCTAGAATACTTAGGGAGAGAGATCTCTTACATGGTGATAGCAGTGGGGTAATTTTTCAAAGTGTCATGATATTTGGTTGAACCTATCTTGAAGATTTCAGCCTACCACCTTTATTGTTGAAAGGGTTCAACTGAAATGATTACTTCTCACAGGATTTCTTTTTGGCCTCACTAAAAGGTATCAAACTGCAGTTGTTATAGAAGGGATGTGTCTGAATACTTCCAGCAGATAAAACATGATTAGAACACCAGCTGTCTGTGGCTTACCACTTGTCCAGCTATGGCTAACTATCTCAATATAGCTGGTCATTATGTAAGCTGTATCCCAGCTGGGTGAAGTAAAATCTTTATTTTATTCATGACACAGAAATAACAATGTTTATCTGTAAATGAGTCGAGTCCTGGCTGATTTTTAGCAAGATTGATAAAAAATCCTGACTGGATTTAGTTTCTCTTGCAGTAGACATCACTGGTGTCTTTAACATCTGACATTTAACATAAAACTTAAGTATAGTACTGCACAGACCTGGCTCTGCTTTCAACAGAGTGTAGTAATGAAGTGCTCTGGAGTCTCTTCTTGATGATAGAAGTCTGCATCTTGGTCTGCAAAATGATCTGAAGATCCTGTGGCCACTCTGGTGACTTAATGCACAAGTGTAACACTTGGAAGAAGCCTGTATAATAAGACTGCCAAATAGAGGACAGAGTCCCCCTAATGTTCCAGAGTATTAATGCTGACTATACTTCAGTGGTGCTTTTGAGAATGAAATGAGTGTGCAGAAAAAGTAAGGGTCTCCCTTAACCTGCTGTGTCTGGTACCTGTGGGTGCTCAGTAAGACCAGAATAATTTTTGTGCAGCGATGGAGTGCAGATCAGTTATGCAGAAGTGGGCTGTGTCCTGCTAACTAGCAGTGAACTCTCTACCCTGTGGCCTCTCTGGTGAGTTTATGTATAATCATAACAGTTGAAATGAGTACATATAGTAAGTCAGTAAATGCTCCCTGGAATTAAGGCATGCAGGAAGACAGTGATGAAGAGTAGGCTATCAGAGCCTGAGAAGTTTCTATAGTCTCTTTTTTCCCTGTTTTCCAGCAGGTTCTGGGCTGGGGTGCACTAAAATTTTCCAGTCAGTAATGAATTGATGTAGTGGATTATAAACTGCATTTTCAGTTGAGTTAGTTGGAACTTAGTTTCTTCTGCAAATTTTAGATACCTGTCTACAACTGCAGACTTTATAATATCAATGAAGTTTTTATCCCAGTGGAAGCAGTTAAGCTCACACATTTTTAGTTTATAGCAGCTATTGTTTGTATTTTTGTCGGCCAGTTGCTGTGTCTGAGGCAGGTGAAGGTCTCTTTGGGCAGAATGAGTGCAGGATGCCAGACTGTAGAGGGCGCAGAACTGCTACTGTGTGCAGGAGCTCCGTGTCCTGCGGGCTATCCTGGGGGAAGAAACAGGAGCTGCCAGGATCCCTCCCTTCAGAACTGCGCGTGAACAGCAGCATTAACACCATGTGGCTTTTTGGAACTTTACTGTCTCTATATTGGCTGTTGTGCATAGCACTTCTGCATCAGTTCAGATAGGTGGGAAATATAAAAATGTGCCACTGTAATGTGGCAAATATTATTACTCCTGCATATTGGTAGACTGACAGCTCTGTCAGCTGTCAGGTAGAATGTACAATAATGGGTGACAATCTCAAAAAAAAAACAAACAAACAAACAAACAAAAAAAACCCAAACCAGCAAAACCTCAAAATTTTGAGCTGCTGCTGAAGGTATTAGATAGATTTTTAGTTTTTGCTCTAGGCTTTACAACTGTCCTATTTCTCTCACTGATTCACTTACTCTGAATCTTTGAGAAGTAGTGGCTTTTAACTTGCAGAATAATTGAACAAATATTAATGCCTAAAACTAGATTGGATTGGGTTGGATGTTATGAAAAGGTTCTTCACCTAGAGTGTGATCACCGGAACCGGCTCACCAGGGAAGTGGTCAAAGCACTGAGCCTGCCAGAACTGTTTGAGCAACACTGTCACTCATATGGTGTCATTCATGGGGATGGTCCTGTGCAGGCCAGGAGTTGGACTTTGATGATCCTTGCGGGTTCAAACTCAGAATATACTACAGTTCTAGATTAATCTGAAAAAGGACTTCAGCACAGAAAAAGAAGGACTGTTCTAAGCCTAATGGCAATAAACTGAAGCTCTGGTTTTAATAACCTATATATTATAATAACCTATGTATTGACAGGAGCTGAAGGGATAACCATGCTGAAAATTGTGTGTGTGTTATTTATCAATTCATGTTTTCTTTAATTACAGACAACAGAAGATAGCAGAAAGGGAAAAAAGAGCAGCAGAACAGCAGCGAAAGAAAATGGAGAAAGAGGCACAAAGGCTAATGAAAAAGGAACAAAACAAAATTGGTGTAAAACTGTCCTAACAGAAGCCATGCAGCAATTTCAGTGCCAGTGAAAAGAGAATTTCAGCTCCACAACATACGTATTGGTACTGATTTAATTATTTATAGGACTTCAACACACTGCTTGGTTTCAATGCATTCTTCAGGTCATCTTGGAAGCCAGGATTTTCCCAAAATATCTTGAACTACTAGTAAGTAGTTCTTAAAGAAGAAAAGCGCCACAGAAAATCATGCCTTGATGGGATGGTTCCTGCAATAGTTCTTTTCCAGCACCCTTCTTCGCAGCAAAAGTGATTGATAAGGATGTTGATTGAAAAACACTCTTAATGAACAGCTCAAGCCTAGAGAAAAGAATGTAAATATTGAGTGGTGGGAAATCTACCTGTATTGTCTGTGCTTACCTGAAACATGTAATTAAACAGTTTTAAAGAACCTTTTGTTTCCTGACTGATAAAGACTGCTTTTGCTCTTTTATGAAAATATTTGTAAACACTTGAAAGTTCTCCATGGGAAATTGTATTGACCTGTGTAGAAGAGAATAACTTATTATGGATGATAACCCTGCAATTCAAAATGTGCTCCTGGTGGGTTATCCAGCTGAACACAGAAAGTGGATTTCTTGTCGCTTTGTCACTTGCAGCTTCCTGTGCTCCCATTTGCATGTGACACTGCAATGACTGCCAGCAGTGGCATCACTACACAAGAGTGATGCAACCTACAAAGGCTGGTGTGAATATAAGGGAGCACTTTAGTAATTTACTTGTATCAGTAAATTTGTATTTCTAGCAGAAATTCTTATACTTCCTACAGATAGGAATCCTCACATCTTACAGTTCTTGCATAGTTAGCATAATCAAAAAGAAAAAATGTGTCTTCCTGCTAATAAAGCTAGTGTGAAAAATCTCAGTTCAGTTACAAGCACTTTTCAAACTCCATTTTTTTGCACACTTACTGTATGTGTTTACTCTGTAATTCCCGTTGTGGAGTGTGTAAGGTAAATGTGCAGTAGAAGGCAAAGTGCTTTAATGAAGTTCAATGTCTGCTGGAAAGAGGTATATGGGAAGGGGTTAAGGTCTATGTGCTTCATCCAGCCCAGTGCTTTAGTGAATGCTTTTTCCAGGTTCTGTTGTGTGGGTATATTATCCCTGATTTGTGGGTTGTATGGATTTCTTACCTTACAGCAGATGAGTCAACACATTTTGCACATGAGACTTGTTTTGTGTTCATCCAGGGACAGCACAGGAAGTGTCAATTGTAAGATAATGGGAAGGGGAGGGGGGGGGCACATGACTAGATCTTTCCTGCCTACAAAAATAGAATTTGTAGCTAAGTTCTAGTAGCTTCTGGCACAAATTTTGCTTAGAGTCTACATAACTGAGAAAACAAGACAGCAAGAATTAATTTTAATTGCTTTAGTCACAGAGAAAAGTGTTTTTAAAAATGTTAAGTATGCTTGACATATAGGTTCAAATCTTGCACAACTCAGAAATTTTCAGATGTTAAATTTTGAAATATATTTTGAAGCCAACAGTGCCATGCATGTTTTCTGCACAAGTCTGCTGGCTGGAGTAGAACAGATTACTTCAAGTGTCGACTTCAGTGCAGCAGTATAGCAAGCACATCTGCTCCTACTACACACCTCCAAAGTATCTGACAAGGGGTGGGAGATGAGAAAGTTTATGAATAAGCTTTAATAACAATCTGTGTTTGTCCTTTTAACAGCACTCAAGAAGCAAGGAGATACCAGTCACAATTCTTTTAACTATTACTGACACAGGGCAAGTAAACTGGCTATCTGCTCCCTGTTTAAAGTGAAATCTGTTGGAAGCTGTTCCATTTTTTAGAAAATTAGTGATTACTGTTGCTATTTTTGAGACAATATATATAAATCAATACTATTTATTAAGAATAACAACAGATGGGCCACTTACTAAGTTGCAAACAAAGCCGCTGAATACATCATGAAAACGCATTTGGGTGTTGAGCCTTCAGCCATTTTAAAAACCTTTGAGTTCTGCCACCTCTGCTTGGGAGTCCTCTTGCATTGCTTTTCCCTCCTGCTGCATGCTGCTTTGCTGTTCTTTGTTCCATCTACCTGCCAAACTTGAGCACAGCTGCTCTAGAGATTCGTCCTGTCTCTGCCCTGTTGACATGGTGCCAGTAGGGAGGACGCTGCTCTTGGGGGAAGTCTCTTAAATGGTGATAACCATGCATGAGTATCAGTTTCGTCTTTTTCCTATATCTTGATTTTTTATCCTTGATAAATATGAAAACACTTTTGCTAAACTTACTGAGGCTGCTGCTCTGATACTATCTTTTCCATTGGTTTGAGTTTCTTGAAGATCCTGTACACCCCTGTGTGTATTTCTTGTCTTTCCTTTCTGCTGCCATATGCTCCTCTTTTTCTCATTCATATTTTAGCTGTTGGCCATGTGATTTTTAATTTTTTTCCTTTCTTGGCTGAAAGCTGGATTTGTTTGCTTTCACTGATATTCTTGACTGTGGAGATTGACCTGCCAGGATGACTGAAAAATCCTTTCCTTGATTGTGCTGTAGTTGTTAATGCTTGCCAGGTCCTGTATTGATTAGTCTGAGGGGATTTGGAGCAAAATACTCACTTCTTATATAGGGCATATATAAAACAGTGCTAAATGTGTTTCAGGAGTTTGGGATTAAGAGGGAGTTGATTTGCAGGGAAAGGAACGAGAAATGAGTAATTACGAGTTGGGAACAACCTTGTGAAAAGGACATAAGGGTGAAAAGAGTCAACAGGCAGAAATTGATGCACAGCAAGTTCTACCTCAACATGAGGAAGAACTTCCTTACTTGAGTTGAGGACTTCCTTACTGGAACAGATTGCCCAGAGAGGTTGTAGTGTCCCCCACTAAAGATACTCAGGAAGTGCCTGGCTGCCATCCTGTGCCATGTGCTCCCTGCTTGAGAAGGGAGGTTGGACCAGATGACCAACTTCCAACCTGACACATTCTGTGAAGGATAGGGATGGATCTCTGGTGGGAAGGGGTCAAATGCCTGAGTCTCAACATTTTCAGCAGGAGGGCATGTTGGGTACCTCAAAGTTGAATATGAAAGAAAAGCTTTTTTTGTCCCTGGATTAGAAATAAAATGTATAGTGGAATATGAACATGCATCCCTTCAGCCCAGGAAGAAGCTGATTTTGTTCTTGTGCTGTAAGCACGAATTCAGGTGTTTACTGTTTTACCCATAGTGTATGAGCTGCATGTCCTCCTCACCTGCATGCTGTGAGATGTGACTTTCCAGTGGGGTACAGGTGTGGGTATGAGCATTTTCTAAACTCACAAAAAAAGGATGGGAGTTTCTTTTGAACTGTTTGGAGGCTGATGGTCCTCACCTAGTTGGTACAGCACCAGTGAGATTCAGGTGAGACATAACTAAGACTTAAGTGTAATATTAGAAGGGAAAAAGCGGAGTTGGTATGTTTGGAGCAACAACTGGCTTATCCTCTATGGATCATGGAACAAAGACCAAAGTCTGGGACTTGTGCATTATAGCAATTCAGGTGTGTTCTAACAGAGGGCACCTTGAGCTGTCTTATGTCCTTGCAGTATGGAGGAGGAAAGGTGGAGGCTTAGAAGTGAACTGAATTTTAGATAGAGATCAGAGCCAAGGCTTTATCAGGAATGTGATCAGAATGCTGTCATCTCTCTCTGAGCATAGTAGTTAAATGTCTTATGAAAGCTGAACTGATGAAGAATCTTAAGGGCAGCAAGAAACTTCAACATTGTTCTGGTTATGAGATCGGCCTACGGCATCTTAAACTTAAGTATAGTTTTTTGTGCTTTGTTGCCTCTGCTGCAAAAACCCCCCACAAAGTCAACAGTGAATACATCTAGAACTGAAAATAAGTTTTCTTCTAAATTATTGTGCATTTCACTGTCACTCAAAGATCACTTAAACAATAATGGCTGTGAAAGAAAAATCCAACATGGTAATGAAGTTGGTAACATCAGTACTGCTGTTCTGGCCCTGCATGGATGGACATATTTTTCTGTAATCCATTTCAGTCCCAAGAAGAGATATTCAGGAATTATAAAAATCCAGGTTGTATAAAATTTATATTAATATCTCCAACTGGTAATTTTGGCCCTAGTGTCCCTATGATGTAAAAGCTTTTGAAAGTGACATTTGAGTAATACGTAGTGCAGCAGTGTCACAAGGCAAGCCAGATGGCTGCAAGCACCCAAGAAGGTGGGAGAGCATGGAAGAAAAAGTTATGGCAATGTAAGCAAGATGCTCTCATTTTTTATTACTTCAACTGATCTGTTAAGAGTTCTCTTCCTTAATGTAATGCTTAATGAAACCTCTAAAATCTCCATGGCAAACACAAAATAATTCATCACTCAGGCACCACAGGGAGGTGAAAGATGTGCGAGTCACCTCTGTAAGCATCAGTATCAGCCTGTTGAGTGTTGCAAATGCTCCCCACACATGGCCAATTATACTCCTTTGTGAATTACTGTAACTTCCCAAAAGCTGCAGAGCAATACATGGCACAGTCAGGCTTCCCTGGATCCCTTCTTCTCTGGGTCACACAAGGAAATACTAGTTTTGCAGAAGGGGAAAACAGGAGGCCACTGAGATTTGAATGGCCAGAGGTGGGGCTGAAAGCTTGGGTGGAGCCAGACAAACCCCACTGTTTTGCCTGTTGGGTCTCATTGCTGTCCTCTGATCTATCCACAGATCTTAGGTTTTGGACATGGAGAATTAATGTTTTGGTGGTCACACTGTGCATGCACACTGACCCCACATGACTGTCAGGTGGGTTAAATGCCAGAAGGACTGGTACTATTCTGGGATTGCAGCGCTGAGGAGTTACAGGTTTCCAGATTATTTCATTGGGTTAAAGACTAGGTCACTTGCATCTGTGAAGGCTGTGTGAGGCGGCTGAGTGGGTTGTGTGTGCAACTGCAGCCCAGCTGGAGCCTTTCATCAGCCTGGTGAGTGCTTACACTTGGAACTGTATTCAGGTTTTCTCAGTCTAATTCTGATTTCCTGGAACAGTACCTGATACAGTACCTCCCCTAGCTCAGCCTGTATCTGACAGCTCAGCTAGAATGGGGTATTTTTTATATCTTTGTACAGTAAAACACTCACGCGTTTGACATATCTATCATGCTTTACTGAACTTGTGATTATAAAGATAATTTACAATAAAGCAATTAAATAAACAATAAGTTAAAACACAATACATTTATACATAGTATTTCAAAGGGCTCAAAAGACTCTCAGGTTCCAATACATAAAGACTTTAAAACAACATTAAAAGTCAAAGTGTATCCACGCCTATGCTTATCATTGTAACAAGTGTTAAGACTCCCAACGATGTAAATTTTTGGTTACAGTCCCTGTATACGCACAAGACCAGTGAAATGCTCAAGCAATTGCACAATTGAGAAGAGCACTACATGAGACAGGCACAAACGATGTGCTGGAAGCTGCCTGGGGAATACGGGGTTTACCTCTAAATTGAATTGACACTTGGGACAACAAATGGAAAGCGCTAGCATGCTTCTGGAGCACAGGTGTGATATCCTAAGGGAAGGTTAGTGCTGTCCAGAGAAATGCCCCACCTTTCTCCAGCCACTTGTTCCCTCGTGCATCTCGCACTACCCTTGAGCCAGTGCAAAGTGCTTGTACATTTCCTCAGTGAACCATCAAGGGGAGTGACTGAGCTTAATCCTAGCTCAGCAGTGGAACATGAAAGAGCACTAGGCTCAAATTCTTGTTGCCCTTGTTATGTTCACTGTGAAGATGTGCTGGCACCAGAAAGTCACCAGCACAGGGGAGGGACATGGTGCCTGGGAGCAGGAGGACTATTTCTGTAAGCAGCAGTACTGTTAAAAACCTCTTGTGGAAGTATGAGGTTCAGCTTATTTTTTTTTTTTTATTTTGAAACAAGGAACATGTTTTTGAACTGATTTATAGTGCAAATCAAATAGTCAAAAGCAAATGATAGATTCTGCCAGAATATACAGTAACCTTTTATGATCTATCTCATCCTTCTTTCTCTCTGCCTCAGCCAGTTGGTGCCCAGGGACAGAGTAGACTTTAGGTTTTGATATTGAAGGGTGTTCGGCGTAAAGAGTGCAGGGCCACCAAGCAGCAACCACGAAGCAATGCTCCAATATTGTAAATAGGATCTGTTCCCCCTCTCTGAGTACTCAAAGCCCACACAATAGTTGGTACAACAGGGGCTGCTACAGCCAGAAGATCCCCAAGGAGACTGCTGCTCCAGTATCTCCTCTTTATTCCTGTATTAACATACTCAAAGGCTTCATCATCATGAGTTTCTGTAAAATCAAGTTCTTTCATGAAACGGTTTTCATTAACTCTGTGCTCCACCCTCCTGCATGGAGACTCCATAGGAGACAAAAGGATGGCAGAATTGGGATCACTTGGAGTTAAGTCCACTATGATACCAGAATCACTGAAGCTTCCAAGAGAAAATTCACCCAATTCCTTCAGTGAAGAAGGTGGGCTTAGAGGACAGGTGTCTTGAGCTCTGAAGATATTTTGAATGAGCTGCTCCACATCTAAGCTATATGGCACCACATCAGTCTGGATGGCCTGTTCCACTGTCATGTTGCTTTTTTCCTCCTCCTGGCAATAAGTTAGTTTTCCATCCAGAATGATTTCAAGCATCTCTTTATTTACAGCAGCACTGAAGGGAGCTGGATCACTCAACTCAGAGGTTGTGGTGGTCAAACTCTCTCCAGATGAGTCAGTCCCGTTAGCTCTGTCCTCACTAAGAAGCAGATCACTGTCTGCCACCTCCTCCAGACCTTGGTCCTCTGTGATGGGGCTGTCTGGCAGGGTGGCACACAATGATAGCAGCTTCCCCTCTGAGTCACTCGTGTACTCCAGGCACTGCTCATCCCTCACAGAGTGATTCTGAGCCATCTCCATGCTTTGCAGCAAAGATTCCAGTTTCTTGTTTTGAATGTTTATGTCTGTGAAGTATTTCTGAATTTTTTTGTCTTTCTCAGCCAAGCTATTTCTCATGCTTTCAATAACCTGCTTGAGTTGTTTAATTTCGCTTCTTGCTTCCTTTAAGGCCAGCTCTGCCTCCACACGATTGCACTCTTCTTCAATCCAGTCTTCCCTCATCCGTCCCAGCTGAGCTTTAAGCTCTTCTATTTCTGTTTCCCTGTAGCAAAATAAAAATGATGTAACACTTCTGCTGACTGCTCAGTTAAAGTCAACATGAGGCCCCACCACACAGTGATGGCTCTGTTGCTGAGATGCTCCAAGAAGGAAGCAAATTTTTCCAGGTGCTATTTGTGGCCACCTCTGAGAAAGCAAAGATATGCCAGCTGATTGCTAATGGGAGTCACTGAGCTCCCCACAAAACCAGCAACCTTGTGGGCTGTGTCATGATCCTGGACAATTTGAGGCACAAGTGGTGACCTCTAGGTCAGGTCTAACCACTGTAGTGCTTAAAAATCTCTCCTACTGCCTCACCCTGGACAAAGGGGAACAGCTGCCTGGATGCATCCCCAGTGCCTGCCAGCAGCTTGTCGCACACTGCCAGAGCCAACGCTGGCCTCGACAGCCAGGGAGCTCAGCTCTGCAGGCACCTGGCTGGCCTCCCCAGCAGGGAGCCACAAGCTGCAAGCACATGGGGAGCACACAGGGGAGAGGGACTCCTGTGTCAGTCCCAGGCCTTGCTGATGCAGAGGAAGAGCACAGGGTCCCTGGAACTCTGTCTTGGTCTCCATTCTAGCAGCTCTTTGTGCCCCCTTGGGTTGTCTGTGCTGGAGAGTCAGCTCCCAGAGTGCAAGTATAAGAGACATCTGTTGCTGCATAATGCACGTTGTCCCTTTGCTCAGCATCCACACAAAGGGCTATTGTGAAAAATTCAGTATATAAGCGACAAAACCACAAATAGGCACAGTGGTTTGGGTACGAACTTTTCTTTCACTGGGGAAAAGGGGGACATTTGCAGTTCTACTGCACTAAGGTAGAACAGGGCCCTTAGGTAATACATGCTGGCAGGTAGAAACTGCTCTATGTATAAAAGGTCTCAATCTAAATCACACTTGTAAAAAGTTGTCTTTTTAAAGTATTTTATTGTGAATGTTTGAAAAAGGAAAAAGAGACAACTATATTTATAAACAAACTCATTGTTTTGCATCCCCTTAGTACACTCTGAAACCTGAAATACTGAAAACAACCTAATCAGACTGATCATAGTTCACATTTTTTAATGGAAACTTCATTGATCAAGAAATGAGTAAAAAAACCTCAGGATTCCCACCCTAAATGTTCCCAAATAAATCTTTCTGACTGATTTCTGAAGTGAGGTTTACCTTTCTTTAAGTTTGCTTTCAGATTCCTTCAGCTTGGTTTTCAAATGTCGTACTGCCACTTCTTTCTGCTGCAGAGGAGTCAAATACTGCTCTGGATTTTGTGGCTTAATGCTGTGATTGTCACCACAAGAATTGTATCTCCCTGATCGCCTGAAAAAACCCAAAACAAACCATCACATAACATCACTCCTACAGTTAAGTCCTGGCACAATGAAAAACATCCCGTTGACTGATAAATGCAAAGCTTGACTCACCTGGGGCTCCTCAGTGTCCACAGAAGTTATTTCACCTTGCAAATAAAAGTACTTGAGGAAACAGCTGATTTGTTGCTACAGTGCAAGATTTTCTATTTATTGCACTTGGTTTCAGTGCCATTACATCAAATGAGGCTTTTAACTTTAACTTTAAAATACCTGGCCACCCCTCACCCCAAATGGGTGGTGTGCCCAGGAGCAGGCAGGGCAAGGGCACCCATCTACAGCCAGCCAGGCAAGGCAGCCCAAGGACTGAGTTCAGCTCCACACAGGATTTATAAAGCTGAGCACACTGAAATCTACACTCATCCTGTCTAGCTTTGGGTGTGTATCTTACATGCTTGGCTGCTCAGCTCTCTGGGAGAGAGGGCAACAGCAGCAGCATGGTGGCCATTTCTCTGCAACATGTGTCACAAGTTCTGGCAGGTATCTGTGTTCTTTCCTATACAGGAAACTGCACTCCTTAGGGAGGTGCCTAAGGCTGGGCGGGATGGATTTTCGCCCAAGTGTCATGTTTCCTACACTACCCCGCCCAATTCTCTTTGAAAAGAACCCTACAACAAACGAACCAGTAAATCCTCATGAGAACTGATGGCATGAAATAGCCTGCCTTGGAGGGAAAACCAACTGCAAAGGGCTTTGACTTGAAGTAAACTTGACTTTTACAGTGCTGAAACAATAAAGCTTTTACATGGCATGGAGAAACTTGCTGACTGTCAAGTCACCTATATGAGGCATCACAAGTATGGTGAGGAGCAAGATGACCTGCATGGCAACTCCTACAGCTGATCCCACGCTACAGTGCACAGAGTATCAATGAACCCAACACCAGGAGACTGAAACACTCAGAGGAGACTTGCCTCATCACTGGACTGCTGTCACTTCCTTTGTATGAGCCTGAGTTGCTGCTGCTGGCTGAAGAAGCCCTATAACTCTGATGGATGTTAGCAGGACTCAGATGGTTTTTGCACAGTGTTGATGAAGCGTCCTTTCCATGTGAAGCCGGTGGACTGGCTCCAGACTTGTAGGATAAGGATCCATTATTTCGACCATAAGGACCACGACTGGAGAAGAACCAAAACGGTGAAAGCATTATTCTTATCACACAACCCATTATATGTCTTATTTTACACAGAAAGTTCTCTAAACAATAAACCAGAGAGATAACCATGAGTGGCTGCAAAGAAATAAAGTTCTGACACGATCAAGTGCTGCATGTTCTCTCACTGGCAGGGTGCTCTCAGCCTGAATTACGTGTTCTGAGGAAATCTCAGCCATTTTACATCTCTCTGTGGACAGTGCAGTTCCCAGTGACTCCCTCAGATCATCCACGTTCCCTGAATCTTTGACTCTGTTAAGTCATGAGAGGCCTGTGGTTTGGACTAATGCCAAAAGAACCACACTGCAGCTTTCCCTGGCCAGGCCTGCAGAGTGGTGCCTGTGCTTGGAGAGTTGCTGTAAAACAGCTTTCATGCTCCTCAGCAAGCAGCCTGAGGGATCACAGTGTGCAATAAAAACAGATTTTGTTTGGGCCACTGTTCTTTTCTGCCTTTGGCATACTAGGTGCTTCATCTGTCATGGTCAGCTATTCATTCACTTTGATATAGTCTGAACCCCATGGAGAGCAGGCTGAAATAGTATTAAAAGAGACAAAGAAAAGCACAGAATTTTCCTTCTTTTTTCTTCCAGTTTTTCTCATATATATTTACATTTCTCTTCCCATTCTTTATCAAAGAATCTGTCAACTGTGTGTGCTTGAAAGCAATTGGTATCCTCCCTGCCTGACAGCTGCCCAAGGGCTGGAGTGCTCTGAGACCAGCTTCCCGGGATATGTCCCTTTCCTGCTCACTTGGTTTGTCATCCTACACTACTAGACTGCTACCTTCACTCTCCCACTGAAGTTGTTCTTCTAAATGGTAAGGAAAGGGCAGGTTTAAAAAAAGTAAACTTAAAAATCCAAACAAAAAATACCAGAAAAAGGCAAACTCAGACAGCAAAAGAGAACACTTGAATATAAAAAATCAAATACCACAGAACTATGAAGCAACATCTCTTCTTTAAATTGTTTCACTTGGTTTTTTCCCTTCTCAGCAAATGGAACAGTTTATAAGGAACAGATGGTTGAGTGGCTGCTGTGAACCTTCATCACACTGCTGCGGTTTGGGTGATTTTGTAATTATTTTACAATGAAGTACAGGACTGTGGTTTGTGACAACGCTGAAGTGTTTTATAGCAAGAACAGTTAAAAAAGTTTTGCAAGTATTGCAAAGGAGATATCTCTTACCACTTTATACAGTGTATCATCAAATCTGGTGTGTAGCAGAATTTGCAGAGACTGTGCTTAACATAGCAGCACATCTGAAGGAGCCTTATTACAGAGGACTTCAGTCCAGTGCAGGATGTCAGTATGCTCTAGTTTAAAGTTATATTAAAATGCCCAGTATATGAAATGATGCAGAATCTTACTGAAATTAAGGTGATTTTAGGGCTTCATATTGTACTTAGTACCATTTTTTCCCACAGCCAGTAACTTTACTTGTTGAATGTAATCTAGAGGGAACTTAAGTAGTGTTTATTTTTCTAAGAGTCTCGTGATACAGATAGGAAAGTGCTCTCAGAGCCTCACACTGCGACCTTCAGGACTGTGACTCAGGCACACGAGTATCCTGCTGCTGTCCCAGCCTGCCTGCCAGCTCTTCCACAACAGGCAGGAAACCAGCCCTGCCCTGTGAACTCCTTCCTCCTGCTCCACAAAAAGCAACCAGCAGGGATTGTGTGGGCAGGACTGCTCCATCCCAATGCCCCTGTGCCCTCAAGCTGTCTGAATTTGCAATTCAGATATGACAGGGAGAAATCTTACAGAATCTTCATTAAAGGTTCACTTAGACAGATGACTATGATACAATTTTTCTTAAAAAAAATGCCTATAGGCTGGTCAAGGGTATTTCAGAAAAAAAGTCCAACATCAAAGGCAATACTGTCTATTTCTTACAACAAAAAATAAGATCACAATCTGGAAAGGTGTAAGCTCAGCTGAAAATGTATGAAATAGATAAAACAAATTGTTAAGACCAAAAGGTTTAAGTTAACTGGTTAGAAATACTGCTGTTAACTAACACCCAGCTCTCTCCACTCCAGCCAATGCCTTTTCTGCCTTACCTGATTCTATTTTCCATACTTGCCATGAATAAACAAACAAAAAAAACCCAACAAGATGGCTCATCTGGCAGACTGACAATTTTTGTGCACTGAATACAGCATTTTTTTTTCTTTCTTATATTGCAGTTCTCACCAGTGTGCTGCCCAAGAGCCTTGTGTTAACCCCATCATTTTAAAATGCAAGACCTTACCCAGTAGTCTATCTCTGCACTAGCAATATTCAGGAAAAATTGCTTTGCTTACTTGCGAGAAAAAGAAGATCTCTTGCTTCCAGCAGCTGACATATGGACTTCAGGTGCTGAAATACTGCCCGTGCTGCTTGAAGAGCTAAAATCAGCTTCACTACCTAGAAAGGAAAAGGAAAGAGTGAAGACATGATGGAAATTATAACTCAAAGATTGTTTTCAAAATAACAGTGAATCACAAGCATCCTTCCTTTGTCTGTTCTGGGTGAATTTCAGAAGTTGCATGGATTTTCAAACATCCCTGGGGACAAGAGCTGGATCTGTTCCAGATTTTCAACATTTCTTCAGAACTGGCACTTGAACAAGAGCAGAAAAAAGCATTTGAACACAAAACCTTCACACTACAGAAGCCATTTTAGGTCTCAGACAGGAACACTTGTTGTGACAACCTGTTTGCTCTCCCACAGACATCGACAGACGAATGCGGCTGCTCACATGGCTCCTTCAGAAGCAGAGTGATTAGAACACACCACTGTAACTGGGTATTTCTCATGCTTACAACCATGCAGAAACACTGCTCACCGCTTCTGTTTTGTTTCCTCAGATAACATAAATGTACATATATATATATAGGGATAAACATGTACAGGCTAATATCTATGTATTAATCTTCACACATAGGCAGGTTTTCATGTTGTACAGAAGCATAGTGAAGCAGCTCTAATAACCTTAAAATAATCCAGTAATCACATGTAGGTCTCAAGTGCTTCTCAGGTACCAAGTCATCTGATGACTGATTTTCTACCGATCACACCTTTTATTTTACAAGCTCTGGCATATCCAAGGAAAACTGCTCTCATTTTGCTTAGGTAGATAGATATATTAAGAAAGTCTTGTCCTCTGGAACAAAAACACACCAAAGCTATAATTTTTTTCCAATCTGTCAGTCTAACAGCAAATGTTCTATGCCATACCCAGGTGGTCTCATGCTGTTGAGCCACAATAATGAATGGTGTCGTTAGCTGAGGGGATGGAAATAACTCTCCAACATCCTTTAAGCAGCTGACCAAGGAGAGCATTTCCCACCTGGGACTTTCTGGGTGTCATCCCATCAATAGACATCCCCAAGCCAGCAGCTACAAACTTGCAGTTTTTGCTATCTTTTCCACACAGGGGAGATGCAACTGCAGCCACCATCATCCCTCAATTGCAGCTAGACCTTCTAGTCCTCAATCTCTCTTAAATTCTACACAGAGCTGATGGTGAAGGGTGCATCATTCACCCTGAATGCCTGAGACTGAGAAAAGGCTTTGTCAGAGCCTGGCCTCACAGCCTTAAAGGGGCTGATTCAGCCAGCAACCATTCTTACCATTGGGTAACACTTAGCAACTGGCCTTAGGATAAGGTGTGATTGGATTTAACCCAATACTTTCCCTACTTCATGACATCTGAGACCAGCCTCCATTTCTCTGTGCCTCTGCATCAGCGTACCCCAGGATATTCCTCAGTCCAATTTCAAAGTGCTCAGATACAAAGCTTAGGTATTCAAAAGGAGATCCCAGGGACCCAGCCCTAGCACCTCTAACCAGCTCCATACCCAGTACAACGCCCCTGATAATCAGACCCAAGCCACCACACCCATAACCAGATCAGAGCTGTGTGCAAATTTGCAAGGGAAGGGAAGGAAAGCAGCAAAACCACTTGTTTTCACAGAGTATTTGTATCATGTTTACAGATGTAAATAAGAGTGACCCTCTCCTCGGGGAAGCAAAATTATCATGGGACATGATGTTCCAAGATGCAACAGAGTTTTCCTGATAAACAAAATATCCCCATCTACAAGACTAACATACACTCCAAATAATTTCTTGAAGTACCACAATACACACCAAAATAAATACTTTTCTAACCAAGACCCAAACAGGTAAACATGTCACACAGATGTCATACCTCTGGTGTTTGGGTCCCCAAAACATTCTTGCTCTTGCAAGACACCAGCAGCTTTCCCAAGGCAAGTCCTGGCTGTGGCACAGAGAGCAGGAGCCCCAGCCAAGGTTCATCTCTGGGTAAGTAGATCACATCATAATCAGATCTCACTATTGAAAGCATGGCCGAGTAGCAAGGCTTAACAATCGCCTCTCCCTGACCTGCCTGGCTTGGAGCACCAAGAGCTGCAGGACCGGGCACGGCTGGTAAGAGCCAGCGGAGCCTGAAAACACAACCACACCATCAGCAGAGCTTTCTGAAAGACTGAACTGCATCTGAGACAGGAACAGTGTCTGCAAAGCATGAAATAACCTTCCTGGCCCTGATTCTAATAACAGCTACACACAAGCTTAACACTTAGTACAGGAGACTACTTATGTTTAAAATTAGGCATGTGGCTATTTATAGGATCTTTGAGAACATTTTATAAGTTAAAGGGGTCACTGCTAGTAATTGTTCCAAGCGTATAAATTATGTTCAAGCCAGTATTGTGTGTAGCAGAGCTTGACAGCAGTGTTATTAGGAGACTTTAAAAAACATCTTTTCCCATTTGGTAGACATCTCTGAGCAAAATAACATGGCATCTATCCATAAAATATCTATTGCAACATATTCTCATGACTTCTATCTTACAAATAACAAAACATGAAACTGTTTACCAGCAGTGCAGGCAGGGGTTGAACATGGCTTCTCGTTCTCCTAATGCCATTCTCCAGGCTGACAGCTTCCTAAGGACGACTGTTGATTGTTTTTGTGACTGTGACTATGTAATTGCAAAATCTCACACATGTAAGCTCCAGAACAGCCCATTAATTTAGTGCTAACTACGAAAGAGACTGACATTTCTCAACCCCGCATTCCTTTGTCCTAACTGGCCGTAACACTCGTTTAGCTCCGACGAGAGACTTTCCTCTTAAAAGGACTGTCTTACCCCTTCCTGCAAAAGCTGCTGCACCAGCTTCAGCAGTATGTCATTTGGAGCTGACTGATTCCTGCAGGCTGCAGCACCAGTGTCGCAGCCCACGGGGCCAGGCCGGTGTCCGTGCAGGGCAGCCCGTCCTCGCCCCCCCGGCAGCGGGCTGCGAGCAGCACGCCCACGCCACGGACAGAGCTCTGCCCTGCTCTGTGCAACGCGAGGAACAGCGCAAGGATGGCCA
Source organism: Taeniopygia guttata (assembly GCF_048771995.1). Taxonomy (NCBI): domain Eukaryota; kingdom Metazoa; phylum Chordata; class Aves; order Passeriformes; family Estrildidae; genus Taeniopygia; species Taeniopygia guttata. Next base: position 134,489,812 of record NC_133026.1, read on the forward strand.
GCGAAGCACCGTCACATTTTCCAGCCTTGCCCTTTGCCGGGAACGGGGATGTGAGAAGCGAGAGCGCAGTGCTGCAGAGCCCAGTGCTCTGTACCGCTCGGTGGGCTGCGGCACCGAGCCGAGAGCGCTCCGCAGGCGGCATCGCGCTCTGCGCCGCCTTTTCGCCTCCTCGCTGCCCTGACAGCATCGCGACAGCCGCTGGGCCGGGCTGAGCCCCAGGGAGGAGAAGGGAGCCCGTGCCAGCTGCGGTGCCGTGCCGAGCCGTGCCGAGCCGTGCGGGCAGCGCCGCCCGGGCGGAGCTGTGACCGCCCGGCACGGGGTGAGGGCGGCCCGGCCGGCGCCCGCGGCGTCTGCTCGGGGAGCTCACACTCTCCCTCCGCAGCACGGGGATCAACCGGGACACTCTTAGGAACATCCAAGGGCAGGCTTCCCATCCTGCATCTGACGCAGTTACAGCCCTGGGGCCGGGATGGACGAGCGGGAGAAGAAGGAGCCGCCTGTGCCAGGCCCGCCACGCCTCCGGCTGGCGCAGGGCGGCCACCGCGCCCCGCTCTGGGCGTGGGCAAACCTCACCTCCAGCTGCATCCCCTGCCCGGCACAGCCACAGCCAAAGGACAGCGGCGGGACAGCTCCTCTTACAAGGATTCTTACCCCGTCCTCCAAAAGGTGCTACACGTTGAGTCACCAGCTTCAGCAGTATGGCATTTGGAGTTCACTAACATACATATACCTATACCTATACCTATACATACACATACACACATACATATACATACACATACACACATACATATACATACACATACACACATATACACATATACACATGTCATGCTTATGGAGTCAAACGATAGATTTTTGTACACCAGAAACGACCTAGGAAAACCGAACTGCTAAATTGCCCACATGCACAGAAAAATGTAAAAAAAAAAAAAATGCTGCAAAGAAGCAATGAAATGTTGCTTTAACATTTCAGACTTCTCTTCAGATAACACTCATAAAAATGACATATCCTTATATGTATATCGATCTTGAAGTAGGTTTTGCATATAGGCAGTGAAACAGAGCTGTAAATAAAACAGTGCTGACAGAAACAGCTTGTCCTCAAAATGTAAAGCATTTAAATTTACTGAGCTTTCTTGCCTTCAAAAGCACTCCATGATACAGCAAAGTGACCAAAATATGCATACATATTAACCTCTTTGGTGTAGCTACTTGACGAGTAAGTGGCATGCTGTCTCTCTAGATAGCCTGATTTAGAGACTCCTAGAGCTTGGGCCTGACTGTGTGAAAAAATATCCAGCAAAGTCATTAGAAGCAGATGGAAAAGTAGAGAGAATTCAGTTGTAATGAATTCAGAATTCCACTAATGAAAGGACCTGCATTTTTAAGAGATTTGCTTCAATTTATCATGACAGCTTTAAGTCACAGCTATATCTCTAGCTCTAATACTTAACAGCATAAGCAGTATATTTCCAGGAAGCACTAATACTCCTTTTATTTTTCTATTTAATATAGGGTTGCTCCTGCAAGATAGATTTTGTACACTAAAAATGACCTAGGAAAGAAAACCACACTGCTCACATGCATGGAGAAATTTAAAAAAAAAAAAAAAAAGAAAAAAAAGAAAAAAAAAAGCTGCAAAGAAGCAGTAACACTTCAGGCTTTACTTTAGATAACACCCTTAAAAATGACCCATTTTGAAGTCTCCTAGTGGGAGATGTGCTGATGTGATGAATTCAAAGTGTCAAGACCTTAGATGACAGTGAGTTTTGGTTCCAGTCCCTGGCCTTTGGCTTTTTACTTACTTGACTTAGGATTATTGTATGGGAGACTCTTATTTTGGACTTAACTATTAAATTTCTCACTGAACAGTACCCGGGGTAAAGGCAGATAGAACCTTGAGAGCAAGGAACAGGTCACAGCTCTCCTCCATATGGACTGCTGTAATCTTTGGATGACAAAAGCTGCTCCCATATGCTCCGCCTGTGCCACTCTCTCCACTATAATGAGGTCTAACATCAGGGAGGAAGCTGAAGACAGGTTGCACTGGTTCAGGAACTCTTAGCAGAAGTGTTGATTTGGGCTCCTTTTATCTAAAAAGGGGAATGGACTCAGACTCTTTCCTCAAGGTCTAACTGCTCAGGTGTGACACAGCTCTAGGACTGCCCATTTTTCAGGGGAATTAAACCTGCTGAATTTCTGCACTCACAGAGATGGTCTGGCTCTGGTACAGAGGTTCACAGTGAATCCAAGCCATGCACATGGGCACAACCAGGACCACAGGCAGGTGACTAAGTCTGTGAGATGGGCACTTCTCCCTGGCATCTCCTGTGGGCATGTCTGGAGTGGTCTCCGCTGTGAATCTTGGATTTTAGTACCTAATCACCCCTCTGGTTTTATACAAGGTTTAGTCATCAAACTCACATTTGTGAGCTGTGCTCCACAAATAAGAGCAAGAAACTGGGTACAGCAATGTCTGGCATCCTCAATCCAGGGTACAACAGGCATCTCTTCCCTATCCCACTGCACTGGCCAATGAATGAATCCACACTCCCCACTCTTGGGTGGACATCCACCCAACTGCTCAGCAGTGCTCCCTCAGCAGACAGGTCTGTGGTCACATTTCAGCTGAGTGCTTGGCCCAGTAGCAGCTGGGAACTTGGGCAGCTGGCAGAGACACAGTCAGAGGGGGTGTAGAGAAAAACTTTGGGTGTGGGTCTCCATAAATTGTTCAAACGTGTTGGGCAAGAAGACTTCCAGCTCAAAACCAGACAGATTTTTGAGAAGGACTGCAACACAGATTCTGCTCCCCTATGTTTGGATCAAAATGCAATTTTACAAATTATTATTTATCTTGATTTTTGCTCATTTTTCTTGCTTATTCTTTTTACTTTGAAAGAAGGATTGTTATCAAATAATTAATCTCATTAAGCAGTTTTCTGATCTAAGTACTATAGTTTTAGTAGTAATCTGAGCCACACTAATGCAAATTATAAGCATTGCAGATCTCAACATGAATACATAATGTGACTTATGTATTCTGTAAAACCACAATCAATCAAGCTTTTCTCTCAAAACACTACAAAATAATTACTGACATTGGCTGAGAGCCATCATGCATATTCTGCATATCACTGTGATCTGGGCTAGTGTTTTTCTTAATTGTTTCTAATTCACTGATTTGTAGAGAAGCCAAAAGCGGATGTTGGAACAGACAAAGAGCATTACAAGTTGGAGTTTTTTGCTGCTTTATGTATTTTTAAGGATATTTTTCATACAGAAGTCAGCCTGACCTAGTTATTTTTTGTGCTACTGTATGGAACTTGAGCCATTCTAACACCACCTTAAAAATGACTCCCATAATTTCACTCTTCTCAGCCTGAAGTGACCTTTGTCAGGGGGAACATATGCTCATGGAGCAGAAGGGAACAGTCTAGGGAACTTATCTTCTTGTTCAAACAAAAAGGCTCTTTGTTATCAGAGACAGAAGGATGCTGCTTTCCTACACCAACATCAAAACAAACATTGAAATTGGAGGTTCAAAAAATACACTAGGAGTTGTACAACACAATGCTAACTTGCATTTTACAGTTTAGAAATTATATCTTTAATCCACCTATGGACAAGTATATTTAATAAGCAACCATGCAGTATCACCTTAGAGGATTTTTTAATGTACCGGGCAGTACTATTTGGTCTGTTTGAAGGGAAATGCATAGGCTGGTCAGAAGTATTTTTAGGAACTGGAAAATGTCATCTTTGGCAGGGATAACTTAGCAGTACACAGAGAGGCAGCAAACTTCATCACAGACTGGGAAAAGATCCCAGCCCTCCTGTCACGTTGGTGGCAGAAGTTTAACAAAGGGTTTTCAGAGGCCCCTTCAACACATCTCCCAAATCTGGTTCCCCTGTGCAAGGAGGAGGGCACAGTGTATCTGCAAGTGCACGAAACTGCATGCAAAACCTGATTCAAGTGAAAGCTTATGCATAGTCACCCTTAATATAAGACATATGGTTTTTATTTCAATGTGCATAAAACATTTTAAATCAGTTTGACATGTTTTCAACAGGCAAGGGAAAAACATTGGAAGGAGAAATATATCTGGGGGGTAACTGGTGAAACAACCCTGCAATTCAGGATGAGAAGCAAAATTTGTCGTAAGCTAATCAAATATTTACTGTAACACAATGTTGAAATTATTACAAAAAACTAATGAAGTTCAAGTGCCATCTGTTGAAAAGAACAGCAAAACCCTATGCCATTGGTTGCATAAACTATATTTTTTACAGGAAGAAATCCAAGGTGAGTCTGAGGCCAATGCATTTCAAGTTACGACTGCCATCATTTGCTGCTTTTTTTCACTCTTACTGTTAAGAAGCAAAAATGACAGACAAGAAGCCTGTGCTTTTTCAGCTTATTAATCCTTGCAGGTTTGTGGTCAAGCTGTACTCCACCGGCTCTAGCAAACAGACACAGCCTGCCCAGATTTCAAAAGCCAACAGCTTCCTATTATTTACAGAATCTAAGAAAGGTGGAACACAGACCTGTAATTAAGTGCCTCAGCATGGAAGCAAGACAATGTAATACTAATAAAATATTAAACAAACCTCACAGAATTTTAATTTCTTTTAAATGTATTTAATGTAATGGTGTATATAAAATACACTATTATAAAGCAGATTTGCTATTTTTTATGCCACATTAAAGGCAGTACATTTCAGAGTCCTTGGGGAAGCCATGTTCATTTTGCAGTGGCTGGAGGCTGAATGCACAAAAAGAGGCCAAGTCTCCAGCTCCTGGGGGAGTTAGGGCAGTTTTGGAGCTGGTGCTCTCCCTGACTGCCATCTCTACTGGGAACCACCTCCCACCAGTCCCACTCAGCAAAGCTTCTCAGCTCTGCCAAACTTGTTTCTGTGCATGCCTAGAAGCAGGTCAGCTTAAAAAGTGGTGAACAGTTTGGTGCCTCTTTCGAAAAACCTGGGTGGGTGTTTCACACTACACCACATAAATCAGGATCCACACAAAGCAAACCCAATGACGGCTCTTTTATGCTGTCTGCTTTACTGGGGAAAGAAAGGTACCACCTGGGATTTTTAGGGCCAAGCTTAGCTTTGAACTGGGAGGGTGCTGCACATGATCTCCCCATCACACCCCCAGGAACACAGCATCCAGCAATAAGAACTTGACAAAGAGATGAGGCCCTATCCTTGCAGCTTGTCATGCCCTTCTCCAGCTCCTCCATAAAACCACCTAGTAGTTTGGAATGCCTGTCTTCATTAACCCTGCTACATGAGTGAAATCCATACAGGCCTGAATTTCCCACCATCCCACCTCCATCAGGAGATTCCACCCTGCACGTAACACAGCTGAGAAAACTGTTCTCTGCAACCTAAAATTTTAGCAAAGTTGGGCAACTTCTATCTAGTTGTTCTGTCTGCTGGGTTTTGTTTTATGAGTACTGTGGTTTCTTTACTGCAACAGGGACTGGGCATGCATTTTTCCTTTCTGCTAGGCTATTCCCAAGCTCAGAATTCTTAACTTCAAGGGAGAACCAAAACAGAGTAAAGACATCTAAAGCACCAGGATTTAGATATCTGTGTACATAAAAGCAAGTAAAATACCACTGCTTAAATAGGCCAGTGTTTAAAATGACACCACTATCTGCAAAGATTCAATAAGTTGTTTATGCTTGACCTTCCCCTTCTGAGGCCAGTCACCATCCAGTCACCAATGCCTTTATATGACAGTGAAATCAAGTGAGATTTCCATTACTAAAATAAAGACATTCCCACAGATTTCTATTTCTATGCATAAATACAGATATATAAACACATATTGACTTATCCACTCAATACTGTGCAGAAGTACTTGAAGACTCTGAGGCAAAAAAAAAAAAAAAAAAAAATAGATCAGAGAGCACTGAAAATATTTATGATCTGAAGTCAAATATGGCCAGAAAAACGTAAAATCAGATTTTTCTACTTTCTGTTCTAAGTGATGCTTTAATTATGAAAACTAATAAATGCCTTTCTTCTTTTAACAATGGGGTAAAACATAAAAATAAATCCCCCAAAATTCAAAATATTTTAGATTGAATATGGCCTTTGTTCAGTTTGAAACAAAGATTTTCTTTAATGTCTTGATCTCGCAGCAACCCCCAAATCAATTGTTTGCATAGCTCTGCTTTGAACATAGTAAGATGTCAGAAAAGCAATGGAGGATGAAAAGAAAAATACAAAAGGAAATTATCTATCAGTTCCTGAGTAAACACTGCTCAGAAAACACTTTAAATCCCATGATTCTCATTTAAAAAGCATTAATAACCTGGAGAAATTCCAAAAAAGGTCAACAATAATAATAACAGCATGACAGGACACTGTTTATGAGAGGAGATTAAGGGAATGCAATTTGTTTATTCTAAGATAAAAATGCATACTGACAATACAGTTTATCATGGGAGGGGGAATACAGCTGGAAAACTGTAAAGAAAGCTATGTAACAACAACAGGGTTCTGGCTGTGATGCATGTTATTTCACGAAAAATTACTTGAAATAAAAACTCATGGTGAGTGGGAGTTGGGCATAGTAAAATGTGTCTGGAGTAGGTTCAGAATACTTTAACCAGGGAAAGTTAGGAAGCTATTTTAAACATTGGCATAAATAATACAGATTGTAATTTAAAAGCAGAGGACAAAAAAAATTTCCTAAGGGAAGATTCATAATGGACTCTTTCTCATGCACAGCATTTCATTCTATCAAGTGGGCTGAAATCCACAGAAAGCAAACTCAAGGCACAGAAAATTCACTGCAGTAAATATACAAATTTCAAGGCATGTTTTATGTTGACCTCACACACATTTTAAACCAAATACTTAAGAGTGTGCAGTGTGTTTAGCATTGGTTTCTCCTTTCTGGCTCAAATTCCACTCTGGATTAACAGAGGAGAAAAAACCCAAACAAACCTCCTTAAATATACAAAAAGAATTGTATTGTTTTTACTAAAGAGCACAGCTATTGCCATCTTCAATACCTACCTCTAAACCCCAGGGCCCTTCTTATGCCAGGCCCTTGGCTGCCTTTTCCTGATGCAGGAGCACATCCCTGCAAACCCTAGGAGACCTTAATTTCTCTCAAAAGGCACTCGGGTCTAACAGATGTGGTGTGTGGCAGGGATGTCATGCTGTGCAGCATCCCAGGCAGTCCCTGCAGAAGTCCCAGCCAGGTCCCTGCTCCCTGTGACCTGCAGTACAGCAGCGGCTCTCTGGCGGACCAAGAGCGAGGTTGAGCTGGAGGCCATCCACAGGCATCCTCGGGCCACCATCTCCCTGTGACAGTGGCTGTCCCATTTCTGTGTGTCTGCAGCAGCAGTACAATTAATGGGTCAGGGAGAGAGGGACAAAGGAGTTGCCTTGTGCCTGCTGGGAGCTCGGCTCTGAACCCCCTAAAGGAGCAGCGGAGGTAAAGTGGAGCAGCTGCCCTGGGAGCAGACACCCCGCATCCCCTCAGCCTGCCTGGGCTCTGTATCAGGGCACTCCTCTGCTTTGCAATGAAGTCCTTCCCCCAAAAGGCACAAGAAGACATCTCAACCTAAGTTTCTTTTCCATTTCCTGAACTAAGCAACAAGGACATCCTTTTATTTATTTATTTATTGTAAGGAAGGAGGTATGTAATTGCAGATTTTTGCCCAAGGCCCTGAACTGCAGGTGCCCTGTGCCACCAGCCCAGAGCAGGTCACTATGCAGGACAGGTGGGACTCAGGCTTTCAGCTTTTACTTGCCAATTTCTCCTTTACAATTTGCTGGCTTTTTTTTTGGATCCTCCATTTTTGCGGTGACATCTGGGCACTTGCTGCAGCCTAAGAATCTTCTGAACAAAGAAATATATTTTGAGAGGCCACAGCCTACTGGCTAATTGCCTATGTCTCTACTAAGCAACATCCAAAATCATGTTTTAGAAAAGGCTGGATTATAAAATTTGTGACACAGATTCAAAAGATGGTTTTTCTATGACACTTTAACAGGAATTTTTAGATCTGTGTTAAATACTATGAAACACTTTGAAGCTGAAGACTACTTGTAGCTTCTATTTTGCTTATTCATGTTTATAATAAATTTTTGAGTATTTGAAAATGTCTTGCCCAGCAATTCAAGCAAATTTGTTTAAATTAAAAGTTTAATACAAAATACATATAAATCTGAACTAAAAACCTACTGCTATGCTAATAATTTTTACCTATCTTTCTAAGCATCTTTTGCCTAAAATATTTAGATTCTGGTTATATTCCAGTATTATTTTTCAGAAGCTACAGAGCACTTATTTCACTTCAGTGTATTTAGTTAGCTTTAGGACTTTACTTAGTCCTAAAAACATTTAATTTCTGTGAATCCATAGCACAAAATGGGATTCAGAATCTCCCTTTGCTAGGCAGCTTGGGCAGCAGTCCTCACAAAATGGAAAACAGAGCGCCTAAGCTTATTAGGGATGAACAGAAGAGGAAAAAGCTATAACTAGAACTACCTGAAGGTCCATGTGTGCTCTTCAAGCACAAACTTTCTTCCACAACTGAATGTCTAAGAGCCTCCCTTTCCATTAAGAAAAGAAAGAAGCCAATAAAGATAAAGAAAAGCCACAGAGATTGTGGTTGACTTCAGTAAGGACCAACAGCAGATGTGTCAGAGGCCTGATGAGGACACAGGCAAAGCAGGTAGGATTCATCTGACTAAGCATGGAAGTCTTCCATGTCTGAGCCAACCTCGGTCCTATTCTCAATCAACATAACCAGTGAATCCTAAAGTAAATGATTTAATATTTAGTCAGAAAGATCGCACACCAGATACAGTGGACTCATTCATTCTGCTTCCTTCAAAACTAAATAGAACCTTAGTGCACTCATGCAGGCAAAGATCCTGCACTACAGAATGGGGAATTAATAATTAATCCCTACACTACAGATTGGGAATGGAGGTCAGATAAATTAGGGGCTGTATCTGCTCTATTCATCTTGGATGAAGACTATGAATTCACACATCCCTGACCTCCAAAACAGCTCCTGTAAGCCCTAGAAGGGAAATGGCAGGTTCACCTGTTAAAGCTGTTTTGTTTCCCTTGAGCAATGGAACCAGCCACTAGGAGCAGCAACAGTCAGACCCCATCTGCTACTGAAGGTTGTCTAAGGGGACAATTAGATTCCAATTTCACTTCCTCTGAATCACAAGGGGTGAGGGATTTATGCCAGGCAGAGGAGCTCCAACCAATGAGATTTACTGGCTGTGCTGGGTCTAGAACTAGAAGGAAATATTCAAAGGGGCCGTAAGAACCTGGATATCCTGGAATATGTGAGGGAGGCTGGGCTTTGCAAATGCTGGACCCTCAGCAGTATCACCCCCTCCACCATCCCCCAGACCTCACAGGCTGGCCACCTTCCAGCCCTCACTGACTGCTACAGCCACCAAACTGCTGCAGGGTGATGTCCCTCTGGGCTCTGAGGACGGCATGGGCAGGAACCCAGACACGGTGTCCTCACTCCTGGAGGGTGAGATGTGCACGTGCATCTCCCCAGAGCACAGCCTGCTCCTCCGGGACCCCTGGAACCGGGGCCTTAATAACTCCCTGTGCTGGCAGGTGAGGCAAGCAAATCTGCACAGCTCCATAGCAACAGACATGAAATTAAAGCAGTAAAATAGGCAGGAGGACTCAGCACATACAGAAATATTATCCAGAAACATTTTTTTATTTAGAAAATCAGCAGTAGCTATTTTGTGTGGGTGCAGAATGAAAGGTGAAGGGAAAGAAGAAAAGCAAAAGCAATGAGGAAAATGAATAGGATCAAAAACTGCCACAACTGTATTTGTGAGTTTCTGTACTAGAAAAGGTCTCAGACACTTTAGTGTCACAAATGAAATTATGAAATAGAAATAGCAGAAAGGGAGAAGAGTGTGACTGAAACTGTACAGGAAACAAATGTTGCATATGGCTGGATTTGAATGTCAGGATGGTTAAAATGGCTGCTATCAGGTGTGGGATAGAAGTGAAGCATTCAAAGCATATGCTTACATCTGAGAAAGACGCTTCCTTTTTATTGCCAAGATGAGGTTTTAAAAAACAGATCAAAAGCCTTCCAGAAGCACAAGTACTTGACCCCTGTGTATCTGCTCTTTGCCAAATATCAAGTAGCTTAAAGATATAACGCTCAAGTTAAAGCTCTCCTCATCTGGTTTAAGTTACTAAGGGAACCTGGGCTTTTGCTCTTTCTCTTTTCACTTGCAATCTCCTCTGTACCTATCAGAGAATCTATGCTCTACACTTATCAACAAACATTGTCAGATCAAGAGATTCCTTGTTGTTAATTCAAGTAATTTAAGGAAAGAACTAATGGTCAGTCACAGGCAAGACATTCCATCATTTGCTATCAACTCAATTCACTTGGTCAATCTTCAGAACCTTTTTTTTGTTCTCTGACCAATTATATGAACCTGGAGTACCTAATTTCCTAATTTCAGCATTTTTATGCATGTGACACCAGCCACATATCTAAGTAACTGAATATTCCTAGGAATGGAGGCATGAATTTCCCAATTTTACCACTCAAGTATGATTATCACTGGTTGCAGGATGGGAACATGGTATTCACTGATTAAATACTACATTTGTAACTAGGTTAAAATGTTCTTTGCCATGCCATTGTTCTAAATTATCCCTACTGCAACAAAAGGGGCAGTCTTTGAATGTGGGTTATGAGGTGCTGTTAAGTAAGTTACAGCAAAAAGACAGACACCAGTCTTCTTATTGCTCTTACCTTTGTGGGATGGAATGAAGACTGCCAGTTTGTTTTAAGGATCAGTCAAGTCACTTTGCTATCCCCAAATAGAGGTTTTCCATTGCCTTTGGTGTGGTTTTTTTTTTTTTTTTAACAACTAAACAATGTGACTTTGTGTTAGAATACACAGTACACCATCAGCATCTTAAGAAGTGTTTCAACACAATAGGTAGACGTCCTAGCAAGCAGTTAAAAAGATTCATTAATTTCTTTGTGTGCCATAGGAATTATTCAAGTTAGCACATTCTGTAACTCAGTTTTTGTATTCTGTACTGCTGCCCCTGAATAACAGGGACAACAGATCTATTATTTTCCAACTGCTTGCAGAAATTTCATACAGAGAAGTCATGCAAATATCAGATACAATGTTCTTGGATAAATGTGCTGGTAAAACACGTCTTTCTAATGTTCTATCAAACTTTCCAAGATAAAAAAAGTCCTATCCTTGCAAAATGATGCACTCATAAGGAAGTTCTTGACAGTGAAATAAATTTCCAGAATTACCTGTAAGACAATCCTCTCACAGAACTTACACACCAACTAATCTTTTTCAAGTGAAGCACATACACACACATACATCTGAGTCAGCCACTGCTATTCCCCACACTGTCAGACTCTAATGAGGGAATGAGTTGACAAAAGACCTGTAAAATAATACAGCCAGATGTCAGGAATATAACCTAAATCAAAATTATGTTTTATTTTTTAAAATAACCAAAGCAACTGCCTTTAGAATACAGGCAGATACAGAAGTAAAGTAGCAATATGGATTAATTTATTTGCTTGTTTTATACTAATGGATTACCTAGTCACTACTCCTTGCCTTCACAGGGGACCCCCAGAAATAAGTCCTTGGACATTTAGTGTCCTGGGAATCTAATCCTCACACACCAGATAATTAAAAAAATAATTAAAAAACCCCAAACTTCAGGAAAAGCATTATGTTTTAATAGCTATACTAGCTATTGTTAACAGATAAAACATATTAAAGAATATCTGGGAGTAAAAGGGACTTCCTGAAGCCACCCAGCCCAATTCCCCACTCAAGCAAGTCTAACTTGAACAGGCTGTCGAGGACCATATCCAGTTGAGTTTTGACTATATCCATGGATGGAGACTCCACAACTTCTCCAGGCAATGTGTGCCAGTGTCTGACAAAAAAAAAAGTGTTTTCTTGTGTCCAGATAGAATTTCATGTTTTTCAATTTGTGCTCATTGGCTATTGTCCAACAAATGTAGGTTCTGTGTGTTGCAGAAGCCTCTGAGATTTTCCCATTAATCTGAACAAAAAAAGTTTTAATGTCCAAACTTCCAGTGATGACCCTTCTTGAAATATAATCCATAGCAGTTCAATGACACTGAAATCCAAAATATTGCTATTTTAGCCAGATTCAGTAATAAATGGCCAGATGTTTTATTAGCAATGAAAAAAAAAACAACCCCTTTTTGCATAGTCCTCTGCTACCTGGAATGTTTATTATTGTACCAAGATGTGAGTGACTGACAGGCAGTCCTTACAAGGTTTGGGAGCTTACCCTAACTGGAGCTCACCTAGGGCTCCTTTTGTGCCATGCTGTTTACACATCTATTATGCAGGATCCTGAAGGTGCTAAAAGGTCTGGGACAGCCTTGATTAATAATCTCATGTGAAACTTCAGCAATTCCATGGGCTCTAAGAAACAGTTCCAACAGCAATCATTCATTAAACTGCCCCAAGTGTGCCTGTAACACCAAAAGCAAGAAGACCTGAACTTTACAGGAATGCTGAACACAGCTGATCAGATGCTCTTCTCAAATTCTGATGCTCACAGAGATTTAAATACGTCTGTATTAGTTAAAACATGCCAGACTTTTAAAAGTTATGGACACAACTACTGCTAAAGATTCTTTCCTTTATCCATGTATCTGAAAGAGGCAGATTTTGAATCCTCTCACTAAGTGTTCTAATGTAAGTCAAAAAAGCAGATGGGAAAGACTGTCAAAGGAAGCAAAACAATTCCCACAGCTCTCAACAGGATGTGGACATCAACTACAAGAATTCAGGAGGGATCTTTCTAGGAGGACTACACAAGAATGTGAGCATGTAGAAGTGCTTATGGTCCTGTTTATTCAATTACAAAAAGCGTAGGATCCAGTATAGCATCTTGATACAAAATTAAGACCAACATTAATTCAGTCTTTTTCTGCCTTTTTGTGAGGACATTTTCTGCAACACATTTTGTACTGCTTTAAATATTATGTAAATGAATCACATCTAAAAAAAGGACCAATTTCTAAAATCCAGAAATTCAAAGACTTGTAGCTATCTCTGAGAGTGGATGTTCTATTATTTTCCTTAATGTTCTAGTTCTCTCCATGCTTCCCTGGGAAAGCAGGTACAGGTTTTAAGCCAAATTCACTTCTACACTGCTGTGATTCAGATTTAATGCACAATATAAACCATTTCCATCTCTCTCAAATGAAGAATTTCTCCATTGTTATAAATATTTTAGAGGTTTAGCAGGAGCACTCCAGGATTATGTATGGTTCTCTATGCAAACTACATAAAATATGAATGAAAGCCTTATCTATTCTGTTAGTACTTCAAGAGGTGAAGATGGCTTAGATTCATATAACGAGGCCTTAGGCTGTTTGAGAGGAAAAAATGGCTAAGTGTATTTTACATTTTGAAGTACAGAAAAGAAAGATGAAGTGATGTTACTAGAGAAGCAGAAAAGTATCAGAGCTTGGGAACAGCCCAAAAACATCTCAGGGTTCATTCTCAGTGCTATCCCTTTCTGACATTTCCTGAATTATCTAAATATTTGTTTAAGTGTTTCTTTTGAGATTCAGCATGTCCCAAGAAAACAATACTGGAAACAGACAGATTTCAGCAAAATGACAAGAATTTTGAAAGCCCACAGTGATGGATGTACTTGTGTAAAAAATGTAGTGCAGGACATGGAAAAAAACAGTGGTACGTTAGATTTTTGTCTCTCATATATGACTCTTGCTATGTGATCATTGTCAAAAGCCATTTCAGATTAATATAAAGTAGATGTAATCTCTATAAATCAAGAAAGGCTTTTGATAAAGAGAAAATTGCACACGATTTCTTTTATATATGACAAGGACATGTTGCTGTTATTCTCCTCCATATCCCACTTCGCTTCTACTGATCCCTTGTTACTCTCCGTGTGTTTTGCTACATGGTGATGCCTCCTCCTTGCACAATAGCTACATCTTCTTAACTGAGTCACCAGAAATTCATGTGCAAGTAGGCCATGAGGAAGAGACTGGGTCCACCTGAAGCTATGGAATGAGAGAGCAATGGAAGAAATTCACATTAAACCCTGTGGTCAACACTGAAGAAAATGAACCCCAGCTGTCCCCTGGCATCCATGTCTGACATGTCCCTCACTTGTGTCAGCTCTCACACTATGACATGATTAACAGCTTTTCACAAAAAAAAAACCCCTGTGAGATATTTGTCAGGAGGAACTTAGAAGTACTCTGTAAAACAGACCTGGTTGCTGAATATTTCAAAAGGCTAATAACTCCATATTATAAGTCAATTAAAGTGTAAAACTGAAAACAGTGAATTAATTTCTTGAAAAAGGTACATAACTCTTCTCCATGAGTATAGGATTCTTCATTAGAAAAAAACTTTTGCATTAATTATTCACATTTTGCTAAGCAACATTCATATTCACAAACAAAATTGTTGTGGTAGCCACAGCTGTGGATTTGACTGTCATGTACCACATTCACTGCAAACCTTGTCAAGATTATTACCTATCACCCATCATGCACAGCAGTGGGAGACTGGAAACACTCAGGTAACGTGATGCTAAGAAATCAGCCAAAGAACTTGCAGGGATAATGGTAGAACAGATTTAATCAACCCTTCCAATGACCAAGCCAGTGAAGAGATTTTGCAACAGATTTTCCACTGTTTCTGGATTAAAGATGGTGCTGGCAAATCTGAGCTGGTTTTTCAGGAAAGTATCTAAATAGCTTCCAGAGGTAAAGTGACTCTGGAAACTATATAGGCAGGAAGTACCTGAGCTCATAAACCATGTCAGTTCTGCAGCTGGCTATGTACAGGGCCAACTCTGTCTCCATGATTAATTAAACAGCAGCACAAATATCCTGACCATTTGTAATCAAGTGCTGCCTGTACATGAATCAAACGATATAAAGTATTTTATATCAACTCACTAAAATTACAGGAACCAATGGCACATCTGGGTATTTAGTCTCGGATGTGTGACAAGCAGGTGCTGATTTGGCTGGTGGTTTGAGGTGGCCCATTAGCCCAAAGCATGGGGAGATACACTCTTGATTCAGCCACTGCAGTACAGGTCCAAATCTGCCCAGCTCCCACACACAGGCTGACTGTCAGATATCTTGTATCCCCAGAGCTGTCAGAGCCTGAGAGCACAAAGTTTAGGCAGGATCCAACAAAAAATTTAAGGACATCACAAGACTTTTTCATATATTAAGAATCATTTATCTTTGGGCACTGAAATATGCGTGCAATTACTATGAAGCAGAATAAAATCCATTTCAGCTATTTGATATTACCATTGAGCCTCATAAAAAAAAGTGAAGATATCAGTTGATTATATTTCCATGAAAAGGACAATAACAATAGTGTTTTCATATCTTTCAGGTGGTTCCACAGAAAGAAGCCATCTATTTTATTTATTATCAGCATTAGTGATATGACAGGTGGCACAACACAGGTGTCCATGTATGTAGACACCTGTAAATATACCAGTCAATTAGAAAGTGTAATTAAGGAAATGAAAGGAATTATACTCACCGGGCTTTACAAGACTTGTCTTTGTCTCCTTCTTGTATCGAGCCAGCTGCGTATTCCCTTCACTCATTGAGCCCGCACTGAGTTTCTTCCTGGCAAAGTCTCCATCACTACCAGTGCAAAAAGTGATTGGACTGTTTCCAGCATCAGAAGGAGTCTTAACTGGAGATACTGACTGGCTACTAGGACAGCCAGTGTCATCTGAAGAGAAAAGGGAAAGCATCAACATTTCTAACCAGTAAGTACAAGAAAGTTAGCAGAATAAAAGAAAGTGTGTTTGAATTACAACTCTTTACAGTAAGTGATATGTACAACCTTGGTTCTGAAACCTTGTGAGAAGCTATTTGTTTCACGCATTTTGTGAAGAAATCTTGAATAGCTTATGGCAAGCTAAAAGGGCAAGTACTTGTTTTACCCAGTCTGACAAAATACAAAATCAGGGGCTACATAATGCAAATTCCTATCAAAGACAAATTCCTTTAGCAAGGTTAAGGAATATTGCAGCATGAAAATACACGAGACACAAAAGTTGTGCAGTGCACACTGGCTGCAGAGCAAGCACGGGCCACATGCTCTCCTCCAAGAAATGTTCCCATATCTGAACAACAAGACAACAGCCTACAGCCCACATGCATGAAGTAAGGAATTTCATGTAACTGGAATTAATATAAGTTCCTCAAAATTGTCTTTCCTTTAAAAGCAGCCATGATCATAGAACTCTTCTATACTTTACAAGTGGCTGTGAGGTACCTAGTTTAGAAAAGCGTGGGTTACACACAGATTGCTTTTGTTTAAAGCTGAATTCCTCTGAGGGCACACCAGCACTCCAGGGCATCAACAGCCACCCTGGGAACAGACCCAGGTTCCTGACCTCCAGGGATACAAACACACCAGCCCTTAACAACTGAATGTAAAGTAAGCAGTCTGATTTGGAATGAAATCCACATATCAAACCCCAACTTAATCTAATCATGTTCCATGTTATCTGGAGGAATTGTAGTTCCCCTAGAAGTCATGGTGGTTTAACAAAACCAAACATGCTACTCTGACTCTCCTGGAGATATCTAATTGTTCTTTCCCAGGATAAAATGAAAGCTGCCATCTGAATTAAGCCATTGCACCCTTCTCCTGATGCATTATCGTTAGCTAACATGAAACCCAAAGAAGTACCTGCAACAGAGCCAAATAATTTGCATGACTGTGTTGCACTTACCTCTTCCACCCTGTTCATAATGTAGGTCAAGGGTCATTTGGCACTGAGCTTTGCATGGGCATATTGATTTAAAAGTCAGTGCATGACTGCAGGTTTATGAGATGGAAAGGACACCCATATCTAACACCTTTCTACCTACCTCACCTCAGCAGGGAAGAACAGCTTTTGCTTTTTTTAGCTATTGCTCCCTCAATACAGTAAAAATATTTACTCTTTCATGTGATCCAGTTTTCCTTCATGCCAGGGCAGCTGTTCTATCCTCACTCATCTGTTCCAAGGTTCTGCTCCTCATTTCTCCATGTCCTGCCTTCAGCCCCGAGCAAGGTACCCCCAGCTGCTGACTGTCCAGAGCAAGCTGCATGCATTGGGCTGCAGGAGCAGCCAGCAGCCTGAAGTGTTGCATCCCAAGCCTCTGCCAAGTGCCAGGAATGACGCCAAGCCAAGGGGCAGCCCAGCCTACTGCCAGAAACACCTCCCAGGGCACAAAGGGCAGTAACAGTGCAAAGCACCTAATCCAGTTTAATCATATTTAATTCTTTCAAATCATCCCAATTAAGCCAAGAAGCATCTCTATTTGCCAACTTGCTGCTGTCTTCTGTAACTTAGAATTAGTTCCTAGCAAAATAACAAAAGAGAAAACTGCTAATAAGCTTTTCAGCCTGTCCCTGCATACATCCTGACTAACAACAGATTGCTTCCCACATGACTTTAGTTTACTTTTTATCCTTTCCCTTCCCACCAACATCACAATATAACTCAACACAAAGAAGAGAGAAGGTGGCAATTTCCTCCCAAATCAGCATCTGTTTTTCTTTCTCCAACATTCGGAGTCTCATCTGCAGGCTGAGTGAATATTACCTGCAGGACAGTGGATCAGCACCAAGTGAGCTCCTCAATTGCATTTAAGAAGCTGCTTCAGCTGTGTCCAAAGTATCCTCTCTTTGGAAGCACACAAACATTTATAATCAAATATATTCAGAAATAAGTGACAGCTTGCGCAGTTTGTTTTTAATTATGACTTTTCCACTTAGATGTTTCTGTATGTGGTATTAGTTTCCAAACTTTCTGTTAGAACAAAAACAACAAAGAATCCCCACACAAATAAAAACCCCCTCAAAACATAAAAAACAAACCCCAAAGTTAAGTCCCCTCTCAAAACCTTCCACCCAAACCCACAAGAAACTATTTACCTCATTTTTCACCAATACAGTTACTGCAATACCTGCACAGGTTCTGCAGACCTGACAGACCTGTTTTATATGGGAGAATTTATGTAGAAATAACTCCAAAAGCTATAGAGATGCAGCCTGGAAGAACCACAGGAGTTGGTAAAACTTCACACAATGAAAGAAATAAACTACAGTGCTAAAAATTGGGGCACTAAAACCCCCAAATGTACAAAACTAAATACAACTGGGAAAAAGGTAGCTGAAGAATACATACTAAATTAGCAACAAAATGTTTTATTTACCACCCCCAGCACTGCCTGTGATATCACACTGGTGACACTGTACCATCAGATTATGTCATATCTACATATCCTTGTTTTACTGTTAAGAACTTCAGCTTTCAGCGCAACACGGCATTTTTTAAAAGAACAAATGAGCCTGGCACAAAGAAGAATAACTCTTCTCTACTCATACACCTTGTAACCTTTAGATACACCAATAACCAAGTGAGCACTCCCACTTCAGCTACAGAAAATGAATGATTTTATTGTATTCCCTCTCCTCTGATAGTTTATTTTTTATGTAATGTAAAACTTATCATCCTTCTACTACTATTACCAGAAACATGAACAAAATTACAAATTTTCCAGAACTAGGGCAAGCTGTACAGAAAGATTTTTCTGTGCCAGCCTTTTGAGTAATCAAGATGTTTGCTACCACAGACTGGAAGAGCTGCCTATGAAACCCTGATGCTCACTGTCAAAGCAAGCAAAGCTCTGCTGTACGTTGGGGGGGATCCACCCAACGCACAGCTCACCCTCCTGGCACAAGGAAAAATCCTGGTGAGGAGTGAGATCTCTCTAGCTGCTTAGTGCCAGCCAGTTGCCTGCCTACCTTCATCTTTCCTGCAATTGAAACGTTAACAGGCACTATATTTGTATTTAATACTGCAGGTGAACCCCCCAGAGGAGAGCAGCAGACCTCCCTGTGGAGCCTGATGCAGAGCTGATTCCCCCTCCATCTCCACACAGCCTGACCACCCTCCCTGCTCACTGCCGCAGTGACCCCTCTGCTCCTCACCCGCAAGCAGAACGTGACTGCAGCACAGCGCGTTCAATATTTCCCCCAGACCTGCAGGCTCCTCCTAAACCCTGCTGGAAACTCTGCTGGCAAGAAGTCAAGACCTCCACCTGCTCAGAAATGGTAGGATAAGGAATCTCTCTCAAAAAAGTGGGTAAGGAGAAGATGAGCCCACAATGGGATTCACTCTCTGATACGATGTGCATATAGTGTCCAGCAAGGTCAGTTAAGGATTCAGCCTGTAACTCAACTGCAATTTTGCCCCAGTAAGGACTTCAGACCTTAGACTCCTCATGATCAGAGGCAGACCTGATTTACCTTCTCAGGCACATCAGCATCAGGAAGACAAAAAAGAGAAAACTGGTAAATAGTGCTATGAAAGCCTGCATTTCTGATCTTGCCCGAATTTACTTGCACAAGAGGTAAAACCACACAAATTCATAACACACGACTTCCATTGCTTTCTTTCACAGTGTCTTTTTTTTTCCACAGGGGCCTCCTAGGAGCATTCTGGGAGTAGACTTTTCCTTTGAACATCAGCTGGATTTCATCACTTGAAATTCTACATCCAAGCCCTCTCCCAGATCAGACATGCCTGCCAAATTTCAAAGCCAAGCACGGGATAGTGTCTCCTCAAACAAACCATCAGGAAAGTTGCTCAGAGCACTCTGACATTTGCATGCCCTGAGTAACCTTTAAACAATAAAGTCAAAATATAAACAACAGTATTAAAGATAACAATACTCTGAACAATTGACAAAAATACTGTTCTTGTAGACTTTTAGGCTATATGTTAAGATGTGATGATTTTCTCAGCATAGATATCTTAGAAGGTTCACTAGAATATGCCTTAGAACCTTCTTTAAAAAAATACTGCCTTTCCCAAAAGGCTTCAAGAAGCTTTGAATATACAACCTCCTCATAGAACACATGTAAATAATTAATGATGCTCTCACTGAGGAAGCACTGACTTCTTTTTACTTTTATTCCTAGCTGCCAGATTGAGTTAGGCGCTCCTGTGACACTGAATGGTCCAGTTCCTGCCTGATGCCTACTTCACTGTCCAACATTTGTCTCCTCCTAAGAGTCCCCAGACCAGTGTTTAGGCTGTACATAGTCTGAATTTCCACCAAGAAATGTGGATTCTGGAATTAAACACGGGTCTCTATCAAATTTTGAATGCTCAGTGTACCAAGACCAAACCAATTTCATAGCTTTTACCTGATGGTTATGTTTGCATTCATCCCAGGACCTCTTAGTCTGGGTAGCCACAGTTCTGCCAGGAAGGTGCACTGCAAGCTGGCTATTGGCAGTGAGGGTACCACAAAGGGTAATTTTTCAGGGTCATCTCCCAGTCTGCTTGTCTACCTCAACTTTTTTGACCCTCAGTTTTTGGAACTGTTTTGGTCTTATCTTCATGACCAGCCTTGTAGCACAGGGGTGTTCATGCAGTTATGAAAGTTGCTGATAGACACCAAAGGGAATACAGCACCTATCTTCCACCTCTAAGTTTCCTTCTGTATTAAACAGAGAGAAAGAGGCTCCTCTGGAGGGTGAGTCCCCATCCAGGCTAAGTCATCCCAGTACTCTGAGTCACTGCCTCTCCAACTAACACAGCCACTGCTCTGACCTGGGCAGCTGAACCAGGGATGTGAGGGCTCAGTGCCCAGCACAGAAAAAGCTGATGGCAGAGTCACGGTGTCATTCTGGAACAACTGGGAAGCACAGTAAAAGCAGCAGATGAAACATCAGAGTATAAAATTAGTAGTACACATAGAAAACCAGAGGTAGGAGCATATTCACCTTCACACCAGGAGGATCTCAACAGGCAAAAATGCTACCTCACAGCTCTGGAGGCACCCTCCCCTTTCCAGCAACCACTGAGGGAGCACAGCCTAAGGTAAATAGTGGGAATATTCTCCTCAGATCCTGATTGTACTAAAACCTTTCATTTTTACTGAGGTGCAGTGGCCATTCCAGGATGTGATTGTATGTACTCAGTAAGTTTAATAATTTGCTACTAACAATTTGTCACTTACATAATCACACAGACTTTAGAAAAATATATTTATTAACTTCACTAAAGGTAGAGTTCTAAAAATGCTACTGGTTTTGGTCCTGATCAATTTAAAAGTAATTTCTTAGCTATTTTAAAGACCTGTTTGGCTTGGTATTTAAGAAGATTTCTCAGAATATGACGTACTTTTGAGGCAAGTCTCTTACCAAAAGTCAAACATAGTAAAGCAGAGCTGAAGCACAAGGACAACTACAGCAGTGTCAGGAAAAGAAAGGAGGCCTACTTATGCAAAATCCTGCCATGCAAATAATTTCCACATTTAATCTCGGTGTCTCTGCAGGCAAAACCTGAATTAACTATGCTCCATTTTGCTTGTGAAAAAAGGCTGGCTAGCAGCTCCACCACTCCCTGAGGTCACCTACAGAGGCTGTGCAAACTCTTGTCCTTGAAGGGTTTCTAGACTACGACAGACAAATACATGGCTGCTGGGATAGCTGGGAACAGTCCAGCTTCTAAAAAGAGGCTGCATGAAATTATCTCTACAGGTCCCTACAACCTACATGCTTTTCTTTTTATCAGATATTCCAGATCTGGAGAACACCCTGCTATTCACAGTCCATCTTTCAAGCTAGAACTTTTGACTGTAATGTTCTAGTCATGGAATCTAACCCAGTAAAATCACAACTAAACACCTTCAACTGGTTGCTGAGGATCATCAATGCACAGGCAACTTTTACACCTGCTGCTCACCAACCCCTTTGAGCTGGCTTCTGTCACACCCACAGGCTGCCCACTCAGTGGTGAAAATTTAGCATGAGAGCTGCTCACTGACTTTGGTAAGAGGCCCTCCCTACTCACTCACAGCATGGCAGGAGTGCTGACAGGCTGAGATAATACAGAACAGGAGAGAGGAAGGCGAAAAAAGATGGACTGACCTGCTCCTAAGCTTGGGCATCTTTTGCAATGCAGGATTTCACATAAACATGTCTTTAAAGCAATCTGCTCTTGATGTCTGACTATGCAACTGCTAAGTCATACTGAAGTAGCTAATTTTAATTGATTTTGGCAGCAAATCTACTAATGTTCCTTCTACTTGAACATTTCACTAACAAACAGAACTGATGTGAGCTCTGTCAAAACATATGAACAGAAAGAGGACTATGTAATTGTGGTTTACTGGCTTTGTCATTACATTTATAGCCCTATTAATGGTGTATTACAGAAGAGAAGCATAAGGGCTTACTAGTAAAAATATCAATAAAAATAGTACTGTTACTAGGAGAACTGTGGTCAGGAATAGCACAGCTCCCTGAGTTTCATTATCACATCACAGAAAACATCTGGATAAGCAGTTTAAGGTGATAAAGGACTGGAAAATGTATTTGAAAATTTTATAGAAATTTTAAACTACATGTAAGTACATTTTATAGAAATTTTAAACTAAATGTAAGTACAGGAAAGAATCTAAAATAAAGACAAAGAAGAGACCTTTCTGTTTGGTATGGGTTTAAGCAATTTAGTAGACCTCATTAATCTTGTGAGGATAACAGCTGGAAGTGGAGCCACTGTTGCTACCTCCAGTGGGAAAGCATTGACTACATTCAGTGTAAGAAATACCATGCATTTCATATTAACATTAAGAGAAATGTATGTGTATATATAGATGGATTTCTGTGGGGTTTTGAGTGGTTTATTCCATTATGCAGTAAAGAAAAACTAGAAATATTCTTTCCAGTTTGAAGGCACCATTTTGGGAGCTAAAAATCTTCAATAGACCACAAAGAATTTTGTACCTATTCCTCAAATGGTGCAACATGTTATAGTTATTTGGTCTCATATAGCTCTGCCTCCATGGCTAACAGCATTTAACTGTGACCCTCACATCTTCAACATCACCTCATAACGTTGCTCTGGTTACCTTCTCATGGAAGGAAATAATATATATTATGTCCATTGTTGTTTTATGCATATTTTTCTTCTCTCTTTTCTTTTAACTATCCTCAAGCCCAGAGTCGCACTTAGCTGCACCACAGAATCTCACATACACTGCAAACCACTGTTTGAAAATGTCATGGATATATACTAATCCTATAAATGTAGGGTTAAAATATGTAATGCTGAATTTCTCTTAAAACATCAAGATTCTCTTTTAACATAAAGTAAATCCAAGACTTCTGACTAAAGTTTCATTCCTGTTGTGATTTTCTTCAGAGTGTATGACAATATTCAACTCAATAGAAAGTTGCATGAAAAGCACTGTAAAAAAAAGTATTGGATTATGCATTTGTGGTGAAGAAAATACTAGATAGTGTTTAGAATTCAGCCCATAGTGGAGAACAAGCTATAACAAAAAAGGGCAGTAGAAAGTCTGAGGTGTAGTAGAAAGGGTGACTGTTCTCAGGACACCATGCTAAATGTTCCAGGGAGAATGGCAACTGTCCTACTGACCCCAGGAGGCTCTGAGTTGTGTTTTAAAGGTTCACAGTACTGACAGACACATAAAAAGGTGATAAAAAACATCCAAAAGGTCAAATATTTTGGCTTCCAGATGTTGTTGTGTGGCAAAAGGAACAAAAGGATTGTTACTTAGTCAGGGGGACTAAATACTGAAGCTGAAAGGGAAGCAGGGAAAGGCCAAAAACTGGGGAACAAGCAGACTTTGCTCTTTAGGACCTAGGCACTGTTCTTATTTCCAGGTTTGAAACAGATCTCTGTGTCACAGTGACAAAACTGGTGGCTCATAATATGAAGCAATAATAAATTATTGCATGTAAGCTGGTCCAGCAGGAAATTCTCTATGGAAGCAGCAGTGAGAAAAGGAAGCATGTCACCAGTGCCACGCTCATGAAAAAAGGCCGTATGTCTATTTTTGAAAGCAGATTTTGTTTCAATGTTTTTGTAAATTAATATCACCGAGCTGCCTTCCAAAGTGCTGTGAACAAAAGTGCTAGAAAAGACCTTCAGAAGTCCAAAAAAAAAGGCAAAACGACTGTGGGAATGCTTATAATAAAGGACTGTAGGAAAGAGAATCTAACTTTCAGCATCACATACTTGAGAACTTTTAAGCATGTTTGTTTGAATCAGTAACTCAGAGAAAAAAATCAAACACATAAACCAGTAAGGAACTATTTAAACAAAATATTTTTTCATATAACCAGAAACAAGAAGAATGAGAGAGCTCACTGTTTCCATAGTAATACATACATATATATATATACACAAATAATAGGAGCAACTACTTTCAGTAATTTAAACTAACTGTCTGGCCTCAGTCTGTTGACTTGTTAAAATACTAAAAATTTAGTTTTCTGTATCTATTTCTGTTCAGTAATATATATTTCAGTATACATACTTATTTAGTGTAATCTCCAAGGCAAGCTGCTTTATAATACAACCTGCTCTCACTGAGAAATTATTTACTGGAGTGCAAGAAGGTACAGCTTGTTTCTTCAGGAACGGTTGTACAACCTCTTCTTCTTGTCTATGGCAAGCAAAATGGGTTGTGCATTCACATGGACTTAATAAGCCTGCCTCAAGCCTACATGCTTTTTCGGACACACAGTGAACTCAGCCCCAGAATCCACCAATAGCTGGGCCAACTGGCAAATAATCTCTGAGATCAAAGGCACAGGAGCCGGTGAGCAAAGAATGGCAAGACAGAGATTCCTGCTGCAGCACCCACACCCCAGGCTCACAGTGCAGCCCCTGTACACGTGACATTTATTGTGCCACACATGCAAAGGACAAGATTTAAATAAAATCTCTACCCCAGAAAAGAACAAGTTATGAAACGAGGCTTGAACTTGAGTAAGTGTTGAACCAGATCTTGAAGTTTTAAAGAAAAAGCAAAAACAAAGCTTCAACTCCTATTTTTGAAGACTGCGTTGGAGTGAGTCACAGTCATTGATGTACAGGGATGTTAGTTTTCAATAGCTTGTAGGACAATTCAGTCTAATCAAAAAGGTGATTTACAGGTAAGCCCAACAAAAGAGGAACTGTTTGCTACAGGTATAAACCAAGTCCTCTGGCTCAAAAATTCCTTTGCTGAACTAATTATTAAATGTACAAGTGCTTCCTGCAAAGCTGCATCTTGGTTACCAAAGCTTCACTGTATTCCCTGTCGAAAATTCTGGCAGCTGGCATCCTAGAAAAGGCTGAAAGAGAACTGGGCATTGCTGTAAAGTCTTCATAGAGAGAAATTTAAAAGCTGAGCTATTCAAAAACCGAAAGTAGACAAGAACATATATCCCAGACTAAATTCCTTTTTAAAGGAGAAGCTGAATACACTTACTGAGCTTGGCACAGGCTGACTTCAAACCAAGGACATGTACACCAAAACCAAGGATAGTGCTCCGCCAAAAGTATCATATTTCTTACAAAGCAAACACTAAGTGGAATGACCAAAGGCCCAGCAGCTGCTCCTCCACGGATCCCTCAGCAGGAGGCCTGTTTGAGATGCTCCAGATCACATTCTCTACACAACTGACAAGGTAAGTGCACACAGCCACTTGGAAGCCAAGAGCAACTTAGGAGAAAAACACGTGTGACACAAGCAAATGCTCTGTAGCAGGTGAGGCACACAAAGCTGCTGGGAGAGTGTTTTTCCATCATTTGACATTGTATGAGTTCTGTGGCTAACATCCAAGCCGAAGAAGAGAAGTGCTCCCATACCAAATGACAACCAAGACCCCAGAGGCTCTAAGGTTTTAAGAAAGGGTTGTGCATTGTGAATGCAAACACAAAAGCTCAGCTTGCCTACATAGCATCCGGACAGCATGCACATTCACTTGGCAGAAACAAAGAATATTAAAACACATATAAAAGCATATTAAAATTTTGTCAGGAGTAACACAGATATTACTAACACTCTCACTGTGTTTCATATGGACTTACAAAGCAAAACTGACATAAAGTCAACTGCAAATAATTGACCAACATGATCAAGTGAGGCTCTGATTCACTCAAACAAGACAAAGAGGGAGCTGATCATGCAAATTTAAACCTATGACAGCCAGAACTAACAACTTCTTCAAAAGAAACTAAGCATTACAAAAGCCATCTCTTTTCTGTTGCCAAGAGATATTTTTTGCTGTTACCACCATGCTTGCTGCACTGCCATGGTTCCCAAAACCAACATTATTAATACCTACAAGATTTACCCTCATTTAGAAAGAAGGAACTCCAAGCCTTCACTTAGGCATTGAGACCAGTGTAAGCACACAAGGAAAATGGACAACATCAGAAGCTCTACGGAATGAAGCAAAAAATGCATATTTAATGGATGAGGGGAGAAGAGTAATTTCTTTTAAGGTAAAAAGAAATCTATAGATCATTACTTGGTGTCAATAATAATGGAAGAAATGTAGAGAACAATTTGACAAGAGAAGGGTAAAGAGGAAAGAAATTATTCCAGGGATCAATTCATACTATCTGCTGCTTATCAAAAACATTTTGGGGTTTAATGCTCAAAAGAAATTACAAAAGAGACATTTATCCAAATGCTCATGAACTTTATCATACAGCTAGATTAGTGTTCCCCTCTGCTGTCATATTCCAAATGTACTACTTGCTAATTTTAAATACCTTTTTTGCATAGGCTACTTCTAAATAAAGAAGAAGCACCAGGAGGGGCAAGTTAGGGTTACGGCCCCTCCACTCACCTCTCCACACATGTGTTCACCATCTCCACCCCAGAAACAGGAATTAGCAGCACCTGCTGCCCCTGGGGGATTTCACTCTAAATCAGACAAATGCTGATAAGGAAGGATCATAAGTGGAAGACAGGAAAGAGATGTCAGAGAATGAGGAAATCAAGTCAGTGACTGTTGCCATACCTGCATCCCAGTGAAAAATCCATCAAACCTAGCAACAACTGAACCAGGGCCTAGGATGGAGGACAGTGCCTTGGCTGATCCATGGCTGTGGAAGGTCTGTAGACTCAGAGCAGCAAACCACGTAGTGTGTACCTGTGTGGGTGCTGCAGGTAGCTTTAGAAACACAAAGCTCTCACATGGAGAAAAAAAATCAGATTACATAATTGCAGCATGCATGAAATATTAAAAGATTAATAAAATAAATAAAAGAGTTGAGCAGTTGTGCTTAAGATGCAGATTAAGAGACCAGCATTGCACGCTGCAATACCTCTGTGAAAGGCGCCTTAAAACTGTCAAGCCATGAGATCAGACACACCCAGAATAAATACAATGTGCTGCTGGGACTCAAAACAGCCTTTGCAGTGCAGTGGGACAGCAAGGGTATATGACAGTGGCAGCTACTTGTTGAGTAGATCTGAAGAGCAGGGTACAAATGCAAAAGATGAAAACATGTCAGTGATCAAGATGAAAGACTTGTCAACACAGAAGGAAAAAAAATCAGGATGAAAAGCAGCCATTTGGAAGAGATCATAAAAATAACGTTTTTCTAGAAAGCTTCAAAAGATTTTATTTCTTCGGAACATGCAAACTCAAGCAGGTAAGGTGGAGGGATTAAAAAGGCATGGGAAAAAGACTCCAGCATTCTTGCAATCCTACGATGTTTGTTTAATGCTCTGCATTGTTCATTAAACAATAACCAAATAGATCATTCCACTGAGCCTGAATTGCAAAATCTGGCAGAGCTAGACTCAAACATGGATATTATGTTTCTCATCTAAAAAAACTTGTACACTGTGTTCAATACACTATTTTTCATGAAATGAGTTAAAAAAGTAAGAACAGTAATCTAATCCACTGTAGTGAAGACCAAGATAAATAAAAATGTTCCTGTCTATTCCCAGGAACACCTCTGGTAATTGAAAGTACTTCACGAACTAAAGAAAAGGAGGTGTAAGAAGTTGCTCTGATACTAATTATTGCAAAAAGACTTCTTATAATTCAGATTTTTAAATAGAGAATCACAGAATCATAGAAACACTTAGGCTGTGAAGACCTCTAAAGTCATTGAGTCCAACCTAGCACTTCCAATTCCATCACTGAAAATATTATGCTTTCCAAAAAACTGACTATTGGAAACAAGTTTCTCCACACCAGAAACACCTTTTGAATTACCACACGGATATAGAGTCCAAGGTGTTCATGATGTGATCTCAATTCTGTTATGCGTGTACATTAATGACAATTACAGTGAAGAGTTTCACTGAATTAAAAAATTGCTCACCACTAGTAGGCATCTGAGTATTTCACTGCCAGCTGAGGCATTTAAATTGTGCTAAACTCTATATAAGGCAAATATTCAACATAAAAAATCTGTTTTCAAGTTGTCCCTCGTGTAATATTTTGAACAGCAAATTACATTTTTTGGTCTATAGTTGGAGAGCAATGATTTACTTCTGATAAATCACATATCCATCGCCCTCTCTGTAGAGAAGCCATCATGCCCAACTCATATCTGGCAACACATTCATCAGTAGATACCTGAATTCTGAAATAAACAAAACTTATTTCTGTATGACAGTGAAGACTTCACCTACATATTCTGTTCCAATTCATAGAGATCACTGTCAAAAAACCAAAAGGCATTGCAATCTGATAGCAACTCCCCTGTTTTACTAACTTTTGATTTAAGGGCTTTCCAAAACGCCTTAATACCACACTGCAGTTGTTAAGGCAAATATTTCTCTTTAAAGCAACGCTTCTGCCACAATAAAACCGCCAACTTTTTTAGCAGTGGATAGCAGAACGCGGAATGGAAACATCTGGTGTCGCTTACGGACACGTATTAAAAGAACAGATACTAGATTTCCCTGGAAAAATCGATGGTTGCCCTTCTTCATCGGTAAAACGGATCGCTCCTGCGGGCTCGATGGGAGCCCGATACGCGGATGCTGCGGCTGGGAATACAGCGAAGCCTCGGGGCTGCCGTGCGGGGCGCACCGTGTTCCCCAGACACCCGGGGCTGGGGATCTCTCTGCAGTACCTGAGCAGAAGCTGTTGCTGCTGACAGTCCTGCCGGAGCCCGCGGAGGAACTGGGCGGGTTGAATTCCCGGCTTTCCTCTTCCGAAAAGGGCGATTCGGAAGCGGGAGATACCTTCTGCTGCGGCCGCAGGACCAGGCGGGGGATGCGGCTGCGGGACACCTCCTTTTCCAGCTGTGTCCTCAGCTCCTGCTGGGGAAGGGACACGCCGTCAGGAACCTCTCGGATGTGCCCTCCTCCTTCCATCATCGAGGCAGGGGCAGGCAAATCCCGGCCCCTCCGCCCCCCCCCAGGGCGGGGGCAGGACGCGATTTGCCTGCCCCTGCTTCTCCCCGCCGCGCCCGTCCATGCCCGGCTGCTCACCTTGCTGCTCTCCCGCAGAGGCCCCATCGCTCCTCAGTCACGGCGCGGCCGGGGACGGGCACCTGGCATGGGCGAGAGGGATGCGCTGAGCGGGGCTGCGCTGCCGCTGCCGCTGCGGCGCTGGGGGCGGTGCTGCCCGGCCCGGCCCGGCCCCGCCGCTCCCCGCCCCGGCACGTGGTGCGGCCCGGCGCCGCCCGCCCCGCGGCCCGGCAGGTGCGGCCGGGCGCGGCCCTCGGCCCCTCGCAGCCCCTCGGCACCGCCGCCAGGAGCAGCCCTGCGGTACCTCCGGGCTGGCGGCGCCCCTCACAGCCCCGCCGTCCCTCCGGGCTGGCCGGGCCCCGGCAGGTGCGGGCCGGGCCCCTCGGCACCGCCGCCAGGAGCAGCCCTGCCGTCCCTCCGGGCTGGCCGGGCCCCGGCAGGTGCGGCCGGGCCCCTCGGTACCGGTGCCAGGGACAGCCCCGCCGTCCCTTCGGGCTGGCCGGGCCCCTCGCAGCCCCGCCGTCCCACCGGGCTGGCCGCGCCCCGGCCGCCAAAGGCGCCAAGGAACGCGGGCATGAGGAGACGGGCGGAGGGCAGGTGATGCCGGTGCAGATAGGATGGATGTGTAACCACACAGTAAGCAAAATGCACCGTCAGAGTTCTCTGCTTCTTAGTCATAGAATCGCAGACTCCTTAGCGTTTGGGAGAGACCTTACAAATTATCTAGTCCTGACCTCCCCGGCCATGGGCACGGGCACTTCCCACTAGACCTGGTTGCTCAAGCCCTTATCCAAGCTGGTCTTGAAGATTGCCACTGCTGGAACAGCCACAATTTCCCTGAGCAACCTGTTCCAGTGTCTCACTGCCCTCACAGTAAAGAATTTATTCCTGTTACTTTTCAGTAACGTGTTTATGGAACATGTAGAGAGAGAAAATCTTAGTTTATTCTAGCATAAAAAAGTACTTGATTCTCAGATGATAAATTACAATATATTTAACTATAGTATTTTCTCTCTTACCATTCATTGTGGTAATTGTCGTTGACCCTCCTATTGATTAATGGCACATGTGGTAACCTTGTTCATCTACTCTCTAGAGAGAATCTATTTAAAAAACAAGCATTAACACAACTACATTCTGGGCTATAAGCATTTATTTATTCATCATGGGTGAAACGGACTGCTTTTCCACAAGAAGGATGATGAAATTATCAATACAAAACTTATTTGATGTGCCACATATATGTCTACTTATAGGACTTAATGAGATTGCAGGAGTTGTACTTTCAGCAATCATATTTTTGGGCAAAGATTCCCTTTACATTTGTGCTTCCTGGATTCAGCTGGGATATAGTTAATCTTCCTGTCCTGGTTTCAGCTGGGATATAGTTAATTTTCCCATGACACCTATAAAGGGCCCCAATTTTTCTTGGGAACTTCTGTTTGCTATTACATCATAAATATTAAATACTGTCTCAAAAATAATTAAGAGCAAATCTGCTTTTAATGTGTAGTGCAGAGAACACAGCGGCAGTAACAGGAAAGATGATGCATTCATCTAGACCTCAAAGAGGAAAGAGGACACTGGTAAGTACTGACGCACTGATTGTTGTATATCCAAAGAGTCATAATTACTAATTTATTAACCTGGCATCAGAATTAGATCCATTACTGATGTAGAGCTCCAAGCTATGCTTTGCCAAAAAGGTGATACCATCCTTCCCTGGCAGCAACAAGACATCTATAATTCAGAGACATGAGGTAGTTACAGCTGAAAAAAAAGCCTAAAATTCCTGTAATAAAAATTCTGTGCTTTAAAAATATCTTCTAAGCACTGGCACCTACCTTCCTGCCACAAAAGATCAGGAAGAATTCTGAGACCTTTCCCTACTGCTCCAAGACTGTTTCCATGGAATACTGCAAATCACATATTTTAATCACACAAATTTGCTCTTCCGTTCAGTAGAGATCAGGGCACCTGACACCGTGGGCTTCTCCTGACACCGTGGGCACCGGTGGCACGTTGGGGTGGAAAATTCCCACGTACATTTGCAAAGCAAAGCTGCTGTACCAGTAGTAAAAGTAAGAAGAAGCTGTGCAGCAGCACTGCCATTGCCATAGTAACTCGACTCCAGAGCTGCTGGTGCTGCTGATTCAATTGTCGGAGCCTGTTTTATCTTTTTACATTTCAAGCTCAAATTTTTGCCTTGCTAAGAAACAAGATATAAGAAGTGAAGTCTTCAGGCTGCCTCAGGATTCATAATGGGATATGATTCCTTTTGATCTTCCCTCCTCTTGGCATAGAGATTTATGGCCTTATAAATCATAAAACAATCATTAACCTTCAAGCAAACATTTTTTTCCCCTTACAGTTCATGTGTATCTTATAAATATTGAGGAATTAAGTCACTTTTCAGTAATTGATGAATTAATTGACTTTTAAGTCACTTATTAAAATATTTTTACTTTGGACTAGTTAATCATCAGTACTGGGAGAAACACATATTTGATATGAATATGTGATATCACTCTTATTCCTCTCATGTCTTTTACAAACTGTCAAGATCTCTGCACGACCTATAAAACTAATTTTATAACCAGTGTGTAACTGAAGAAATCTCTGTTTGCTGGAAAAAAAAAAAATGTTATGCATTCATAAGGGCCGCAGAAAACCTACAGAACAAAGTGTCTTCTTAGCCTTTCCTTGCTTTACTCCCTCCTGAAAAATAACAGCTCTCCAGGAAGCTGCAGAGGGCTGCGGATTCAGCAGAAGCTCCTGGACTCCGGGAGCTGCCAGGGGAAGCTGGGAGCTGTGCCAGGCCCTGGGGTTAGACCTTATGCGTTCCTGAGTGGGGAACAAGGTACATGAAGCAATTTTTATTCCAGGCTTTTCTACCAAGTTCTTCATTCTGGTACAGTGCCCTTCCAGATGTAAGTTGTGGGGAGGAGAAGATGCGGTGAAATACAGAGGATCACAGAGTACATTTTGCTGCTGCTTCTGAATTTTCTCAGTGGGAGGGGGAATGGGATTCTAATTCAGCAGAGTTTTGCTGGCCAGCAGTTCGCTGTGTCCATTAGCACAGTCACAAGGAACTCATTGCATTGATACTTCCACGTCTGAACTGCTGAGAGAAAAGCTTCACCTGATGTTTTTGTAGAGCTTTCTGTGAAATTTGTTTTTCTAAGTTTATTTGTTCCATCTGATGGCACATTGTTTCGAGACGTCCACAAATGCTGTTTTCCAGTTTGCTTTCTTGCAGCGTAGTAGTTTTGCTCATGAGCTGTCAGAATAACAGCAGGAAAGCAGTACAGTAAAAATCTCAATATCTCTTAATTAAGTGCCCAAATACCTCAGTTCAGAATTGGTCAGTTCAGAAGAATAAGCAGAAACCATAACATACTCAGGAGAGAATTGCCGAGAGCTCAGCAGTATGTACAAGAGTCCCTTTGCACTATTGCACACAAGGGGTTTATTCATGCTGCCAGCAGAGACCAGTCTCAACTCCAACCTTCTCTGTGGTATAGCCTTTAATGTTTCTTTCTTTTTCCATAAATCCTCCTTTTCTGTGTAGTAGCTCAGCTTCAGCAAGAAGGCTTCAACTCCTCACTTTTGTTTTGATCAGTCCTTCAGAATGGAAGCAAGCAGGACTTGTAGGAAGTCAGAGACTTCAGCAGTCATCCCAGGTGGCCAAAGGAGTGGAACTTTTTCTTTTTTTTTTGGGGGGGGGGGGGTTTGTTTGTTTTTGTTTTGTTTGGGGTTTTTTGGGGGGGGTGGGTTGCGTGTATGTGTGTATGTGTGTGTGCAACAATTAAAATAAAAGGCTGAACAAGGATTCCTGTCTTATGTGAATTCATACTCAATAATCACCTCACGCACCTTTGCTATTTTTATGTTGTCACCATTTGCTAGTTGTATATACTTGCAAATTTGACTTTGTGCAGAAGTGAATGCTTCCAGACTTTGATTATCACCCAAAGAATGCTGGTCCAAAACCAGTCTGGCTCATTGCTCAGATCAGGACTGTTTCAAATTTTTATAATGCTGAAAGTACTTGTGGACTTTTGGGATGGAAACCAAAGACACATTTTGTGATCAGGGTTATGTTGATCAGGGTTAAATGGCTCTCCCACAATTTTATTTTGAATTGGAGAGTTTTGGTGCCTAAACCTCTCTAGACTCAATTTCATGGGTCTGAGTTTTTATTTTATGTTTTGGCACTGCGCTTTCACAGGGTGACAAAGTGCAGGCAATACCTGTACTGGCCATAGGCCATGTTTTGGTTTTGAATTACCTCACCCTCTGAGGTCAGTGATGAATGAGGCAGAGGGCAGAGCTGGGCCCTGTAATCCCAAGACTATATGAGTTCATTAATGCAGGCACATAGCTGATAATGCTTCTGTTGGTGACTTAGAAAGCATCTGTACTTTGCCAGCTGAGACAAGTTTGGTTATCAAATGTGTCAATCCTTTTTTTCTATTCAGATGGGTTGTATCATATCAGCAGATCTCACTCAAACGCTTCAGAAATGCTAAAAAGAAAACCAGCTGGAGCTAACTGTTTTCATAGCAATAGTTTACATTGGAGATCAGCAGATAATTACCTGGAAAAATTCTTTCATCTTCTTTCAGAAATACTAGAAAATGAGAGAAAGATGAGAAGACTATGAATATCATTATAAGACACAGAAAACAGAAAAGGGGAAAGATTGCTTCTTGTTAGTCTTGGGCAAAATAATAGAATAATTAATTTGGGATTCTGAAAACACAAATAATAGGTTTAAAATATTACATTATTCAATATTCAATATTCAATTAAAGTAACAGGTATCAGGACATCTTTATAGAAAACATATCTTGTAAGAAAGGCTCATTGGAGCGAATAGTGACATTTTAAAACTTACAGCCAAATTCAAAGAAAAAACATCTGGGACAAATAATAAAGCTCTGCCAACAGGAGGGGAAACTGTTTTGGAAAGCAAATTTGAGAAAAATATTTTGAGCCCTTAGTAGCCAATATCTCAATATGAGTTCTTAGACTTAGACTGTGGTTTAGAGAACATATTGCAGAAGAAGTGGACTATTTAGCTGAAACAGGGGAGGGATCTTGCCTGTGTACACAGTGTAAAATGTCTGCTGGAACAGTGTGTTCAGTGCTATTGGGAAAGAGTTCAAGGGAAATACTACTTACTGCAAGACATTTATTAAATCTGACTTCTGATAAGAGTTGAGTGATCTGTTTGTTCTAGACCGATCTCTGTCAGTACTGCTCAGTGAAATGCAAGCCAGAATGCAACCTAAAGCACTGTGTACTGTCAGATGTTTTTGAAGCAGCCTATATATGTTAGAAAGGATGGGCTGACTTGTCTGACTTCAGGCATCTGAAGCTACTGTGTGAAATTATGAGATGCAGAGAGGCAGAAGCATGGCAAGCAGGCACATCTGTGCCTGTGCCCACACTGGAGATGGCGGTGCAAGAAAGGATCTGTGGCCAGGAACTTCCTGGATTTGAGCTTCTCTCCTCAGAGGTCCCAGAGGTCTGCCAAAACTCATGACTCAGCTCTGCATCCGAGCAGTTTGGTAAATATGTGAAATTTGGGTTAAAGTGCAGATTTGATCTGCTTTTGAAATAGTATAAACACATTTTAAAAATCTATCTACAAATTATTACCATTACTTACTGTAACAGGCACTCCCATCAAAGTCTGTTAGTTTGTAGATGTGTGGTATAAGTGGCACAGAAATATTCTGTGTTTTGGACTTCAGCTGTGCCTGAGCTGTAACAGAACAAAATATGGTATTGCTATATAGGTCCAATTTTGCTAACTCATAAAATGGTTGTATATAGCAGGACACATATTTTGATAATATCTGAGAAGATTACTGCATAGTCCAGTGTAAAAGATTAGGAGTGGCTTTGTTATGATTCCTAAAATCCAACCATCTAAGCTCAGTAATGGTATCCTACTGCAACATATGGCTTTTTTATATAATGTAAATTCTGTATAGATTTGCAGTAGAGCTTGGGATGCAGCTGTGGGGAGGTACTTAAAAAGATGATGGTGTGCAGCTATTTCTGGTAGATGAGTCCTGGTGTAATCTTCAACCTTAATTGATTTAGGTTTTGGTATGATATTGCTGAAACCTGAATACTCAGGGGAAACAGATTGGTCAGACAGACACACAATGGCTCGTACCTCATTTTGAACGCTTTTCTGCTTTGGGGCAAGTGTTCATTTTACCTTGGTTCAGTAGTATCATCCAAGCATTATTTTAACTGGATATTTAAGACATGGTGGATCTAAGAGACATTTTTTATATTAAGTCAGAATAAGTGAGGAAGTAAGTAGTGGTGGTATTCAGCAGTTAATTGTTTCCGTGTGCTGCATCTCTTAGGATTATCAAGGAAATGATTTTAGTCTCTTGCTTTATTTTCCTCAATACCTTATATGTGAAATTATAAGATATAGAGAGGCTTTTAGTATATAGCACTTGCATCACAGAGTGGACAGAAAAAGTATTTGATTTGGAATCTGAAGTCCAATTTGGATGTTTTTAGTTCTATCTGGAAACAAATGTCATTCGTGAAAGGATCTTTATGACTGCAAAACAGGTGTCTGAGAAGTGTCTGCTCATTTAGCTTGCAGACCTAACTGGATTTCTGTGTTCCGATGCGTGAAAATTTTATTTTCAATCTACTTTTATTCTGTTCTTAGCATGCAGGTAGAGAAGAATTTGATTTTAAATCCTCTTCACTGCGGGAAAGGAAAAGGATGCAGTGAAATGTGTATATCAGAAAGTTCCCCAGGAACTGAAGCACACACTTGCAGAGCTCTTAAGGTAAGCTCAAAATTAGTTGAAGACATTTAATCTGTTTAAAAGTATGAACTCTCACTGATCTGGTGTCTAACATGGTTCTTAAGAGCTTTCTCCTTTGAATCAAAGTAATACCTTGCCAATTACCACATGCTTCTGCCAAAATGTAATGATTGGAACCAGTATGAATTTCATCAGTTTATAAAAACACTTGGCAGGAGTGAAAGGCAAAATGAGATGGCATGATGGTGTAGAAGGAGATGGCATCTAGAATGTCCCCAGAGGCTCCTCTGTACGAGCCAGGAGCACTGCACGTGCTGTAGCCAGGTGAGATGTGGTACTGGAGGTGGCAATCAAGCCACCTAAGGCTGTGGGAGGCAAAACAAGGACACGGGGAAAGGATGTCAGGGGTGCACATGTGATCTGAGGCACTGCTGGTCAAATAATAATAATATTCCCATGCTCCATAAATGAAGCACGAATCTATTTCAACTGCAACTGAAGTAAGAAAACCAGCAGAAACTGTACATAATTGCCAATGTCAGTAGCTGTCCAGCTTCAAGGAAGAGCAGAAACTGCATTAGCAGAGCATTGTAATTTGAGCTCTGGATAACTAAGTTGAATTTAACCATATTTCAAAAGTAATAGCAGAAGAATAGTCAAAGCAGCTTTTTACCTTGGTCCTTTTAAATGGCAAAAATATGAATAATACTTTCCCCCTCCCACTACCAGCAAGTAGACTAAAAACTAAGAATGTTGCAAAGTCTTTTAT
Source organism: Taeniopygia guttata (assembly GCF_048771995.1). Classification (NCBI taxonomy): domain Eukaryota; kingdom Metazoa; phylum Chordata; class Aves; order Passeriformes; family Estrildidae; genus Taeniopygia; species Taeniopygia guttata. The sequence continues at coordinate 134,526,753 of NC_133026.1, forward strand.
CTTCTTATTAAGCACTCTATGAGTCCCTCAGGAGTTGCTTTAAAAACAAGATTTGAGATATGTGTGAATTTTTTAGTACTGAGGTTCAGTATTGAACAAGTAGGAATTTATATATTTATATTCATCTGTAAACTAGTTCATGAAAACTTGAATAGCTCAGAAAAAGAGACAGAAATAATTTTTTTTAATTATTCAACTGATGTTATAGTATTTGTATTTTAATCTTCTTAGAGCCCGGTCTTGCTTCTATCAACTTCATAGTACTGATACATATAAGCTAAGGAGCATAGCACACTTACTGTCCTCCTCCTCTTGATCCTTTCTGTCTTCACTGACAGCTTGTGTTGGCTAGACACTTACCCAGCAGTGTTAACCACATAGGCACTCTCTGAGAAGGTTTGGAGGTGGAATTGTGAACAGGGACAAGGTATTTTTGTCTATTTTTTTCAGTTTCTATTTCAATGTCATCTTGAAGAGGGGCTCGAAATGCTACTTTGTATAAACAATAGATGGTAATATTAGTATGAGTAAGTGGTTAAGCTTAATTACTTCAACATCAGAAAGATTATCTGGATGCCAGTTGGGCTGCAAATTCTTAAATAGTCAAATGGAATTATTACTGAATGGATTCAAAATCACTGGTGTAAGAGTTTTAGAGCAGTGTGTGTGTAGTTCACAAACAATACTATCCTGTGTATGGTTCCTGACAGGTAATTTCTGCTTGATAACATCCACCCACATAACATGTGAATAAGGTGTGTTGTTAGCGTCCTCTCATTCCCTTTCAAAAAGATAAGCCTGCCATCTGGGACATTTGAAAGGCAAATGCCACGCCTTTTTTTTTTTTTTTTTTTTTTTTTAATCTAGGCATCTACTTTAGACAATGGCAATATCACATTTTCCACAATTGTCAATAAATAACAGTGAGACTGCTTTGAGTAAAAGCCTTCTGAAGTTTCTGAGAACATTGAATACATGAAGGGCATAAATAAGAATGCCTCACTTTAAAGAAAAGATGTATGTTTGTAGGGCTGTTGAAGATTTTTAATGTTTATAAATGTCAAGAAGAAGAAATGAGAATTTTAATCTTAATTTTGCATCTGTTTTGATAATTTTATTTACACCCTAAATTTGTCATTTTATTTAATTTTTCTCTAAAAGAAGACAAGATAAACATGAAAATATTTCCTACTGATAAGGAATTGTTGAACGTGTCAAATACACTGTTGATTTATAGTGTGCTTATTGAGCTGAAAGGACTGAATGCAGTTTGAGCCATGAATTATGGGTGATAGTGCCAGACTACATCAGCCCACATTACCTATTTATTGAGACTCAGCTGTGTTTTGCAGGCAGTGCCCTTCTCTTTAGAGAGGCCCTTGGCTGTAGTGGGTGAGATGGCAGAACTCCTGCTGAGATATGTGTTGGCTCTCTCTGTGTTGTTCCAAACTGGCTGGAGGCGCCCAGGCAGTAGTCCCCAGCTGCACATGTCTGACACTCAGTCCCTCGGCTCCATTTAATTGCTAATTGCAACAAATGCCTCCCAGAATTGAGAGCAGGGGCATCTGTGTCAGTGTAGGGACAGGAAAGGATCACGTCAGAGCTGATTTCATGTCCCATTCCCCCGGGAGCTGCCCTGGGTCTGTGCCACCTGGCACCAGTGGATTTCAGCGTGCCCTGCTGCAGCACAAAACAGTGTTGGGCAAGATTTAGTTCAGGAAAGATAAAGGATTGGGCTCAAATATTTCTGAAATATGATTCAAACCCACAGTTCTTGTACACTCATAATTGCCAGCACAGCTGAAAGGTTATGTTCTGGCTGTAGCTCCTACCAAAAGTAAGGCCTAAGCTTTGAAATTGCCTATGGAGGAATTGCTGTAGATACTAAGAGGGACTTGAATTAATGCAGTTATTGCACACTCATTGGTGATAGGAATTTCAAAAAATTCAAAATCCTTGTTAGTAAAAACATGTTATTAAGAATTGCCTATTCTACATATTAATTTTCCTGTTTTCCTTGCTTTCTTAATCTAGATGTCAAGTGGTCAGTGGGCCTTTTAAATTATTTGGGGGGTAACCAATGCAGATTCACGTTTTCAGAAGTGTTAATTTTTTCCCTTGAAAAGCGCATTTAAGAATGTATTTAAGTATGCTAAGTGGTAGGTTCCTTTGTTATTCCATACACCTCCTATTTTTTCTTGTCATTTTCATTTTAATATAGGTATTTTATAAGTCATTATGAGAGATTATCATGACTGTTAACTGTGGGTTAACTGTGAATTGAGCTTAAGCAGTCAAGAACACCCACTCAACCCACTCAAAACATGAGTCTTGAGTTTTCATGGAGGGCAGATTTAACCCACATCAGCGCACAATGCCACAAATGCAGGACTTTGAGGCAAGGAGGACTGCCATTCTGCTCATGGCAAGTCTGCAGGATCTGCCCTCACATCAGTATTAAAATTGTATCACTGCTGTAAGACAACTTAAAACTTGATAAACAATATTTAAATAACACCCAGTATTACTTTTTATGGTATCAGTAGAGTTAAAAGAAACATACTTTGAGTCTGGACTCAAGAGAGAACTTGTGACAAAATGAAATACAGCCTGCTGAAACCTACTGTAAGCAAATACCACAAGCTGTGCCAAACAATTATGTTAGTTTCACATTAAAAGTAATACCAAATAGAAAGAAAGAGAGGGCTTATGTATTAATGTCACCACTGTTTTTAAGTGGTACACCCGTGAATAAGGCTATCAATCATCTGACAAAAAAAGCCATTAAACCATAAACTGTTTATACAAATATCCAAGACAGAAATGAGTTTTAAAGACTTGGTTTTGAATAAGGAAGAAATGGATTCGAGTATCAGAACTACTTTGTAATACTATTTCAGAATATTAGAAACACTGTTGTTATTTAAGAATTTAGTTTTTATTAAAGTTTAAATAGGGGTTGGCTCCTCTCATCCTGTATACATACAGACTGATCTTTTACTTTTCATTGAGAGAAGTTATTGTGTAATATCTGCTCTTCACAACGAAGCAGCAAATAGGGGATTTGTGTTCAGTTCATGCCTGGTACATGGCAGCACTTTTGAGTTTATAAATGGATTTCAGTGGACACCACTGAAGTGGTGAGATTATATCTACTTAAAACATCAGGTAAGGAACTCATGTCAAACCCAACAACTTGTGGTGTACTCTTGTCCAAAGATACCAAGATTTTTATGCTGTTGATTGGTGTGGGATCTCATGCTCCTGCCTCAGGAACATGATACAAATTTCTCATCAGATATTCCAATGCTTTTGCAAACAGTCTGTATCTGTGACCTGACCTTGACCTTCAGGGAAACTCCCTTCTCCACTGCAACAGATGAAACTGGATGTGGCTGGAGAATACAGGGCTTCATAATGAGGGGGAATTTTATCTTCAGAGGTTGCCAGGACATACTAACAATTTTGATTTCAGAGCTGAGTTCAACTTTTTTTTTTTTTTTTTTAAGAATCTCTTGTTTGTGCCAACTGGGAATCTTCAAAAAAGGGTTTAGCAATGCTTCAACAGAAATACAGGTACTTCTAGGTTTTAAACCTACAGTTTTCAAAAGTTTGTATATTGGTTTATTTGTTGCCCCAAATATGCATTGGAAGGCACCTTTCCCTTGGACCTCATAAAACTTCCTTTTCACAGTCTATCATGAATCAAAATTATCTACATATCACTAATGCTACATAGTCTAATCTCACCAAAATTACTCTATTTGGCTATATTTTTTGTATAATTTGGCAAATCATTCAGTACATTTTCAGGGTTCCCTAATTCATCTTCTCCCAAGTAAAATTTCTTCTTCCATCTTTTGTGTATGTCAGTATGTAAGAAATATTAGTTCATGAGTCTGAAGTTTGTTTTAAGATGTAAGATAAGATGTAAGACAAGAACATTTAGGGATTTCAGAAGTTAGTAGATTTTTTGTGCTTTGTAAGGTGGAAACATTCACTGACAGTCCCTCTTTCAATGACAGGCAACTAATAACATCAGCAGAGGTGGTGTTACTTCTTTCTTCTTCAATTAGAATCTCATGTTCTGTAGACAGAGGGAGAGCAATTACATCTCATACTGGTTTTGTATAGTCACGTGTCACAAATGCTGTTCATACTCCTGGCTTTTTCACAGTTCTTAGATGATAGGATGCCTTTTCTAATTTTTCTTAATGATTACTTACATCTGCTTTTATTGAAGACATTGTGGGTTTTCTCCAGCTTCTTGTTAGAAGCCACTATTCAATTCCAAATAGGACTAGAAAAAAATATGAACAGTATGAAGTCATACTTGGAATTGTTCCCACTCAGAAAATGCTTTTAGATTAAGAGTACAACCTCATTCAATATTTAAAATAATGGCAATACTAAATAAACCTGAATTCTGTCCTATGGAGTGAAGAAGTTAAATGGTACCTTACTCCTCAGCGTAATTAGGAAGTTTGCATGCAAGTTGGCTTAGTGTTTCAAATAACAGAATTTTTTTGTCATCATCCTGCAGGGTCTGGATCTTGGCAAATATAATTGTCTTTGTAGTCATTATAAATGCATTTGAAATGTTCTAAGTGGTAAAATGGAATCTTATTCTGTTGCTTCTTATGGGAGTGTTGGAGCAGCATGAGAGAAGCCTTGGTTCTGCAGAGGCAGTGGTGTTCATGTGCCTCCCCCAGGCTGTGCAGAGGCTCAGGCATGTGCTTATCTGGTGACACTCAGACTTTTTGTTGCTGGATGTAACAAATCGGGTTCCTACCTATCATCAGTCTCTATGTGGGTTGGTTTTCTCTTCTGTTGAATATATCAAATAATAAATATATTCTCTAGATGGTAGTAGAAACTATTCTAGGAGTAAGAATTTCAACTATACCTAGATTGATTCTGGTAGGTGCATGTCTAACTTCCTCTTAGAAGTCTCCAGCAATGCTTTCCATAATCTCCCCAACTACATTAATCTTCCACTCTTAGTTTTCTTTACTTGGTGTTTGAATTTTCTGTGCTAAAGTCATTACTTCTTGTCCTGTCCTCTACAGCCACGAAGAACAGAGAGTGCTGTTTTTAACAAATTTTTATGCACTTGAATATTGCCCCCTGCTTATCTCAGTTCCTCCTTATTCTGTTCAGTGCATGATTCCTTCATTTATTTTCATTTATTCTGTTTAAAACAATCATTGTATTATACTCAGATGATATAACTTGTTAGGATTATTATAAATTCTAACCATTCTTCAAAGCTCTGACAGTCCCATTCAGCTTGGAGTTGTCGGCACATTAACAATATAGTCCTTATTTCATTATGCAGGCCACTAATGGAACTGTTTGCCAGACCCAGGATGGATCCCTGAGGACCCTACTTAAATGCATGTTGCCATTTTTACAATGAGCCATTGATAATTGTACTCCTGGTATTATTTTGTAACTGGTTTCACAACTAGTAAAAGATAGTTCCACCTCTATCGCGTGTTCCTACTTTGCTTTGAGAATGCACTGTCAGTACAGTGTCACAAGTACTAAAATCAAAATATATGACTTCAGCTGTTTCTCTCTTACCCACATGCCTGTGACCCTGTCACAAAGGAATTTATATTGGCTTGACATAATTTATTCTTAACTAATCCACACTGACTCTTAGTCATCTCCTTCTCTGCCGGGTGCTTACAGATAGTTTGTAGAAAAATGATCATTTTGGTTCAGGGAGGGAGTGGGGAGGAATTGACAGGAGACCATCACCATGGGTGGCTGTCAGCTAAATGTCAGTGGGTAACACCAGAATAAAACCTACCTCTTTAGACTCTTCACCCTAGCTGCCCTCCAGACTGCAGCAGGCATCCTGGCTGCCTGGGAGTCAGTAACAGGCTGTGTCTGTGCCAGCCAGCCCTTGTGCCAGGGACTGGTTCCTGGCACATTCATTCGACTCCTTGGGATGCAGCTTCATTCTTCTTAACCTCTTGCATCCCTTTTCAAAGCTGAAATCTATCACAGTTCTCACCAGTAGTAAGCACTTGATTGGCAAGTGATCTTTTTAGTGAAATGAAATATCATGCTTGGCATGCATGATTTGTTCATACTCACTGAATGGTAGACTTAACAGTTCAAGTTTTTCCCTCATGATTGAAGTCCTCCAAATGTCTATTGCATCAGTTTTCTTTTTCTCTTGTATGAGAGTAATAATTTTGTCTTGAAGTTAAAATCTCTTATCTGATAGCCCTTTTAGAGTGAATTTGATTGAAGTGTTGGTTCAAGTGCTTATTCTCACTAAAATGTGACAGCTTAATAGTTATATTCATCTCACTACATTTTAAAATGATATCTGGTGGAGTTTTTTTTTCAGAAAGTGAACATGTCGAACATGAGAAAAATAACATAAACCTATATATATATATATATATATGTATATATATATATATATATATATAAAATAACATAAAACTATGCACTATATATAATATAACAAATGTATTTAACTAGGAATAAACTTCATATGTGTGCCTTTTAAAAATAAAATGATCATCAAAATCAATTTAATTAAGTTATTTAATTATCCCATACCTCTAGCACAGAAAATATGAGACAGTCCCCGGATGTTGCTGGCACATTCCCTGAATGCTCCTACAAGCAAGTTGCAGCACTGCCAGGCAGGGCATTCTGAGGGAAGGATGTTTGCATGGCCTGTAGACTCAGGTGTGATGGGTAGAAAAGAAAAGGTACCTTAGGAAGGTTGTCATTGTTCTAGTCCCAGAGCTGTACACTAAAGGTGGCCTTACTGTCTCTTTTCTTCCCTTTTGTGACTGAGCCAATGATTTATACTCATTCCTCCAGTTAGGAGTTTGTTCTGGCAACTTGATGCAGACCAGGTGACCTAAGTTCCTCCATTTGAAAACTCTCACGCATTTAAAAATAAGCAAGGATAATTTCAAAAGCAAAACCAAACCAACAAAAATAAAAAGTCAGGTGAACTTTGGAAAACAGTTTTCTATAAGTGATAGAGTAAATTATTAATTCCAAAAAAAAAAAAATCATTATGCAGTTAGCATTAACAATATGGCAAAGAATTATCTTATTTGTTTTCATAGATATCACACAAAGGTGTTTCTCCTATTAAGACTGGAGGACACAAGTGACTTGTAAATGTGGAAGATTCTGAAAATAATTAAAGCATGGGAGAAGGGAGCTCATAGGCTCTCTATGCTTCTCATAAATAGTTATTTGTCTGCCTGAATGCAATGCTATCTTTCTTGTTTTTATTCTTTAATTAATGCTACTGTTTGTCATTTCATGAGGTTAGGGGATCATAGTAATATTTGTAAAAGTAGGAACACCATGTACTAGTGTACATGCATCTAAAAATATCAGAATTTAAAAGGTTATATAGTGCACTATTTTATCTCGATGCTTCCCATTGCAGGAGACTTCTGTTTCCTAAGTCTGGGCTGCAGGCTAAGAAAATTAATCAATTTGTTTTTTGCAACTTGGACAAACAATCTGATGGACAAGAAGCTTGCTGGATGGCCACAGTTTTAACCTAAAAGAGAGTAGGTTTAGATTGGACATTAGGAAGAAGTTCTTTACTGTGAGGCCCTGGAGCAAGTTGTACAGTGAAGCTGTGGATGCCTCATCTCTGGATGTGTTCAAGGCCAGGCTGGATGTGGCATCCACAATCCAGAGAGCAATCTGGTCTAGTGGACAGTGTCCCTGCCCCATGGTAGGAGGGATGGATGATCTTTAAAATCACCTATTCAAAAGATAATAGATTTTCCAAACCAAATTATTCTATTATTCTGTGGTTCTATGATTTTATACAAAACCTTTAAACTGGTGCATAGGTGAGACATAAATTCAGATTCAGCATTGGAGGATATTAAATATTTTTCAAATAATGGGCAAATCCATCTAAACAAAATTCTAGACCTGAAAAGATCTGGGTATAACTTGCCTGCACTTGTAATATGCCATTTGAAAGGGATAGTGTGGATACCAAGAAACTTCCATTAGCAAGGGAACGAATTAAAGAGATGAGATAGCAGAAAACATGATAACTGTAATGGACTTTGGTTTGCATTTAGAGGAGCGAAACTACCCAGGGAGCCGTTTGCAGACTTTGTTCTCTGACACCCTCTCCTGGCTGGTCCAAGAGTGGCAATACAGCCTTGGAAAGTGCCAGGTCTCCCGGGGAAGCAGAAGATGACAGGCTACACCTACATTTCCAATGGAAAGTTAAAGTGGAAATGAAGTGGATGAGAGAAACGAAGTTATTTTTCTGTTTCCTGTAGGTATCATGAGCCTCTCTGCAGGATTGAAGAGGGGTTGTGTTTGTCATAAAGTATTGTCCATTTGGGAAATGAAATCGTGCATTTGCATTCTCACATGCTCGGACACAGACCCAGAGCAGCCACCTGCCATGTGGTGAAGCCAGTGCTGGTGCTGCTGAAAGGTCACTCCAGTGGGTACAAGCACATCCACCTCCCCTGTGCCTTCCCAAACAGTGCATCCACGGCTTCCAGTCACTAAGCACAATGTGTCCCAGGGAACACAGGACAGGGCTTTTAGCTGTAGTTCTGGACGAAGGAGAGCAGTAAAACAAAATCTGTGTTCTGTTAAAATTGGTTTCATGCCTAACATGAATAATTTCTTACAATTATGCAGACAGAGAAAGAACACTTTTGAACCAGGTCATCACTTACTTCAGTTGCAGATGTAGTCCTAAAATGCAGTAATTTCATAGGTCTTAAATTTCACTTGATGCATCTGAATGTAAGATGTTATGAAATTAAAGGCAGGGCTCTTAGTATCAGGCTGTTTCATGAAAATGTTGGTATTCTCTGTTGCAAGAATGTCTCAGATAAATGAAAGGTAAATGTTTTTCGTGCTTGTAAGGATTTTGGTAAGGATGTTCATACTTAGAGATGTATGCAATACATAAGAGTAAATTAATCTTCTATAATATATATATATAAATAAATGCATGTAGAGAAGATTGCATCTAAAAGAAAATATATTTCTAAATGACTGAAGATGTGAGTGTTTTTCAAGGCTTTTGATAGCCTTTTTCTCAAAAAAGTCAGAATAAGCCAAATGCAAGGTGGTAGTTTATTAGAGATTTGCTATATTTAATCAGCAGGTATGTCATGAAGGTACACAAAAACACTTAATGTTGATAACAAACTCAGCCACACTTCAATACACAGCCAGAGCCAAAGGCCAAATCTCACACATGAACTAACTCACAACGGGGTAAGCACGGCGACGCCCCAGTGACAATTCACAGGTTACGGGATTGGTGCCATTTACCAGTCAGGGATATTAGAACCAAAGAATCATGGAATTGCCAAGGCTGGTAAAAGACATCTTAGATCACCAAGTCCAATCACCAACCCAGCACAGCCACCATTTCACCATTAAACCATGTGCTCAAGTGCCATAGCCACATGCTTTTTGAACATTTTCAGGGATGGTGACTCCACCGCTTCCCTAGGCAGCCTGTTGCAATGCTTGGCAATCCTTTTCATGAAGAAAGTTTTCATGATATTTGATCTAAACCTTCCCTGGTGCAACTTGAGGCAATTTCCTCCCATCCTGCCACTTGTTTCTGGGGTGACTGACACCCAACTCATTTCAGCAACTTTTTTCAGAATCGTTAAATCAGTCTTCCACTCAGAGTAACAATAGTCATGCACCAATGTCTCCCTCGACATGAATTTGACATAAAATCACACTCCTTGTGCTGTATGAACAATGGGAGAGAAGATTTTTTTCCCCTAATGCATCTATTTTTACTGTTAGAGAAATTATTACTATCTGAATAAGAACAAAAATTGGTTGGAACTAATTTATCAATATTCTTTTCATTTGCCAGCTATTTTTAGGATTTTAGAGAAACTACATTTTTGGCAATTGTTCTGGGGAAGAGAGAGTCCCCAAAAGATTTTATTACTCCAGACAGACAAATGCAACTGTCCAACCTGTAAATCACCGAGGGCTTTGTCTCAAGGGACAAAGCCAGTTGCAGTGAACCTCTGCATAAAAACCTTGGCACCCAACATCTCTGCCTTCGTGGGCTTCATCTGGCCTGTGTAAACTGATGGTTTTTAGTTGGTAAAAGCACTTTTCATTCTTTTAATAGACTCTGAAATATTCTATGCATAGTACTAGAAATTTTGTAAAATGTTATGATTATTTTTACATGAAGAACAATGTATAGATAATGGCAGTCATGTTGATAGTCTAGACTGCTGCAAAAATTCCTGCAATATTTAACATCCATTTGCCAAAACATTCAGTTTTGAGATAAAGAATCTACTTTCAACCCAAACAAAATTTAAGTAAAAATTGTATTGATATAATTGAATTAATATAAATATAACTATCAGATTCTATTTTGAGGGGTTTTTTAGACATAAGGATCAGATCTTTTATACTTCCCTTCTAAATTGCATTTAAACCAAATGCACTAACAGCTTCTAGAAATACTGCAGAAAACTAGGTCAGGAAAATCGCAGTGCTACACTCAATTTTACAGAATTTTATGGTATTACAGAAGTTTCCAGACCTATTTTTTATACCAATTCACTGAAGTGGCACTATTTGAGTGACCCAGTCAGTATAGCACCACTGTAGCTGATATAATTTAAATTAACTATTACTATTTCGGCTCGGAAACAATCCTATGAATAGTACTTTCAATTCTGTTTTTACTGAGATTTAATGATAAGTTACCTTCCAAATCTTAGTATTCTGCAGATCTGTCAAAAAATATAAATTTATATTTATTGTATCAGAATGCTGAAGTCTTTTATCGTATAAATGATTTTAAGAATTTTAAACTAGTTTACCATTCTGCTGCTCTTCTTTTAGGCAACATGAGTCATACAACCTCTGAAATGCACATAAAAAATTTATTTCTTTTTGAGGAAAGTAAAGAATCAAGGCTTTGCTGAATATGTACTAGGAGTGGTGCTCTGCTAACAATTAGATAGTGGTTATATATCAATATAATTTGCAATTCCTAATAAATTATCAGTAGTATTTATATAAAAATCCAAGTGAGATTGGGATCCAAAATGTTTTAAATTATTTAGTTTAGAAAGAGAGAATCTGATAAGAGATAGTATTTCACATCCATGTGTCTGACCGAACGCTTCTTCAATATCTAATGTAAGAGACTGGCTGGCCTTTAGACTTGCCTGTATGAATTGGGGAGAGGGGAAATGGAAGTATGGACAATGAACTCGTGAATATAAAATTATGATGTCTCCTGCTTCTTTGTCTATGCTTCAAATTTAGATTTTCTCACACAGGTGTGTTTCTGACACCACTATGGAGAGCCTCTTGGGTAATTGTCTGTCTAGAGATTGAGAACATTGTCTTGGATGTGGTGGTACCTCCTTTACCTCAGCTGAGTATTTGAGTCACAGCCAAGAAAAGGACAACACCTGAGGGATTTGATAATTCTCAGGAGGAGGTCTCTCAGCCTATTTGCTATAGTAATTTTATACATTGCAAATTATTAATTTATTAATAGTTAATTAGAGCCAGAAAAAGAGTTGCCTGTCTGAAAAACTCAGCATTAATTTCCAAAATTATTTTCCAAGTTATTTATTGTCTTGAAGAAGATTAAAAACTATGGGTCAAATTCTTTCCATGGGTAGAGAACAGAATAAATTTGTCCCATTATCAGACAACTTTTCACAGGGACACTCAGGGTCTCCCAATGGGTTGTTAGTAGAATTTGAGTCACTTTACGTCTTCTATGCTAATGTATATTGATGCATTTTTTCAGCATTTTTTCTGAATACTCAAAATCTTCATACACACAAACGAAAGGAAAGAATTTCTTTTGCCATTTTCTGATATATGGCTTACACAAATGAGACATGATATTTATTAATTGCTCAGCTTTACATGTATTCAGCACATCTTAGAGAAAAGCAATTATAATTAATTTTTTCACAAAATGGATAACTTTAGTATCTATGAACACTAGCAAGCTCTGAAGCAAATGACCAACATTTGTAATCTCAAAGCCCATTATCATCAGGTGAATTATCTCTTTAACCACCTTTGGTCCAAGAGGATATATTGTTGCCAGTGATCTTCTTTGTCATTATACAAAGCAATTTAATTAAGTTCATAATAAATTCCACCTCTGTTCCCTTGCACAGTTTATGTGAAAAATGCAATTAATTTATTTTTGCAATATAGAGCCATCAATAAAGGCAAATGTGTAAATAAATGTTTCTCTCACAGTTGTTTTGCAACGCTTACAATTAATTTTTATTACAGGCTAATGTATTTGCTATGGAGAGATCAAAAATTAGTGAATTTCTCAAAACTCTATAAGCCTCAAACCTAACACTGTACTTACTTCTAAAAGCAGAAAAGACTGACTCCAGTGAAATCACCATGTTCAGTTCTAAGGATGTTTTCTAAAGTTGTAATGGAAAGTTATAATTTCACAGCCTGATGTGTTGTTCTATTCTACAGTCAGCACGGGCTGAAAATCAGAGAATAGAATCTCCTTACTGTCAAACCTGTATGTGTGTGTGTGCACAGCTGTACAAAATTACTGTCATGTTCCTTTTTCACAGGAGACGAAGCAAATAATCCATATACTAAAATTGGTCCTTGAATGATTCTAATAAAAGAAGAGAGTCAGACACAAATCTTCTATAATGTATCAAGCTATATTTCATTAATTGAGCTGTAGTTTCATTAATTGAGCTATAGTGATGAGCTCTATGCTTATTTTTATTATAGATGCAAATTCAAAATTATTTGAATTACATCACCCTTTTGCCAGACTAGAAAAGTTCAGCCTGTAATTCAGCTGATATGTTTGAACACTTGTTTCAGTTGCCTTTTTATATGGAATATTATGCTTACATTTTCCGTGAATAAATTAAGATACTTTAGAATCCCTGCATTAAATTTAACCTTTCTGAAGAGTGAGGATAATTTATGCTTAAACACTTATGCATGCTGGTTTTTTTACTTCATGTCTCTGGAGATTTAAAATCTAATAATGATCTTGAGTGTCTAAGAATATTTTGATACTTATAAAAGTTGATAAATATAACCAGTGATTCAGTGTATCCCAGATTATACAATTTCCAGCTTTGGAATTGGTTGCTTCTCTCAAATGAATGGAGAGGAGCCTTTCAATCTACAAAGGGTAAGCTTTCTTAAATTACTTCACACATTTTAGGAGATAAGAGGGCATGTGGAAAATTACTGTGGAAAAAATGCTGTATGGTTCCTTATTCTGTACACTCAAACTCCAAGCATGGAATTGATAGTAGAGTTAAGCAGTATCACAGCCTTCCATCTGGATGGTTGACTGGGAAAGAGAAAATTACTGTGAATTATTAGGGGAATTTAAAGCAAATAAGCACAGCAGATCAGATGGAGAACATTTCTTTCTTAATCCATAGCCTAGATATTGCAAGAAGCCATTTTTTCTGAACTGATTCTGAGAATCACAAGTTTTATCGAACTGAACTGGAGATGGAATGAACTTATTTTATATAATTTCAATGTAAGTAAAAATAATCTACAGAGAACCTTTTCTTAGGTCTTCTGAACAGCAAAGTTTATGTGTGGCTTTGTGACAAAATGGGAAACGATAAAGAATTGAGAAAATATCTTATTTCACAGATGTCAGCTATATTGAGGTATCCATTCTTTATAGCATCCAGAACCAAAAACCAGTTTGTACAGAAACTCCATATGAACTCTTTATATGAGTCAGATAATTCCAGTAAATCTCAAATTAGACAGTGTGCATCTATACTGGAGTAAAAGCTGGCATTCAGTGTCATGTACTTTATTTATGCTGACTTCAGCAGGACTAACTGGAGTGTAGTAGTATGTGAGTATGGCTCTGTGAAGCACATGCTGTGGGCTTCTTTGTAAATGGGAATTTCAGCTTTCATTTTCCTGTGAAGATAGCACAGAAAAGGAAGCCTGATATTCCTGTGTACAAGCTTATGACAGCAAAAACTAGGGCACCTGTCTGTGGTGCTGCCGCCTACATTTTAGTCAAGATCATAGGCTCTTCCCATAAAAATTTATTGCTATTCCTTTCTGCCCTGTAGCGCATTTACTACTTAACATAAGGAATAAGGTAGCAGTAATGAACTTCAGTGTATACTCTCAACAGATCAAGTCAGAGAGAACAGCATGTACCTCATGCTGCTCTTCTGCAGTGCACACTGAGCACTGTGAAGAGCTCGGAATCAAACAAAGAATGATGAGAATGATGTGCTTTGCTTGTGAGCCCACACCTCCAAAGGAGAACGTGCTGCCTTGCCAGTTAGGAAAGTTGGGCCTCATGAGTTGAGCACAGTTAACGTTCCCACTTACACTGACCTCCTGAGATAATTTGAATTTAACACTTTGATGTTAAATATCAAGAATTTATAAAAAGAACAGGATAAAAAAAATTACATCAAATAAAATAATTACATAGACTAGACCGGACTAAACTTGTTCAGTTGAAGGGGATCTGCGACAGTAATTTATCCAATTGCCTGACAACTTCAGAGCTGACCAAATGCTAAAGGATATTAAAGACATTGTCCAAATGGCTCTTGAGCATGTACAGGTATCACAACCTCTCTAGGAAGCCTGTTTCAGTGTCTGAATACCCTCTTGGTAAAGAAATATTTTCTTTATACACTTCAAAATGAAGGAAAATTTGCACCCTTTTTTTTTTATATCAGACCTTTCCAATAAAGTTTTCACTTCCAGAAAAATTATAAGGCTAAATAATAGTAATCCTTAATATATATACAAATGGGATCTGCAATCAAATGAGTAACTATTGTTTGTCTGTCAGATACTGTATAGTAATGTGGGATTGTACAAGATATCTGGGATGTTTTTCACTCATCTCAAAATGCTGCCTATGTTGATAATGACTACTAAAATCAGCTAGTATGAAATTATCTCTAAAGGCTAAAAAGTATCAAAAGTAATATTTTAAGGATTATTGTAACAGAGATTAAGATTTATGTGTTACTTTTTGAGATGAATCATGTTGATTTCTTGATTGCTGTATTATTTTGAACTATGAACCTGAAGAATTTCCAAAATTAGTTCCCTCCCACCAGCATTATTTTCTTAATCGTTTTAGTGCTGCTGCCTGGAACAAGTCCTGTTGATTTGATTCAGGAAAGCAAGCAGAGCTTCAACCAGCAGTGTCAGTACAATAGGAACAATAAATCTCCTTCACAATTTAAACAAGGAAATACTTGCCTTTTGAGAAGAGATGAGATAGCACAACAGTTGTGTTCTTCTTAGAGAACCCTGTCTTGGACACACTGGTAAAAGATATTTTCCTTTTTGATCTGGATCCAAAAAATGAAGCTGTTTAAATACACTTAACATGCGGCTCTTGCACCCTTTCCAAACAGAAAACAAAGAGACATGCACTAAGTCCTTATTTGCTGAACTGCACCTTTGTTCTAGGCAGAATGCTAATGGAAAACCTGCTACTTACACTGCTCCTGCTACTTTGCAAAGCAATGATTTGATCTGACAAAGAGCTTCTTGCAAAAAATATCCTGTTAATAAAATCAGAACCACTGTGCTGCACCCTTTCAGAGTGAATGTGGGCAGAAACCAGCAGCAGTTCAAGGCATGAATAAATGAAGCTGAAGGATATTAAAGCCTTGGCCATGGTAGTGCATGGTAGTATTTGCTGCCCTTCAAGAAATTCTTGTGCAAGTATATTCAAGCAATGAAAATTCTTATTGATTGTTGACTAATTCTATCAACTCCATTGAGGCTGTCTCAAAGACACTGTGAATTAGACATGTCAGTCCTTTCCTGGAGTACTATACCCCTTTTGTGAAGAACACAGTTTATTTAAAATTAAAAGGATGTAAAAACAACTGTAAGGAGATGGTCTGAATCAAGGAAAATGCAACGTAAAATTAGGAACACTTTTTTTGTTTTTAATTTTTTAAAATTAAGTCCATGATAGTATTTGAGTAATTTAATTCCATGAAGCATAAATCAGTGGATTCTGGTTTGGACAGTGCCATCTGTCCCGTGGCAAGTGTCACAGCTGGGACTGGAGAACTGGAGAAAAATATCCATACTTTTAATGAATCTACTCCTATGCTTTGAATATTGTAAGTAGAAAGAAAGTTGATTATACTGACATTCAGCTTTTTTCCCTCTTTAGTAAATATTCAGAAACTCCTAAGTAATAGGGGGTAAATAGATATGAAAAGTACAGGGTAGCAGTGGAGTTAATTGCTATCCTACTCTCTAAAGACACTCTTATCTACCCAGTTCCTTGGGGATTTTCCATGTCTACAGTCTAGGTAGCCCTTTCTATTTTGGGGGATTTCCATTTTGTTTTCTTTGTCTCAGGAGTGCTTTTCTGCACTGCTTATGTGTGTGACTGCTTTATTGCCCTTTTTTATGTGAATCTCATTCATGTCCTTCTTTTCTGGCCACTTGCCAACTAGAGAACAGCTTCTCATATCCCATTTATCTTCCTAATAAGTCTCTTCTTGAAACTCTTAGGGTCCCCATATAAATGACTCACAATCCCCCTGTGGAAGTAGCTGCTGTCTTAAGTGCTTCCTTGACTCAGGTGTTTGATCTTGTCTTTCTCAGATCTCTTTGAAGTACTTTATTAATTCCAGAGGGGAAAGATTATCACCTGAAATCCACGTTTCTTCTTCAGTTCAGCCTCGATGTTGTCCCATTTTCAAACAAGAGCATGGAATCTCTTGAAGCGCACTGTTAAAACCAGCTAATTGTTGACACTTGATCACAATAACCCTTCCACAATGTAAATATGATTGTTTAGTTTAAACCTACAGCAGATTTTGAAAAATCACTGGGAAAAATCATGGCAGTAGGTGCCTGCACTTATGCTGGAGAAAGCTGGTTTATATTAATGACACTGATATCAAAAGGAGTGTGTTTTGGAAAGGGATTAGCTCTGTTCTAATCTCTTTAATATTCATAGAATCATAGAATGGTTTGGTTTGGAAAAGACCTTGAAAGATCATGTAGTCCACCCCATATGAAGCAATATCATATAAACGTGTTTATATACGGATTAATGTTCTTGCAGAGTAATTTTTTTTTGTTAAATCAGTGTGGGGCAGACTGCCAAGACCGTGTCCCGCACGCCGCGGTGCCTGCGGGGCAGAGCTCCGGCTCCAGCACCGCGGACAGCTCCGCGCCCGCCCCGCTGCCCGCGCCCTGCCCCGGCGCCGGCCGCGCCCAAAGCCCGCGGAAGGGCGCAGGGTGTGTGCATGCCACGGCTATTAGCCTTAATGCGATGCAAAGCAGACTCCAGGCTTACGGGAACTGCGCTTATGCAAGGAGCATGATTGATGATAATGGGAAATGGACTCACCCTTGGACATCCTGAATAGAAGAGCTGAGTGATTTGCGCCTCTCTGAATGTAACATTGAGAGGGCTTTGAAACAGCAGAAGACACATAACATAGCAAAGCATATTATGTATATGCTGAGGTCCACTCAGGGTTACATTAGATAAATTTTATCTGCGGCATAACCTGAGTATTCACTTAGATGAGTCAGAGAGTGTGCTTCATAAAACTTATGCTCCAGGGTAGATGGCATGAATTGCAGCAATGAAAAGGTGTAAGCAAAATATTATTTACATCTTACATTGTGTAAAGGGCTGAATCTATATAGCAAATGCCAGAGTTGTGATGGCAAATAACACAAGTCAACAGAGCCAACAAATTAACATGCAAGCTGATCAGATAGTCTTTCTGAAGCTTCTTGGGTGATTCCAGTGCTGCTCTGTTGCTTAGCAGATGGGTAGAAGGACTGATGTTTTCTCTAAAAGCTCTGCCTTTATTGCATATGTACCTCTGGCTGTGGACCATATCCATGAGAAAATCTCCTGATTTTCCTGCCTGCTAGATTTTGGCTCTTGATGAAAGCTCAGAGCTCATTGCTGTCATATAGTGCATGCAGAATAATTTGAGTCCTTTCATCTAAACTCAAGTATTATTCAGGCAAAACTTAAAACAAAAGGGCAATTCTTAAAAATCCATGCAGGCAAGATAGTTCAGTGGAAAAAAAAAAGTGATTTTTCCAATGTAAAAACCTAATTATATAGTAGTCCTGGTTAAGAATAAATGGTCTTGATTACATGTGTTTAAAGCAGTATTTGATATTATTATTGAAGTTTTCACATGCATATTAAATTGGCTTTTTATGCATACAGTTGTAGCTGCTTCTTCAGTCTTGAAATACGAAATGGCTTTCAAAAAAGCAGACATACTTCTGAGTAAGTGTAGCCTGTCAAGTTCTGTACATAAAAAGAAATCATCCTATGACCTGCTTTTCTGTTCAGTATGTTAGCTAAAATGCTTTTGGCACAAGAAAAAGAGAGATGGCTCCTTGGCTCCTTGCCATATGTATCTTTTTCATACCTGGAGCCATCAACTGCTTGACTCCCCTCCCTTTCTTACTAACTTTAGCCCTAGAATACAAAATACTCTATAAATATACATTTGCTTGTACATTAATTATGATGGTTTTCACACCCCAATGTTAAATTGAATGTATATATGAAGTTTTCAAAAATGGGTGGAGAAGAGAGCCTGTCTGTAGGCCTTTGGGCAGAAATGAGATAATTCACAGTAGTATTTTTAGAGGTGCATGTGTTTAAAGATTGTTGTTTTTTTCACTTGAGCTTCACATAGTCCAAGGATGCACTGACACAGATATTCTTAAACACAGCAGTGACACAGTACTTTAACAAGCCATGATCTAAGCACAAACTGAACAGTAATCAGTTTGCCCTGTCGTGTTTGTGAGGGACAGAGAAGGTACGAGGAGCAGTGCACATCACCCTGCTAAAACTCCTGTTGCAGCTGCGGCGAGAGCAGAGGAAGAGGAGCAGCCATGCATCTCCATAGCAACAAACGAGGGATGGCAGCTCGGTACTGGGCATGCACTGTTCCTATTGCTATGCAGCCTCTTGCCTCAAGAATTTTTTGTGCTGTCTCCAAACAGAACCTTGCTTTTCCCCTCAACCATCTGGAAATACAGAGATTGCAGAGCAGTCCTGTACTGCTAGGCAAGACTGAATAAACAAAGGTAAATTTTATGTCGCAATGCTAAGCCACCACAAATGTAAAAGCCATAAATCTACTTGTTGAAAAGACCGTGGAATAAATACTGCACTTATTGAATAAAGAGTTAGGTGACACTGCATGCTTTTAGATTCCTTATGTTCCCTCCCCACTCAGGAAACTCAACTGTAAATTTTCCTGTTACTCAGTGAAAGGAGGTGGATTAGGCAGTATGTTACCCACAACCATCTCTGTGAATCACTTGGAAAAAATCTGTTGTTTTTTCATCAAAGAGGAAAGCAGAAATGGGATCAGATTAAATTACCTGAAAATATCAATGGGAAAAAGGTAATTTCTAAGCAATATTGTAAAAGCCTCCAGTGATTTGGGACCCGGTTATTGGTGGGTACATCTGTGTGGCTCCTTGTCATCGCACTGAGTCTGCTCTATGCACACACCAGATTTCTCCCCTGTTCTCCAAGCCAAGTAGTACCCAGATAACTAGTAGTGTTACCAGATAATACCCAGATAGTACCCAGATAACTATCAGTGTTACCACAGACAGTTGAGCAGATATACCACAAAGAATTTCATATATTCTGCTCCATGGTTAGTGCAGTAAATTTGTATGCAGACACCACATTTCACATAACACATGCCTGAGATCCAAGTTTGCACACACCAAGGGCTGAATATGATGCAAAACCCCACAGCTCAAATCATGACCTTTCTCTTTGCTTATGTTTCTGAATATAATGCTTATATTTAGAATATAGGAAGTGTGATTCATTCATCTCCACTTTTTTTTCTAGATTTTTTTCTTCTATTGGCACTTTTCTCAATTTATTCCCCAGCACATTCATGTCTTTTCTCTCTCTATGTACTCTAAGGTTTTCATTATTTTACTATTTCTATTGCTTCTTTTTCTGGGATTTCCTACTATGTCTGTATAGAGAATGTTGGCATGGCCAATGGGCAGAAGGATTGGAGTCCCTAAGGCAGGAAAATATAATCTGATTTGCATAGTATTTTTCTGTAATGGCAAATCTTCCACTGAAGCATCAAAAAGAGGATTTATACATGGTCAAAGATTTAACCCATAGTTCCTAGATATGATGGTGATAAATATGCCAGAAATTCACCCCCAAAGACATTATTGCTAATATGTGCGGGAAATTAACTATGTAGAGCTGCCTGTACTTGTTCCTTCTAATGACTAGATTCTGAATCTTTTTCTGGCTTTAAATGAAATGTTTTAATTATATTTCTTTTTTAAGCTGTGTGTATTTTTTTTGCTGAAAATACCAAGTGGTGACACATGAAACTGCATGTCTTAAGAAGTGAGAAGAATAAAAAAAAGGTTTCTGAGATGCTGTTTTTGATACTAACATTTACTGACAAGTTTGTTACACTACACAGCAGTGCTGACCTTATTATGCCAGTCTCATCTTCAGGCAGCCTCTGTGCAGCAATGGAAAAAGAGGGTAGCCTATTTTTATAAAATACAAAATGTTCACAGATCACAATTCTCACTGAAGCAAACACATCTTATGATGACTTTAAAGGAATAATAATAATAATAATATTAATAATAATTGGGTAGTTTTTTTCTTGTAAGAGAAAATCTGCTACTATTCAAAGCACTGTGCTGGATTATTACCAGGACAGATAGGCAGCAATTTTGCCTGAGAATTCAATGAATAAGGCATTTGAGAATAAATCTCTAAGCCAGATGTTATTAGCAGCAGTATGTTTGTTTATGTGCCAAGGTCTTGGAAGCAGGGGGGCTGAAGGGATGGCTTCTATGAGAAGATACCAGAAGCTTCCCCCATGTCAGACAGAGCCAGTTGCAGACAGCTCCAAAACAGCCACTGGCCCGAGCTGAGTCCTTTAAGCTTTGATGGTAGTGCCTCTGTGATAATGTGTTTAAGAAAGGTTAAAAAGTGCTGCACAGCTGTTGTGAGAGACGGGTGAGAAAATGTGAGAAAAACAGTCCTGCAGACACCAAGGTCAATGAAGAAGAAGGGGGAGGATGGGCCCCAGGCACTTGCAGCCCATGGAAAAGAGTGGTGCTGCACCTTGTCCCCTGCAGCTCGGGGACGACCCTGCATGACAGAAAGGGGATGTGCCCTGAGGGCCGCTGTGGCCATGGAAACCCTACAGTGGAGCAGATTCCTGGCAGGAACTCTGGCCTGTCGGAGAGGGTCCATGCAGGAGAAGGCATTACTGGCAGGATGTGTGGAGGGCCCACCCAGGAGCAATTTGTTCCCAAAGGACTGTTCTCTTTGGGAAGGATCAACACTGGAGAAGTTTCTGAAGGACTGTATCCTGTAGGATATGCCCATGCTGGAGCAGTGGAAAAACATGAAGAGGAAGGAGCAGCAGAGACAAAGTTATGAGTTGTGAACTGACTCCAACCTGCATGCACCATCTCCCTGATCTACTTGGGGCAGAGAAAATAAAAGAGTCAGGAGTGAAGCTAAGTCTGGGAAGAAGGGATGGTGAAGGGGAAGGTGTTTTTAATTTTGTTTTTATATGTCTCACTTTCCTACTATTATTAACTGACAATAAATAAAATTATTTTTACTGAAGTCATGTCTCTTTTGCCCATGATGGTAGTTGGTGAATAATCTCCCTGTCCTTAGCTCAATTTATGAGCTTTTATTTGTTTCTTCTCCCTGCATCCTGATGAGGAGAGAGCAATGGAATGACTTGCTGGGTATCTGGTGACCAAAGTCAAGGCCAAGGTCAACACATCACAGGGTGCTTTTATTTGAACAAACACATTTCACACTAGCATGTTCCTTTTACCTCTTTTAGGGGGTTAATATTCTTAATGACCTTTAAAAAAGTAACAGGTATTCATAGGTTGCAGAGCCTTTCTGTTCTTTGGAAAACCTTTTAACTAGCTCTCACCGTCTACAGGTCTTTTCATGCCCCACTGAAAAGGGGTTCACGTTCTCAAGCTGTGCACCACAAGTTTTAGCTCTCTCAGAAACTCATGGGAGATGGCAGGGGTATTGGAAATGGATGATCTTCAAGGTTTCTTCCAAAGCCAAACCATTCTATAATTCCATGATACATTTACCTGTTTTCCAAGGCTCTTCCTTCTGCAACAGGTTCACAGAAAAACTGATCAAAGATAAATACACATCCATTCACTGGAAGCTGAGGAGCTGGCTTCAAACAGGAACATGGAATTCAAATTTCATCAGTAGTGCAAAGAGAGGATGGCTTTATTTCAAAGGGCAGAGGAAAGACATCCATTCTCTTCCTTCTTAACTCCTCTATATCATGTGTTGTTGCAGCCTTATTTAAGGGAGTTAGTAGAAATTCAGACTCATTGGGTAATTTTGTATGAGTACTCCCAGGAGGCAACAATAAACCATATAGTGATTGGAAGTTTGACTTACAGACTAATACAAGAATTAGTTGTTTTTATATAAACCAATTTAACACCTACCTGCAGATAGATTAGGATAATATGTTGTAACAGGTGATATAGAGTTATCTGAGCTTTATCACATATGGCAACAGGACTGTCAGAAAAACTGTAATTATTAGCATACATCCTGCCAGTGAATGAACAGGCAGAAAGTGAGTAATTCCGGACAGTCTTGGTGCAGTATTTTTAGTTAAAAGCACTATACTTGTGACTGCCTAATTCAGTCCCCTAGCGAAGATCGCTGCTGGATTCTTCACTGACATTGTCTCAACCATTTCCAGCTGACTTCTATTTTTCACATTTTTCTGCCATTTCTGCAGCTCTGATGTAGTTCCATGGTGAAACTACAATGGACCTGAAGCTCCCAGAGCTTGGGAAGCTCAAGCTGGTACATACCACCATGGAATTAGTGACAATGAGCATTACAAACCCATCAAAGAAGTTTCACCTCAGTGCTGACTTCCCACAGAAAATCACACCATGTTTAAAACATTTGTCTCTCTTTTCAAATGACTAAAACACTTGGGTTCAAAGAGTCTAAAAAGTAATTTAACTTTCTAGGTTGAACACAATGACTGAAGATAAAGGAACAAGCAAGTGAAACAAGTTAATCACCTATGCTTAATACAGTACAGAAGAACTTGTATTATGACAGAGAGAAAGGATAAAAAACATGGACACACTTGTTGCAGTCTGGCTCGCTGCAGCCCCGAGTCCGGTCCAGCTGGGGGGAAAGTGGCAAAAATAGAGGAATGGGAACCATGGACTTGCCCAAAAAATAAAGAACTTCAATAGCAAAATAACAAATGTAGAAACCGTATGATCTGAGGGGCAATATCCAAAGACCAGGGGGCCTGGTGAATATAACAATACATAGGGGTATTCTGAGGACAGGGCTCCAATCATGAACGTGAGCTCAGAATATGACCTTATATGTGACAGGTCCAGAACAAACTGAGAACAAGAACCGAAAACATGACCTATTATATAATAATTCCATTAACATACTAACTCCCATGACCACATGCTTCTCACCATAACCTGCCCAGCCATCTCCCTTTCACTATCCTGCTTTCTGTGGTCTCACATTGATGCCTCCTGTATATGCCACCAAGGCTAAACCACCATTCATCCAAGCTGGTTGTGTTCCTAAACACACTTGCTGATAATCTCAGTGGAGATGACAGAAGCAACTGCCTTTTGTCACCAAAGCAGACCACTTGTTTGGATAAGTGAACCATGCTTGTGAGAAGCTTCCCCAGTAATGGCTTACGTTATATTTCAGTGGAAGAACAAGGATTTCAGTTTCCACAGCTGTCAGTCTGATATGTGTTTTGATGTCTCATACCTCCTGATGGTAGTCGCCCTGCAGAGCTTTCATATTTCAGTTTGACTCAGATCAAACTGATGTTACTGACAAGGAATGAGATCTTTAGAATATGATCTTCTGCTCTGTGAGCTCATTTCACTTGAAAGGAAATCATAGAATTGTTGAGTTTGTAAAAGACCTGTAAGATCATCAAGTAGAGCCAGTAACCCAGCACTCCTAAGTCCACAACTAAACCATGTCCCTATGTATCACACGTCTGTTAATTATCTCCAGGGATGGTAACTCAACTGCTTCCTTGGGCAGCCTGTTCCAATGTTTTACAATGCTTCCAGGGAAGAAATGTTTCCTAATACCAAAACTAAACTTCCTTGGACACAATTTGAGGTGATTTCCTCTTGTCCTATCACTTGTTACTTCACAGAAGAGACCAAATTCCACCTTACTGCAAGCTCCTTTCAGGGAGTTGTAGAGAGTGATAAGGTCCCCCTGAGCTTCCTTTTCTTCAGACTAAACACCTCCAGCTCCCTTACCTGCTCCTATCAGCTGTCAGCTGTCAGTCTCAGCATTAGAGTAGTTTTATAGTTTTTAAACAATAAAGAAAAAAAGAAAACCTGATTTTCTGGAGACTTCAATTGCTTGCTGTTAAGAAAGCTGGGAATCTTCTTGTTACCAAATTTAGAACTTGTGCACTTCTTTGAATCAGTCAAAGTGAACTTTGGTGCTACTGTAACCAAACATTTAAAATCAGATAAATGAGATATAAAAATGTTCTAAATTCCCATAAAGCACAAACTGTAAAACAGTATGTGAAAATATTATGAGTCTAATGAAAATGCATGCATACAAAGAAGACAGATATTTTCTGTAAAGTTAAGAACCAAAGTAATGAGAAAAAAAGTCTTCATTTCTTCAGTGAAATATTGAGTTTACTTAACCTTCTATTTTCCCAGTCCCTTTAGAATTAAGGGAAATGTGGTGTATGTTTTCTTCTGATGCCAAATACTGTTGTGAAGTCCTAGTAAGACTTTGTGAGTATTGCTCAGAAATAAATTTCCCCTCCTATTTTATAAGTAGATTAGAAAAATACAAAGCTGAATAAATGTACCTTTTTGCCAGACAGGTGGATGGATGCACCTTACCCCAAGTTGCAATCTGTTTGAAAGAAACATTTCTTTGCTTATCTATAATTTATCATGATTACTCTGGATTCCTGTGCTTTTTATATGAAGTGATGGTGATGGCATGCTAGGAGTATTTTACTGAACTTCAAAGAAACCAGACAGACATAGAAAAGAGAGCGAGAAAAGTTGAACACTGATCAGACTTTCTACCTGTCAGCAGTTGCATTTTACATCAAAGATGTTACTTATGTGCAAAAACTGTAGTCCATCTCAATAATCAAAACCATTTCTAACACCACAGTGAAAACAAAGCCATAGATTTTCCCAGTGGTTTTTCCAATGTTTCAATAGGATTTCATCATCCCTTCTCCACTGACAGGAAACAGGAACCCTTCAAGGGTTTTCTTTTTATCTTCTCATTATTCTACAAAATATCTATGTTCTGTGAAGAAAATATCTAGATCCACCCTCATGTAACCTCCATTGTATTCATAGCTGAAAAATCAAAATATCTTAGTAGTGTGAATGGTGTCTCTCTTTCTTGTCATTAAACACTTTTTTTCTGGTGCTGTGTAACAGAGACCTCTGAACCTGATAACTCTTAATGTGGGCTCTGCTGTGTGAGCTGATCTGAAGGTACTTTCACCCAGAGAATCTTCTTACTGATTCTGGTCTGCAGCCAGTTTGTTTCAGCAGCCTTTCTATTTCTACTCATAAGCATATTAGTTCTGTATATTATCTGCAATTTTATCAATTGCAGAATGATATGTAGCTGGTATTTTAATTTTAGACTAAAGTGTATTTTAAAATATGAGACAGCATTTCTTTTAAATTATAATGTGGTGGCCATCCTTGATAAAGGGTTGTTCTGAATTCAATGCTGAGTACTTCTGCTCTTACATTCACAGTTAATATGAGAAAAGTAGGGTAGCAGTTATCAGACCATAAATTTATCTATAAACTCCTACCCCAACCCTCACCCTGTAATCTAAAAAGTCTTAATGGAAGACAGAAGTAGCTGACATTAAGAAAAGGTCACAATCACTAAATCACATTCCATTTGTTCAGGCAGTCTGGCTTTCCTCAAGCTTGTCGTGGGGGCTGTTTTTCAGTAGAGACTGTATTTTCCTGCACTGTGATGCATTGAGGAACATCAGAACTCAGTAACTCACTTTCATTTTCTCACTGAAATTAAGCATTTATGCTCCTTTGCTGCAGAAGAATTATAATAAATTAATGACTATAGGCAGATCCTGAGAGCTGTTCAAAGCTACCTTGACTTTTCAGTCTATCTCTCTGGTTTGGCTGTGAGGTTATTATGGACTACTTACGCCTTGCTAAAGGCACTTAAACAGGTTTCCAACTATTCTATGACCCATTCAGCTCATAATACAGAGCCATTAGGCTTGTCAAGTGTGAGGTACCCTTGATATATCTGTGCTGGCTGCTCCCACTCAAATTTTTGTGCCTGGAAATGTCCTCCAGGAAAGTTTGCCTCCTAATTTTCCTGTGGATAGATATTAAGCAAACAGGCTTCTTCTTTTCTTGCCCTTTGAAGATGGGTGCTACATTTGCCTTTATTACAGTCACGGGGATTTCACCTAACTTCTGTGACCTTGCTATGATGACTTAGAGTGGCCCTACAATAGCAAAAGGCAGATCTGGTACCCACAAACACATCTCATCTAGTTCTTTAGGCTTTTTTACACCCACTTTTAAAACGTGATCTCTAACTTTGTGCAAAAAGTCAGAGACAGATGCATAGTGGGAAAGTATATTCACAGTTGATCTTAATATGGGAACATTTGCACCATTTTCATTATACTTGGAAGTTATAAAAGCATCTGTAAATCCAAACCAGCTTAATGAAGGATTGAAAGGGGGTAAATTGGGCTATAATAATACTGCTCCACAATCTTTATTTTAAATCAGACTACATTTATTCTGGTGTAGATTTCCTCTTACATAAATTTCAGAGTTTTGGAGTTTTGGGGTTTTTTTGTTTGTTTGCTTGTTTTCTTGTTTGTTTGGGTTTTGTTTTGTTTTGTTTTTTAAATTGGAATCTTTCTTCTGTCAGATTTATGTAGACAAAACAACTACGCCTGACAGAGTTACTCAGTAAATGTCATGCATTAAATCTGATCTGAAAACAAGTGTCTTTCAATACATAAGATAACAGGGGCTTTTGAATGTTCACTCCTTCTAAGGCATTTATTGTCTTAGTGCATATCTGAATGCAATGAATAAAAATTGAAGAAAATGTCATTAATTCCAGCATAAAACTGTATGCCATGCTTCAAGGGGCAGCATTCGAAAACCATACTGTGTTTGTCAGATTGAATTTATTAATGTATGGTGGTATGAATATAAATCCACGTGGGACAGGACCATTCTGGTTTGCATGCATGAATCACTTATTTCTATTTTGTCAGGAAATTCAGTCTTAACTAATTAACTTCCTTGCAGAAATTTTTTTGTGAGGTCTATTTGTTTATTTGTTTGTTTTTTGCATTGGAGATTATTGGATTATACATTGTACTGTTGGATTCAAGCACAGCATTGCCATCTGGTCAAGGGAGGTGATTGTCCCTCTGGTGTGTCCCCCCCTTGAATGCTCTGTGCAGTTTGGGGCTCCACAGTACAGAGTTTTAGAGAGTGTCCAGAGAAGGGCCACCAAGGTGGTGAAAGTACCCAAGGGCAAGACTTACAAGCAGTGGCTGACATCACTTAGTTGGCACAGCCTGAAGGAAAGAAGGCTGAGGAGTGACCTTACCACAGTCTGCAACTTCTTCAGGGAGGGCAGTGGAGGGAGAGGTATTGGTCCTCTCTGGTGACCAGCAAGGGGACACAAGGAAATGGAATGAAGCTGAGTTAGAGCAGGTTCAGATTGGACAAAAGGAAAAGTTTCTCCACTAAGGAAGTGGCCAGTCACTGGAAGAGCCAGTGAAGTGGTCATGGCACCAAGCTGGCTGGAGTTCAAGAACTGCCTGGAGGTTGCTCTTAGTCATATTTTAAAATTTTATCTAGTCCTGCAAGGAGCAAAGAATTGGACTTGTTGATCCTTATGGGTACCTTCCAACCCAAAATATTTTATTTTTCTATGTGTCTAAATAATAAGCAAAATCTTCTAGGCAGACAGATTTCTACAGGATATGCTTATACCCAGTTCCTGAGATCTGGAGAAATTTTGGCAATGCCTCTGAGCTCACATACTGGGAGCTACAGGAAAGCAGAGAACTCAGGTCTCATGGGGTGCTGAGTTCCTTCAAATCTTTTGGGTGTCTCTGAGATTTGGGTGTTATGAAGAACCCTCTGTGCCTGAGTCTACAGAAGCCACATTGTGGTCCCACAGGGTTTGGGAGCGTACTGTGTGCCCCAGGAGAGAGACTGAAGGTTTGCTGCATTAGGTAGGCGTTATAGTACTCCCATTTAAATAGCCACAATCCTTTTCCTTCTCTACTGCTCTTCCTCCCCATGATGGCCTTGACTCTGACTACACTGGTGAAGAGCCAATGGTCTTTCTATAGCTTTTGTCTCCAGCACCTGGCCATAATGACACCTGCAACAATGCAGCCTCATGCAGATCTTGTCTCCAGAGGTAAGCTCTAGCTTAAAATGAAAAGCTGTGTATGACATTTGCTTATCTGATAGTGTATCATCTGTAAGTGGGTAGCATAGCAACTGCTCAAACCTGTTCTATCTCTTCTCATTTCTTTTTTCTTGCTCAAGTCTTGCAGTCTGAATTTTAGGGAAAAAAGGTGAATTCAGAATTGAATCTCCCTTTTCCTTATCTCTTAGAAGTGAAATCCTGAAAAAAATCCCTTCTCAATCACACAGAGAATGTAATTTTCTGATTTAGCTTGATTATTCCAGCTTTCTTGAAAAGTCTCATAATCTCTGTTCAGACAAATTCAAAATTATAACTGGAATCTGTCTGGCTTCATGGTGCTTTAGAGACAAGCGATTTTAAGGACAATTTGTGTCTCCAAATGAGGGCAAATGCTGACACCCAGAGGCAGGAAAATATAACACGTCATAGTGGCTCATGCAAATGTGAACACTGCACGTCAAAACCTTCAAGAATGGCTTCTGGGGAACCTTTTCACGTATTTACAGCTGTAGTTCAGGGTAATATTGGTATAAACCAGCTCTGAGCAGGCAGTCAGACTAGAGACTTCATGAGGTACTTTCCAGCCTGAATTGCTCTGTGATTCTGTGACTGAATTCACACAACATTACATGTTAAGAAGAGTGTGGGACTGGGGACTACTTGCAGAAAACTTCACTGAATTCATTAGCTTTGAGACAGAGATAAAGGAAGACCCAGCTACTTACATCATCACATAATTTTTTTCTCATTCATGCAGCATGAAGTAAGAATAATCTACAAAAGTGCCTTTTAGCCTGAAATTCAATCAGTCTAGAAGGCTGTAAAATATGAGAAAATATTAGACCATAATCCATGAAGATATTTTATTTAAAAAATACATCTGTCCACAGTAAAAAGGCTAAAAATAAATGACCATTCATTGCTTTTATAAATTAAAGCTGCTGTGGGTTTGTTGGTCTGCAGAAATATTTCTAAATATTGAACAGTCCTTGCCTTACAGAAGAAGTGAGGGAATTCTGATGTAAGGAACAGCTTCCTATTATCATAAGGGGCCTGAATGATAATTGCCTTAGACATTGCTCAGAAGTAAATATGCATCACATAACTCTTAACACATGGTATTATGCTTCAGTGCTGGCCTTTCCTAATTTCCAGGTGCCTTATTTTATAATATTAACAATATTTTCTTCTGATAGGCATATTACCACATAGGATGAGTGTAAATGTTGGAGTTATTCAATTCACTAAAAAGATTTTAGGGATTTTCTTTCCCCTGCCTTTTTCTCACCAGAATGTTAATCTTCAAAACATTCAACTTACATATTTCTAGTTTCAGTGCACTGTGTGCATGAATCCAGAGACATGAGTTGTGCTCAGTCTTTGCCTTCCTCTGTAAAGGAAAAGGATTTCTTCAATAACTTGCTGACACTGGCCAGTGTGGAAGTTGCAAGCTTCCACTTAACAGGTAAGCAAGACGCTGGATCTGATGCCAAAAGCTCTCCTGGGATCTCAAATGTCTCTAGCTGGGATAAAACAGGCTGGTGTGTGAGATTGCATGCTGCTGGATGCAATGAACTTTTTGTAGACATATCTTCTGCTGATGCTCAATACTTCTTGTGGCTGAGCTGGAGGCAGCACATGGTGTTGTAGCCATGGTGTGTTTGAGGAGAGGCAGCCTCTCGGATGGCTGAGCACACTATTGTGCAGTCCCAGCCATTACTGTGATGTCTGGTGTACGTGAATGACTCCTCTGGAAGTGGACAGAGCTATTTGTTGTTGCTCCAGCCCTTTCCATCTGCCTTTTTGTTGTCCATGACAGCTGTGTCCTGTCCTCATATTGCAAATAGGACATTCAATTTTTTCTTGCTTGCTGTGAAGCCTTGGTAGACTCTTCTCCTGTCTTGCACCACAGCTCTTTTCTATCACTGCTGAATAAGAATTCAGTGCTTCAAGTGTGCCTGTGGCTGCTCCTGGTTTCTCCTCGCTAGACATTATCCGTTCCACCTCTATATCAATTTATCATTCCCTTTAGAAAAAATTACAGAAGGAAAAATATCAGCTAGTCTAAATGGGTTTTAATTTCTGGTTTGGTACATTGCCCATAAAACATATTTCTAGTCCTATCTAGTCTTCTGTTGTCAGTCTGAACATCTTCCAACCTGTTGACAGGAACATTTTATTTCAGACTTGTCACCAAATACTGGAAATGGATGGAGCACCTGTTACCGTGTGTGTTCTAACACATAATCATAGAATAATTTAAGTTAGAAAAAACCTTTTAAGGTACTCCAGTTCAACCATGAACTTAACACTGCCAAGCTCACCTCTAAGCCATATCTTTAAGTACCACATCTACATGTCTTTTAAATACCCTCACAGATGGTGATTCCACACTTCCCAGGCAGTGACAAAAGGTGTCTCTGAACACGGAGAGGGAGTAAGCTTATAAATGTGGGATGGGGAGTGACTTGGTGCTTCACTGCGTGTCAGACTGGGACAATGGCTTTAACTAGAGTAGAATTAAACTTTTAGGGCCACAAGATGGCAGACGGGAACAAGGCAAGACTGCAGGGAGGGGATTTATGCAGCTCTAGATTTTCTCACCTTTGAGCGAAATAATAGTTATGAACAGTGATTAATTTACCTTCTAGGCCACAATGGGATCTCCATAGCAAATAAAGGAAATGTCTTCATTCATGCTGAAGGGAAGCAGGTGACACTCAGGACACAGCTGACACTGAAAAACTGGCATAATAATAACTCAGAGACTAAAGATGTCAAGAATCAAGGAGCATTCAGGCTTTTATAATGATGGTCTTTAAAAGAAGTATATTTCATAGGTGTGAATTTTATACTCTCAAGTCAGAGTATGATCATAATAAAAAACCTTTTTATTTTCTGATTTTGTACTTTTCATTTTTTTTTTCATTATTGTCTTGACTAAATGTACCCATCAGGATGTAATCCCTGTCCTGATGCAGTATGTGTTTATCACAGGCCATTCCCTTTTCCCTAATTTAATGTAAATAACTATGTCTCCTTAGGTGGCCAAAGGCCTGAGCAATCTTTTCCCGCTCCTGGGCTCTGCCCTGTTTGGGGCAGATAATGCTCCCAACAAACAAAGCTGAGACTTTGCTGCTCTGAGCAGCTCTGGGCACCCTGGGAGCTCTCGCCCTGCCGAGGTCCGTGCCATGCACACTGCCACAAGCAGCACTCGCTGGGACCTGCACGGTGCACGGTGCACGCTGCCAGGGCCATTGCTCTGCTAGTGGCTGTGACTCTTGCTAACAGTCCTGGAAGCAATTAACAAGTCACTTTTGCATCCCGTGCATCTGGCCTCATGGCTTACCATGGCTTACCTTCTTTGAGTGTTTATTTGAGGGAGGGTAGTGGCTTTGTGCAGATTTGTCACTTTGCAACACAAGCCGTGTACAAGTGACACACTGTGCCTTAGCAAGAAGCTAAACAGCAGCAGCCTGACAGCTCTCCAGGGAACAGGAACACTGAATTACAAGTGAAAATCAAATAGAGCAGCTTTTAGCCATCTCCCACCATCTGAAGTGGCCCTGCCTGAGGGCCCCTGTCTTTGTGTCCTCCGTGCCCTAGGCATGAGCAGTGTGCAGAAGTGGGGGAAGTGGGTGTAGTGGTGGCATGGTTTAACATGACTTGGTTTTTAGTTAAAGATACATATTTGGGATGGGCTGAAGCTGGGCCAGGGACTTGCAGACAGGCCCTGTGGCTGGCCAGGGCAGTCTGTGGTGCTGTGGGGGCTGTAGCTCAACCACTAGAGCCCAGTTGAAAAGCAGCTGCCATAGGCCGGGCTGGGCTACGGCCAAGCAATCCCAATGGGATGGAAGCTGCTCCAGCTCTGGCCCTGAGTCCTGAAGACAGCCCTCCTACCCTTACCACTGTAACAAAACTTGATATTCCTATTGCTATTTTAGTCCTGTTGTTTCCTGATTGGGATTGTTGCCTCCTGGTTTTCAGGTAGCACTTTAAGCATTTGATGTTACTTAGTAAGTCCTGAATAGTCAGTTGATGACAGTTTGAGGGATGACCTGTGTTGGCACATGTAGTCTGGCTGGGAAAATGGATTCCACCTTCACATGTGGAGTCTTGACGCTTGTTTCCAACCAGGCAGAGTGGAAATTTGAGCAGTCTTTTATGTCCCAGCAGAGTGATTAAAAGTCCAGACTGGAGAGATCCCTTTGGCTTGTCTAATTGGGCTGATGTGCTATCTGTTAATAATTACATATTTGTTATACCCTTGGCTCTGCAGCACTTTCCTGTTCCCCATTCTGTATTTTCCCTGTGTGAAAAGTGACTGTCGCTGGTTAATTGCTCAAACCACTTAATCGCCCATCACCAGAGGCTACAGTTGGATGTGGAGCAAGATAAGGGAACAGGCTGATAAGAGGCAATCCAATGAAGTTGGATAGTGCTTTTTATTATGCCAAGGTCCTTAGTGGGTCATTGCCAAGGTCCAAGTGATTGAGCTGCGAAAACTCACTTCTGGAAAAGTATTGGCACATTCACATGTAGCCTGATGATTTTCACCTCTGGTGATGACCAAAAATGGTCAAGAACTGGCTCTGCTGATGTTAAGAGGCATCTTAGAAGGTGTCACAACCGTCAAAGGCTCCCAAAGTGTCCCATGATCCAAAGTATTACATTATCCAGTATAAATCCTGCCCTGGGAGAAGTACCTGGGTGTTCCCACCCTGAACCTGAGCAAATATAAATCCAGTGGACTCTTTGTTTCATGGGCTTCTGACACTCCCAACAGATCAAGATCAGGACCCTCACCACCAAGAAGACCAGAAGAAGAGGACCAATGAGATGCTGTCATGATTCACGTGCTGGTGGTATTTTTTCTATTTAATCTGTCTCTCTGTCACTCTCATTTTCTTCTCCCACTCTCTTTTCCTATTTTTTCTATATTTCTCACTCTATGTCACACTTATGGTTAAATAAAAATCCACATTATTGACTCAAGCATATGGTCTCATTTGAACCTTAATTTGGACAGAGGAATCTCTCTGATAATTTTAATAATCAGTGCACACTGTACTGGTTCTCTTGGCTTGGCCTCTCATCTGAAATCTGAACATATTTAAGGAGCCCATGCAGTGATGCTCCTCAGGAAGCTGGATGCATTCTGAAGGAACATTAAAGTTTTGATGGAAGTAATGAAAGATTGTCCACCTTTCTGTAAATGGGTTAAAAATATTTTAAAGATGTTTTGACAGAATGCCCGTCAGATTAAGAGTTGGAGAATGACAGCTGAATTATCCCTCTTGTCTATTGGGCTGCCTTGGAACCATTTTAATGTTTAGCTTGAAACAGATTTAATTTCTTGATCCTCAATACAGTCTTTACTGCCTTATCTTCCTGTGCTGTAGTGAAAGGGCAAGAATATGGTAAGATAGATGATTTTGTGGAAACTGAGAATTAAATGGTTACTGTTTTATTCAGAAATAAAACAGTTTGTTAAAGATACATATAGCCTCACTGAATACTGTGGAGTAGAAAAAAGTGTTGCTTTCTTCCATCTATAGATGTCCATAAAGAGCATGCTTCTGTGACTGTTCTCTTTCATGTTTCCTATTTCCCTGAATATTTCATGTGGGATTTCTCCACAAGAGCAGTGACTCAGTCCATGCAAACCACCAACTCTCCCACTTACCCTCTTGTGAAGGAAAATTTATTTTAGCTAAATTGGGTGATTACAGTCAGGGAGGAGAAATGTTTGCCTTTTCAAGTGGAGGAAAAGTCAGAGAACCCTTAGAGTTCTTAAATTAGATGAATGGCATCTTCTAGTTGATCCCCTTGTACCCCCAAAGGAAAAACAAACTTTAGGCCACACTGGATGTGCTCTGACTTCAAGCCAGGATATGATCACCTATCAGTGCCAGGATTCCTGCCGTTGCTACTATTTATGACTGTGTTCATATATAGCAAGGAAAATATGACTCAAAACACTCTCTGATAGTTTAGAAGTCATATGATATGGACACTGGAAGACATTGAAACAGATTAGACATCAGTCTGCAATAGCTTGGCCAAAAAAAGCCAGGACTATATAATATTTCTTCTTTGATGTCTGAATCTGTGTATTCCAAGCATGGTGCACTTAACAGTCATCTAAAAGTAAATTTGCATACAAATATATATATATATGTGTGTGTGTGTGTGTGTGTGTGTGTATCTGTATATGTATGTATATATATAGGTATACACATATGAACACAGACATGCATGCAAATCTCTATATGTACACATATGATGGGACCCACATGAAATATCTGTTCTGGTATATGCATGTTGTGCATATAATATGCATATTGTACCTATATGTATGTATCTGTCCATAGATATATATGCACACACATTTTACATGCATGTGCATACTCATATATATACACATCTGTGTATGGTGAATATAATGATCTACCTGTATGTATACATACAGTACTTATGTGATTCCTAAAATTTAAGCCTTTTATGATAATATGTTATTTAGTCACCATAATTCAGCTCTTTGTTGCCTAGAGACTGATGTCAAGAATGAAAGCACACTGCTTTTAGTCTCTTTCTTTCAGACCATCTATGAGAGAGAGACACAGTACTGAGGCAGAAATCCTGATTTTTGAGATCCCACATAACTTTCATATTGAATATTGAGATGTCTATCCTAGTAATCATCCCTGTACTGTACTGTAAACAGGATTTTTGAAGCCATTTGTATAGACTCTTTCTGATAGTAGTTACATTTTACTGAAATTTAAGCAAATATGATGGGCAATGAGGCATTTCTTCTGTGAAAAGTTGTGCAATTGTATCGGTCCTGAAAAAGCCAGGCAATGTCATTTCATGTCGTCATGTCCACCTGACTTAGTGCCAAAACATATCCTCCTGATGACTTTTTAAATACCAGGACTATAGCTAAAATGTTCCAGCAGAAGAGCTGATTGAGAATCAATTTCATGGCTTTTCAACAGCAATGTGTTCCGGCACTTCAGATTTCTTGCCAAGAAAAGAAAATGGAATTTATTCCTCCTGGGCATGCAGGAAAAAGAATATTCTAGGTTGTTTTCCAAAAGAAAGATTAGTATGGGATTTCTCTGTCTGTTACTTCCCTTCATTGCAGTAGATTTTAAATCTAAAGTTTAATTTCAATCATATTTAATGTTATTCTACTCCCAAAACTTTAATGAAAAATGATGGCAAGGAAATGAGGGAGATAAAATTAGTGTCTCTGATGAGAAAAAGGCTTAAGTCTGAACTTAACTGATATTTCTTTTGTGGTTTGCAGGTTAGTCATTCAGTGCTTCATGTGGCGAGTCAGTCACTATGGGCATAGTTGGAATCAGCTGGGAGTTAGGATGAAAAGGAGAACTATGAAAGTTCAGATGTGGGGAAAATGTACATAAATTTCAGTTCTTAAATTAAAAAAATAATCTGTTAGAGGATAGGCTTCAGTAACTACAAATATTCAGAAACATTTTTTCTATATGTGTTTAACTCAAAGATTTGTTTCATCACTTACCAACCCCATGAGTGCCCTTTGCAGCATAAGATGGACAGAGATGCAGCTTTAGCATTAGAGAGCACTCAGGGAGGCTGTTAGGCCAAACATGAGACATGTTGTCCTGCCACTTGCTGTAGCTAGCCACTGTAAGTGACAGTATCCTTTGTGTTATTTTCACATTCTTTTGCATGCTCAGTTTGTCAGCTGCTTCTGGCAAGTCATACAGCAATGGCTTTTAAAAACTCCTAACTTTTGTCAGCTTTTCACAGAGTTTAGCATAATCTAAACTGCCTTGACTGATGTTTCTTAATCAATTACACTGGAATAGTGAATTTAATAATCTAAAATGGAAGTGTCCTTGCAAATTTTTTTAATCCCACTATCTTTCAGAAGCTATTTTTTGCTGATATAAAAAGGCAAGGGTCAGATATAGGTAAAATATTTAGGGGATTAAAAAGCTTACAAGTGATAAACACCAGTCTACATGGGAAGGGTGGTTAGCAGAAACCCCATATAATATTACTAAAAGGCTACAATATTCAAAATTGTTCACAGCCAGTGGAGTTCCAACTAAGAGTTTCTTGCAGTGGTGCCACAACTGTCCCAGCTCTCATTTAGAGTAAGATTAGGGTTCATAAGTATTTACCGGGATAATTGCTTCTATTAAAAGCTATTGTATCCACTTAGGAACATAAGAAGGACAATTCTTTATAATTAATCTGATTTATGTGATACCAGCTCTTTCCCATTTGAGTGTTTATTTATCACAGGCTTGTTCTATACAAGCAGATCATGCAGGCCAAACTTTACCCTTTGCTTGTGAGGGCAAGCAGCATTTTATAGCCCACATCTCTTCATCAAAATGATATCCCCTCATTAGAGGATCACCTGGTTTATACAGCTAATTGGGGAGGATTTATTTTTCAAGCTATCCCCTGAAACATGCTCAGACATTCCTTTCTGGTAGTGTTACCAGGTGGGATAAACCAAAATCATGCAGGGCACATGTAAATGGTTAAAGAATACAGTCACATTTGACTGTTTTAGTGAGACTTTGACTAGTAAACACACAGAAGCTGTTTTTCATATATCAACCACCTTCATTCAGCCTGAAACATAGAGCAATATAAGCTATAGTCAACACCCACCATCTTTCCAGAGCACATTTAAATGTGGCATCTTTGTTGCATGACAGGTGTATAACTGGTCACATGATGAGCACATCTGTGCAGTTGCTGGAACACAGATTGAATAGGGCATTTCTGACATACAAAGTGCATGAACTTCTGTTCTCTGGTCCTGAAAAAGACCCAGACTAGCTATCTTCAAGAGAAGTGCAAAGTAGAATTATGTCCTAATAATGTCACAAAGCTGAAATGCGTTCAGTCATCTCACAGCATTAGGTTGGATATGTTAAATATGTGACAAGCACAATGCTGTTAAATATGGGCTTTAAGTGTGTCTGTAAATGTCTGCAGAGTTTGCTGAAGAGAGGGATTTCTAGCACCATTTTTTCTTGGCAATTTGGACTTTGTACAGAACGGAAAGTGCCTATGGCTGCAAGATGCTGACACAAAACATAGGAGCTAATCTAAGAAAAAGGTTTTATGTATTTTAGTTATTATAAATAAGCAGATAATGAAACAATATAGACAGACTTTCATGTTTTGATGTTTAGGAACAAAATCACCATTTTATAGGTTTCACACATAGAACAAAAGAGAAATTTATTTAAAGACTGTAAAATGTTTGATGTGACCCTCGAGTCTGGAAAAATCCCCTCTGCAAGAGATGAGGCAGCAATGCTTTGAGGGGAAACAACTGTTATGGGAAATGTAGTTTGAGGGGCCTGCTTATTCATAGTATTAATTGAAGGAGTTATGAACACAGGGAGATAAAAATAAGTCATTTTCTCAGCTGCTGTCACAGATGTGAATCTTCATGCAGCAAGAACACTTTAACTGGTAACAAACAAATACAGAGGTGACAGCAAATGCTTGGAGCCTTATTTAATTGAGCAAGAAGAAGAAAGCACCTCTGGTACATCTGCAGGGTGCTGCAAGGTCAAATCTGATTTCTCTAAGTGGAATGTATTTACTGCCAGTAGATATTTTTCAAGCGTGAAGGATTCAGGAGGGTACGGTTCCAAATATTAATGTCATTCTTAGTACATGTTTCAGTTTAGCCAAATATGAGACTCATTAATAAAATGTACAGTATTTTTTTAGTGATCAGCCTTGCAGGAATTCAAAGATAAAGCCACACCCTGGATATAAGTACCACTCAAATGCTATCTCTAATTACATGTGTCAGAACTCCAGAACATTTCTATTGTAAATGTGTAATTAATTTGCTTACTAAAAATATTTCAGGTCCTAAAAATCTTAATCTTAAAGATTAATTATTGAAAGATCATTTCAAAAATGTAGGATTCAAGAAGTAGACAAAGCTGGATCAGAAAAGTATTATCGTGAAAAATTTTACTAAGATTTATGTTGAATAATTAAACACCTGGGAGAAGAAAAAAAAACACCTCCTTAGAGAGTTTATGCTTTCCCTCATATTTATTGCTCTTTATATTTCTGTAGGGAAGAGGCAAAGTATAGACATCACAATGCAAGGGTTTTTCAGGACTTTTCTACTGAAAAAATGATAATAGCTGAATATTTCTAGCTCTAAGTATTTGAATGATAGATGGGGTCTGTGGTTCTTTTCAGGACATCCTTTCCACACCTAACAGTCACACCAATCTCAAATTTGTATTAAACCAGAGACAGATTATTGTCTCTTATGAATAAAATTATTTTGCCCTTTGAATTACCTCTCATTTGTGACTTTTCCCAGCTAGGACACAGATAGAAAATTGTTTCTCTTTTTTCCAGAAGAAACATTCAGTTGGCTTTAACTGGATGATGTCTGTAAGGATAGATACATGAGAAGGAGTGATCAGGGCACCTCTGAACCTAGAACCAATGGAGGAGAGAAATTAACTTCCTTTCTTGTAATGTTCTGTGTTTCTGCACATTAACAGTGCTTCTGGTGGCACTTACAAAATATTTCCCCTCTGTACTGGGTAGTGTAAAATGAAAGCCTGCTAGATTATGAAAGTAGTGAAAGTAACTAAAAAGATTTGTGGGGCTAAACTCATGTACTTATGACCCAATTTTACCTGTGGTCTTTTCACTCTTTCTCAGAATGGTGCAATGAAGATTTGTGAAGTCTTAAGCTGGGCATTTCTAATACATTTCTTCACGTGATTCCCATTATTATCTAATGACGTTGCTTGTATTGCTTTGATGTTGAGACCTTAATGGATTTTATGAATAAGACAATTTCTCCCAAGGTCAAGATCAAGAAACATCTTTACATTAGAATTTAAGCATAAATTTATGGCTGCTTAAACAGAAATTTGAAGAAAGCAAATAGGGTTTAGCATGCACTTAGGAGATAATTAACCTTAATGTTCTGTAGAGAGTGCCACGATATTATGCCTCAGTGGAGCCTCATCAGCACTTTCTGGGACTCTTTCCATAAACCTTAGCTTGAAGCTCAGTGGTTCATTTTCATCCAGATCTGATGGGTAATGTTGCTGAGGTCTGTTCCATAGGAAGCAGAATGCCAGCTCATCTTCTTCTGGGACAGCCAGGTGCTGAGCATCCCCTCTGAACTGGAAATTGCAGCATGCAGCAGCTGCTCTCTGAAGGAGCAGATACAGAGTTTCCTGCCAGAATTGAGAAGATGGAATTGAAGGAGAATCTTAAAGTTTAGCAAAATTCATCCTATGCTCCTTTTTCACATTTGGACAGTAACTCATTCCATGAGCAAGCTTGTTGCAGGACAATATTAAAACACTTAAATTGATAATTAAAAACAGAAGAGCATAGGTATGCAATGCCACTGATCAGACAGTAATGATTACTGTTGGTTACTTGACTGACTTCAGAAATAGGCTACTGAGAACTGCCTCTTTTTAAGGAACTAAAAGCTGGTTTCTGAGGAGCATGCAAAAAATCTCAGTGAAAGTAGATGAGCTATTTTTCTGGTAGCCCTCGGTGCTGTTAACCTTCAATGGGGCACATAGCATCTCCTCACATCTCCTCGAATAAAATCAACTAGTGCTGTTTAATTCAGCTATGCACTGAATCAGAGAGGGAAAAAAGCAAGTAAAAAAATCAAGTTATTGCACTGAGAAGTTGCTTGTTATCTTCTCACTAAGCAAACTCTAGTTTCATGTCTTTCCCTTAACATATTTAGCTGCAACTGACTGAACACAACCATTTAAAATCTGCAAGTCTTCGGTGAGAACAAATGTCACATTAAGCATATTGCTGAGGTCTTGTAGGCACAAAGAAGTGAATAATTCTACAGGTGTGCATTCAGAAATATTTTCACATTAGCTATTTGGAGTTTAATTTCCCCTTGATAAAAAGAAATCAAATTGAGAGAGCTCTGAATTGAACATATTTTGCTCAACAAAAGTCTTCTTTTTTCTTATTTAGATGAGAAGCTTAGGCTTGTTTTTATTAAATATCATTAAGAAACAATACTTATACAGTTTTATTATAATTTTATTTTCTTCCAATTTTGTACTAGGAAAAAATATGCAATGATACATTCAAAAAGACCTTAAGGTAGCCTGATCTTTTTTCTTCCTGAAATGGCTTTAGTACTCCTGCCAAAGGCATAGTCAGCCAGTTACAGTAGGAAGTACACTAATGGTCAAAGTTCTTTAAGTGCCTTATTGTCACAGTTCTGAAGTTCCTAGCTTTTAATTTCCTAAAAAAGGAAAAGGCAAAATAAAAAGAAAATCATGCAGCATAAAACTGTTTCTTTGGTTATAGTGGTGAAGGTGTTAAAGTTACGTATGTTCAGTTTGTTTCTGGTGTTTTGTCAGATGATTTCCTTTTCAACATCTCCGGGGTGGAGTATTTCTCCTATGCTTTTATTTCATCGTTGTCATGAGGAATATCCTTCATGTAACTGCTGCATCTGCTGCCTGTATAAATTTGGGATATTCCTCATTGATAGAGAACTTTTGCCTAATTAGCTTTTTAATTGGAAACTGAAATCAACAGTCTCATTTCATATCTTGATTTGTTGAAACCAATGTGAGGCTTAACCAGGGAACTGTAAATTACACTGGAAGTTTGACAGAGGAAAACTGTAATGGCCATTTCATTTTCTCTCCTCATTTTCTCTTCTCATTTTCTCTTCTCTCTTCTCTTTCTTTCTCTCTTGGGAGATAGCTGTGGATAAAGGAACATGAGTGTATACAGCTCTTGATCCAAGGTGAGTGCTACCACCTTGCTTGTTCCAAAGGCAAGAACTGCAGAGGACTCTGGGAGCTAAATATCCAAGTTTGCCCATGAATGCCTCTGTCATACAGTAATTCATGTGTTGTGGTCTGCTTATGGTCTACTTACAGCAAATGAGGAGAAATAATTCTCTCTCTGTGGGTCTAAAAGGACATATGTTGATTAGGGAGTTGCCTGAAATTATCCAGTCTATAGATAATGTTCAGAATATCCTAAGTTTGACTGGGGTTTCTTTGTCCAAATAGCACACATAAACACGTACTAGAGCCTGTACTCTGCTGCCAAAGGAATGAAGAAGAACGCAATGATAATGTCAATAGTGGCCCTGTTTTACTGTTTTGGGCTCCAGTTTGTACTGAAACTCCAGCATGTCTGGCACAGCAGTACCTAGAGGTGCTGGGATTTCATTCAGGCCCATGTCAGTCTCCATTCTCCCTTGGACTTGTGCACTGGCTGTATAGGGCTCCTAAAAGGTGAATGGGTCTTGCTGTCCACTCTCTGGCTCTCTAGTCCACAAACCATGTCATGAATGGGGGTGATGGAATCCCAGTGGATGGAAACCCCAGTGAGGGGTCCTATGTGGGACTAGGCAAGGTATTTAGCTGTCTTAATTTCCT
The DNA here is from genome assembly GCF_048771995.1 of Taeniopygia guttata. Lineage (NCBI taxonomy): Eukaryota > Metazoa > Chordata > Aves > Passeriformes > Estrildidae > Taeniopygia > Taeniopygia guttata. The sequence goes on from NC_133026.1 coordinate 134,568,837, forward strand.
GTCCTTAATTTCACAGCAGATATCCCAAAAGTTCAACAATGCCCTTTTGGGTCTTTGAAATGCCCTCTCCCGAGTTAATTTTTAAGGATATCTGGCACCTCTAGGTCAGTCATAATGAGTTTTTTTGCCATTCATTTCCCATCTGGCTCACTTCAGTTTTCAGTACAGACAGCTGCTGGGATCCCCCTGCCAGACCAGAAATAGAATGGATTCTGTTCCCACATATCTTGATGGCATAATTTTTGTTTTTGTTGAAATGTTTTAATAAGCTAATGTCACTGTGGCTAAATTGGTGATTGTTATTGTGATACAATTCCAGTGAACAATAGTGAACAATAATTCCCTCTAAAAGCTTTGATAAGTGTCAGATTATGTCTAAAAATAACTGGTATCAATCAAGCAGTTAGTGTCTTGTCCCATCACATTTATGTTTTTCCACAGGTCTTCTGTGATATTGAGCTGAAGAATTGCTCTATCAAAGATGGCTGAAGAGCAGATACTGCATCTGGCAGCTGATTATCTGTTTTTAGAATTTGTTCCTTTTAATTTACATTCCAAGGTGGGATTAAGGTGGGAATCTGGAGTGTGAAAACATTTTTTCCTCTGTTTTTGAGGTAAGTAGTTATTTCTGTTTCAGATCAGATCTAGAGATAAAAATGAAAAAAAAAAGTTTCCATGGAATAAAATTACCTGACTTAGGCATCTTCAGGTAGCACATTGATGCTTTTTTAAAAATTCAAGTTAATAGTAGGGAATGCTAGTATTTCAGCTCTTCTCAAGCATGAAGATAATGCACCATGAGTTGGAGGCTTCTAATCAGTACAAAACCTGTTGCTTATTTCAGTGCTTGTTACTTCAATCTTAGTCTTGTGATCCAGAATGAAGGGCAAACACACACGTGTACAGAAAATCCTAAGTCCATTTGCAGTTCCTTTAGACAGGTAGCTGTAAGGTTTGACGCTTTAAGTATTTATTCTGAACTCAGGAGTATAAACTTTGACAAGAGTTGTGCAATACTCATTTTTAACAAGTGAATATTTTAAAAATGCCTACTGAAGTTAATCGAGCTGTCCATCAATTTTCTTTACCTTGGTCTTCAATGTAATTTTTAGGGAAGCACTTCTCAGACTACAGAGGACTGTTCATCCTGGCCTAAGATTTTCTCTCTTTTCTTTGGTTATTGAAAGAATGTAAGCAATTATCTCAGACTGTTTTTAACCCTTAGATAGCTGAAAGACGAAGAATTCCATCTGCTTCCACCTGAAGATTCTGTCAGCTCAGACACACACTTTGGGTTTGAAAAGGGCAAATTGTGTTTGTTTTCTCAGGCATATTTATAATATTTACGGGACTGGTAGGTGTGTATTTAGGTGTGTGTATGACAGGCAAGTAGCCCCATACTCAGCACTGTTTTCTGTAAGACTACTTTTTTGTATTTTAATCACATCAGAGGTAATGAAAATTATTGAATAGACAAACAAATCAATAGCAATTACATTAAAAATAACACTCCATAGAAAAAATCATAAACATGGTTCAGAAAGCAAATCTCACTGGGCCAACTTGGAACATCTGGTCAACTGGCTTTAATAGTTTTTTTCTGTGTTTTTCCTGCTGAGAAGTCTTCTAAGTCCATATGCAAGGAGGTTAGGCTGCTAGCTGTGCTGTTTAAAAATTTCATCGTTAGCATTTCTGAAGAGTTAATTTTGAATCACTGGAATGGATATGATGATTTATCAGCAATACAGAATGGAGTCTCTGAAAATTTGAATCTCTTTCCATTTAATTTTGGCATAGGTAAAGCACTATCCATTTACGCAGCTGAATTTCCCATGTGAGCACTGTGACTTGAGCCTGGTGGAGATGTGCCCTGCATTACTCTCACATGCTTTCTTAGGGCAGTGCAGAGCATCTGGCTAGCAAAAACTATTGTAGATAAATAGTACCTGACCTCAATGATGATTACAAAAAGAAATGTAAGTTCAGAGGAAGAACTGGGCACAGTCACTTTACACAGAGTCTGTAAGGGTGGAGAGAGAAAAAAAAACAGGATTTAAGAAAATCTTCCTTAAGGAAGATGCTACCATTTCTCAACCACATTCCCTTCTCTGCTCTTCTCCTTATATTATTCCTCATCCTTTCCCCACTCCCTTTGTCGTCACACATACATGGCTGCCTCTCTGTGCCACTTACTGGTGGCTGGATAGAATGCAAAACTGTGTTTTTTTCATTTAGTCCCAAGCTAAAAGCATATTTTGTATCTTTCAAGCCTTTTAGGTCACTGAATTTATATTTTATGTCTGTTGTTGAAAGTCTGCATCTCCCAGGGTGCCATCCAAAGGCTTCTAATCAAACATTCATAACACCAAATATTCTCTTTGATATAGCAATTTGAGACAGCCATTTTATGTTCTGAAAATAAAATTGATAAGACCCTTTAAGAAATTTAAGGGTTTTAGCTTTATCAGAAGAAAAATACTCATAAATGTTGAAAATTAACAAATGTGAGTTTCTTATAATTCAGTGGATGGCAGCACTGTACAAACAGTGTAGGCTGTGGTTCTTGGGCTATTTGTAGTCTTTTAAGTACATGTTCAGGGTAATCTTTTGATTTTTTTCTTGTATCTACATTAACTAACCTCTATCAGACTATATTTGAAAATAAGAATTACATTTTTTACACCTGATTTTTTTTCACATTTTCACCCAGATTTCTCACAATGCCAAATAAAATGCAGCACTTGCTTAGAAAAAATTAGGATATCTTGTTCCTTACTCGCACTCCAACATGTTTTCAAAACACAGATTAAATTATTCTAGGCTCTCACTATGTGTCCTACTTGCTTTATTGATGTAAATCACTTCATTGTATTCCTGGGAAACAGGGAAGGCAAGATTTAATGTCTAGAAATAAAAAGAGGCTGGTGAATTATTCTTAGCAATTAGAATTGTTTCAAATTTGTACGGTTGCACCAATAATCACAGGTGGACAGACAATATTAATATGCAAGATTTTAGATTGCTCCAGTCATAGGGGATGCAAAGATTTATTGCCTGACTAAATCAAGCAGAGTAACAAAACATCACATGTGATACATGGAATGAGTATGAGCTTTACTTGAGGGATCCATTATTGTATCTAAATTTGGTTTTATGTATCTACCTTACGGATATAGAGTACTTAGGAATAATGCAAAACCTATACATTTGTCTCTATATGCAAAAGCTAGTGTCTCTAACTGCATTATACCTCTTCTAGACATCAGTACTGGTATTTCATTTAACTTGTCAAAAATCCAGTGTGGTGGGGTTTGTTTCCCTTTTTCCTGAAAAGCTCTACTTGCATTTAATCTAACTCTTGCTATTTCAGGAAAAAAAACAAAACAAAACAAAAAAAAACCCAAAAAAAACCAAACCAAAACTAAAAACTATGAATGAATAGATCCTAAAGGTCTTATTGGGCCATAAGAACTACTAAATTTACAGTATTAAACCCATTCTATTTCTGTGTTATGCTATGATTGCTCTGCATGTGATCATTCAGGGGTATTCACAACATTTCTACCATACCCCAGGTACCCAAACCTGTGATTGCTCTCTCTTGCACACCCTTTTGTCTGGCAGAACACTTTCACACGCACGGTGGAGAGTTTGGTGCTTAGTTAAATCAGAAGTGTCTGGGTGCAGCTTATGGCATTTCACTTTAATTTATTAAATAATTCCTTAGGCTACTTTAAACTTCTCCAGGTTAAATTTAGTCATTTTCATATGCATTTTGATGAGTTAGCCTTCATGATGAAATCTAAGGAAGTATTTCTGTGCCCAAAGCTAGACATATGCCAGAGCATCTAGGTGATTCAGTTTTGTAACTAAACATGTTCCTTCTTAATATATAGCTTAACACGAATTCATGAATAAATTAAAAAGTAAGCTTTAAAAGTCTCTGGAAATCTGGGATTTTAAAAATCAAGTCTGCAAGTCAATTTTGCAAGGCATAGTGTAGCTATGATGTGTACTACTGAAGAGCAGGATTTGTTCATTAGATATATACAATTAATCATCTACACAGTCATCAATGGAAAGAGATTAGGCACTTCTAACCTTAAATTTGTCATTTCTTCTGGTGATTGTGTAGGAAAGATGGGGTGAGTTAGCTTTTGCAGATTCCTATCTTGGGTTCTTTAGTTACACTGGGGCCCTAAGTGAGTAGTTCAGTGTTAGTCAAGCACTGATTTCTGATGAAATTTCAGTCTAGCACAAGGGTTTATTAGAATAGCTACACTGAAAGTACTAGGGATGTTCTCTGGCGCTGAGTTCAGCTGCTGTAATGTGGCTGGTATTTTTACTATTGAACATTTATTCTAAAATGCTGCAAAGTGATAAAAACCTGATGACTAACCCCTAAACACATGAAAGAACTTTATAGAAAGCTCTGGCTGTCACTAACCTGATAAATGCTACTCCTGGGCGTAATTAAATTAAAATTCCCTTCACGGAACTAATGAAAAAGGTAAGAGATTTACTGGTATATGGACACTGTTTGAAAATAGGTAACTAGTAAAGGAAAAGAATAAAAATGGGAAAAAGTAGAAATAAGAACAGTAGACAGAAGAAGGGAAGGCAATGGTACTGTAAAACATGGGCTGGTGCCAAGGACATCATCTATTGTACTCCCACATGCAAGTCTGTTGTGCTCTGCTGCTCAAACTCACTTTCTTTTTTTCTTCCTAGAGTAACTTTCAAGACAGTCTTTATACAATCATATTTTATTGAGTCAGCTACATCAAATGTATTTTAGAAAGCTGCATGAATTCTTGCCCTATTTCAATTATTGAAGCCACAATATATTATTTAGAGGTCTGTGTGTTCATTTGTTTTAGTACAATCAATATATGTGTATCAAAGAAATGTCATTTTGATTTGAGTGCTTCTGAATAAATAGTATTACATGTTGCTCTCAAAAAGAATGTTTAGGGCTTGTAAACAATAGGTGTATTTCAAGAATCTATAAATGGCTCTTTCCTGTTTTCTATGATAGCTTAATTTCACCGCTCTCAAGGAAATGTATCCTGTGCAATATAGTTGTATGATCTAATCTCTGGGCAGTGTAAATTTAACTTGTGCTGTTTATCCTACAAACCAGGGTTTCTGTCCTTTATGTTAGGTTTTACATGCTCTCTGAGCCTAGATACTGAAATGAGAAGGGACATTGCCATGGAGAAGGTCTACACACTCAGGAGGGAACTTTCCCTTCCTCTCAGTCTGATGGGGGTTCTTTTCCTCTCTTTTGATACCTGCTTTTATTCATGTGCCAGAATGGTAGTGATGAGATTAAGCAGACCAAAAGCAATGTTTCCAGGCTTAAAGCCTTTAGGGAAATTTCAGTTCCAGTGTGCCTGTGGAAAATGGGGGACCTTTGGTGAGTAGGAGAGGAAAAGAGACTTTCTGGGCTAGTCAAACACACCAAAAGATACTGAAATTAGGAGCAAAAATGTCATGCTGGGAGGAGAGAGAGCAAAATCTAATTGGATAACTGATGGGATATAGGGATTCTTGTGGTCACTTTGACAACAAAGGAGCATTAACTTAGAGCGATATCAAACACTGCCCACTGTCCTTTCTTATGAGGGAGGATCTAGACCTAAGGCAAGCTCTTCTACTGTTACATCCCCTTACAGTCATTGTTAGTCCTGCCCTGAACAGCAATAATACGTTTTAGAGGTGGCTGTCCTATCAATTTCCATTCTATAACATCCGCTGAAAGATTTTGCTATCATTTGGAGAAAGTGATTATAATTTGTAAAATTCCTGTAGCAGGGTAGTATTTTTTTCCTAGTTTTGCTGGAACAAATCAGTTAGACTTCTAATGCGGACAATAGTGGAAGGGTAAGTCAACTTCCTTTAGTTCTCCAGTTTTCCTGGAGTAGGGACAAACTGTTAAGTACTCTGATGAAGCAGGAATAGTCCTGTTGCCCAACTCCAAGTGCATGTTCATGTACATCACACTTTCCACCTGCCTTTGCAACAAGGAGCCAGGATCCATGTAATGATGCAGCAGGTATTGCAGTGTCTCCTTAGTGTAATGTATTCTGTGAGCCATTTAGTCTTCCAGGTGAGTTGGAAGAGTGGTAAAAGTCTGTAGAAAATATTTCTGAGAAGTGTTTAGAAGACCTATAATCTTTTTCATACTGGAATGGCTTTATTGGGAATTTCCCAACCAGATTCGCTATTTTTCACACAGTTCATAAAGTGTGCAAATGTTTGGGGATTTTACCTTAAAATTATAATTAACTATGCTGAAGGGAAGCTAAAAGGTCAAACCCTGTTTTCATCTCTTAATCTCTTACTTAATAGTTCCTGTCACTTGCATCTTATTGATTATACTGAACCAAATAATTAAGGAAAGAAGCCTTTTTTTTTCTGTGAATGAATTGCAGGACTTAGGTGTTCTTTTACATCTTTGTTTTCTAGGCTTGCTTTATTTCCTTAGTCTTACTCATGTGACTTCAGTCAGTTTGAATTGCAATGTATCTTAACTTCTAATAACTTACAGAGCTAAATAATTTTTATGGTTATAGATATTTTTGAATAACAGTGATGCCTGGTATTTTATACTGAAAAGCCCTGATAGAATAGAACCCGGCCAGGAACAACAAGGGCAGCAAGAAAAGCTTCTAGAGGAATGCTGGTGATAAGAGTTAGACAATGGAAAATGTGCATCCTCTCTGGAAGGAAATGGGAAGCCTGATTACCTGGGATACGAAGAAGGCTGAAGTAATCAATTATTTGTTTCCCTCAGTTTTCACCAACAAGTGCTCCAATCTCACCGTCCAAATTGCAGAAGGCAAAGAACTGGAGAACTGGGAGAATGAGGAACCACACAGTGTAGGAGATCAAATCTGAGAATTTAAGGAGCCTCAAGGTTCACAAGTCCATGGGACCTGTTGGCATGCATCTGCAAGTTGTGAGGAATCTGACAGATAAAATTGCTAAGCCATTATTCATCATATTTAAGAACCTCTGTTCCTGGTAAGACCATGGAGCAGATCCTCCTGGAGATTGTACTAAGGTATGTGAAAAATAAGGATATGATTAGTGTTACAATCAGAGAAGTAAGAGATGCCTCTGACTGAACTAAGGTGTAAACAAGACCATATGCTAAAGACAACAATACAGATTTTATTTAATAAATGTGATGTAGAGAGATAGAAAGAAATAGAAAATAGTGCGGAGAGTGGGGGAGAGAGAGAGAGACACATCAAGAAGACAGTTCTCACCCATGGATCTGGTGGCATCCTGTTAGTGCTTCTTCACCCTGGGCTTCTCAGTGGTGGGAGTTGGAGTCATTATTCTGGGAGTACCATCTTTATACAGTTCAAGTCCTGGGTATCCATGGAGGCATATTCTTAATTTATAAGTGAAGCGAGAATGGATGTGCCTTCATTTGCATGTGAAGCAAGGATGGGAATGTCCTTCTGCATATTCTCCCTCTAAGATTTTGGGGGCTTTCAGTGGCCATTGGTGTTTGCAGATGCCATCTGTCCTAACCTTCAGGTTATCTTTGTTTGTCTAATGACACGTGTATTGACACGTGTATGAAGAGTTTCTTCCTTTTCCATAGTTTGCCACAGTGGCAAGTTTTGTCTGGATGCATTAACCAGGGTGTGCTAACCAGCTGTCACCTCTGCCAGGCATGGAATCAGCACTTTCCTGTTGCAAATTCCTCCCTTCTGTGCTTACCTCAAGTCTGCTGTGGTGGCTTATAGTATGTCAAGTTCCTTCTGTGGCCTTGACAGGGTTTGAGACAAGAAACTGTGCTCTTGAAGTCCTTACAGATGGTGATAGTCAACATGGCTTCACTGAGAACAAATCATGCCTGACATATTTGGTTGACTTCTATGATATGGTTACGGTCTTGGATGAGGGAAGATCGACTGACATCATCTCCTTGAACTTGTGCAAAGCATTTGTCACTGTCCGCCTTGACATGCTTGTCTCTAAATTGGTGAGACATGGATTTGATGGATGGACCACTCACTGAATAAGGAACTGGCTGGTCTGTCAAATGCAGAGTTGTTGACAATGGCTCCATGTTCAAATGGAGACCAGCGATGAGTAGTTCTTTCTCAGAGGTCAATACTGGGAGAAGCACTGTTTAACTTCTGTTTTGGTCACATCGACAATGGGATTCATCCTCAGAAGGTTTGCTGATGACACCAAACTCTGTGCTGCAGTTGACAGGCTGGAGGGAAGGAATGCCATACAAAGGGATCTGGACAGGCTTGAGAGATGGGACCATGTGAACTTCAACAAGGCCAAATGCAAAGTCCTGCACTGGGACAATCCCAAACAAAAATACAGGCTGGGTCTGAGACAGGTCTGAGATGGACATGAGTGTATTGGTGGACAAAAATCTTGACATGAGCTGTCAATGTGTGATAGGAGCCCAGAAAGCCAAATGTACCCTGGGCTGCCTCAAGAGCAGCATGGCCAGCAGGGTGAGGGAGGGGATTCTCCTCCTCTACTCTGCTCTGGTGAGACCCTACCTGGAGTTCTGTGAACACCTGTGGGGTCCCCATAACAGAAATTATATGGACCAGTCAGCGCAATCCAGAGGAGGACCATGAAGATGATCAGAGGGCTGGAACAGTTCTCCTATGAAAACAGGCTGAAAAAGGTGGGATTGTTCAGCCTGGAGAAGTGAAGGATCTGAGGAGACCTCAGAGCAGCCTTCCAGTAAAGAAGACCAACAACAAATCTGGTAAGGTACTTTTTACAAGGGCAAGTAGTGATAGCACAAAGGGGTTTTAAACGGAAAGAATGTTGATTAGATATTGGATTGGATATTAGTAAAATATTCTTTACTGTGGGTGTGGTAGATACTGGGTTGTCCAGAGAGGTTGTGGATGCCCCATCCCTGGATGTGTTCAAAGCCAGGTTGAATGTCGCTTTAAGTAACCTGGTCTAGTGGAAGGTGGCAGAGGGGTTCATGGCACAGGTGTTGGAACTGGGTGAATCTCTGAAGTCCCTTCCAACCCAAACTGTTTTATAGCTCTATGATTTTCTTGTAAGTATTGTTCAACAAGGAGAAATAATTCAGAGCAATGTCAGCCTGTTTTGTTTCCAAAACCTTGATGCCATATTTCAGTTATAATTCTACTAAAATGTTTTTTCTAAACGAGAACATATGTATTTTTCTTAAAAGTTAACATGGAATTCTACAAAGCTGGTGCTGCATGATCTTAAAATAATCTATGATTTGGGCTGGCACACAAATTGAAATTCCATTCCCTTCCTTCTCTATAAGAAGTCTGTGGGAGTTGTTTTGCTAGTGGAATATGTATACAATAACGGGACATACAGGAATTCACTGTTTTTGTAGTTACTCTGTTGAGTATTTTAACTGGGACAGGTTCACACCTTAGGCCAGTAGCTGACATAGCCAGCAGTATTAATTTGTTATTTATTTATTTAAGACAATGTAGTAGCCCTCATGGAAACCTTCAGGCAAATCACTCTGTCATCATTAGTCCACTGTGTGTTGTCATTAGTCCACTGTGTGTTGGCTTTGACTTGTGCTATAAATGTTGTCACCAGTATTATAAATGTTGCCTTGACTAAATCTTTTGATGTATTTAAAATCATATTTTAGGCATATAAAACAAAGGAGAAATAATATTTCCTTAGCTGAGCATGTTTTATAAGGTGAAATATCAAGGGTTGAGACTCATCAAGCAAAAGGACATTTCATCATCCACCTTCTTTTTTTTTTTTTTAATGGATCAACAGTTTTTCTTGGAGAAAAGATCCAAAAGATCTATCAGAGGAAAATTGACAGAATGCAAAATTATTAACTCAGAAAAACCTGTTCAGAAGTCATACTTCATACATTTCTTGCTCGGTTGTGAGCCAATGGTAACTGGGTAACCATGTTTTATTAAACTAATAGAGGTATTTTTTAGTAGATCCTGCTGTCCTTGCCATATGGCAACAAAATAACAAAGAACACTACTTAATGGAAGCAAGAAAACAGGGACATATGCACCTGCTCTTAGTACTGCTTCAGAGGTAAAATATTGCTACTTTTGCCAACCATGATGACATTAAATAACAGTTTTGCCATGAAAAATCAGCATTTGCTTTTTTATGGTTTAAATAAAAATGTAGTGCTGCTCTGAAAGCCTGAGACACTGTATAATTACAGAATACAGAGATGGGGACATCTTTCTTTTATCTTGTAAAAACAAAAAGCTTTTCTCTTAGCTCTTTAGGTGGAGTATTCACTGGGGTATCTTACTACAAAGTTTTGAGCATTAAAAAAGCTGTGAGTTGGAGAGATTCATATCATTAGAGCTTTGGAATCATCCCTACCTTTGGTGGTAACTTTGAAAATAAAAACACAGAAAGGAGCTCTATGTTTTAACCTCTCCACAGTACAAAGCAGCAAAACTACTCCTTTAGTTCTGCCCATTTCCCTTCTGGCTGGCATCTGACCCTGGCACTGTCCAGCCATGGCTCTCTGAGCGCAGACCACCCTGCTGCAGAAGCTAGCAGAGCTGCATGCTGTCCTGGACACTTCTCCTTCGCACGCCCACCTCAGCCATGCTGTGTCCTGACTGCTGACTGGTGCAGCTCTCTGTCTGAGTTTTGTCTCTGCAGGGGTCTTCCACTGTGCTCCAGAGGCATGGTGCAGATGTGTGGGAACCACCATGTACTTCTCAGAGCTTGTGTATCTGGCTCTGCAGCTCTGCACTTGCATCTTGTCACTTCAAGGTGTTTCACCACATACTGCAAGTTTGAGCTCTTGTGTGTGTTGAACATGTGGTATTTCACCATGGTAAGAATGCGTGGCTATACAAACTCCCAAGCGCTGAATTCAAGCTATAAACTGTTAGTATATCAAAAATGTCAGTGTGTCAAAAAGTATCAATCATGTTTCATGATGCTAAGTTCCTCTTGAAAAGAAGGAATCAGACAATTCTGCTTTCAGTCAGCTAAGCAAGGTCCATAAATGAATTTCAAAGCAAACAATGTTTCACAGCAGATGCTCTTGCTGTAATAAAAAATACACATTTCAACTTAGGACGGAAAAGCAATGTGAGAATTAATGTTTTAGGACATTCTGGATGAAAAAACCACAAACCCAAATAATTATTTGTGGACATTTCTGCCATCATACTGAGGTAATTATTGTTGATAACACATTTAAACACAAATACTATGTGTAGTGGCCCAGAGAAGCTGACTTTAGTTATGGGATGGATTGCAGCAGTACATCCCCACCAACTCAGGCTGCACTGTGATCTGAGAAATGCTCCTTCGGCCTTGGCCTTGATGAACTGCATTTGGATTAAATCCCTCTTGTATGCTACAATAAAGCTGATAAAAATCCAATACAAAAACCAATTTTCATATCCTGCTCAAACTGACCGCATTTTGTTGGTATTGTTTAGCATCTAGACTTGAAAATGAGCAGTAGATTATTGCAATCTCTTTGAGCACAGTTTATGACAAGTGATGGTTAGGGAGACTTAAAGTGTCAAAAATCAGACTCTTGTGTTTAGATTGGTTTTGCTAAGCATATTAGAAAGTCTTTTTTCCATGGCAGGGCAGTGGGAGAAATTACTTCCTAAATTACTTTTTAAATGAAATATTCTGATGAAAGCTATTAATTTTGAACATTAAAGTTCCTAATATTTCTGCAAATATTAGATTAACTCTGAAAAGCTTATTCATAAGCAGAAGTTCTTCTAATGTTTTATTTATTTGATAGATCCTATACAAACAATTAAGGAGATAATGGTTTCTCTTGCCTTGGATGGCTTGAATGAGTTTGAATTGTAAGTGGAAAAACTGTAAATTACAATGCTTTTTAAAGTTTGCTATAAAATCATCTTGGTGATGAACTAATAAGAGAAACAAGCAATCAACAGTGTTCAACTGGAATTCATTAATCTATTCCAACAGCTGAACTAGCAGGAAACCGAATTGATTTTTTGAGAATGTTGTATTTTAAAACCCATTGGAAATTAAGCTCCAAGCAGGGTATTTCCCTCTCCCCATCCCCTCCAGTGAGAAAGGGAAAAAATGGCAGAGATTATGGGTTAAGATAACAATTTTCTAGAAAAACAGCAATGAAAAAAAAAAACAGTAACAGCAACATTACTAATAACAGTACATAAAAGAGTGTGGTTACATGCAAAAAACTGCTTACAGAAGATGGACCTGGTGCTACCATAGCCAGTGACACGTGGCTTCCCGTGACAAAGGAGAAAATGGCCAATGTCGCCGCCGCTGGTGCTTTCCCCACAAGGCCAAGGCAATGAAAACCAACAATGGACACACAAGATGAACCGTTTGTGTCATGCACAAGTAAAGGAAGAAATGGGGTTGGTTCAGGGTCATGTTCCACTTTTCTTTCACTCAAAGCCACATCCTCAGTGATGAAAGGGTGGCATAAAATAAACAACATTCCCACATGGCTCCAGGCTCCAGCTCCTCATGGCAACTCTGATAAAATTAACTCCATCCTGGCCAAAACTAGGACAAACACTAAAATTCCAGCATCAGGCAATTGGAGAGACATTCCTCGTCAAAACCCCTTTAGTCATCCCATTGTAAAGGTTTTAGGCATAGCCAGCCTGAGGAAAACATCCCACATTTTGTGCAGTTTGGCTAAGGTGGCACAATGTACATGATTAGTTAAACAAAGCACAAACATTTTAAAAGGCAAATAAAATCCAGCTATCTGTGCATGTGTTATTGAGTTTGAAAAATTCTTAAAAGACTCATATGAAAATATGGCAGTTTTGATGACACTTCCTTCTGCAGCCCCACACATGGAGTACAGCCTAAGCAACACACATTTGCCACAGCTTAGGACATTGACACTCTTGTCATTCACCTCTGTGTGACCAAACCAGGCTTCTTGCCCTCACTTTTCAACCTTTTGATTTCTCTTGAGTTTTCTGGTCGATATTTTGATTACCTCACTCCCCAGATCCTATTTTCTCTCAGGTCTTCTAAGATTTCTGTGCTTGATTAGCCACGTATGTGCCTGAAGTTGATTTGTCTCAATTGCTTGTACCCCTAGTGCAGTAGAAGGAAGGTTCAGCACTTCACTTTTGAGCCAGCGACTCCAAAGAGAAGTCTAAAAGCTCAAATCAGTAATGGAAAGATATCTGACAAGGTCTATGAGGAATAAGCAAGTAATTTTATCTTTACTTTAGGATGCTATGTTTCATATTTCATCAGGAAAATGTACAATGATGCCTCAGTAAAAAAATATGTTCTCTTGTCTGCAGTCAGTGATGGTGACTTATTGCAAACTAAGAACCTTATTCCAGATACTTGAAGCCAGCAAAATGCTTTCCAGAGTCACTGGACTAGAGTGGCTATAGAGCTCATTTTTGAGTAACTACTTCAAAGACAAGTCCAAGATTTTATTATGCTGTTTACTTTCAATCTATGGTAAAGTCCTTACAATTAACCCAAAACAAAAACGACCGGATAAGACAGGACACAAGAAAAATAACTTTTGAAACAGTTGGAATAAATTAGTTTGACTCCAAAGTTTGACATAGGTCTATGGACCTGGGAACCACTCATTGCTGGCTAAGCTGGAGTTGTTCTGTCCCTGGGCCATCTGTCTTATCAAGCTATCTGAGTCTGCAGTGGCAGGGGAGGAAGGAAGGTTTCCAACATACATTCTTTTAAATAAATATATTTCCACAGGACATTATGCTTTATACAAATCAATAATTGCCTATCAGAAAACCTTTCCGCTGTAAAATATCCAGCTAGCCTTTTATTTTGAGATGGCAGGTGTTGTCTGGAAAAAAACAGAACAGTATCTCTAGAGTATGTTTGAGCTCTTCATTCAGGTGATAGCGTTCTAGTGTTCTGCCTGCTCAGGTCTTTGGGAAAAATCAATGCAAGGGAAAAATCAATACTCAAATGAGTATTACTGGCTCAGCACAGGATGTAAAATTCAGTCTCTTTGATAAGAATGTTACTGTATTTGGATTATAGTGCTCTTCACGTGGCTAAATGATGGACAGCATAGACACAATTTTAGAGTAGTGCAAAGGACATTATATCTGTCCATCTTCTGAGAAGTTGCTGCAGATGTGCCTGTGACTGGATGTCAGTGAGGTTAATCAGCTGAACCACTGGCATATGTTTATAGGAAAACTACAACTAGGGCATGGAAAACCAGCTGGAGCATAAAATGTAAAGTGCTTGCAAAGGGTCATAATTCATAATCAAATCAGAAGCAAACAAAGTTGTTAATACAGATTTGAACATGCAAAGAAAGAATAAAAAGAAGCAGACGTGGCTTGATGCATGATAGAAGCATGGAGCAGCTCAGTGCAAATGTGCACATTCCTTGCTTGTAGCTTTTCATCTTGCATGTTCTTTTTCCCTTAATGGCGACATTGAAAACTAGAGGGATACATTGTGCTATTGGCAGAATCATCCATTTCATTTCTTCAATTTCTTTTTTTTAACGTAAATAGATCAGATCCCCTTTCAGCCTCTTCTATGACAAGTGTACTAAAAATGAAGCGAGGAAGCCACTGCCTGCAATATGTCCAGAGATGTATTAGAAAGCATTCACAAAACTGAAAAAATTGACATTTTTCTGATGAATATAAGATCAGATCTGCACAAGTGGTGATGGGTTGATGTCTCACCGTACATAGCAGAATGATTTTTATGCCGAGCTGATAGGGCAAGGTTCTAGAAATGTTGTGCTTCTTTATAGATGCTACCCAAACCAAAATGCATCCTGTTAAGTGTCCTGTGCATACTGTGGAAACCTTTATGTGTATATATGAGAACAATTGCTGCCCTGTAATCCCAGTTCAAGTATCCAGACCCCTGAGGCCTTTGCATGTTGGATACAATGAAAGCTGTAGCCCTTTGCAAGCAGCCACATAGTAGAGTAAAATGCAATGAACCCTGGATGTGGGAAGAAATGTGGATGTCTAGCTCCAGATCAGAAGGCTGAAGGATCTGCTTTATTAAAACTATACTATATGACATTAATATATTATTTAAAGAGATACTATAGCATTCTACATCTTACTTTTCCATCTAACTAATTACCAAAACCCCGACTCTCTGCTGAGTCCCAGACACAGCTGGATCCAATTGGTCATTGAACACAAACAATCTTCACCAGAATCCAATCAAGCAATCACTTCAGGTAAACAATCTCAATACCACGTTCCACATGGAGAAAACAAAGGAGCAGAGATAAAGATTGTTTTCTCTTCTTCTCTCTGTGTATCCTAAGGGACAGAATTATGTCTCTCTGTCCAGAGAATGTGAATGTCACAACATAGAAGTGGATTGTAGTCTTATATTTCTTGCCAATTGCCTAGGAAACTGATAAAAGAGTCTTAAAGAGAGAATTTGTGGCTGCAAACTTGCAACCTGAAACTATACTTTTCAATAATTGCACCATAAAGGTTCTGTTTCCAAAGTCAGGCTCATTAAACAGGTGACACAGAGTGACAGGTCCTCAGCATTTCTGACACCAGGCTTCTTGCAAAGTGCCAGTGCCTTCACGTTTAGCCTCAGGCATTGAACTCAAAAGTCTGGGACCAGAGGCACACAGCATACATAAAAGTAGTTCTGCCTGAGTTCAGGAGTGCATCATCCAAGACCTGGCACACTGGCCATTCTCGTCCCTCAAATATACCAATGTTGAATATCCTTACTCAACCTAGAAGAAATCTGTGAAGCCTGGTGTACTAAAAAGTTCACCAGGTTATCTTAAATCCCTTCAGAGGCTATAAAGAAATTGAGGGAAATATTTTTGAGCAGTCATAATTTCCCTCTTAGTTCTTTGGAAAAAAACCCAGGCAGTTGTTGATAAAGAATTGAATCACATAAGGCAACTTCTGCATTTGTAATCTCTTAGTGAGTATAAATCAAGCTTTTTTTTTTTTTTTTTTTGCAAGACAGATGGATAGCAAGACAGATGGATATGAAGTCTCTATGTGCTTCACATAGTTATGCTCTTATAAATATCTTCAAATATAAATATCCAGTAGCATAAAAGAGATGGTAAAATTATTGTCACTGATGGAGAATTTAATATAGACCAGTATGTATACATGTGTATGCACACATATGCACATATGAATACACACAACAGAGTAGATAATATGTATGAATAGAAGTCAAAATTTCAGATTAAATTTTTTCAGATAGCAATTTGCTGTTAATCAGAAATCCTTTGGCAAAGAATTACTAGACCAGAGAAACTGTGGATGCTCCCTCCCTTGCAGCTTTTGAGGCCAGGCTGGATGGGACTTTGAGCAACCTGGTTTAGTGAAATATGTTCCTATCCATGGGGGAGGAGTTGGAACTTGATGATCTTTAAGATCCATTTCAGCCCAAGCTGTTTTATGATGCTATGAACCATACATTAATAAATGCTTGGTGAAGAAATAATGTATTCTTCTTGAAGAAATAATGTATTCTTCTCAGCAGCAGGATATGTACATTTATTAAATTATGATCTTCTTCAGAAGTTAATCTGAGATGCAAGTTACTGATTTTGTTGCAATAGCTAGTAAGTATCATAATTTAATGGGCAATTAAAACACATTAATTTACATTTTGAAGGCACAGAAATAATTTTTTACCTTCTGAATGAGGTTTGTAAATATGGTTTTTAAAATAAATTTCCCTAATGAAGCAACCAAATGAATATTTATATGAGTGCATACTAAATATTAAATATTACTGCAACAAGTAATCAAAACAGCTGTGGAAGGACTTATGTTTATGACTGAAGTTAACTTTTATTTTTAAGCCTATTTTAAGATCAAAGATTACAAGGTAAAGATGTGAAAGTTAGTGAAATGTACATATTTGAATTGCACTTGAAGTTTCATATTTGTGAAGGAGCTTTGATTCATATTGACAGAGACATTTGAGAGAGAGATGAAACTTTGAGATTAGTTGATCCCTTGTCTCTGACTTAAGTCAGCTGCAAAATGGCATGGCCTAGAGAAGCCGGGCTGTTCAGTCTGTTTCAGAAAAGGATGGCCCTCTCGGACATGGCATGAAGGCTGTTGGTATGTTGCCTAAAGCAGGTGCTCAGGGACCATTTCAGCACATCAATTCCTTCAGCATGTACCCTTCACTGGTGCTGCTTCTGTCCAGAGGCTGCTGGGGGTGGAACTAGCAGCTTCTCAAAAAGAAAATACTCAGATGCAGAGCCTGACTGCTGGATATGTCAGGACACAGAACTGCAGGCGATTCAGGGCAGCCACCTGAGCATTGCCTTCCACTTAACTGTAACCTCTACAAGGGCTTCCAGAGGGAACTCAGAGGCTTGCTGCATTCCTTGCAGATGTGCTTCAGTGGTCACTTATATATTCATGCTTCACCTGAATTCCCATTGCTTAATCATGGATTCCCAGGTTCATTCATTGCTTTTCCATACTCAGAAAGTCCTCTGGTATTCTGTCACTGTGAAAGCAGTGTTCCGGTTTAATCCAATTACAAATCAATTTTACAATAAGTTTAGGAGGATCAGCCTGAAGAAGAGAACAGGTCTATCCATGGTGAAGCAGCTAGGATTACAGTAGCCCTAAACTTCATTGCAATTTTTAATCCATAATATAAATTCTAGATGATTTCACCACACACTGAGTCAACTGAGATAGACTTGTGATTTAAAAATTAGGTGTCCCCTTACTGTCACACAAACAAATAGATGGGTAAAATCCTAAATCCTATTACAGGACTACTCCTATATGGTTCCAGTTGTGCTTCTCTGGACTCCAGTCACAAAATTAGGTTTGTCTCTTTAACAGCAAATTAGGTATTATTGCATACAAGTTATTTCCCATATCTCTGAAGGAAAAAGGAAACTGAAAAGAGGTAACTTTTTCTCTTATTTTTATGTTTATCAACACTTGTTTTCATTAAAATATAATTTAGGGACATCCATTGCTTTATGACTATAGCTGGTACAGCACTTTGTAAACAAAATGCATCAGAGCTGTCATCAGCTAAAGAATCCTTTAAGCAGAACTCCAAACCCTGCTTTGATATAAAGAGTCTGGCCCTGTTGCAGAAAATTTGTCTGCTAATACCATTTCTGTTACTCTTTTAGCAAAATACTGAAGGTCAAAAGCAGCATAAAATAGAAAGCATTTTGTAAAAAGTATGGATGCTTTAATAATTAATTGCTAGATATGACTTGCTCTGGTATGAGGTTGTGAAGCCCTGAAATACCAGTTCTGAAAGAAGCACCTTCCCAACATTCTCCTTTTGGAGTCTAATCTAAAATATCACAAATCAGCACTTTTCTGACCTGAATTTCCTTTTTCGGCAGCAGGAAGTTTCAGAAGCAGGAGGTTTCAGAACATTGCTATTTGAGATAATGCATATACCACAGCCTGAAAAGAATTTGATTGATTGCTTTACATAATATTTGATTACTTTTCAGTTATAAGATATGATATGGCACACCAATACACAGTATGTTTTTTGAAATCAGAGAGATGAAATGTACGGAAATAAAGGGATTAATATGTCTTCTGAACATGTAAAGCTGTCTTTAAGCTTCAGCAGAGTAATGAGAAAGAGCAGCTGGTTTTCCTTTAAAGCAGCTATGTAAAGCAACAGGTAGGATGCAGAATGTACAGAATAATCTAAAAAATCCTTACAATTCTTAAAGTTATGTTGGAAAAAATATTTAAAAATAAGTCCTCTTTAAATCTATATTCTCTAGACTTCTTTTGTGGGACATACATTCACAAGTTTCAGCTAACATTGGTGTTCCAGGCTCTTGCAGATACCTGTAGCTATTTCCTCAAGAAAGCAATTAGAGGTTTGGGGAGCTCTCTGGACAGAAAGAAGAGGAGGGGAGGGGAGGGGAAGGGAGGGGAGGGGAGGGGAGGAGAGGAGAGGAAAGGAGAGGAGAGGAGAGGAGAGGAGAGGAGAGGAGAGGAGAGGAGAGGAGAGGAGAGGAGAGGAGAGGAGAGGAGAGGAGAGGAGAGGAGAGGAGAGGAGAGGAGAGGAGAGGAGAGGAGAGGAGAGGAGAGGAGAGGAGAGGAGAGGAGAGGAGAGGAGAGGAGAGGAGAGGAGAGGAGAGGAGAGGAGAGGAGAGGAGAGGAGAGGAGAGGAGAGGAGAGGAGAGGAGAGGAGAGGAGAGGAGAGGAGAGGAGAGGAGAGGAGAGGAGAGGAGAGGAGAGGAGAGGAGAGGAGAGGAGAGGAGAGGAGAGGAGAGGAGAGGAGAGGAGAGGAGAGGAGAGGAGAGGAGAGGAGAGGAGAGGAGAGGAGAGGAGAGGAGAGGAGAGGAGAGGAGAGGAGAGGAGAGGAGAGGAGAGGAGAGGAGAGGAGAGGAGAGGAGAGGAGAGGAGAGGAGAGGAGAGGAGAGGAGAGGAGAGGAGAGGAGAGGAGAGGAGAGGAGAGGAGAGGAGAGGAGAGGAGAGGAGAGAAGAGAAGAGAAGAGAAGAGAAGAGAAGAGAAGAGAAGAGAAGAGAAGAGAAGAGAAGAGAAGAGAAGAGAAGAGAAGAGAAGAGAAGAGAAGAGAAGAGAGCCTTGCTACCCATTTTTTTTCAGTCAAAATTACAAGCAAAATGGAAGGAAGCCAAACAGAGTACAGAAAAAAAAAAATCTGCAACTTTTTCCTGCTGTCTTTACAGTCTGCATATTTTAATTGCTTTACTATCATCATGAAGAGCCATTATTACTGGGTTACAACTGCCATGTCTTGCATCCATCTCTAGTCCAGCCATGTATTTTTTTTTGGAAAAAAAAAAAAGCACAACGGGATCTATATTTTGTTTTACATGGAGAGTTGCAAATCTGAGTCTGGTTGGAAGGGGATTTCTCCTTCATGCATGCTTATAAATTACAGGGTATCTTTTCATGTAAAGCCAGGAGAACCTTTTTCTACAATTTTCAAGGGAATGGAAACCCCAGACTTTATACAATCTTTAGAGGAATCAATCTCACCCCAAACTTCAGTCTTCTGTAACTTTGAAAGACTGAGCTTGCCTAATTTGCTAAGCCAGTTTGGGAGTGGTGATTCAGAAACCCAGTTTAGGCACTTTGATTCAGTGAATGCAGAGGACTGAGCAACTGAAGTGCATGGCCCTGAGTGTGTGAGGGAGAGCACACGGGCATCTTCTGCAGTTCTCATTGCTGTGGATGAACGTAGAGGAGCTCATGGCCCAAGGCTGCTCTCTGGACTGAGGGGTGTGGGGAAAGGGAAAGCAAAGTCACCATTTGGGAATTAGCAGGTGACTGTGTCCTGTCTGTTAGACCTGTAATGACAACCATGGAAGAGGAACAGACATGAGTGAGTGCCCGGGGAATACCTGGGCCCACGGCACATCCTTCCCTGCTCTGTCTCTGCTCCAGGACATCTCCCTTCCATTCCCTGGGCTCCTTCTTAGCCTTTCAAAACAGAAAACTGAAAAACACTTCTGCAAACTCTTTACACAGTTAAGAAGTTGGACTTCTCTTGGCTTCAAAGGGATCTTCCTGTCCAAGGTAACAACTTCATCATCCAGACAAAGAAGAAACTGAAGGGTGTGTAGCAGGGTATTGTGCACATTTAACCTTTTGGAAATTGTTGGGAAGAAGACTAGTTCTCGAGCTGGTGATACATATTTTCCCTTTGGAAGAGAAATGAGCCTGTCTAGAATTCCACTTTCTGCTCTGCTTTTTTCTTTCATTCTCTGATTGTTTCACATAATTTCATCAGTGGTCTCTGGGGCAAGGCCATGAAAAAAGGAGATTCTTCTGACATTGATTTTTAAGAAGAAATTTGTTTTCTTCATCTTAATTCCTTCAAGGTGTCACTATAGGGCAGAGTTAAGGTTTTTTGGTAACTCCAATAAAATATCCTTGTACTTGGATAAAACCCATGTACAAGGAAATCCTAAATCTAATACAAGAAGCAAATCATTGTCTACATGCACCTCTACTTTTTATAATATCCTTGCTCCTATACTGGCTGATGATTTATTAACTATATCAGAGTTATTAAAAATTGAAAGACTTTGATATTGCTTTTAGTTGGTAGAAATTATACATCAGCTATTTCAGATCCTCAGCCATGCTGAAAAATTGGTCCACCATAAGGCCCAGAATTAAATTAAAATGAGGTGTAAACAGTGAATGTTGCCAGGTGACCTTCTGAAATATTTAATACAGCCTGACTTAAAGTTTATTGCTTTAAACGTGAAATGTATGTAATTTCACCCGGGCAGCATAGTCTTGAGATAAAAACCTGATGACTTTGAAAAAATAGCTTGATTTTGTACATAAATTTTGAGTGTCAGTTGCTTTTCCCTCAAGGGCTGTGTGAAGCTTATTGTTTCCTCTTGGTCTGCCCAAGTCAGGTGCTCCTGGGTTTACTTTTGATCTTAGTGTTTCTAATAACTAGTGTAAGAACTGGCTGGAAACACCACATTTCTCCTTTAAATATATCAGATTTTCATGAATTTTAAGGAGCGATTTCTCTAATTCCCCATATTTTCTTAATTTTTCTTACTGATTTTTTGTCCCCTGCCTTCCAGTGAACCCAAAACACTCTTGCAGCTTCAAGATGCCCTACAGTTCTAAGTAATCCCATGGAAGAAGAGCTGTAGTAAAAATTCTCCAGCAACCTTTGGCATTCTTTTTATTACAATAATGTGCACGAAGTTCTTTCATAAACAAAGCCCTTATATTGAAAACAAAAATATCATGAAAATTATTTGTTCCTTCTTTCCAACACTTTTATGTGGCTAGAGTGGTGTAAAGATTCTATCAGGTAGTAAAGTTTAGGTATCTAGAAAATATGGATATATATACAAAAGTATAGATATACACACACAAAATTTTCTGGGGTTTCAAGAAATTTTTTTTAGCCCTCACCCTAACATCTCCTGCCCTTTTCCCATGCTGCTGCCTGATTTCTGCCAGCACAGCTGCCAGGGCTGGCAGAGGGATCTGGCTGAAAAAGAGGGATTTTTCTTTCCTGGTTGGGATCTGACTGCCAGGGGACAGAAGAGCCCTAGAGCAGCCTGTGTGATGAGCAGAGAGCAGCTGGTCAGAAATGCTGACAGTGGGGGAACATCTGAAACCAGGAGTTGAGCCCTAATCACTGTTTCAGGATGATGTTTCTTTCCTGTGATTTACAGCCTGGAAAGCGTCTGCTGATCTTAAACAAAGACTAGCATATATTTAGTGTTTTTTTTAATCATGGTTTTGCTATTGGAATTTATTTTATGTACCTGAATACTTAAAAAAAATATTAATTAACTTTAATTAAAGATATTTTATTTAGCTTTAAGAAAGTATTTAAAAATGTCAGCACAGAGAAGCACAAATAACAAAGAAATAATGGTTAAAGGCTTTTAGCTACTAAATATTTAAATATGATTTCACTTAAAAAAAGGTCAAGTTTCCATTTGGGTAAAAAAATGCCTGAAAATAAAAGCCAGGTGGTGAGATAAAAAAAGCCAGCTGAGAAAGATATTCATAGTGAATTTTATTTCTTTCATTATGACTGAAACCCAAATATATCTATAGGCAAGCCAAATATGAAAATTTGATATTTTAATGAGCAAGTGAGGTCATTTATATGGGAAGACACATGAATCACTAACTGGATCTATCTGGTGGACTCACTGTCATTCCCTCCAAGTATGATAAAGCTGTTAAATGTATATGCCCTATTGAATTAATATGAATAACCAGTTTCATCCTAATACACATATAAAATATATTAATATTCTATTAGATTTGCTAAGAAGATTTGAAACAGAGTTTGCCTATGGTCTGAAGTATCTTTCATATGCAACTATAATTTGAAATCAAACAAACATTAATAAAGCTGAAGTTTTCAGCAGTTTTGAAAATGAGGGCCATATTTTCAAAATGATAATCACAATGTGTATGTTAAATCTTTTTGAAAAGACATTAATCTCTGATCTCACGTTCACTGCCATGTTCAATTCATCATAAAAAGGACTCTTTGCTTATAGTTATTAATATGAGGATCCACAAAGTGCCCTATTCCCTTGGGATCGATCTGAACACTCTCCTCTTTTGCATATTCACACTGCTTTGAAAGCAGTTTCAGCTGGACAGGAAACTTCTAAAGTCAATGGACTTTCTTCATTGCCAGAATTCCCTGCCCTCTGTTATTAACAATAACAGTAGCCACACAAGTTTTCATGAGTGTGGAGGACTCTGTCAAAGCAGCTTTTGGAGCACACAGATGCAGCTGCAATGAGCCCTTCTGGGGCCAGGTCACCCTTGTACGAGCACAGGAATGGCTGCTGCCAGCACAAATCCGTCACTGCAAAGAGCCCCAGGAGCTGCACAGCCCAGCTCTGTCCCCTGCTGCTGACACAGTCTTCATCTTGAGCTGTGCCCTTGACTGCTGTGTTTTCTTCTTCCTCAGCTTGTCAAGGCCTGCCATGCCTGGCTCCACTGCTTTATCCCTGCTGTTCCCTGCACTGGGCTCTGAACCTCCTGCCTGGCCACAGGCTGTTCTGTGCTCCCTGTTTCTGGTGGCCCTAAACTCATGTCCTTCTCATACTCCTGCTGCACAGGACAATGGACGGTTATCAGTGTCCTAATCTCAACATGGAATGTTTCCTATATTCAGTAAAATACATTTTATCCAGCACTGGCCTGGTGCCTAAGTGAAGCTACTGAAGCTAAAAGCAAACTAAAGTTTAAGAGAATGGAAAAGGGCACCAGGCAATCACAGCAGTTTGTTACTGGCTCATTACTTGCTCAGATCACCCCGAGACAGAGATGCTGCAGTTGCAGCAGAGAGTTCCCAGATGCAGAAGTTGGGTGTTTGTTGACAACCTGTAAAATTTTTAATGTAAATATTAATATCTGCCTTCCCTTGTGTTTGTCTTGCAGAATAAGCACTACTGACTGCTTTGTATCCACGCAGCCTCTCCAACAGATACCAATCTTTTATCAATTACCTCACTTGAATGTTTTCACTAGAACACTGCAATGTGAATTACCATTGCCTCTGTAATTGTGCATGAAGGAGAAATTATTGTTCATCTGTCCTTTCCTGAAGCCAGCACGAGAGCAGTGCTCATTTCGGTGGAATTATGTCAGCTGACCCTGCTGAAAGCCAGGTGGTGTGATTATTTTATGTGGCCAGAATAAGCTGAGTGTGTAACTGTGGTATCAAAAAGATGTCAAGACGCATACTAATAGTTTAAAGGGTGGATAAGATGTTCCCTGAGGATCCTTCAAAACTGGTATTCTATGGTATTTTATAATAGTGGTAAATTTATCAGTATTCTTATCCCCACATTAACTATAAGGAATTTAATAACTTTTGTGTTTTGCATGTGAAAGGCCTTCTGTGTTAAGGATGATTTATTTTTTCTCTTTAATGCTCCTGAGATTCCTGAACAGCTGTCAGCTGTACCAGAGCAGAAGAACATGCCTATTAACACATTGCCAAGCAGAAATTGCATTATACACCATTGAATTTGTCAGTATTTACAATTCAAATAATATAAGCATTCAGAATGGTATTGTTAATATGTGGTAAAATTTCATTTCTTCATTTATCATTTCAAAATATGATTTTGGTCTTGGTTTGGTTCATTTACTGTAACTTTACTTAAATGGAAAGCACCTACAATTCCAATTTAGTTTTATGATTTAGTTAAGAAAATGATGCCAGTCAAATACAATACTAAGATTAGTCTTAAGCAGTTCTTAAAGAACATTATGGAATATAGTTATGGATTAGAGTCCTATTTGAATAAACAGCTGCTTATGGCCCAGGTTTACCCTTGTGACCTGTCATTTCTGTTTCAATGAAGCTGGCTATCACAAATGGACTGAAAGTTGGTGAAGATGTTACATATAATATACACCAACATCATTTATGCTGTTATTTAGTCAGTACAGATGCCTGTATATCCATGACAGATACAGTGATGCCACATGATTACTTTATTCTTTTTCTTCTCAAACCACATGAATAGAGAAATATTTCTCTAGACTTTGTCCTTAACCTTCATCATCAATGAAGGAAGAGAAAAAACACTGTCCTTCAGTGGACTAGTTGGTGCTTGAAGCTTCGAACTTTGGCCAAGTTTGAAGAATGCAATCTTGGAAGTTGCCACATTTCTAAGTGATCATACATAGAGAATACAGATAACATAGAGATGCCTTTTAGACATATTGTCTAAAAGACAATACATAGAGACAGCCTGCTTGCATCCTGCAGCTCCATGTGTTTCCTCTAGTGACTGAATCCTCTGGATAATCAAAAAGTCTGTCTTGGGAGATGACCAGACTCTCTCTTAGTTTTTGTGCTGTGAAACATAGTTGTTTTATTATTAAGAAAACAAGTTATGCTATATGAGGAGAAAATGACCAATTAAATATTTTTAATTAAACTCTTGAGTTCAAAAATTCTATGCTACTATTAAGCTAAGTTGAAGCCTCATACAATCATAGAATAATCCAGGTTAGAAGTGAAGTTAAAGGATTATCTGGTCCAACATTTTGGGGGAAAGGAAGCTTCAATGAGATTACCTAGCATTGTGTCCAACTGCAATTTGAAATTGCGTCCAAAGAACATTTCCATCTACTTCAGTTTTTAAAACCATGGAAGAAGCTATCACTACCTGCTATTAATTTAAATGAAGTCAGGATTAATTAATAAGAACCAGCCCTTCATCATGGGTGCTTAGCAAGTGGTAATAACTTCTTTGGGAGGTGGTGGAATCACTGTTTCTGGAACTGTTCAAGAGGCATCTGAATGTAGCACTTAGGACTGGTTAAGGGGTGATTATAGTGTGCTGAGTTGATGGTGGAACTAGATGATTTTAAAACTCTCTTCCAACCTTGGTGATTTTGTGAAATTTAATTAAACTTTAACATTGGAGGTTCTAATTAATCATGTTTTCATTCAGGAATGTATATCCCAGCTGACAATTTTCTGAATGTCAATACACATGAACGTCATTGTGATTTCAGAACAGCTCAAACTATAGAAATTACTTAAGCTTACTCTTAAAAATTCCCTGTGGACAGCAAACTATTTATCAATTTGGTAGTCATCTTCCTGTGCATTTGAATAAGAAATTTGTGCTGCCAATTAGTCAGTTTCATAATGTTTGTCAAGATCTACTGATGAGCAATTGTGCAATAAAACCTGTTAATTATGTTTTAAAAAGTTTCAGTGTGAGAACTGGATGAAAATTCTTTTGTTATAATTCAGACTTAGGAGAGAGTGGAGCAGGATGACAGCGTCACCTGTGTACATTGCAGACAAAGCTGTGCCACCAAGGAAGTGGTTTCCACCAAGGAAGTACTCAAAAGCATTGTAACGAGAGAGAAGACAGGCTTAGCCCAGAGAGTGGTTAAGATATGAGGCACTCCCTCCTAAAAAAAAGAGAAAAAAATTTTAGGAAGCCAGACATCTCTTACTCTGAGCCTCATTAGTGGTTTTAGACATCAAAGATGCTCCACACCTAACTAAATCTGCACAGCTACGGGTGATGGGAGTTTTAACCAGTGCACCAATGGGAATTAGACCATGTACTTTGTGATGTTTAATGAAACTTAATATTTCATTTTGCTGTGTAAAATGCTATGTCAGGTTTCCTCAGTTTGGTTTTTTTTAAAGTAACACTGAAAATGTTAAACTGTGTTAAAATATCTATAATAATGTATCCAGAGGTGCTGCAGATTAAGGGCGTTTTCCTCACCTACTGTTAAACAGGGGAAACAGCATTTTTACCCAGGATTTGTCTAGTGGTTGTTGAGCCTCCCCATAGAACATCAGAAATGGTGAGGCAGAGGTGGAAAGATATTGCTGGTTTTTTCTCTACTGTGTATGAACTGGAGACAGATACTAAAAATTATTTTAGAAGCTGTAAAGATCTGAAGGAGGATTGACTGCCTTCCTATAATAGTTTTGCTACTCTCTGCTTCCAATGGTTAAAGTCACTACAGATAAATTAAGGAAATTTAATTTATTGCAGGAATACACAAAGCTTTCTAAGGATTGGATATTTACTTGGTTTCAGAAACTGCATCATTTTGAGGTTATGCTATCCCTTTACACAGCCTGTGAATGTAATTTGGAAGATTCTGGAAAGAGGAGAAATATACTTTAAAAAGTTATCTGAAAAACTAATGTTTAAATTATAAAATTGAATCACCTTTGTGAGTACTGTTGCTTGGGTTCCCCAAATTTGGACTTGACGTTTCTTTCTATCCAAACAAATTTCATGGGAAGACATAATTTTACAGCCTAAATTTTATCCAAGTGCTTTCAGAAAGGCTTAATGAAGGAGAAGCAGTGGTATATGGACATAATTGGAATTTAATAAATTTTGACATGTCTCTCAACTTATGTAACAGACAAAATATTTCCAGCAATCCAAAATTTCTATTATAAGTTTTCAGTAACATTGGAAGAAACATAGTGACCACAAAAATTGTCTGCAGTAAAGACAAGGCGGAGTGGATGCTCATTTTGAGGTTGTCCAGAACTGAATGCTTTGATTCTTTTTCACCTCTAGAAAGAGCTGGCAAAATTTGAATGTTACCCTTATATTTTGGGAAATTAAATTCTCTCTAGAAACTCCAGGTGAGAGAAGAGGCTCACTGTGCTGAGAAAAGTCTATTGTAAATATTATACAAACAGTTGAGAAAGCATATTTAAATATTTTCTGAAAGTTAATTCACATTCAGTATCTAATAGATATTTTTTAAAATAAAAATATCTAAATGAAGGTTTGAGGGAGTTAGGCCAATGTTACTAATGCTCTTTCTGTGTTCCAGTTTCAGATAGGAAAAGCTGCTCTGTGAGCTGCAGAGCAAATGTTTAGATCTACTGACTACATGTTTAGATCTACACTCATCTACTGATGTGTGGCTTACTCTCCGCAGTACTTAATTTTTAGTAGAATGACCATTAGGGTAACAAGTGCACTTTTTAGACACTTGGGTGTAACCCCATTCTTTCCCTAAAATGACTGGTACCTGTAAAGAGATGTAGCCCAATCTGTAAGGCACAAGATGGAAAGGAATAGGTCTTTCTTATCACCACCATCAAAGTACTCCAAAGAGGTAAACGCACTGCACTCATCTGTTCCTTAGGGTGCCAGGTATGAAACAGATCCCATCCTGCTAAATTGACAGGCCTGGAAGCAGAGGCTTCCACCACCAAGGAGA
The DNA here is from genome assembly GCF_048771995.1 of Taeniopygia guttata. Classification (NCBI taxonomy): domain Eukaryota; kingdom Metazoa; phylum Chordata; class Aves; order Passeriformes; family Estrildidae; genus Taeniopygia; species Taeniopygia guttata. The sequence goes on from NC_133026.1 coordinate 134,597,052, forward strand.
GGAGAGACCTCAGCCCTGTGCAGGCTGGTGCTCGTGCTCAGCAAATCCTCCAGGATGAAAGAAACTCTCAGCAAACCATCTTGTGAGAACACAGACCATCAGAAAAATGCAGTTCGTCATTGCTTGCCTCTTCTTGGCAAGGGTTCTCTTGGTGGGTTTTGATTAAAAATTGAGTGAAACTCTGGTTTTGGTACTCCCCACATATATTTTAAATAGAGTTGATCTATTTTTGTGCAACTGGAAACAACTCATTTTTAGAGCTATGGGATATAAAATATGTGAGTCATATTTGTAGAGAAATTGCACAGTCCTGTGCAGTTGAATAACTATTATCAGGTCTATTATAAACTGTATGATAAACTGTTACAAAATCTAGACAGAATAACTGTCTCCTGAGAATGAAATTTAATTAAGTACTTGGAGACAATTTGAACTGGTGGATCTTAAAATGAAATTAAAACTAATTATGAAATACTCACATAGAGTTTTGGATAAAGTGAAAAGAGAAAATTTAATTGACAAAAGGTAAATCAAGGGAATGTCCTGGGAACACATATTTTTAAATAAAACCCAAAGACAATTAGAATCTTCTGAGGTAGAAGAGAATTAACATAACATGGACAATGTCATAATTACTGTAAAAAAAATGTACCGTAAATACCTGTAAAGTGTTTCAATAATTGAAATATTCAAGTTTTTTTGAAACTGAAGATAGGTTGGGATGGCTTAAGACAGGTTCTTTAAAGAAATATTGACCTAATTTTTTTTTTTGCACAGCATTTTTTGAGTTCTGACTTGCAATGCCTTAAAGAAAGGGGTTTTCAGAATGTTTTAGAGAGATTTGTACCTGTACCATTTCAAAGTGGTGTACCTCAGAAGTGTGCCAAAGCAGTTGTCATTCCCTGGAGCATTGATCTTCTATAAGAATTTTGTGTTTATCTGTCTCCTCAAAGTGGAAATATTTTAAAATTCATTCTGGGAACAATAGTGCTTCTCTCTTCAGCTATACCAAAGTGAGTCTGGGCTGCAATCCCAGATAGCCAAGACATTGTACTGTAAAATGTACTGCAGAGCAATGTGACTCCGAGGGCTAACTCGAGAGGAAGAGTAGATTTCTTAGGATTTAGATGAAATTTCACACCTAAAGTAGTATGAGTAAGGGAGGTCTAGTCAGAAAAATCAAACCCACCATTTAGACCATCTTCACATAAACATCAAATGCTTGGCTGTCCAAAAGTTCTCTAGATGAAATCACAATAATAACTTGTGATTTGATTGTCTAAATATGATGACCCATTATTAAGGTGTCCCATAGCATCCTGTCTAACCCCCTGCAGTATTTGTTGCAAAAGTTCTTGAGTCTCATGTAACTGCTCCTGTCACATCTGCCAGTACTGTACAGATATCCTGGAGACACCTTGGATACACAAGAGCATCTCAAACAGCACCAGATCCTTCTTATCAGGCAAATAATTCAACACCTACAAGTCTGCTGACACAACAGCATTTCAAAACTAACATCAGATGTGTGATATGCGTGTTTTAAGATCTTAATTTATTGACAAATTCCATACATTGACTGGTGTAGCTCAGCTGGCTATGTGTAGGTGGCCATTAACATCTGAGGACCCTCTGGGTACCCGAAATGTTAATGAAAAGCTGCAGTTATGACACAGCTCTCTGAGAGGCCACCACTTTTGCCCGGTGACAGTGAGCAGAGAAGGGTCCCAAGAGCCCAGGTGCATCAATAAGTCTTAGTGGTCTTGACTAGCCTCACCTGAGACCTCCACCCTCACCCATGGGCCCAGAAGCATTATCAAGTGCGGATGTGAAGTTTTGTTCTCTGCCTCAGCTAAACTGGAGGGCTGTTTTTTCGCCCTGCCTGACCTTGCAGCCGAGTCCTGCCCTAGAGAGGTATACTGCTCTCTGCAATTACATCAGCTCCTTTTAGCAGTAGGTCACAAATGGCCTAAAAGCCTTTTTCAGGGGAAGCAAAAATGTAAATCCAAGGAGAATGTTTCCATGATGGTTGCTGTAAGAGTGCCTTCTTCCCAACTCTTGGGAATTCTGTCTGTCTGTGTTCAAAGGCACCTCAGAGTCAGTGAAGCTCCATTATCAAGATGGAGACTTTCTGATACAATTCCATAATGAAAAATCTGTGTTGTGAGTTGTTCAAAAGAGTAGGATGTTTCCAGCTGTCTCTGGAGCACTAGGGAATTTAAATTATAGCATTTTATCCACACCTTATGTTTGAAAATATCCTGTTTTCTTTCTTCTCAGAAGGGAATACTAAGATGTGGTTAATTCAATTCAAAATCTTCTAAACACAGTCCATCACATGATACCTGACATCCTTTTTTGTACAGCTCAAGAGTACAGTGACACCCCAATATACTTCTGCACCACAGAAACACACCTTCAGGAGTGATACAGGAGACAGTGAATGGTTCTGTTTGTTACAAGGGAGAGACAACTATGGGCTATCTTACACCACTTTTTTTTTTTTTTTTCTTTAAATAGTTCTGCAGCAGAGAAAAACATGGAGGATTATTTACAAGACAAGCTGCTGTAGCACATTGACTCAGACCCTGTGCTACTGGCAGCTGAGAAAAGATGCGCAGCCAGCACTGAATCATCTGGTTGCGAGTCTCTCCATTTGTATCCTGTCCAGCATGTTTTTGAAGCATGTCTTTAGTACAGCTGGCAGCATGACTTCCACTGGGTGCCCTTTCCCAACCACAAAGGTTGTAGAGGAACAAACCTTTAGGCTCCTAAACTCAGAAATCTGTAGGAAAATCTTCACTAAATAGCACTGCTTCTGTTCCTCAGAGCAAGCCTGGCCTTGCTGGTGGGTGTCCTTGCCCATTTTCTGGGATTCAGTAGCCCACTCTGTGCTCTTTTAATATTAGGATACAATTTCTAAATGCTGCCTTCTGGTGTCTCCTGGAAAAGGCTCCTTTTACCTTTTAGCCTGTCCATTTGGTTTTGCTTAGCTCCAGTTTTCCATCTCAGCAAGGCAGTGCTTGGGGGTATATCCTGCCATGTAAAGGAGCACAGGTTTGGGAGCTGGGAACTGGGCATGGGTCAATAGGGACAATAGACACCCTCACACGTGTTCATAAACACTGGCTGATTCAGAGTCCTTCCTCCACAGCTGGGCCAGTTGCCTGGCACCGTATGAGACCCTTTTATCCAAGGGCATTGGCTAACAGCTGTGCCTGGCTGCCTCACCAGTACAGCCAAGGGTTTTCAGTTTGTGGGGCTGCATGTGAACAAATGGCAGGTCCTTCTACTCCAGCCTTCTTTTTCTACTTTTAAGCATTATCCTCTATAGTAGAGAGAGTGCTATCAGTCCTTTTATATAAATTTAATTTCCTTTAAATTTTTCCTGTATAAGAACAGGACAATAAATTACCACAAGGCACCAACCTGTTTTGATTCAGTATCAGACTAAATGCTTCCCACTGGTGGTGCTGGTGTTTGTTAGAGTATGTGCTAAAGGCTCACCCCTTCCATGCAGAGGGACATGGGGGCAGAGGCAGTGTGGGAGTCCCAGTGTCCCAGTCAGAGACAGGAGCACCAGCCCCAGGCCCCAGTGCTGTTCCAGGAGCATCAACCCCACAGGTCGGGTGAGACCCAGCATTTTGAGTCCCCAGAGATGTGACTCTCTGGGGCCCTGCACAGACTGCTTGGGGGATTCTCTGTTCTGCAGGATGGAATTCATTATGGGATGCTGGGAGGAGCAATCTGAGGTTGTGCAAGAGGATATAAGGGACCAGCTGCCTGTGAACAGCTTGCTGGTCAGCGCATTTGTCTGGCCATGCCCTTAGCCCAGCCAGCTTGGTCTGTCCTGTCATCTCATTAAGCTCCAATACTCACTCCTTTCCTGGTGTGTGCTCTCTGTTCGCTGTGCTGGGTGTGTTTGGGGTTTGAGTGCAGCACACTGGGGTTCAGACCGTGGGCCAGAGGCCTTTGTGTCTGTGGTGCCACAGCTGGGGAGGCGAGAGCGTGGCTGCATGTGTCAGCGTGGGGCTGACCAAATATCAACCTGCTGAGCTATACGGTGCATTCTCTTTTGACCATAACAAGGCTTGGAGTGTTAAACAGTGAGGAACAAATAAATCAGGAGAAAATGCATTAGGTTTCTTAAATTTGGAGGAGTTTTGGAGTTTCACTCAGCAGGGAGCAGGAATAAGTCACTGGCAGGGAAGCTGAGCAGAGTGGTCAGTCAGGCTTTGTAAAAAAAGCTTTCTCACTCATAATATTTTTTTGTTGTTCTGATCCAGTTTAAATCACTGAATAACAGTTAAAAAATAAATTTAAAATATGGACAGTGTGACAGTTGACACCATCAATGCAAGTCCTGAGAAGAGCATGTGGTGTTTGTACCCCTTTATTTCTTGGGTGTGCTGCCAAGAAAGCTGATTCAGGTCTCCCTTCAAGGAGGGAGCCGTGCCACTGCACATGCTTGAATGAATTTGCTGCTTGAGTGCCCTCAGAACTTCTCCAGGGGACCTCCCTAAATCCCTTCTAAGTGGAAGCTGGTGATTTGAACCTGCAGGTGCTCTCAGAAATATCAGGTCTCACTTTCCTAAATTCCCCCACTGAACACTGAGCTGCCTTCTCATCAGGTCCCAGCCTCCAGGTTCCAGCATGAGGCTCCTTGGGTATGCTGGGGAGAAAGTGGAGAGGACCCTGTGCAGAGGTAGGGTTTTGCTCATCATAAAGGAGGAGCCTTGCAGAGGGAGCTTTCTTTAGCAATGACCTGTGTCCTGCTCCTGTCCCTTCCCCTGGGCAGGCTTGCAGGCTGACCTCCAGCAGGGCCTGGGGTATCAGGCTGGCACCATCTGTGTCCTATGTCTGGAGGTGACCTGGGTAACCCGGGTGGGGCAAACATGATCTGTGACTGAACCTTTTTTGATTTGTCTTTGTTCGGACCCTGTTTTCATGGGCATCAACCTTACCATTCTGTTTAGAGCTCCAGAGAGTTTCGTATCTATTTTCTGCCTGTATTTGCAGAAGTCCTGAAGCCTGGATTGGCTAACACCACTCTGTGCTGTGGTAGGTGTGTGGGCCACCTGACAGACTGAAACGTATCTGAAGACTGCAGCTGGCTCCTTCTTGCTTCATACTCATTCTTTTTTTTTTTTTTTTTTTTTTTTTTATGCAATGGGATTGCCCTAAAAGTAAAAACTACTCAACTCTCAATAAAGTGAATTAGAGGCTACAGATAAAAAGGAAACTTAAAATTAGCCCTTTAAAATCAGGTTTTAAACTGAATGCTGATTTTGTAAAAACTTGTACAATTGAGAAAGCAGGTAGAGACATGGCCAGGTTAAAGGCTTCAGAGCTGCCTGTCTTTTACCTTCTTTGCCTAGCAAAATAATGTTAAGATGCACATTAAGGTATAATTTATGAGACAATGGGTTGCATGCATTAAGGAAAGAAGCTCAAAGCTTCAGCTGTTTATTTATCTCTGACATTAAGGCAAACAAGTTCACATAATTCATAATAGAAAAAACACATTGCATTCTTATGTGAACAGTTCAATACCTAAATCTGATTTCCTTAAATGCTTTTGATTTATTTGTGTTTTTTTTTGTTTTTTTTTGTTTGGATCTTTAATTAGTTCACAATGACCTCAAGATCTGGTTAATTTTACTCTTACTTATTTAAATTAAACAGTAAATAGAAGGATAAAGTGAATTAAAGATCTTTTCAAAATACCTTGAACATTTGTTTAATATTAATGATTCTGGGTTTTTTGTAAGATCCTACAAAGAAATGCACATTGTAAGAACTCAATAGGATCTATTTTAAGAAAGGAAAAATAAACAGCAATGTCCCTCAAAACCCAAAGATTAACATACGTCAGTGATACATTCAGATAAAAATCCATAAACTTTTTTTTTGTAATTTAAGATATAGGAGTTTGTACCTCTTTTTCATGAACAGAAGTCATTATTTCAGTATGCTCACCTTTGGGATTATTGTTTTCACTCTTAAATGGTTTCATCAGCAAATTTGATTATGGCTCCCATCTGGCATTTCTTACATAATGCTATGCCTTTGCTTTAGCGCACTCATTAAGGTAATTATAAATCAAAGTAATTTCTGAAAATAAACCTGCATGCAACTACTATGTTCCTAAAACTTCATTACTGTTTGTATCTGTGGCACTGAAACTGTCAGGACTAAAGGTTCTTCACTGTTTGGCTTTTTTCCTGTTTGTTAAAATGCTCTTGCCACTTGTTATTTCAGGCTTGTTGCTCAGGCTTGTTTAGGAAGAAAAGAACAAGGTCTCCTAAATGGATTGAAAGGCATTGAAAATGCCCTACAATCCTTTTAAAAGCAAAAAAGGCTTTTAAAATCAAAGAAGTGACTGCTTTTGAATCCAGCTGTGAGATTTCCTACAGCCAGCACCTAGAGAGCCCATGACAGACAAGATAGCTATGTCAATAGTGCAGATTTCCTCAGTGGTTTTATCCAGTCCTATTCCTGGTTTCATGAGCAGCTTTACCCTTCACCTCATCCCCGTTTCCAGTTGGTAGTTTATTATCTTAAATCTGAAAAATCTTAAATCTCCCATGTTAGTATTTCCAAATGAAGTGTCCTAGAAAGAGATTGTGTGGTACACTAGCTGTTGGATAGATGGCAAAGAGAAATCCAGAAAAAATCATTTCCCTCTGGGAAAACGACCAAGTTTTGTCTAATTTTTTCTGATCTGCCTTTCAAAATGTGCTTTCACAATTTTCTCTATCCAATATTGCCATACTTTCAGATGTGAGAAGCCAGCCTGTTCTCTTCAGTCTATTTCAGTTGTCTTCTCTTTATTTTCTTCCTTTTGCCGTATTTTCCCAGTTTTCCTTTTTCCCTTTCTAACTTCTCATTTGTCTTTTGTTTTTTCCAGAACAGTAGCTCATTATTTACACTTTCATTTTCTTTATATTCCTCCTCTATTTCCCTTATCCCTTTTCATTGTAGCCATCACTGCTTCCGTGATCTTTTCATCTCATGTGCCAGATCCCCTAATTTTGGGACACTCCTAATACTGGTTTCTAATTCTTATCAAACACAATGAGTTGCTGCTCAGACCTTTCCCCTATAATTGTATTAGGGAAATTCATGACTCTCCTTGCCTTAGCCTGGCTGGCAATCTTACTTTTTTTAAGGTAAGTCTTTTGAGACAAGAGGAGCTAGAAAGCCAAAAAATTTTTATTTTATATATAAACTTTGCCTCTAAAATCTATGTCATGAATAAAACCTGAGAGATATTATGCTAATGCTCCAAAGTCTACTTCAGAGACTTTTATATGAGTCATCTTTTATTTTTGCTCTATGAATTCCTCAACTACAGCTTTGTGATTTCTGAGACCCATACCTCATGAAAAAACACATTAATAAGAAATCCTCTAGCCTCTTAGTGAGATTAATTTTCCTTTGTACCTCAGAATGGTACACTAATGTCACAAAACACTGAAACAGCAATTCCTCCACTTGCAGAAATACCTCCTTTCAAAAAATTCATCCCTCTGCCAAGTAAGCAACTAAGTCAAAGGCAATTACTGTCACCCCTCAACAACAATGTATTAATGGATGCCATCTTAAATGCATATAGGAAAATTTAATCATTGAAACTTTAATATTTTATAATGAGATTTGGGTATCAGAACCCATATACACAGACATAAGTCATTAATCACTCTGGAGATATCAAATTGAATATATATTGGACAAAAGAGCGTTATCAACAAATTTACACCGATGAAAGCTTTTGCACATAAGTTATTTATTTCTGAGACAATGCTATCTCACTCATTTGGATGAGTAATTGTAAGCAGTTTCTCTGTGAAATGCTGTTATGGTTGATGTATTTGACAGACAGAAAAGAGTAATATATTTTAATATTTCTTCTTTGTGTGGTACATTCTCATTTTCCTGTAGCTCTCATTAGCATTTCTATCTATTGTGTTTTATTTAATACTCTAATCTCTGAAGTCCTATTAAAAACAGTCCACACCACAAGTATGTATTGACATAAAAAAAGGGGGTTCTTGTTAGGTTATGCTGCTCATATTGCTAGAACAACTTTGGCTGTCAGAAGGAGACATTTCTTTGGCTAACTGCTGCCTCAGATTATATGGTCAGATGACCTTGTGGCAATATTTATCAGCTTTTAATGATCCACTGTTTTATGAACAGAGGAAGAAAACAGACAAACAAAAAGTGATGAAAGCTATATCAAAAGGTTTTCTTTCAGTCAGCTTTTAATTTACGACCTTTCAGAGCAATGAGCTGCAATACTATGTTTAAAAGAACTACTTGCAATGCACAATTTCAACTGCTTCCTAATAAATTAAAATGAATATATTTGAAGAAAGTCAAATTTGTTTCAGCTTGCTGAAGATCAGACCCATTCAGCATTTAGAGAAGTGTAATTTTCTTGAAACTTCCCAGCTCAGCAGAGATGCTCCAAAAGTCTGTCTGCATTTTTGTTTAAGAGTGGTCTCTGAACTCCCTTGAGGGCAAATTCTTAAACTATCCAACTATTTCAATCCTGTGACATGTCAATGACCTCTTATGTGTGGGCTAGGAGAGTTGGAAGCCCTGAGAAAGCTGCACAGAATTACTGCTCCTCATTGTGCCCCCTTGAATTGTGAAAACCAAAACTCCAGGCTTGGCAGGGTCCTCGTCACCTGTGGAGTTTGGTGCCTGGGCAAACACGTCTCTTCATCACCTACATCCTGGTAAATTTGTTAAACCCTTTCTAGTTCATCAAAGGACCATCTCTTTAGGCAGTGAGTTGTAAGCCAGAAAGATTGCTCTCCTGAATATAAAATGAATCTCATTGAAAGCCTTTAACAAGGGAGGACCACATGCACAACTATAGCTTCAGCCAGAAACTGCCTTCCTCTTAGATGACTAGTGGGCAGCCACTTGGGTGATAGGCAGCATCACTGCAACACTCAACACTTTTCAAGACCTTTGATTTTTACAGACAGTTTAACCTGCCAAGGGCTTCTGCTCTGCCACTGCTACCCAAATGACAAATTGAATGTTGTCAGAAGACCAAATTTTACATAACAAACTCCCACACCTTAAGAATATTAGAGTGACCATTCTAGAGAACTTAGGTATCATCTCTCAGAGTAACCAAGTGGATGTCTTGTGAAGAATATGTTACATAGAAAGGCAGTTGTACATACTGTTTTCTCTGTGTACTTCTCCAACCTCTGATTTTCAGTCTATGTTACATATATATATATATGTATATATTTAGCAATGTTTAATGGTTTTGTCTTTAACTAACTTGTCAAGACTTCTCAAATCCATCCTGCTAGAAGAAGCTTAAATGGTATTGGCCAGTGACAGACCACATAGATAGGAAATTAGATTTATATTAAGCCCTTTGGCCCCTTCCAGTGTATAGCTGCACTGATTTACCCTCTATTTTCCCAGAAGGACTCTCAGTCCAGCTGCATCTTTTTTAACCTGGTCACAGCAGCATCCATGGTCAGTATGTAAGAACACTTGTACAGATTCAATCACTATAGAATGAGCATAGAAATTGGTACAGAAGCACAAATAGAAATACTATCTGGATAAAGAATATCTCATGTTGTATGGGCATTGATGCCTTTATTTGATGCTGGTACTCTGTTACCCTTTCCTCTGTCTGGACTCGGGTTGTGGTGAGGATGAACAGTACAAAGACAACGTGGATCATGACTCCATGCTATCCACTTTGCTTTTCTCTCTGTGACAAAGCACAGCAATGGTGCAGTTCAATGCAGTCTGAATGTATCAGAGTGACTGACCCTTTCTAGGTGACAACACGCTCACACATCCACTTCTGCAAATAATTTCCCATCTACTTCTTAGTCCCAATACTTGCAGGCTCTGACAACAGTAGTTGAGCAGCGATTGTGTACAGTGGATGGGAGTTCTTGTGCCTTACTTCTCTGTGGCAGACAGTTAGCAGGCAGTGGCTCACTGCGAGTTGGCCCTGATAGCTGTGGGAAGGTGTTGCCCTGGTTCTGTTGTAAAATGTTTTTCTGTCCTCTTTTGAGTGACCACTGCATGGCAACTGCTGGCCTGTAGCCACAACCCCATGAGGGTCCCCAGTGCAGGAACCTGCAGACAGCTCTGTGCTCTGGACAGTGCCAAGTCTCTGTGAACAGGGGCAACTGTCACAAACATTTCGGTTTTCTGAACTCAGAACTGAATATTCACAATATTCAGTATTGTGGAATTAAACTTGTATGAAACTTTAATCTCCCATGGACTTCAACAATTTCCCTCTTGCTTGTGCAAAGAATAACAGTCCATGACTGTAAGGACCATTCAGTCAGAAGGTAATCCATACTCACCCTTTTTATAAATACCACATGCTTCCCTCTGTAAAGGACTCTCTCATATATCTGATTGGAGAAGATACCTGTGGACTTGGAGAAGATTCCCACTGTTGATACCCAGCAGCAATAAAACACAGACTCCAGAAAGTGCTTTTTTTAATGGACCATGAAGATTTAACTAAGTTTTTGTTGCATATGATAACAAAAGAAACCTGAAACCCAACAGGCAATTTATAGTGCTTTAGAGCCGTTAAAATCCTTCATGTATTGAGTATGTACAATATTGCATAAAGCATGACAATTTTATATGGTAAGTTTTAAATGACATTTTTCTTATTATTATGTCACAATTTCTAATCTATAAGAATAGCTCCTCATCACTGCTGATTCACTGCTAGTAACTTAGTGCCCTTTCCCACTGCTTTCCACTCACAAAAAGTAGAATAACAAGATTTTCCCATAGCCTCTAAGTATACATGTTCTCTAATCTTCACTGTTTGCCACCAATTGCAGTTGTCTGTGATATGAGAATGAGAGCTGCATTCTCAGTTAAAGAGAACAATGTAAGAGTTCAGCAGTGTAGGCAGGTAAAAAAGAATTTTCCTTTTCCCATAAAACTGTTCTCATTTTAAGAATGTCTTGCTGAGAAACATATCAATTAGATAAATCCTCTTCCCCATTTTAAACAACTTTAAACATAATTTGAAGCCATTGCCAAGAAATTCCAACTCGCTTAACATGCATGTTTAAAATAACTTTATATAGTAAAACAGAAAGTGAAATCCATCTACTATCATGTCTGTTAATCAATGCCATCTCTAATATGCTATTATGTTGTTATTGCAAAAAATGTCGTTGCAAACATATCAGTTGCCAGTCCCTGGCTAATTATTCAGTGTGGTGTGGTTTAGTGTCCCTGGAGAGGCAAATGGTTCCCTTCATGCAGCATGCATCAGTGTTCTATAACATCTCTGGTTTCTTTTTATGATATATTTAGTTCTGAAATAATTTTTTTACTCTTCATAATTACCATTTTCTGGGATCCTATCTGATCACAATATAAGCACATCCATCCCTAAGATACATTTCTGTGGTGTTAAAAAACCCAGAGGAAGGACACTACATTTATATTTTTGAATGTGTACTGAGAACATTTTTCTCCACAGTGAAATTTTTTTTTTTTTTTTTTTTTTTTTTCCAAATTAGTGTTTAAGAAGTAATTATTTTGGTATAATTACTAAAAACAAGAAAACAAACCCTTGAAAAAACTGAATTGGGGTACACTTGTGTCGTTAATTAGCCACTTGGCAGCCATCAGAAAACATTCTTTTTATTTCTATAAACAATTACTAGTATTTTAGGAGGCATCTGAGCATCCTAGTGATGAAATGGATGAACAGATACTAAAGCATAAATGTGTTTTCTGAAGTGTAACAAAATGAAAAGTTGAAGAGAAACAGAATAATTGGCTGGTTAGTTACAATACACTGCCCTTCGATGTCCACTATTGAATTAGACAAATATATTATTTCCTTTATATGTTGTATACATATCTCAGGTCTGTTTACAATTAAATATTCTAGAAATGTCAACAAGTGTTTGAGATAAACATCTCTATTTTTCTTTCCATCTGCTCTATTTAGTCCTGTTTTTAAAATCAATGTCAAATACTTAATCAGCTGCATAATCAGATTTACTACCTGAATTCAACTTTATGAGGGAACTAGTACTCAAATCAATATCTGAATCAGGAACAGAATTCCAGGTACAGACATATGCACATGAGAATATTCATTAAGCAATTGCTGTGTCACAGACATGTCCTTAACATTACCTAGAAGATTTAATTCATTCTAAGTCAACTGAAGGGATCCATTAAAGGAAGAAGAAATAAATCCTTAATAGAATGGCATAAACTCTGTGAGATATGTACATTTGCAGCACAATCAACTAATTTTCAGCAATCTTTTTTTGATTTTAATAAAAAGGGACTCATTAGAGTTGCTTGAAGTTTATAGTGAAAATTGCCAGTGTAGTTATACAATCATAAAAGTGAAGTTGGGGACTGCTTTTGTGCTTTCCTTCTTTCAACTTATTTAAGAGGTGAACAAAGATTTCTCACTGGTTTGACAGTCAATCTCCTTGTCCAAGCTTCAGTATAGTGAAAACAATATTCTTTAATCTTTTAATATTCTGGTCATATGGGCAACTTAACTTTTGAGAAAAAATCTGTACATGCTTAAGAAATATTGCAAATTTAAAAAAATTATCAAGGATGCAAATTAAGAGAATAAACCCAATATATCATAATTACCTCTTAGTTGTTACTGAGCAGGTTCAGAGCATGAAAACTCAGTCTTCTACTCCCAGCTTTTCTGTTTTTAACACATACCGTTACTGCAAATTTCAGTGCTTATTGAATTATTTATTAATTTCTTAGTGTCAATATTCACCTTGTATCAGAGCAAATGTTACCTTAAAGCAAACTAGTCTTATTTTGCTTTTAGTTTATATAGCTATGCTAATCAATATAATTAGTCTTCTATCAAACATTAGCAGGTTGAAATAAAATAGGTAGATTTGTTTTCTTGAAGACACTTCAGGTTACCTTACAGTGGAGCGATGAATTATGTCTCTCTAATGTACCATTCAAAAGCACATCCGGTGCTCATGCAGACCACAGTTCTTCTTTTCTATATCAAAGACGCCTTCTGAAGGCAATTCTAAAGCATATGTTGGACAACTGGCTTATAACACAAAAAGGAATTCCTCAATACAACAAAAAAAAATGGGACAGAAAATATAGAAGGGATTTTGAAACAACAACCACTGTTGTTTGAAAAAACAATTGTTTTTGGGTGGTGAGGTGCAGCTGACTTGAAGGAGTGAAATTCATTCTCATTTCTTTGTCTCTCAACACATGTAACATGATATTTGTCAGATTCTTGACTCTTACCATGAAGTAGGTAGTCCAGAGACTTTATCCTTTGTGTGATGCTTCATTAAGCTCCTGATGCAAACACAACAATGTTCTGTTGTGCTTGCATCAGGAGATGCAACAATTTTCCTAGGAGTGCCATCATTTACAACAGGGAACACAGGAAGGTTTGAGAGAAAACTCCTGCCTGGTGGGGCTTCAGAAAGCAGAACAGTGCTGGATGCTGAGGGATGGGTCTGGGATTGTGCAGCTGTGGACAGATAGTGCAGCATGCTGGAGCTTGTGTAGTGAAATCCGTATCCCTCCTAAATTTAAACATCAAAGTTTCACAACATTTATTTTTGTTTTGCATTGAAACATGAGTGAACTGGCTGAAAAGGAATGAAGGACACTAAAATAACCATGCTAATAGCATGGTTAATATTTTCCTTAGGATTTTGATACTCAGGGATGAAATGAAGACTAGCAGACCATCATTCCTGTAAAGCTAATGAGATCCTAGCATCCAAGGAGACTGAGGAGAATCAGAGGGAAGGAGAAGTATTCCATAAGCTTTCTTGCTTTGAGAAGTGTGAAGATACTGGAATCCTTATACAGGAAAAAAAAATCCTTTGAAGGTGGAACATCAGTGAAGGAGTCAAAGGAGGGAAAAGGCTGTGGAAAGAGAAAGTGTTTCTTAAACTGTGTGGCTTTAAGAGAAGATTCTACATAGAACACAGTGATCAATTTATCAGCTCTTAAGAAGAAATACCCCTGGAGAGGAATAATCTCCATAGTATGGCATTTTGAAAAGAGTATTATATGAATACTTAATACAGAGCATGTAAAACAAAATAGCCATTGTCTGAAATGGTTAAAGTGTTCTGTGGAGAAAAACATTGAAAAATAAATCTGATCCATTGGAGCCTATTATAACACCCATATCCTCACAGAACAGAACAGATTTGCACTCTCACTGCCATCTGGAATGGAATTATGTTAGCAGTCACTAAAAAATACAAATTAACTATTTCCTGCATTTCTATAGTGCAATGCTTCCTTTTTCTGATCATGTCTCCTGTTTGGTTAATCATGACAACTTTAAAGTCATTGTGGGAATGTCACATTTGCTTACTGTTCTGATCAGAAAGAGTAGTAATATCTGTGAAAGAGATATGTAAAATGTGAAAGATAATCCAATATGAGTCTCTCTCCAATTAAGTTGATGGCCTTTACTAAGACATAACTGTAACAGATGCTGCTTAACCTAGCTAGATTATATAGTCTTACAAATAAAATGAACATCAGGTATGCATGATCAGTCTTTTACAGGTGTTTAAAATAACATAATTAACATGCAAATCAGGAAAAACCCAGATAAAATTTAAGGATATAAATTTTTTAATTAAAGAAGTGAGCCCTCAGTAGATCATGTATTTGCTCAAATTTGTTATTACAATTACCTGTTCTCTTTTAAAACAGACCTGCATTTGATGTGCAAATTAAAAACATGAGTTTTTCTCCTTTTTGGCTATTTGCTATTTACAAGAAGTTGTGGAGTAGTTTTGCATAAATAAACTTCAGACTGAAGGCTGTTTGTGAAATGCTCACTTCAATGATTCAGTAATTGTGATTCATGTTTTGTAGCTAATCACTCAAAGCACCTGGCATTACTCCCCTCTGTAGAGCAAGATATGGAATGAGGAATGTATCATTTGGTTTTTGAATTGATGGAAGAAATAGAACTAAAGTTTATGAAAACATCAAGTTCTGTAAACTTTTTAAGATTATCTGATGCCTGATATAGTCATAAGAAACCAGCGAGGCTGAAGAAATAAGATCATAAATATTTAACCATTTGTCCCAAAAAACCCCAGAGACATGTTTTGCTCTAAATAGTCTTAAAATCTGCATTGGTGAATTCTCCTTATTCCTTAAGATTTGCAGATTTTCATCTGGTTTATTCCATGAATGTCTCCATCTGGAGGACATGAGCTACATGGAACTGGAGACAAAAAGACATCCTGTAAAACATCCAAAATAATTATGCTCAGAATAATTCCACCAAAAATTATGCATTTAATTCTTGGAATTACTTGTAGTGAGGAAGGACTCAGAGAGCTGAAGAAGAATTTTTAATTCAGTGAGCAAAACAAGAAAACAAATGAATGATTAGTTCCAGTTTAATAAGTCTTCCCAGAAAGGACCATAGCTCTCCAGCTGCAGCCCGAATAGATTGAGTCAAAGCAGTTCTAACTGGCTTCAGAGTGAAGACTTTCTCTTAAATCTGTGTGTTGAATGGTTAGACAATAAATTTATTGGTGCCAAAAATGGCTGCAAAGGAATTATTCAAATCTCCATGACTGAGTTCTAAGATGTGTCGAAACCAGAGCTACTCAATCTAAAGGTCTCTTCAGCCAATGGAGAATAACAGACAACTCTATTTTAAACATCCTATTTTAGATGAAATTGCTGCAAATAGCCATTGAGATGAGCTGTGTCAGTGTAAGGTTTTCTACACAGTGCTTATCTAGGGTTAGGGTTAGGTTAGACTGCCACTCCTGGCTATAATACTGTTCACCCATATTGAGAGTTCTGATGTGAGTTTTAAGGCAGTAGATTAGACCCTCACCTTCTTCAGACTTTTCCATCAGTACTATATAGCTGCCTCAGGCATATCAATGCCCTGAAGGAGTTAATGCCAAAATAACCCTTTATTCTAAGTTATTAAGAAAAGATAGGGGATATTACTTTCAAGTAAGATGTAGTCATCTTACTCTATGAAGACCATCTCTTCAGATTTATATAGTTTTCAGGTTGCAGATGAATGAAATATTTCTGTAGGGCATTATAGGCTACAGGTTTTGCAGAATACCCTATATGTCTTTAATGACAATCAAAATACTGATTCCACTCTGTAGATACCATAATTAAATTAAATGTTAATTTTGTCTTATTTCAGGAGGAACAGGGCCCATGTGGGTTAATAAATGTGTTGTCATAATGTTAATACATGTGTTATCATAAGTGCAATATTTCTGCACTTCTAACTGCAGAAATAACATGTCAATTTCTAACCAGATGACCTGGTGGAGCACTGCAGTTTAACCTCTTTCTCATATCTTATGTCAGTCAAGGACTAATGTACTTACACTCCAGAACAAAACATCCAAATAGCATTTCAATCAGGGAGCCTGCAATGGCAGGAAAGAAATACTGTCTGGCAAAACTTTTGTCTCTAATCACAAAACCAAGAACTGGTGTGCTATTCATGATCACCAGCATTGTTTACAGCCTTGGTTGCTGTGGTGATGGCATCACATGAATACTGCGATGGGGACTGAATTCTTCCGGCAGCACAAGTGGTTTTCAAGCAGCCTCTAATTGCTTGTTTACAAAATACTCCATAGTTTTCTGAGCACACAGCCCAACAAAATAGGAATAGACTTATAGAAAGTCTCCAGCATTGCCTTTCTGTGTACAGGAGAGAAACTGATTTCAAATTAGAGAAAAGGAAGGGAAGGGAAGGGAAGGGAAGGGAAGGGAAGGGAAGGGAAGGGAAGGGAAGGGAAGGGAAGGGAAGGGAAGGGAAGGGAAGGGAAGGGAAGGGAAGGGAAGGGAAGGGAAGGGAAGGGAAGGGAAGGGAAGGGAAGGGAAGGGAAGGGAAGGGAAGGGAAGGGAAGGGAAGGGAAGGGAAGGGAAGGGAAGGGAAGGGAAGGGAAGGGAAGGGAAGGGAAACCATCAGCTCAGTCAGGTGGTCAATGGCATCTCTGCAACCTACCCACAGATGCACAGCTGCTCAGGTGGAGTTGTGTCTCCACTTCCAGGCCCCTGAGATGCTGCATGAAAAGGATCTCTATAAGTAGCAGACCTGTTGCCCCTCTTCTTGAGCCGTGGTTTGGTGTGACTCCAAAAACATCAAGAAGTGTCAACACACTCATTGAATCAGAAACTGAGATCCAGCAGCAATGGTACCTTCCCCAGTATCCTGTCACTTCCTCAGATCTGGGTGGTACCTCTGAAACCTCTCTGCAGCATCTAGAAGGGATATAAACCTTGCTGCTAGGCAGTGTAATCCATGGATTGAGTGAGGCCCCTTGCAGCAGTTGCTGCTGCTCCTCTAAAGACATTTTGAGCACCAACGTTGGCTGTTGCCAGTCTCCTCCTTGGAAAGACAGGGTTATGCCTATCATTTTTATATAGCTTGAATAAGCATGGAAGATGCATTTTGGATGCTATGATCCCTGGCCTTAAATTGGTTTCTGGAGGTGTGGAATGGACCCAATAAATAAAGCTAATTGCCACTCTTGTGGTGTCCCTGTCCTTTCTGTCTGGGTTACACTGCATTAAACTCATGCCAGAAACAACCAGATGGTTCACTAACATAATACTTTGTTTCCTTTTACTCTCATTCCCTTATCATAATGCTAAAACTGTGTGTCAGATACCAACACTTCTCAGGTATTTAAAGCAAACCTTCCACTTAGCTTTTTCCCTTGTGTAAAATTTGCCCCAAAGGAAAAAAAATATTATTTCTACAATGTTTTTCAGGAGCCTTTCAGTGCCTGTTCCATGCGCACTGAAGTGGGAATGGAGGAGGTGAACCTGGCAGAGGTTTAACATGTTTCTGCAGGGGTTCAACTGTTCATAATGTTTTAAACAAATGCTTCATATCCTCTTATTTAAGAAAGGGGGGGGGAAGGGTGGAAAAGACTTTTAAAGTGTGAAGAATTATTAACTACTCAATTTTCAAAAAGAAAGCATACACTCTGCTCCAGTGCTATTTCTCTCACTCAAAGCCAGCTATTGTCCAGATGTATCAAAATTTTCAGGTGTTTAAATTTACACACGTATCATGGCAAACCAGAATCTGACATGATCAAATGTCTAAGGCTTGCCCAGAGTACAGAATGAAGTGAAACTCAAAAATATTAGTAGCTTGCATGGGAGTTGTTGTATGCTGGACAATTGGAAACATTTATTGTCTGAACCTGGATTTCATATTCTGGACTTGTCTTAATTCTTCTGTAGTTTCTAACTTTTTTCTCTACCTTAGCCTAGTCTCAAACTACACTTCAGTCTTTTAAGATTTTATTTCTCCTTTCAATTATTTTTACCTTTACCCAACTAAAATGTATTTTTATCTTGCTTGCCTTACTGAGGTTCTTAAATGTCTTTGCTAAAATCTTCCCTTTAATTAGCAGGTTATATTTTACCTTGCTAATTGGACACGTCTGCATGGGAAGGTGAGGAAATGAAACTGTCTGGAAAAAGAAAGTACATTGCACTGTCTATAATAGAATTTTCAAATAATGCTTTATCTCTTAACACATTCAAATTCTAGCATGTTTGTTCCCTGGGTTAGTTCAGTGGCATTGAATAGCTCCTCCCAGCTACAGGTAGGCTAGTGGGCCCTCTTCCACAGTTTTGGGGCAATTGGCTGGGAAAAATGAGGAATAGGCGAGCTGGAGACAAAGCTCTGATGTGCAGAGCAGCTCCTTCTGCCTGCATGACCTGGTCTTATTTAATGACTACTTGGTTTTATTTTGCAGACTGGATTTGGATTTCAGGATGCCATGTCAAAAGCTGAGGCTTTCTGCTCTCCATAAAGCATCTATGCTCCATAGAGCTTCTGAAACAGGCCCTGTGTGACACTCCTGTTATTACACCTGCACTGTGTTCTCCTGCTTATTAGTCCTATTACTTCACCACAGAAAACATCATTCCAGCGCGGTTCTCTGAAGGAACATGTCTCCCTGGCAAATGTAGCTCTGATCAGAGATGTGAAAATGCAGGTGAGAAAAACACATCTTTTCAGAGACTGAAAAGATGATGTGAACGGAAGCCTACCATGAATAAGTAAAACTGTCTCTACCCACCAGCTGGAAATAGACCTACAGTTTGTGATGATGCTTGTGATAGGAAATGTAAGCAGTCTTTAGTGAAATACTGAAATGTCATTGGAAAGTGACATTCTTAATACAGAAAGCTACTGTATAAATTACACTTGATGCATTTGATGCAAATTATATTTGCATTAAATATTTTGCTTACTCTAGTTTTGAATTCTAAGTATATTAAATAATTGAGAGTGAAATGCACTAGCTCTGAACCAGACTGAAATTTTGGTTATAGGTGAGCACAAGAGCTTTTTCTTTCCCTTTTTCTAAATTTTGGCTTGTGTACTGTCACATCTGCTGGACAGATGATGAGAGCATTTGCAGCATAATGCAGCCTCTGTGTTGTAGTGCTGGCCAGTGGCACTTTGTTAGCTCAGCCTGCCAGTAATTCCTTTGTGATGCTTGGCAGAAGCAAACTGGATTAATCTCCATATTGAAAGAGTGAGTCTGCATAATAGAGGCCATAATTTGGATGTTGGTTTTGGTCCCTTTTGTGGCTGAACCACATATGCAACTTTCACACATCAAAGCCTCTTATAAGAGTGTTGGCTGGGAAGTGGGCCAAATTCATCTTCTTGTAATTCCATGACATCAGTACACTTGCCAAGGGGAATATGTTACATTATTCCTACAATTAATCCCTTTGAAGGCTTTAGGACAACCTTTTCTCCTTTACACTCTCAGTTTGAATACTGGGTTTGTTTTCATGCAACACATTTGGGTGGAAGGCTCTTTAGGAAAAGGCTGTGCTTTGACTTAGTGCAACGCTTCCACAATGAGATTATGCCTCTTGGGTGGCTTTGTGGTACCAGTTCTGTGTTAATGAGGGGTCAGTTTTGACCAGCTATAAGCACACAGCTTCCAGAAATTTGGAAAACTGTGGTTCTCTGGGTTCTTAATCAAGGCCATCTTTCACCTGGGGAAAAACCAGCATACTCACTTCTTTTGACTTGGATTTTGTTTCTAGTATAGGAAAACAGAACACAGGTCTGTGGGGTAGGTTTGTCTACATTTTGACAATGAAAAGCTGTGATTGGCAATTCTTCCATCTGTTTTTTGACAATTCCTGCCAGGAAGAGAAGATGGGAAAGTTAAATGAGAACTGACAGCAGAAATAAAAAAATAGCAGAAACTGTAAATAGATTAAATCTGATCTTATTCTTTTAATTTGATGTTTACTTCTTACAAAACGATGGGTTTTTTATGTTGATCTACAGAAGAACAATGCACATATGAAGGCATATGCTTACATATGGGTCAGGGCAGAGGTGTGTATGATATACAGGACTGAATGGTAGGATGAGGTATGAATTATTAGTATGTGATCTAATTTGTGGTATGGACCTATGATGCATGTCAGTTAATAAGCTGAAAAGAATTTCCTCCTCTGCAGTAAACCATATGTTCTTCTTTTTTCATGATAAGATATGAAGACTAAAACACACAAAGTCAGTCACAAAAAGACATCGGTAAATCTCAGTTGAAGAATGTCAAATTCTTATTTTAAATTAAAACTAATTTAAATTTAAATTAATTTTCTCTTTCCTGTTCTACCTTCATTATTTTTCTTCTTGTATTTTCAGCATTAATAATGGCTTAATCTGTCTGTTCATGGTTTCAGTAGTAATAACTTTTATCACTGCAGCATCTCACACACATCAGAAAATCTGTGGAGTGACTGCATGGAGCCTGTAACTCTGGCAGCTTCCAAAGGCTGTGATAATGTTGCTGGTTCAGGACAAAAAAAATGTAAGAGTTTATGGATGTTGCTTCACTGGACAGCAGTTCTTAAACAAAGAAATGTTCATCTTGGAATGCTATTCCATAATTTGACATCTGAATTTCATAATATATTTCATATCTCAGGCTGAAAGTTTCAATTCAGAAATGTGTAACATAGGGCCAGCTGTAAAGAGTGAATTCATTAGTTATCTTTTAATTATGTCCAAGCCAGTTGCCTTTTTTTGTTATGTTGAAAAACGTGTTTAGGAAAAGTCCATTCACTGCGCTTATTTTTATGGCAATTGCAATAGGCTGGTAGTGAAGAGTCATGCACACTTTAGCCATTTTCCAGGATCTATCTCTGCTGCAGAGTTGCAAACAGAACTGCCTTTGTGAGTAAGCCATAGGAAATGAAATGCCTGTCACAGCTTGCAGGACCACACAATAATAGTACGTGACTTACAAGCACTTTTCATTTTATTGAAATCTGTACAGAACTGAGGATAATTAGAGGAAATCTTACATCTGCATGGTCTTTCTTTTCTTGACAAGGAAGAGCATTTAATTTGCAGAAGCTGTTACAAAGGCCTAGTCTTTTTCACATCATAATGGGCATTAATTAAATACATAATCTGAGTTAGATGAACACAGCTATAGACTTCTTGTAAGACCCAACCTAACTTCAAGCTATTCTAGATTCTTTTGTATGTTGTGAATCCATCTCACCAGCTGTTTCTTGGGGATCTGAGAAAGACTGGGAACAACTGAGGTTTACACTGACTAGTGTTGGGCCTGTTTTTATGACATTGGGTGGGATCCCTTCCTGATCCTCATCCCTGCTAAAGGGGCTCCTGGTGTCTGTAAAGCAAAAATGCAACATAAATAAAACATGTAATAGTACCCCAAATACCTTTAAATAGGCTTTGTTGTAAGTTTAGATTTTTTTTTTTTTGTTTCATGTAGAAATCCTATAATGGGACAGCAGGCAAAACCCACCTGCACAAAATTTCCCTCCTGTTTTTCTGTGGGAAGAGATGTGTCTGCTCAGGCTTTTCGACAATGCAAGTGAGAGGCACAGGCAAAATGGACTCTGCTCCTCCTGCTGACAGTGCCATTCTCTAGCAGAAGTGCCAGCCCTATACATCATAGTAGTTTTGGTTTTTTTTTTTTCTGAAAAGATTCTATTTCATATATATATAACAAACAACAACAAAGTAATTATAACTAAATTGTTCAGCTTAGTATTTAATTAAAATCCACTTTATAAAGGGATGACTTCAGTTACTGCCTGATCATTAGGTCAAGCTCACTATTAACCAAATTTAAATGCATCCAAACTGCTGCAGAGTCTGTGGCAGCTGTGCTTTTGTCTGGAGATGGATGTGACTTCTAGTATTTGTGTTTATATAAAAGGAAAAACTGCAATTATTACAGGGCTCATTAAAACTCTCTCAAAAAACAACAAACCCCTCCCCCCCTCCCCCCTTTATTGACAAGAGGTTGCAATTGAATAAGGCATTTCAGTCATAGAGACATAATTAACTCCAGCCCTACTCTTTGGTAAATGACCTTTTCAAGCACCCAGAGCCCTGAAGACCCCTGTCTGCAATCAGAGGTGTGACTAGAGCCTGCTCTACCTTTTTTGCAGTGAGGCTGTGTGGGGAGAGCACAGACAGCTGTGTCTGGAGACATCAGCAACAGCTGCCCTAGCACAGTTTGGATGGTGAGCATCTCAACAAAGCGTGTCCTGCTAAAGCTGTGTTTATGCATGGATACTTCAATGGAGCTTTGAGAGGACAATGCTGTAGCATATAAGAAAAACATGTCACTCATCAATCACAACAAGATGAAAATACTTGGCTATGTCAGAAAACTTAAATTACTTTACAAAAGACCTCATAACTTTCTCCCTTCCTTTTTGCTTCTTTTTATTCTCAACCATATTTGCCATTTGTGCAATACCACAAGCTCAGTTCTGACCAGCAAAATTCCTCTCTGAAGGAAAAATTGCTCAATTTACATAATTAATATCAAATCAAGTTTCAAGTTTGAAATTATTAACTTACTAACAACATATAATTAAAAGTGATCACTGAAGTATGCATTCAAGATCAAAACCATGACAAGAAGTAACACGTAAGATACTAGCAAACATGAATTTCTAAATACCTTTCTAAAACACCCCAGAACTGATCAATCCCTCCTCCCTCAGCTACCAGCACACTTGCCCCTCCTGGACACAAGGGTTTCCCAGTGTGCTGGTCTCTGCAACCTGGCCCTCCACTATGTTGCTGGAGCACCCCCAGTAACCTGTCCCTGCCCAGCACTGCACATTGCCCAGATCTCTCATCAGGCTGAGGAGGACAATCTCCCTTAACCTCCCAGCAATGCTCTGCCTAATGTGACTCAGGAAGCTGCTGCCTTTCTTCAAAGTAAAAATGAAACAATTTTAGTGATGTTTAAAATGTTTTGGTGGGTTTGGACTATGCTGGCTCAAAGGAAAAGCTGTCTCTAAGCATCTATAAACAAATATGAAAAATTTCTCAGACTGTTTACATTGTAGTCTGTGCCCCTACAAGAAGGCTGAAGAGGAACTTTTTGCCAGACAATGTAGTGACAGAATGAGGAGGAATGGCTTTAAATTGAAAGAGCTTGGTTTAAATTAAATTTTAGGAAGAAATTCTTCACTATAAGGGTGGTAAGGTTGCCCAGTGTTGGAGGGTATGGATTAAACTGTCAAGGAGGACTGTAAATCAGTCAAGTGACCATGCAGCCAGAGTGAACAGCAGGCCAGCGATTCTCTAGTATGGACCAAGTTTAAAGATGCCTGCATCTTCTTTATGAACCTTTGCTGAGGTGCTCCTTTTAGGGTCCCTCTGAAAGCAAGACAACAGGAATAAATAGACTCTGTGTTCTAACAGTGGCTTTGCAGCTGTCTCACCTGCTTGCTTGTGTCAACACACACAGCTAGAGAAACTGTAGATGTCCCATCACTGGTAGTGTTCAAGGCCAGACTGGATTGGACTTTGAGCAACCTGGTTAAGTGGAAGGTGTTCCTGCCTACACCAAGGGGTTGGAGCTAGATGATCTTTCAGATCCTTTTCTACTCCAACTGTTCTATACGTTTCCATAATTTTCACTACTACTGATTCTTGTACTAGGGAACCAAGATAATTGCAGGGCTTCTTTCTGTCTGCTGCAGCTACAACCCTTGATGTCAGTTTGTGAAAATACTTGGTGTTTAGAGCTAATATACTAAATTTTCAGCCAATGTTACCAATCATGTCTGCCAAGTTTGCTGCAGGATGGCAGAACAGAAGTGAGGACAAAAGGTAGCTTCTTGTCTTCAGTGTGATATTCTAAAGATAGCAAAGTTATATTCTTTATTTGGTGCCTTAGTCGTGGCTGAGCTGTTTCCCAAATCTGTGGTAGCACATACATGGTGTACCTTCATTTTTTTAGAGTTCTGATGTCCTGTACTGTGTATTTCTCAGTATGAATGCTCTGGTCCTTCTGTCTCTAAAAGCTGAAAGCAGAACTGGCCTTCCTCTGTAAAAAGATTTGCTAGTCTCAGCCCATAATGTGATAGATAAATATTCTGTGTAAACAACATGATTGACAATCACTACTTGGGAGACTGAATTTAAAATCAAGAGGTCTGAAAACAGAGGCCAAAGCAACTACTTGAAAAAGTCTGAGCATGTTTCTCCCATGGGCATTTCTAGGAAACTATCTCCAGAGATGGTCAAAGGAATGAATCAACGAATAAATCCCAGAATATTTCTCTCATTCTTTTGAGTCTGTCATAAAAAACACAGGATGCAATAAAGCAGCCTTTCCCTAAAGAGAATCATCTATCTGACTGCATTTCCTTTCTCAAACACAGATCAGATGCTGTACAAGACAGCACAAAAGACATTACAAAACAGCCTTCCCACAATGAAAGCTTCTTCCTAATTCTCTATAATTAGAATGACTTTTGAATGAGAAACAGACTGTACAATTTGTGCAGCCTGAGAGACTTCCTGCTCCAAAGAGCTATGAAATAATAACCTAGAGTGGGCTGCACCAGACCTTCCCCTGCACAATTAATTTTGTCTCCTGGACATCACTGAGAGTTTTGTGGTGGATTCATAGAGTATCTGGGGAGAGGAGAACACTAGGATAATAAAGTTGCTCTCTGTTTACCACAGACCATAAAGATGAGCTACAAATTTTCACACCTAGGCAATCTCTAATGGTGTCCAGCGTTTATCTTCATTCTGATCCTGGTGACAGTTGTGTGTGCTGCATTGGTCCCAAATCAAAATGCTCATCGATGCCAGCTGAAAAACCAGAAGAATAATGCAAAATCCTATTCACTTTGCATCAAGGTGCCTTGAAAATCTTGGTTGCTGCATTATGTTTATACCATTATTTACAGGGAATGACAGAAAAACACATTAATTTCAAAACAATTATTATTCAATGTTTATTAAAAGTGGGTTATTTCACCCATTCATATATGCTCAAATGTAGTTTAAGCCTTCTATGTATGTAACTAGATAAAGCTTAATAACACACAGTTAATAGTGGTATCTTTAGTGTTTATATTGCCCAAAAGAAATACAAAGTGTGAGAGGTTTGTGAATTTTTTAATTTAACCTACTAGCTGAGTTATATGCATTCTATGGCTATGTCGTAGTCTAGATTAGTGAAATTATATTAAAAAAAGCTTTATTTGCTATGAATGGTATTGGGCTGCTGGAGAGGTGGACTGTGGGAAATTGGACCAAAAATACCTTTGATTATTTTAGGTTTTTACTTTGATGACTACATAAAGTAAATATCCAGTCCAACAAGGGCTCATTTTTCCTTTGAAACAAAATATTTTAATGAAGCATTTTTCTAATAATGAATCAGTGAAGATAATTAACTTTTAAACAGTCTGGTTCACTTAGAATATCTACGATTTAATGGGAGACAGAGAAATCAGTAGTTTGTTATCTTTTACAATTACTGTTTCTCCTGTTATCCAGTGGTGACTTGAGCACAAAAACTGCTTATCTACACAAATAAGTAATGGGAATCAAAACACATGGAGAAGGCGTAGTTCAAACTAATTTTGTAAATTATTTCTGTATTGCAAAGGCTGTATTAGCTCCTGTACCTTCTGAAGCAACTACTGATGATGCTCTGTATTATGGCACTTATTTAATGACTGTTTTGTACTTTGCTATAGATCTTGCATCTCCTTGATACTTACACCTATCTCCAAATACCCATTATATATCTGGTAGCCATTTGCTTCTCTGCAAATGAGGAAATTCCAAACCCACCCCCTCCTCCCTCCCCCTCAAACCTCATGCTTCCCCAGAATAACTCTTTTCATGCAAATAGGGTAGAAGATGGGCATAAAAAAGGGGATCAAGATTAAGCCCGTTATAGGAATGTCATCCTAAATGTATTCAATATTTCACTTTCTTAGACTTCCCT
The DNA here is from genome assembly GCF_048771995.1 of Taeniopygia guttata. NCBI lineage: Eukaryota > Metazoa > Chordata > Aves > Passeriformes > Estrildidae > Taeniopygia > Taeniopygia guttata. Next base: position 134,623,421 of record NC_133026.1, read on the forward strand.
TTTCAGTTTTCCTTAATGACTTTGACTTTTGTTCTTCAAGTGCAAATACAAAAACTAGGCGTTTAAAATTCGAAACACTCCGGCAATTTTCACCAAGACTTTATTATGATACATTAGTAGGGATTTAGATTAGACAAATGCTTGCATCATTGTTTTACTTTCATGGATCCATTATTTCCCATCTCACCCAGTTCTGAAAGCAGGTTTTAGAGTTCCTTGAGAGATTTCATGTTATGTATGCTGCCTTTTGTATACAATAGATATTTTAGTCTGTCCATGTAAGTAAAACTCCATCTGGAAAAGCAAATACACTGCGTGGCAAATAATAAAAAAAGAGATACTTAATACTAAATTTCTGAAGCAGTCTATGTGCTACACAAGGTTAAATAACTTCAAAGCCAAAACCAAAAATCATCGCACCCGAAGTCAAAACCAAAATTCGTCTGCACCACTGCTCCTTGTACTTGCTCTCTCTCTGCTTTTTAACCGCAACATGTCCATGACGCTGCGCGCGTATACGTCTCTCAAATTAACATTGATATTTGAATCGCTGGATGAGTTCTTCATGAGTTTCTTTAAAGCTTCACGCTGCCTAAGAGCAGCTTCTTTTATCTTCAGTGTAAAATAACAGGCAGAAAAGCGGTCATTTATTATCGCTATTGGCAAAGCCAAAACCAGTATTCCTGATAGTATACACATAAAGGCTACTACCTTACCAATGGTAGTGTCTGGTCTAATGTCACCATAACCAACTGTTGTCATGGAAGTTGTTGCCCACCACCAAGCACCAGGGACACTTGTGAAAGTTGTGCCTGGCACACCTTGCTCAACAAAGTACTCCACAGTGGAAAATATAGAGATTCCTACAGAGAGGAAAAGAAGCAGAAGGCCAACCTCCTCATAGCACTGAGCAATAGTCATCCCAAGAGACCGCAAGCCTGAAAGACAAGAAATGCTGTCAGTCAGTTGATTCATGTAGCTGTCATTATATCTTTGCAAAACATTTTTTACTTAAAGGCTGACTGCTTTATATTTTCTTTGAATGCTGGTGAACATGTTTTAAGAATCACAGACTCAGTAACACTAGAGAGGACCTCCAAGGTCATAGAATCCAACCTTAAACTGAACACCAGCTTGTCAACTAAACCAGGTGACACATCCAGCTGTTTCATGAACACTTCTAGGACTGTGATCCTATCACCTCCCTGGACAGCCCATTTCAAAGCTTAACCACCCTTTCAATGAAGAAATTCTTCTTTATGTCCAACCTGAACCTCCCCGGCACAGCCTGAGGCTGTTTTCTCTTTTCTTATTGCTTGATGGCTGACCTCACCTGGCTACACCCTCCTTTCAGGTAGGAGGTAGAGAGCAATAAGGCTCCCCGTGAGCCTCCAAGCTGAACAACCCCAGCTCCCTTAGCCACTGCTCATATAATTTACTCTCTTGATCCTCCACCAGTTTTGTTGCCCTTCTCTGGACATGCTCCAGCACCTCAATGTCTTTCTTGTAGTGAGGGGTCCAGAACTGGACACAGGATTTGAGGTCTCCCAGTGCTGAGTACAGGGTGATAAATAGTTTCCTAGTCCATTTGGCCACACTATCCAGGCCATGATACCATTGGCCTTTGTGGACACTTGGGCACAGCTGGCTCATAACACCCAGATCCTTTTCCACTGGGCAGCTTTCAGCCACTCTTCCCTCAGCCTGTTGCACACTGCAACAGGGGTTTTTGTGATGCAAGTGCAGAACCCATCACTTGACTTTAGTGAACTTCATACTGTTGGTTTCAGCCCATCTATCCAGCCTGCCCAGATCCTTTTGCAGAACCCCCCTATATCCTCCAGCAAGTCAACTCCTCCACCCAGCTTAGTATCATCTACAAAATGACTAAAGGGTACAATCTGATTCCCTCATTTGGATCATCAATAAAGATATTACATGGGACTGGCCCCAGTACTGAGCCTTGGGGACTCCACTAGTCATTGGCCACCAACTGGATGTGGCACCATACACTAATTCTCCCCAGGGCCAGTCCTCCAGCCAGTTTTTACCCCAGCAAAGAGAGCACCTGTTCAGGCCATGGGCCTCTCCAGTTTCTCCAGCAGAATGCTGTGGGAGACAGTGTCAAAGATTTTATCGCAGTCCAGGTAGACAACATTTATAACCATTCCCTCATCCACTAGGCAGGTGATGTAGTCCTAAAAGATCAGGATGATCAAGTCTTGGCTGAACTGTCCTTTCTTAAACCCACAGCTGGGCTTGATCCCCTGGTTATCCTGTACATGCCATGTGATCACACTCAAGACCATCTGCTACATAGTCTTCCCCAGCACCAAGATGACGGCTGTAGTTCCCTGGGTTATCCTTCTGACCCTTCTTGTAGATGGGCATTACATTTGCTAACTTCCAGTTACCTGGACCTCCCGGTTAACGAAGGCCGCTCATAAATGATGGCAAGCATCTTGATAAGCTTTCCTGCCAGCTCCCTCATCACTCTAGGAAGAATCCCATGTGCCCCATAGGCCTGTGAGTGTCTAAGTGGCACAGCAGGTGACTACCTACCTCCTCTTGGATTGCAGGGGGTCTAGTCTGCTTCCCATCCCTGTCTACCAGCTCAGGGGGCTGGTTGCCATGGGGATATCCACTCTCTCTGTTAAACAATGAGGCAAGGAAGATACTAAGTACTCCAGCCTTCTCCTCATCCTTGGTGACAATGTTACCCCCACCTCTAACCAATAAAGGAGAGAGATTTTCCTTGGCCCTCTTTTTGTTGGTAATGTACTTCTAAACCCACTTTTTCCTACCTTTCACACTGGTGGCCAGATTGAGTTCTAGCTGAGCTTTTGCTTTTCTGATTTTCTCTCTACCTAGAGGAATCCTTGTACTTTTCCCGAGTTCCTCTCCTTCTTCCAAAAGTAATAAACTCTCTTTTCTTCTCTGAATTCTGGTAGCAGCTCCCTATTTATCCAGGCTGTTCTTTCTCCTTGGCTTGTCTTTAGGCATATAGGTACCTTCTGCTCCTGAGTCTTTAAGATTTCTTTCTAAAGGTATGTTCAGCCATTCTGGAGCCTTCTGTTTTTAAGGGTTGTTTCCCAAGGGACTCTCTGAACCAGTGTCCTGAATAAGCCAAATCCTGCCTGTTGGAAAGCTATGTGAGAGGTTTTGTTGACCTCTTTCCTCACTTCACCATGAATTGAAAAGACTCTTATTTCATGGTCACCATCCTCATGATGGCCTCTGACCACCACATCTCTCACCAGCACTTCTGCTGGTCTAACAAGGCACTGACTCCGGTAGGCTAAAAAGAGATGCTGCTCTAAACAGAAGCTGGGAAAAAGTGATTTACAGAAATCACTTTTTCTGTAATTTACAGAAATAGATCACAGCATCAGACTGAAAATCTGACATCATTGGTATTTTCTTAATAGAGTATAGGAATTCTTCTCATTACTTATCATTCGAACTGTAACATGTTATCGTTCAGATGATAAGTATATATATACTTACATATAATATCTGAATTATAACACATATAATTTAGATAAAATAAACTATCTCCATTTATTAATTGGCTGTAAGAGAAGATCTAGCACCACTCTACTTAAAAACACACAAAGATATATATACTTGGAGACTGAATGTGCCAAGCCTCTGTTTTCCAGCCACTGTCTTTTTCTCTTGGACTGAAGAGACCTTAGTTACCAAATTTGTGTTGCAATGTGAGTACTTAGACTCCAGTTCAGTTCACTCAATAACTTTTTCTTTAAGGACTGCTTTCAATCCCTTTATAGTTGTCACAGACTCTCTTTGACCCTTCTTCCCTCCTCCCAAGCCCTATCACTACCTTGTATCTGTAGACATCAAACAAATGGTTTTCCAGTAACAGCTGCACTTGTGCCAAACTCAAGACAACAAAGCCTCTCAATGCAAGCATGGAATCCTGTTAATAGACCATGTACTGCATCAGTCCTTTTGCCCATGAGCTGCACAGGGAGTCTGGAACCACTCTCTCTAACTCCCTATATTCCTCTCACAGCTACTGCTTCTAGGCTAGACTGCCCCACAAAAGCAAGCAGGAAAGCAAATCCAAAAATAGTGCAATAGATAAATATTGCACACATAAAGAAAGAAGATAACAGGGTACCAATTCAGTTGAGACACACAGGAGACTGAAATTATCTTTTGAATTACTCTGGATTAGTTTTTAATACTGTTCCTTAAAAATGTGAGATGTTTTCTCTAATAAATGAGAAAAACATAATGCTTATGAATTACCCTTCATGGGTATACTTCTCACTAAAGTAGTGTTTGCAAAACAGCTTACTGAGGCTCTGCTTGCAGACTTCATGTGCTCATTAGTGCTATAGGCAATTTTGATTTTTTCAACAGTCTCAAACTACAAGATGTTAACATTTCTTGCTTTTGGCTCTTTCCTTTCCCCTGCAGGTCTAATTGATTTTAGAAGTTTTATGTACAGCAAACACTGGAATTACACAGTAGAGAGTGGAGGCAATGTTGGGGTTTTCTTCCAATGCTATCTGCTACTAACTCCAGTAAAGCACTTACCCATCTTAGATTACAACACCTATGATCTGTAGAGTCTTTATTACAATGATATAGATTAAATCTTTAACACAAGGGGAATAAGATATATCAGTGCCATCTTCTCTCTGTAAATTGACTGCTTTAATATTTTGGAAACACTAATATTAGCAATGCAAAAGCTCTGTGAGATAGTTGTAAGGACACAGTTCAAATTCTCATCTTCCAAGGAAGCTAGCCCTCGCCCTGTAAAACTTTGTACTGAACAAGGCAGAAGAGAAAGTCCTTTCAGGTGAGCTAGGAAGAAAGTACAATTTAAAATTGTAGCACTTCTTTTCAAAGCAAAAATGAATATTATAAAAGCCAGGATTTGCACCTTATGATGAGTCTTGAGGTATTATAGCTAAAATAAAAAGCAAATATTTCACATAAAATAGATTAAAATAAGGAGGAAAAGAACAGTAACTGTGAACTCTTTGTATCACATGATGACATTCTAACTTTTCCTAATGTTAGTTATTCCAAGTGTTAGGGGTATGACCTTTTATTCTTAGTTCTAGTATAATCATCTAAAATTAAGATATAATTCTTCATGTCTTTAGATGAAGTCAGCAGACATTTCTAAGCAAATTTATGAATCAAGAGAAGTTACTGGACTCATTCTAAGGGGAATAAGTTGGTGTAATGACATGTATAAAGTATACTACTATGTATCACTTTGTACCTTTTAAAAATGTCTCAGAATCCTGGCACATGGCCAAATTAGGGCTGCTCCAGCATAGACACCTCAGCAAGTCTTACAGCTTCTCACAAAAACTCCTTGCCAGGAGCTGTGACAGCTTGGTTACTCATGCTTGGAAGGTGCTAAGGTGCTGTAAAGAGTTGGTGTGAGGCTGGCAAGCAGCCCCAGCCCTGGTACGAGGAAGAAGAAGCATTTCTGCCATGCAGGTCAAGTTCAATCTCTTTTGTCCAAAATGACTTGGCAATACAAGCTGATATTCAGGGGCTTCAGTTTATACAGCGTTTAAATAACCCTAAAGTTTTGACACAAAAAGTACTGAAGTTTCAACTATTCATGACTCTAGAGGCACAATGGCCTTAAATATGCTATGGTCTTCTCTCAAATATATGTTTATTGTCTTTGCAAGCAAGATGTTCATACCCTACTTCTCCTCAAGAAGTCCCTCTGTATGTGCTTCCTAGAGACCAGCAAGGCTTCCCTGAAAACATGATCCCAGGGGAAGGCAAAGCCGAGGAGCATCTGAGAACATGACAAATGCAGCTTCAATTCTACTCTTAAAGTCACTAAAATACATAATTTTGCTATATCAGAGAAGTAGTCTTGCCCCCTATCTACGCATTTTATGGACAGAGGTACTACTGATTTCTCAGTGGCTCCTTGAAGAGGTATAGTACTTTGCATAACTAACTGCACACTCACACCAGTCTAGCCTGAGTGTTTTTAAGCTCCCATCCCTCCAGTGAGCTGGCTTCAGCTTCCAAAGGGGCAGAAATTACTTTTTTCATTTTTTATTTTTATTCTTGTTCTTGTCCCACAGAAAGGGTTAAGCTGCTATTTCTTGAAAGTGAAGAAAGTAACTGTTTTTTCACCTCACTCATCCCTGCCCCTGACAGCAGGGCCAGGCTGCTGTTGTGATCCCAGCCTTGCTATGGCTCCACAAAGTACCACAGAGATGTTCTCCTTGTGGCTCTGAACACTCCTACTTGTGAAACAGAAGCTGTTGCCTGCAGACACAAATCTTCTGCTCTTGTATTCATCTTGCCACATGAAACAAGTGCCTGAAGCTTTGTCTGGTCTGAGACTGTAGGAGTTGGAGAGAAGCCTCACTGGAAGGCTCCTCTCAGATCCAAGGCAAGAGAGCAGAAGAGCTTCAAGAGTCACCCCTGAACACTGAGGTTTATCAGGACTGCCTAAGTAGATGCAAGATGGATGGTCTCTATGCATGATACATATGGGGCTCATCTTGTATTAGGAGCTGTGGTAAAGGATGTATTTAGCACATTAACAAACTTCTTTGGACAGGAGATCAGAACAGTGAGTTTCTACATTTAAAACATACAGATTTGATTTAGCATTCTGGAACTAAGTAGGCAGCAACTGACCTACCAAATAAGCACCACCATGGTGGTAACACTGCTCTGAGTGGTTTAACTTGATACATATATTGCTTCTTGCACTGGAACTGGCATTTTGATTCCAGTAAAAAGAAGACAGCACACCTCCAGATCACAATACTACATTTTCATGTAATTAATTCACTTTTACCTAACATAGTACTATTAAATTCAATGTCACTCAACATTGTGATGTAAATTGTGGTAAATACTGAATAATTAATTTAAAAATACATAAACCTAAGTGTTTAGACCATCCTTGAAAGTATGTGTACCTGAAGTTAATAGTTATATAAATATCTGAAACATCCAATTTCAAGTTGATAGAGCCGCCAAACAGCGACAGAATTAACATATTCACTCTGTAGGAGTAAATTGCAATAAAGTGGAAACTTAACTTGAATCAACATACTTTTGGGAGACCATTTTGTTAGCACAAAAGTGCCCTGATGAGATAAATTTTTTTTCTTATTTTCAAAACACAGAGAGGTTGTCATTCACATTAAAACTACCATCAAAAGTGGGTAAAAGCATTGCAAAACACCTCTACCAAACCCTGCAAAACTTGTAATGAAGCAAAACACATTGCCAGACTGAATCGTTATAAACTTCCTCTCAACTGCTTCCTAAGGGAGTGTTATGCATCAGTATAGGCATAATCTAGGGTAGAGAGTAAGATTAAGATACTTCCCAAACCACTATGATTATGCTTATGATTATGAGTAGTATCAAAGCTACTTCCTGCCACTGGCAGGCAGGTTTGCTACCCTTCAGTGGTAACAAAAATAAGACTCCTTCTGCTGCTGGGAGCACACTGTAAATCCTGCTGAATTTGGGCCAGTTCACAAAGAGGGCTCTCCAAAAATAAAATCATTCCTGCTTCATGGCTGGAAATCCTGAAAGGGCACACTGGATACATTTCAAGAACAATCATCACTGTTTTCAGAACAGCTAATATTGCAGGATAGAGATCATGATTTCCTACTAGGATTTAATTTTTCAAAGCTACTAGTGTTGGCTGAACATTTCTCCTGTAAAATTCAGCACCTTCTCCACTGATTTAGGTGGGCACATAATCAAATCAGTTTGAAAATGCCAAGACAGTTTTTATTCTTTCATTTAGCCATGCATGCACATGCCATGAAATAGTAATAAAATCAGGGGAAATGCTAGAGGAAATTAAACACTTTCCAATCATTTCCAGCTTCCTCTGATAGATTCCCACTGGAAAATGTTAACTTTTATGCCTTCCTTTCACCAGAGAGAGCAAACAAGATGGTTCACAGAAATGCATTTCACCTTCCACCCCACCACTGGCTTGCTGTTCATTGACCTGTCAGGAGTGCCAGGGCAATAAGGGCCCCAGACCACTTGGTGAACACTGGCTGAACCTGGCACTGCTGCTCTGCATTGCCCCTGCTGGGCTCCATATACCACTGGAATACCAGTGGGTTCAATGGGGCCAGAGAGGCCCTCAACCCATCACCTGCAAAGGTTCTAAACAGTTTCCTTGAAACTTTTTCCACTGTGGTTGTTTTCAGGATCTGTGACAGGGACAAAATCATGACCTAATTCTTTGCATATGCTTTTAAACAAACAAAATTGTGACAGCTGTCATTAGTGGGCCTTGGAACATACAAAAAGTCTGGGCTGATGATCTCTGCTTCTTCCCTAATAAAATCAACACACATGTATGTTTTAAAATTTATCCCATTATGAATGACTGGTGGATGATTTACAGAACGCAACACTGAGGTCTGTTTATGTAAATGTTCAATGCAAATAATATACAAAGCTTTATGAAGAGCTAAATTTTTTTGAAGAAGGCCCTTGTCACTCAATAGAACATTCAAAAGTGAGATTTTCAAAAGCCATTACTGCTAACAGATTGTGTCATGCAATGCACACACAAAATGGAGGACTTTGCCCAGGGACAACTGTTGCAGACAGTGAAATTGAGAAATAGCATAGCCATGGCCAAATATACCTGTTGAATGTCTTCCCAGCTTCAACATCCGCAGGGCTCTGAGAAGTCGCAGCACTTGGACAATGCGCCCCACATTCTCCAGTTCTTGGGAGCTCTCACCACCACACAGGCTCTCTACCAGCAGGGTGATGTAGAAAGGCAAAATAGCAAGGAGATCTATGATGTTTGCCACACTCCTTAGGAAGCGGCACCGGTCTCGTGCACACAGGAGCCTCAGGCCAAACTCCGCTGTGAACCACGCAATGCACAGGTACTCTAGGGCATCCAGCAGTGGTGGGGCCAGCCAGCTCAGCTCTACTGAAATCAAGGCCATGTTGGCAATTGACACAACAACAAAAACCATGGACAAGGTGCCAAACGTCCTGGCTGCTGCAGAGGAGCCAGGCTTTTCCAAAACTTCCCAAAGTTTCTGTCTGACATTGGGACAGAGGCTACCGGAAAAATCCTCATCTTCTTCTTGGGCATCCAGTTCTTCTGCATCTTTCTTGATGTCTAAGGCTTCACTCAGCTCTTTCCTCCTGAAGTACCTGCCCAGGAACACCCCCCAAGAGATTTTGAATACCAATAGGCAGATGCTTGTGTTGTCATTTACCATGCAAATCAGAAGAATACACATTAAAGTTTACCTTATGTGAACTCAGAAAACCCTAATATCAAGCATATGGCTTATATTGTTGAGCTCCTGCAGCATGTTTCCACTGACTGATATACTTCGATTACCCCATTTCACATCAGTGATACATTCTATATGCAGAGTAATTTTACCGATAGCGATTTATTTATATGGATCATGTTGACCACAGTAGGATCTGTGCCACGACTAACATGAATTCTTAGAAGCAATCCTGGCACAACCAGATTCTCTGTTTTTAAACACTTCTTAATTTGTTTACTTGCATGCCATTTTTATTACACTGGTCCATATTTGCAATAGCAAAGCTGAAGGCATAATTAAAGCCACGCAGTTCATGGGTGAATTTCTGATCAATACACACTAAGATGATACTGTATCTTTAGATAAATGGGCTCCCACACAAAGTGGACAAGCATTTGTACTAAGTAAAACTTACAGACTGTAAATATATATTTTGTCAGAGTAAGAGTATATTTAAAGTAGTATTTTGTCAATCATAAACATACTCAAAGTGCACTTAAAAAACCCCTTTTTTCATTCATATCTTTCTTTTTGACTGCTGCAAAGCTCAAGCTTTAGACAAAAGTGTTGTGCAATTTTGCCTTCAATACAGTCAGTCTTGCATATGTCAAAAAGGCCTGTAGCTCCATGTATCACTAAAGCAGTAGGAGCGTTGAGTTACACCTACCAGAGAAGGAAGAAAGGGATGAAAACTAGGCTCCAATTTTCTCAGCTAAAGAACTGAACCATACTAGGGTAGGATATCTCTAATATCCTTTTGGGATGGCATTACTTCTTTCTTTCTAATAATTTTGACGTAACTGCTATAGCTAAATAGCAGTTACACTCTTTAGAAAATTAATTTCTTCAATACTAAAAAATCCAAACCAGAAACATTGAATATGGTGGGAAATTAGCTGCAAATAGAATTAACAGAAACATCCTGGGGGTGGTTCAGTCAAAACCCACCTCGTTCCAAAACTGCCTGTTATAATTTGTCTCCAGCGAGCCATGTTCCCGCTGTTGCTGCCCCCTCCCTGTAAGCTGCTACATCCACGTGCAATGCTTCCTTTCATGGCTCCTCCTGGAGCCATGCCACCCACACTCAGCCTGGCAGGTGACCAGCCCCCCTTCTGCCTCTCCAGCTTGGATTTGGAAATCCTTCAAAATTAAAGTGCAGGTGGGCAGGATCCAAATCCTCCCAGCATTGTGCCTGACTCCACATCTAATCCCTCTATGATAACCTCAAACTGAATGACTGAAGGGGCATCTCTCCTTTTACAGCCTTTTCATCTCTGGTATTGTCCTTATCAACATTTTGAACTTCCAGGACCAGTTTGAAGCCACTACAGGACATCCCAGACTCTGATCCTGTTGCTGGCTCACTATCTTGACCTCACTAGCAACCTTTCTCACAGTAAATGGTAACTGTGACCTCACCCAACACATCTCCCATTTCTGACACTCATCTACTGCTAGAGCAGCACTTGGGGCTCAACTCACACAACTTTTCCTGCTACCTCACCTATCCCCACTGCTGGATCTCCCACCTGAGAGTACCTGAATACAAGTCAATGTGGAACTCATCTAGCCCACAATTCACAAGATGAGGAAGCCTCCTCTTCTCACAACTCACCGGTCTCTGCAGCAGGAATCAATGCTGAGCTCATCCAAACCCCAGTACTGGATCTCTTGCAAGAAAGAGAGTGCACAAAGCTGCTCCATCACATGCAGCCTCCCTGTCTGGTAGTAATTCAGGATGTAGTGAAATGCCTGTGAGCTCCGGTCAAAGAAGTACTCATTCTCCACAAGGTTGGCATCATCACAAAGCTCAAGGAGGCCAGAAGCCACATCCCGGGCAGCAGAGACCACGACTGCCAGTTTGCCAAGACGGGTGTCAGGGTAGCAAGATAAAGTTTGCTGGGACATCACAAAGCGGCTGCCTCCTACATTGATAGTAAAGCAGTCCAGAGAAGGGATGACCTTCTGGAGCAGGGGACCCTGCTCTTCCTCACTGGAAAAAACACTGGACTCTAGTGAACCCAGGGATGTGCTACTCCCTGGTTCCTCCAAGGATGCTTGGGAAGAAAGAGACATGCAGCAGGGAGGCGACTTCATCCTGTAGCTGCCAGCAGCAGCCCACACTCCCCAGGATCAAAATCACGACACGGCTGCAGAGAAGGCTGCCTCGCCGGCGGGGCGGCCGGGCCAGGCTCGGAATGTTGCCTCTGGCGACCGTCCCGGGGACACCGCGCCGCTCCCGCTGCCTGCGGGCGGTGCCCGGAGCTGGGCGGAGGTCAGGCGGGCGCGGCGCAGACCGGCACCGCCCGCACCCGCGAGGATGCTGCAGGAGCCCCGGTACCTGGGGCGGCGTCACCTCGTGCTGTCCGCGCCGGCACCATCCGCCTGCGACGGCCCCTCCGCTTCAGCGCTCATCTCCGGCCGCTGGGTCGGGGCAGGGGAAACCCGCCGGGACGACACAACACGGAACACCGGCTTCAGCGGCGACTCCGGACAGCGCCCGACAGTAGCCCCGGGGGCCGCCGGCCAGCCCGTCCCTCCCGCCCCGCGCTCGCTCTTCGGCCGGGGCTGCTGCGGCCGGAGCCGAGCCCCGCGAGCGGAGCGCCTGGGCAGGGCTGCCGCCCCCGGCCCGCCCGGCCGCTCCCCGCCCCCGGCCCGCCTCACCTGCCCGCCGCCCGGCTGTGCCGCCCCCGGCCGGCTGCCTCCGCCCGCTCCCCGGCTCCGAACCTGCGGCCGGCGCCAGCGCCTCTCCATGGCGGGCCCTGCGCCGCGGGGCCGGCGGGGCGGGGGGCGCGGCTGGGCCGGGCGGGGCCGCGCCCTCCCCGCGGGCCGAGCCCGCCCCGCCGCCAGCCGGGGCCGCGGGACAGCCCGGCAGCCGCAGGTGCGGCGGGAGTGCCCCGTGCCCCACCGGCGCTGCCTCGGGACAGCCCGGCGCTATCTCCGGGAGAGCCCGGCGCTTCCTCGGGACAGCCCGGCACTGCCTCCGGGAGAGCCCGGCGCTTCCTCGGGACAGCCCGGCACTGCCTCCGGGACAGCCCGGCACTGCCTCGGGACAGCCCGACACTGCCTCGGGACAGCCCGGCGCTATCTCCGGGAGAGCCCGGCGCTTCCTCGGGACAGCCCGGCACTGCCTCGGGACAGCCCGGCGCTGCCTCGGGATAGCCCGGCGCTGCCTCGGGACAGCCCGGCGCTGCCTCCGGGACAGCCCGGCGCTGCCTCGGGACAGCCCGGCGCTGCCTCCGGGACAGCCCGGCGCTGCCTCGGGACAGCCCGGCGCTGCCTCCGGGACAGCCCGGCGCTGCCTCGGGACAGCCCGGCGCTTGCGAACTTCCCCGAGCCCGTTCGCACGGGGCTCTGAGCTGTCCCTCCGCAGTGTATGTAACCCCAAACGTGTCGCTAAGCAGGTAACGTGTCCTTACTCAGACTGCTCAAGTCTCGAGTCACTCCCGTAAAGAAGTGACTGTAAACCTTGATGGGCGTGAGCGAGCCCGTTTTAACCGAGCTGCACTCAGCCTGTTTTCAAAAAATACTCTGGAATCTCTTCGTTACCGTCCTGCGCTGACTTTGTAGGTCCTCAGTTTAACAGTGCAAAAATTTAGTTCACTCTCCTCATTATACTTCCTTTTCTCCTATGAAGCAGTTATTTCTAACAAATACTTGCTTTGGAAATTCGTGCTTTCTGCTGCCTCTGACTCCTCGCGAGGGTGGGCAGCTGCCGATATTGCAGTGAAACCTCCCAGGAGGGGAAATTGTGCATGTAAAATTTGGCATTCTGTGTCATGCCACCAGCATCATGTGACATCTCACATCGCTTGTTGCATACAGCTGTGTCCAGTTATGCACATTTCTATCATTTACTTCAGAGAGGTCTCATGGAGTTTCATCTTTTGGGTACGGGGTAATCCATATTTCAAATGAAGCTGAGCTGAACGTTTATCATATTGCAGAATTGCAACACCCACAGCAACCTCTCTCTACTCAGCTCTTGCTGGCATAGAAATCTGCTTAAGTGACTGTTGGCAAAAAAATACACAGATCAGAGAGAATCCAATGGAGAATAGCAAGGGTGTAGTTTGGAAGTCATGGCCTAGGAAGAAAACACAGAGTGGGATAGCTACAGTGGAAGGGAGTGAGCATTGTGATAGTCTTCAGACATGTAAAAGGCTTCTCACAAAGACTGTTGTCTTTGGATTAATTGTGTGTGTGTAGAAGTAATGGAGTTGAGCAGCAGGAAGGATATTTAGGGCAGCCATTAGGAAAGCTTTGGTGAAGCAGTGGAAGAGGTATATTTGTGTCTGTCACAGGTCATCAATGAGCTGGCTGGACAAGGATCTGTCAGGAAGAGCAGATGTGTGGTGCTGCTTTTCCTGAGGTAATCTGGAAGGGTTGGATGAACTCGTGATACCCTTTCCAGCTCTATAATGCTGTATTTTAAGTGTATCATAAAGAAAAATACTTATTTTCATAGATGTTTCCCTTTTATTGTTTAAAACAATCAAACATAATTTAAATGAATAGACACAAGCCTATGAATTTATTTTCCTTTGAAATATCAACAACAGCTGTTTTGCATCAGGCTTTCAGGAATCACTCATTTTTAATCCAGGATTGCCACTCAGGAGTGCAGTCCCTCTGACAGATAGCACTTAAGCCAGCACTTAATTAAAAACAATAATTAAAAAAGTAATTAAAACCACCAGTCAGACCAGCATCAATGAGAAGTACCTCGGAACAGCAAGATGCCTTAATGACTGTAAGAGACCCCTAACTGTTCAGTCATTAAACTGCTTACTCAACCTCTTTTCAGGAGTCATTCTTTCCATCAGTCAGAAAGACTTTTTCAGGAATATTTTCTCCAATAGAAGGGAGATCTGAAAACACTCCCCTCCCATCATGACGATTCAAGGGACTACTTCAGATTCACTGGTGTTTCTAAGAACCCCGCTACCAGTTTTGACTTTGTCTAGTCAAAGTCAAAACTGCCTCAAATTCCTCTTTAGAACTGTAGATAATTTGTTCTTAAAATACTCTGATACATAATTTCCAGTACATGTAAGAGACCTTGAGAGATCAGGTTCATTTTTCTGTTTACTTATGTCCTTTATGGAATAATGACTGTATACAGGTATATTTCTTTCACTTGAAACTTAATTTTTTGTCTGATTATCAACTGTTCAGACCAGAGTGTTTTCTTCAAAAGAGTAGAGGAAAGCTGTATGTTAAGGATATGCTTTCCTTTAGTTTTTGCATTCTTCAATGCACTTCTCACTGCAGGAAAATGACATCAGTAAAATTCCGTTTGGAACTTCCAAACTGTAAACTCACATAATCACAATTAGACTGGAGATATATATATACGATATAGCACCTTACTTCTGAGTGCTGTTTCTCTGGTAGTTGTAAATTTAATTTTTTATTGAAAAAAGGACTTTTAGAAAACTGTTCTGGAAATTATTTTCAAATGTAACAATAATATAAAGCTGGAAGATTTCAAAGAAATGAGAAAAATGTTGTATGAGTAGAAAGGCTCAAAACCAGATGATTTATTTTTCTACTACTAGAGACAGAAGAAACAGGTTTTACTGGTGCTTATTTCATTTTCAGGGAAACTCTTAAAGGATCTGCTATTTGTCATTCCTGCTAATTTGTACATGAGAAACTAAAGTAACACCTTTCATAATTTTATCATTCCCTTGGCAAACCCTCTCAAGCAACCATATTCATACACCCCTAAAGTAGTAGCAAAAGCTGCTATAAGAGAACAAGGGGTCATTTGGTCTTAATCACTCTGCCAGTGAAATGCTGCAGCTGAAGTGAACCACAGACGTTTCCAAGGTGGTTTGGCTCATGGAATCAGTAGTGTTGGACAGAACCATGTCTGCCTGGTTCAGATCTGTGGTTCAGACCAAAGGCACTATGCTGCTTTGCCATGTCAGAATATCTGAAATGACTGAACGCTAATGACATCTGTCTGAACTACTGTTTTTACCAATGCTCCTGCTGATATTTCCCTGATGTGATATCACTGACTGAAAAAACAGATTTCATTATTTCAAGACATGGTACAAAAAAAAAAAAAAAAAAAAAAATTGATGGAATGCTGAAATATGAGTTGCAACCCAGTATGTCTGTTGTGGGAGTTGAAAAATTTACTTCAGCAAAAGAGCCAGCTGTTACAAAAACCTCTTTTATAATATGTTTTCCTGATTTTCTCTACTTGTGTTGAAAACTATGATTTTATGGCAATTGTGTACTCACTTTTTTCAGCTGGTGATATACACAAAAAAGCCAGGATGTGTAGGTCCAAACATTTGTCTTTTCAAATAGGCTTGATTCTCTTCGTACAGAAGTAGCGCTTCACAATCAAGTGATTCTTAATTACTGTAATTTCTCACATACTGTATTTCCAAATTTTTTAATATTTTAATCTCATATATTAGTCTGTTTTGGAACTTAAAATGTAAATGGTTCCCCAGTCCTTATGTAGTAGAACAGAGGGAACAACTTCATAGTTTTCAGTGGCACATGAATTTGATAAGCAGGAAGCTGCATGAAGCCTAACATGTTTAATAATTTTTCATGGTGCTGTAAATTCTCATTTGAATTAATTTGTTTCAATGTTGATAATGCTTTGTTTAAGGTTCTCCACAATTTAACTGTGTACAGGGTGAAAGATACCACTGGACTGTTTAACTGTCCTCTGTTCTGGTGTTGTGATTGCTGAATAATGGTGTCCTATTCATGTTACCAGTACCATTCATGATTTTGCTGACATCTACCATACAATAGTCTCTGGGGAAGGGATTAGTTATAATAACATTAATTTAGTTTTTATATGGATCCAAGATTTGTGAGTAAATAATCACAAGGTTAAAAATCATGAATGTTAGCAGTATCACTATTTGTCTGTGACAAATTTTGTACAAGATGCAAGTTTTGAGCCCTTAATTCAACTGCATTTAAGATGAGACATAATCTGTATCATAAACTCCCTTTCTTTCATATAGATCAAGAGTCACTCCTGCAAATGACTGCAAAGCCAGTGGTAGTGGCTACATCCTCTGTTGAATATTTCCCATTGGTTAGTGTAGTGCTCTTCAGGACCAGTTGTGGTTCTTTTACAACCTAGGTGCCTGAAGCCTGTCTTTCTTTTGTATAGTCTGAGAGCTGCTGTAATGTCACTCTTGCAATAACAGGTGAGAAAAGATTAAACCTAGAAATTCTCCAGACAACTCTCTGCTGTTTCCTTTGACAGGTGAAATAAGAGCTTATTAACACAGCTTTATTCCCCCCAGGGATATTCTGCTTTTCTTGTGGAAATGGTCCAGCTGAAACCAGCCAGATCTCACTTCCTTTGAGCTTGCTGCACGGAATAGACAGATCAGAAGTAGACACATGGTTTGGTTCACATTGTGTGAAAACAGTTTAAGAGAGTATGGAATCAGGGCTATGTTAAGAAAGCTGTTTTCGGTATCTCTGAACACTACCCACTTCCAGACCCTATTTATTTTCTTGCCTTTTACAATGTGGTAGGAAGTAAAAAAAGCATAGCTGGGGAGGTAGTTCTGTAGAGCAACTTACACATATGAGCAATTCTTTTTTCAAAGTAAGGGCCAGTTTTATATCCACCAACTATATAGGAAAGCAAGTTGCTGGTATTTTCTGATGAAACTGTAATGGAAATGGGCATTGATACATAAAACTGAGTTTGATAAAAACTATGTCTAATGCTAGGCTGGATGTTACTTTTATTCTTACTAGATCAGTGAAGGAGATTAATAAGAATAAATTTTAATTTTAGCTGCATTATTCCAAATCCCTAAAGTCCTCTGAGATGTATAAAAGATATGCAATTAGAACTGACTGTTGACCTATCTAATGCATTTTGTAGGAGCTATTACTCCATCATCCTATCATTAAGTGGGCAAGGAAGATTACATATATGTATCAAGAGGAAACAGGCCCATGCTTTTACTCTGGAAAAAAAGTCTAATAATTTACTATGCAAAATAATGCCTTATTCAAAATAAATTTTTAAATAGATCAAGGAAAGTGAAGTCATTCAACACAGGATGAAATTTTAATCAATCAATCTGAGATTTAAATTGATATTATCAGAAACAGAATAAACATTAAATGCATGCAACAATCTATATATTGCTCTTGATACTGTCCCTGCCTAGAATTACTTGTTTTATTCAGCAGCTAAGGTCACTGCTCCATTAGCCAACTAGCAAAGCTTTCTGTCTTCTCCTTAAGTAAACTTGAAATTACTTAGCCTTACATCTGAAATCTTTTAATTTGGCAAATGTCAGTTCCTTTCTGCTAGCAGTTCAGGTAAACTATGCAGCTCTTAAATCAAGTTTGTATTCATTCTTTCCTGTGGTCTGTTTCAATGATTACATTTTACTGTTTGTGTTTCTTCATTAGTTTCTCCTGTGCTAATTTCCTGCACAGACTTGCTTTCCTTCAAGACCACTCACACCTTATTATCTGAGTTATTTTTATCCTGAGTTGCAAGTGCTTATCTCAGCACACTCTAGACTGCTGGGCTTCTGTCATCAGTGCAAGAACCTGGCTGGGCCATCTGCTGGGAATTTCAAACCAAGATCAATTCTCACTGCTCTTCTTCATGAACCTTTGCTACATTTCTATGTATAACTTGGTGTTGTCAATGTTATTAAAACATCCGCACATCCACTTTTAAGTTGAATTCTTTTGAGGACTCTCAAAAGTGAAGGCTTTTGGAAGAATTTCTATTATTAGTTACTTTCTCGTTATCACTTTAGCACAGATGGAAGACAATGATCTTTTAAAATTTAAACTTCTCTCAGTCAATAAAGTCTCTACCCTTCAAAGAAACTGGCTTCTAAATCTGTGAATATTCATTGTATTATGTACCAGATCATGATCTTCCAGTAGCAAGCTGGATAACAACTTTATTTTCCCATTTATAAAATATAGAAAGTATGACAGCCAACAGCAAAGATGTCTTCTTTAAGAGTGATATGATCAGTTCCAGCCTATAAAAATATTACTTACTGTGGCTCTGACCTGGAATGTGGTCAAGCTACGTGGACCTATTTGAAAGGATCTCAGTATTAGATTGAGAGGGGCCATCATGTGCTGATTTTGGTGTTGAATTAAGCTAAAACCAGTCTGCTCACCAACCCCAAAATTAACATACTGAAAAGTGACGCAACCGGAGACATGTGGCTGTCAGTCAACTGCTTTACACTCTATGGTCCAGTCCCCTCTCATATGGTTAAATAACATATTCCTCCTTGGAGTGTGTGGAGATTCCTCCCTTGGGTAGAGATTGTCTCCCAAGAATACTCAAGGCTGAGGAAAGGAGATCTGCCCATGAGCACTGGTATGGTGAATTACATCAGTCTCTACCTAGTTGTTTCTTTTTGCTAGCTTTAATATAGTTGCTTTAATATACTTGCTCTGATATAACGCACTACCATATCCAATACAATATATAACTATTAGTTTTAGCTTTTAGACTGTACAGCAAATAATTCTAATTAAGATTTTTGCCTTGTCGTATGACATAATAAATAATTACTTTTATCAAAATAAATCTGGTTTTCCATCATTAATCCTGTGGGACAAAGTTACTTAAAATATTAATAAAGTCTGGGGCTAAGATTGAGAAGGAGTTTAGAAAGCCAGGGGTAATTTCTGCACCTCATGACTCAGCAGAAGGGGTTCTCTAATAAACTTTGAAGCTTCCACTCCCACCTGTGACACTTATAAATTAGTAACAATCTCTAAGCAATTTGTTTTAGGCAAAACTAGGCATTGTTTGAGAATTTGTATAACATAATCAAGTTATCAACCTCAGGCCACTTTAAAATATTGAGTCATTCATAAAAACTTTTTATTATAATAACTTATATCTGTATGTTGTGGTGGGTGGTGTTCAGAGTGCCATGACCTTCCCAAAGAAGTGTCTTGAAAAAGACCTCGGGGGCACAGGCGCGTCTGTGCTCACGCCGGGTAATTTCAGCTCTTTGATGTTCTAGTGATGCAGAAGGAGAGACGGGGGGAGAGCCTTTATTAAGCTTCTTCCACAAAGGGATTCAGACCCAAAGACCCTCTCAGGCAGGGAAAGCAAGGGTTTATATATGGATTGTGAGGGGTGGGGCAGAACACCAGGGCCAATTGGATGAGGGCACAGGGGTGGAGCGAGGGAGAAGGGCCAGTGGGATACATTGAATCTGCATGTCACAGCAAGGCATGCTGGGAGAAGCCTTTTTTCTAACCCTAACAAAGGTGGTTATCACTTGAGGGGTTTTCCCTCCAGGGGAGTGTTGTCAATTCTTTCCCTGTTGGCCCACCGGCCTCCACATCTGTACTAATGGAAAAACATCCAATCCATCTGTCTGTGTAATTAACAATTTATTGCGCCACTGAACAGGCAGAATAGGTCAGTGTCTAAAAACAAAAAGAAAACCAGTACAGGCATGTCTTCATACAGAGGGAAACATCATCATGGAAATAACTTGAAATAATTTTATTCAGTGCAAAAGAGAAACGTGTTCAGGCACCTTCATCTCTGCTGAATTTCACTGGTGTTTTCTTTGCTCCACAATCCTTCCATTTATATTTTAGGTTTTGAATAATTTCCTTTCACCTAATAATGCAAAACCCCATACTTGGCCTAGTTTGTAAGATGACTGTTCACCATCTTTTCAGTCATCCAAATTATCGCAAAAACCTTAAATTTACAAAATTAATTTTGGTAAATTGACCTCACATATATCCTTTAGCTAGATTAATTACTTTTGTAAGAGGAATTGTGGTTGTTAAGTGGTGATTATGTGTAAACTGACTTCCTGTGTGACTGACAGCATAATTGATCAACTGCCTGCCTATGAGAAGCAGAGATTTCTTTTTCCTGCCAGCCTCCTTTAACCTCTTCAGTCAAAGAAGAGAAATAGAAGATTCAAAGAAGCAATTAATTATTTGTTGTACACACATCTGCTTTCAGATGGGATGAATCCTCACCAAAGTCCATTTGTCTGCCCTGGTGGAAAGGGAAGGCTAGACAACAGTTCAGATAAATTATTAACACTATAGGTGTCTATTGTTGGAAAGGATGAACCCCCCTCTCCCTACATCTATGATTTGTCAGATGAATCTGACCCCAGAGTTTTTTACTATTTTTATTATTTTTTGGTGAAAAAATATATAAGTATATAATAGACTTATATAAGTCTAGTTATTAGTTCTTATCAACAAAAGCATTTATTATTTCTTGTTATTTGTAATTATCTGTTTATTAACAAGTATCATACACTTGTTTAGATAAATTTAGAAAGCATTTAGCACTTAGAAAGTGCATTGTATTTTTGACATAACATAATTTGTTCTGCATGTCACAAATAATTTTAGAAATGTGGTATTTGGTTAGTCCTCACAACATTACTGTGAAATAGGTAAGTACCATTATAATTAATTACAGTTAATTGCTGCCATGTGCAATTAAGCTGTGCTTCCCCAGAACACTTCATGCTTCCAGGTGACTGAACATTTAGAGGGATCTGGGTCCTATGGGACCGCATGAAAAAGTGCTGAACTTTGTGCAGGAGCTATTCCTTTCTGTTTCTGGGTACATGGAAGGGAAAGTGTGTTTGTTGGTTTTTCAGCTCATGCACTGGAGTTTATTTGTACTGTACGAGGGCTCTGTGTCCTCTGGAGAGCTTTTGGAATGCAATTCAGAGAAAACTTTCATAGATAGAAGCAGTCCTTATTCCTCAGTTTCAGCCTGTCACATTTGCATAAATAGTATCTCATTAATTAGTCAGACTAAATTTCCCAGGCATTTCAACTACTCCAACAACGTGATCTGAACACTCACTAGAAAAATTCTTACGACATGTACACTTGACTGTGGGTGTGGGAACTAATTATGTTTTTTGTAACTATTGTGGTTTAACCCCAGCTAGCAGCCAAGTCCCACTAAGCCACTGGCTCACTCCCCCACCTGCGGGATCAGGGAGAGAATTGGAAGAGTAAAAAATGGAAAACTCAGGGATTGTGATACAGACAATGTAATGAGGAAAGCAAAAGCCACTCACACAAGCAAAGCAAAAGAAGGAATTATTTAATGCCCCATTCCCAGGGGCAAGTAGGTGCTCAGCCGTCTCCAGGAGAGCAGGACTCCATCTCAGTAATGGTGAGTTGAGGAGACAAACCCCATCAATCCAAACATTCCCTCCCTACTCCTTCTTCTCCCAGCTTTATATACTGAGCATGTCACATGGTGTGGAATATCCGTTTGGTCAGTCTGGGTTGCCTGTCCTGCCTGTGTCTCCTCCTCACCTCCCATGCAGCCACAACTTCCTCACCAGTTTGTCAGAACAAAAATCAGAAAAGTCCTTGGCTCTGTGTAAGCCCTGCTCAGCAATAACAAAAACATCTCTATATTATCATCCTGTGTTCAATACAAATCCAAAACACAGTCCCACACTAACAGTGAAGAAAGTTAGCTCCACTCCAGCCAAAGCCAGTACAATATTTTTTTTTAAGGAGAGCACTGGATTCTAAATAATCCAGTCATTTCATATTACATCTGCACAGTAATAAGTAATCATGGTAATTTCTGTTCCATAGCTAAAACCCACCTTCTTTATTGTAGGCTTTACTGTGAGGAGAAATCATCTGACAGGCAATTCCCACACAGCATTAATAACTTTTTCTTGATTTTGTTGTGTGTGTTTAAGAAAACAAACAATGAAGTATAAGCAAACATGTGAAAGTAATCACCTCAAATATGCATAAAACTAGATATCATAAAACTAGATATGTAAGTTGATTCCCCTCACTCATGGTGTTCCAATTGCAGTTGTTTAGTTTAAATATCTTTGTTATTCACTTATTAAAACTCCAACAGGCAGTGCTTTTATAGATGTCAGTAGGTGTATGTTTATGGGTATAAGCCTGTCAAAAAAATCTGTTTAATGTCTCTAAGTTTTCTAAGCCTTTCATTGTTGTCAGACAGATTTTCCTAGGGGAGATGATGGGTGTGCTGATCGATTTAATTCCTTTTCTTAGACTGTATGAGACTTTGTATGGCTTGGATCAAGCATGCAGTATCCATAAATAAGAAAGAATTCATAATTCATCAGACTGCAGGAAGTCTCCTTATGTATTGCTAATAATGAATTCACAGACAGACTAATTCAAAGTTCTAAGTAGCTAAATACTCAGGTTTTGTGTTCCACAGACAATTTCTGAATGAATTTCAGAACACTGAATAACTCTTCTCTACTTTCGAGAGGAAATCCTCTCTACTTCCTTTGGTCTTTTGCTTCTGTGTCTTGAACTAAGGTTTGTATAGAGTACAACCTTTTTATCAGCTTGTCTGGGAGAAAATACAGTTCAATTCCCCTCTAGACACTCCTGCACATCGAACCATTATTAATAATGTGTATTATAGCAGTAATTACCTTTAGTGTCAATAAAACCACAAATAACCTTGAGTAAGCATAAAATATTACAGTCATATTGACAAATGAAAAGGAATTAGAATCCAGAAGAATGTGGGTATTCTACTGTAATATCCAAATCTTCTCTTCTATAATTGTTTGTGTTGTACCAAGACTGCCTAAATGGAATGGTAAAAAACCCGAAAGGCTCAGGTTTTCCCATTCTCTTTCCCACACAACTGTTTTGTTTCTGTAATTTCTTTCCTTTCCACTCTAGTGTGATTTCCAATCATGCTGCTGTTCTTGATAGTTCTCAACTTCTGACTCAGTGGAATAATTCCTGACAAGAACACTGTCATTTACAAATGCTGTAAAACTTGTCTTCAAGAAAATGTGTAACTTTAACATGCAAATAAATTGAGTTATTTCAGGAAGATCCCATGAAGTCAAGCGAACATCTATAATCCTAATAAAATAGATGGTGTGTTTGATAAATATTTGGGATGTGATTCTGCAAAATAATCCATTTTGATTAGTCTTTGAAAGCATATGTAAATTTATGTGCCTTTGTTAATGTTTTACTTAGTCATTTATAGTAGGAATAATTTTTGCTTAATGAGTAGAAATCTTTTAAAAGTAAATGGGAGAAATATTGAGAAAACACTACTAAGCTATGAATTCTCTGTGAATTCACAGATACAATGAATTTTCATTCTCTGTACATTATCATTGCTTGCCACAAAAAAACTTCAGTGATCTTGACTAAATTTTCTTTGCTTTAAATTCTACTTATAACACTAAAAAGTGGTTCTAATATAATTTATCAGTTTTAACTAGATATCTCTGATTTTTGGAACAAGTATTTCAAGCTTAATTTTTATTTTCCCTTGAATTTCCCTCTGCATGAAAAATTTAAAACCAGCCAGTGGCTGCACCCTTTGTCAGTTTTGTGTCCCTTCCCAGTGTCAGCTTTCATATTATTTTCTAGCCTTGTCTTGCATTGCCTTACCTTTCTTTCACAGAATCACAGAATTGTTAAGGTTGGAAGAGACCTCTGAAGATCATCCAGTCCCACTCCCATG
Organism: Taeniopygia guttata; assembly: GCF_048771995.1. Classification (NCBI taxonomy): domain Eukaryota; kingdom Metazoa; phylum Chordata; class Aves; order Passeriformes; family Estrildidae; genus Taeniopygia; species Taeniopygia guttata. The sequence continues at coordinate 134,647,262 of NC_133026.1, forward strand.
CTGAGGCAAGGTCATCTAGAGCAGGTTGCACAGAACATGTTCAGGTGGGTTTGGAATGTCTCTGCAAAGGAAGACTCCACAACCTCCCTGGACAGCCTGTTCCAGTGCTCTGCTGCCCTCAACATAAATGAAGTTCTTACTCTTCTTGAGCTGAAACTTCTTGTGTTTTATTTTATGGCCATTGCTGCTCATTCTGTTGCTAGGCACCACAGAGGAGTCTGGTGCTACCCTCTTGACACCCTCACTGCCTTTGAGATATTTATATGTATGAAGGAGATCCCTTCAGTCTTCCCCATACTAAACAGGCACTACCCTTTCTAATTTTTTTATCCTGAGATCATCAGTTTTAATAATATTGACTCCTTCTTGCTGAGATTTTAATGACTTCCAGAGTAATTCCAGTGACTCAGGGTTCAATTTGTTCATCAAAACTGACTGCTTTGAGCTACTTCAGTAACATGACTGCTAGCCCTTTTATGCTTCTTTCTGTGTGAGGGAAATCTCTGCTTATTTGCTTCACAACAATTCCCTTTCCATGACTCCAACTAAGTTCTATGGATAAGTTCTAGCTGCAAGGCCTAGACTGGATTAGTCTAGTCATTAACTAAAACTAAGAAAATTAATTTTTAAAAATGTGGTTTATAGCAAATTTTGTCTCTGGCTGTGGCTAATGATAATTTATATTACTTTTAAAAAGTGTGCCTCCCTTTCTGTTTTCTAAATCAGCTTTCAAATTGTCTAGATGAGTGTTTATGTTCTGGATAGACAGGAGAAGAATCATTCTAATATTATTCTTCCCTGCTATTTTCCTGCAGCTTACATATTCACCTCAACTGCATCTTCCCGTAATGTTACTTGCCTGTGTGCATCTCAGACTACCCAACATGTACAGACAGGCATCTGCTTGGCCTCCACTTGTTTCCTTGGGGCAGCAAAGATATTTTACACATTTGACCTCACATCTGCTAATTCTAAGCAGGTATGTCAGGTACCCTTAGAAATATTAAATGGTACTTGCACTTAAAAAAGTGAGTTAAACCAAAAATATAATTGTTAAAGAATTTAAATACTTTATAGTGAATGAGTAAAATTTCATATATAGGAAGTCAACCCTCAAAAAAAATCTCATCTAAAGCTAATTATTAGTTTTCCCCTACCCAAAGGATTTCCTTGAAATAAAACATTATTTGAAATAAAATAAAATATTTCCTTGAAAAAATATTACTTTGTCTGAAGCAATTCCTTTCCAGCTCTTTCGGTCCCTTTATTTTTGCTTGTAAGTTATCAGCTTCACTTAGTGAATGATTAATGAATTCTTAAAATATAGTACACCAGAATCCTTAAAAGAAAATGCTCATTTTTTTCCTGGCCTATATCTTCTGTTTAACATCCTGAAGATCTCAGTGATTCTTGATTGCACTACAGAAGTACGTAAAATGTACTGGTGGAAATAAAATCCCAAACACTCATATATTACAAGATCAGTAGTTTTAGCATTGCAGTGTGATTCAGAATACCAGCACCACAATAGCATTTTGGAGCACAGAAGAGAGAAAGAACATTCCCATACTTTCCTAAGTTGTTAAAGAGAAAAATATGCTACAATATTAAATACCCCATCTAACTAGGTAGCTATGCTGTAATTAGAATTGAAATATAATTGGGAAACAAAGTTATATGAACAAGTTTAAAGGTACTGGGCCAGATTATTGGTTGGAATAAATTGAAACAAGATGGAATAAAGTAAGATAAGGTTCTTAATCTTGAGGTATTACTTTCATGCATTTGGGAAGTTAGCTTGCTAACTTACCTGAAGGAAAGGTCTTGCTGATAGCAATACTTGTTTGTGCTCTTCACCCAGCAGTTTATATGCCCTTTGACGAATTTAAAACAGCATGGGTTGAATTTAATTTAGCTTAAATTTAAATTGTACAATTGATTCCTTTTTACTTTAGTTCAATCTTATATGGCAGCAGAATACCTTAGAACATAAATCTCCTGAAACTGCAGGAACTGGCTTTTAAGGGACGTAGCTTCACAGATTGAAGCACTTGGGTTGCATGCTTTCTTGGGTTTTCTATATAGTCCTTAACTTCCTACATCTGAGAGGAATTTTGGTACAGAAAACAAATTTTGAAAGCACTAGAAAGAGAGCTGACCCTCACTAAAATAATTTGAAGAACAGGTCTCAGCAGCAATGGTGAGATTTGGCCTTCCCCTGGGAGATCCAATGAGAAGCTGCTTGTGCACCACATGCACAATGGTGCGTGCACTGCTAATGGCATGTTCAGACCACGTCCTACAAAAAGGGAGAGTTTTGCCTCTATGACTTTTTCCACAGGCAATATATTCATATGGGATCCTGAATAGCCCAGAAGTGAAGCAACAGACAAGAATTTCACATCCTCACACCATCACAGCTGGCTTGAACACCATCTCCGTAGATTTGATGGGGAGATGGGGACAGGGATAACACATTAACATCAGAGAGAGCCTGGGGAAATTAATCTGAGTCCCTTGAAAAATGCACAGAAATTTACCTACTGTTATATGTCAGCCACTACTATTTTGTAATTTAATTTAGCAAATCCTGATTAGAAAAGATTTTGGATGACAGAATCACAGTGATTGAAGTTGGAAGACACCTCTGGAAGTCATGTGGTGCAACCCGCCTGCTCAGCTTCTGTTTGTTGCACTTCATTCCATGTTCTGGATGCCAGCAGAAACAGGAGAGTGAACACACAGATGCTGCTGAAGAGACCTAGATCTATTTTGGAGACATCCAGCAATGGTGGAGGAATGTCACGTTTTACTTGCTGCACAAGGGTCCAGATCAAGGCTGGGGCTGGATCTGGCCTTCTCTTTTGTAATGCAATGCCTGTGATACAACTGTAAAGTATTATACCAAAAAGCCAAAATGTCACAAACTTGACTTTTCAGTTACAACTCAAATACATAATAATAGCATAATTTTAATAGCAAATTAAAATAGTTCTATAAGACTCTTGCAGTGTTTAAATTTTTGAATTAAAAAAAAAAATCTATAAATTCCAGTGCAGGCCAAAAATAATGTTTATGTATCAAAGTTTCCTCTGGGATAAAATTCTCTCTAACTTTATTATGGATAATTACCCATGTATTACAAATCCCTACTTCAAGAAGTATGATTGTTTTTAAAATCTGATGTTATTTTTCTGTTTTCTGTCTTGGCACCATAATTTCCATTATATTAGTCAATAATCTCATTTTTTAAATTGTAATACAAAATAAAATATATCTTGTAGATATCAAACATGGAGCATGTGGTTTGGGGGCTTTTCCAGAGTTAGTTACAGATCATACTTCTACACAGAACTGTTATGTAGATATTGGTATTTCAGAATAGCCAGACTGCTCCTGCTCCTCCTTCATTAAATTCTTGAGTACTTCCAGCCTTTTGGTAAATCTTTCAGTAGAAAGCTTTTGCTTTCAAGAAACAGTCAAAGTTGATTTTTCTTTGTCATTACAGCTTTCATACATTATACTGTATGTGAAAAGAGAGGAAATTTCAGTCCTGTGTCTCATTAGCTAAGCAGTTTTGCAAGCAATAATTATGTATGCTTCAGCTTATTTCCTCAGGGAATGTAGAACTGAAAGGATGGCTAAACAGAACAAAGGGGATCATTGCAAGTGTATTGGAAAATGTAATAGCTCAAATCAAAGGATTAAAACTTTTCAAGACTCAAATGGTTGATCAGAAATGCAGGAGAATATTTAGGAAATGATGTTTAATTATAATGTGCAAATTTGCTTGTCACTCCTTTTTCAGTGCCATTATCTAGGAGTAAAATCTGATTCAGTTTGAACAGGAAATGATTGTACAAGTTTTGATGTGACAGTGCCACCTGCTGTTACATTATGTAATTTGAAAATAATTTTTGGGTAGTTTAGACACTTATTCCCACTATCAAAAGACACACAGGAAAGTTTAGGAGCTATGGTGTTGAGCTGGTAGCTTTAGGTTGCATTTGGTACTACATTAAAATTATTATTTTTTTATATGCCGCTAATTTGAGAAAATGGAGTAACTTCATTGGGCGGGACCCACACATACTCATTCCTCTGAGAGATGACTGATGACTGTTCATGGCCTGTAGAAGGAGGAGTCCATGGGGAGAATTAGTGGAAGCTACACCTTCCCCCCTGATTCAAGAGCTCAGCCTGGTGCATCTGCTCTCTGAGTGCCCACAGCATTTGGCAAAGTCTGCAGGAGCCTGGCTGCAGCTCATGTGGAGCTCAGGAACCTTCATATCTTGGCTTGCTTCGTGCTGCAGTTCTGATGGACCAAGAGCAGGTCTGTTGGTACTCAGGATGTCAGGATAAAACTTAGGCATATGTAGAACATAGGCATCTCTATAAAGCAAAATTCTTTGAAAAGAAAGATAGAGTATGGATTAAAGCACCTGCAGCAGCAGTTGAAAATCTCATTCTCCATCCTTCAATGTCCTTTTCAACCTATGTTCTACACATGAATAGAGGAGTGGAGAAACACCAAAGCAGCACTATATTCATGCTGTAGATGCATTTTGGGTATATACCAAGCTGTCCTATAGTATTTTCCGGTTCTATTTTTTTATAGGCTTTGCTCTTAGCTGAGATCAGGCTTTTGCAAGAAAACACTAGGATCTTATTCTCAAGTAGCATAGGTAATTCTGAATCCATTAATGAAAATATAAGGGTAAGGTTGTTTTTCACTTCATGCATTAGTTTATCTAGACTGATTTTCATTTGTTATTGCTCACTTTCATGAGTTTCTTTTGCTATTTCCCCAACCCTACCCACTACACTTTTGCAGTTATAGCCTTGAATAACTTAGAGGTATTATGTTACATTGAGCTCATGGGCACTCTGTGCCCCCTTCCCCGGGACCCTGTGACTCTGATCAGATAACCCTGGACCCCTCCTTCCTGCCCCAACGGGGTTGGCCGAGAGCCAGAGAAGCCCACCCTGTCCAAAGTCTATATAGACCCCTGACATTTCCTGTTCGTCCTCTTTTGCCCCGCTCTCCACATGGACATCACAGAATAAAGAGAGCTGCACCAACATATATCGGGGTAAGAGCCTCTTTTGGAAATCTTTGCCTTCTCCTGATATTCCTCCCCTCAAAGCCTCGGATCTCTGGGCTAGCCTGATAATTCAGGGGCTGAGAGGGGGGAAACATCAGCATTAGAAAACCAAATCACTTAAGCATTTTCATTTTCCAGATAATTCTTGAGCTTGTTGAAGTACAAAGCTCCACACAGACATCCAGAGTTGTTTCCCTCTTTCCACTGAGGAAAAAAAAAAGGAACTAATTCTTTTGCCTTACTTTTGTTTTATAGCTTTAAAGGAGATCATTATCCCTGTGGGGGCTTCCCTCTTACTTCACAAGAGCTTACTGCCTGTAACTGGATTTGGTGGACAGCCCTGCTGAGTGCTTTCTGAGGATCCTGGAAGATTATACAGTTAGGTTTTTTTACCATTTATTTGTGAGGCTTCTTTTTAAAAAGCTGTGTTGATTCTTTTACAAGATATTTTTATCCAAGTATCAATTTTTAATTCTATGGTTTATTATACTTTCTAAAAATTTGCTTGGTACAGTTTCAGATTTAATTCACTGGGGTTACCAGAGTAATTTTAAAATTTTTTCATCATGTTTACTATTTTCTATGCTTGATACTGAGACAGTTTTAACTGCATAGTTACATGTGGCATGAATTGATTTCCTTTAGAACTTGTGCGCAATGGTATTGCTTGTCTTTGGCTGTCATTTCAGCCTAGCTGCTATATTTACAGTGTCCAAAAATATAGTCTCAGAATTGTCTGTGAAGTTATGTCTTATAATTACATACTTGAGCAATCCCACATATCCTGCATCCTAGATTTGCAGCTTTTTAGGCCTATCTGAGCATGTCACAGCAATGCATCTGATGCTATCTTGGTCAGGCAGTGATACTGTAGTGATATTACTGCCTGTGACAGATATTTTGTGTTATGAGCTGATATGGCAATTTAATTTGTCTGCTTTGACTCTAAGTATTCTTTTATAAACTACTTCTCTTTTACCAGAACAACAACATCTGTCTGTCCTCTGTACGTCTTGGAATGGCAAAATCTCTACACTAATAACATGTACCAATACAGAGATTTTTGGAATCAGTGGACATTAGTGATAAGTATTTCTGAATATGCTAATAGCCCTTATCTGCATTTTCAGATGCCTATCTAGATTAATTTCAAATTAAAAATATTCAAAAGTAATTTTCTTTCCTAATAAATTTTTTGTAGTCTTAACCAAAACTACTGTTATTGAAATCATAATTATGGTCAGTAGCATATTTTCTTAATGCATGACCAGTCAATAGATCTAGAAATTATTAAGGTATCAATGATACACATTGAGGAAACTTCAGAGAGCTTAATGTGTTAAGTTTCCCTGAGATTTTTTCCTTACCTGTGGGCTGCTCCATGCACAGATTGGCTGATTTCCTTCCTTTCCGCTGTCTGTGCTTTCAAGCTAAGGTAGGTGTTGTCTTACCATTTAATGTCTACATCCCTCTGTTTCTAGGATTTTGTTTACAAAATTTCTTGCCAATAGTAATTTGCTTACCCCAGTTTATCAGTATGAAAAGTCTTCAAAATTCCTCATGCTTATTACTGGCATGCCTATGTCACTGATGATGCTAAACAATCTCAGACTAAAGAAATTTATGCATAGCTACCTGAGCCTTAGTCCTCACAGATCATGTACTACTGAAGTTTCATGAAGCATTTTAATTCTCTTGAGAGCTGTAGGTGACTTTGGGTAAAATTCATACACAGAGTACACAGAGCACCTGAGATTTCAGTTTAACATAGCTCCATTTATATGCATTCTGCATACAGCATATAGCAGGAATTTCTAGATCATAACTAGATCATGTCTTGATAGGATTGATCATGTCTTGATAGGAGTTAGTGTTTTCTTTCTAGGTTTCCAGAATATTAGGTGTTAAGGACACTGACAAAAATGGAAATTAATTGTCTAATCATTTATTCCTTTTGCTCCTGTTGACCTGTTGGAGCAAGTCTGGAGGAGGGCCATGAAGATTGTCAGAGGACTGGAGCAACTCTCCTATGAAGACAGGATGAGAGAGTTGGATGAAGAAGAACAGGCTGCAGGGGTACCTTGAAGCAGCCTTCTGTGCCTGAAGTGGGCCTATAAGAAAGCTGGAAAGCATCTTTTTCCAAGGGTCTGTAGTGACAAGACAAGGGCAATGGCTTTTAATTTAAAGAGGGTCTATTTAGACAGGAAGAAATTCTTGAGGGTGGCGAGGTACTGGAACAGGTTGCTCAGGGAAGTTGTGGCTATTCCATCCCTGGAGGTATTAATGGCCAGGCTGGATGAGACCTTTTCACCTGGTCTAGTGAAAGGCATCCCAGCCCATGGCCAGATGTTTGGAACAGGATGACTTTTAAGGTCCCTTTTAACCCTAACAATTTCAAGATTCTGTGATTTCCACTCATGCCTGTTTGTAGATTTTCAAATAGTGGTTGGAAAAGCTCCATTCGTGCAGATCTCTTCCTGATTCATGTGTTTAGGCCTAACAGAAATTGCAGTTACATGTCAAGAAATTTAAAATTTTTGTGATATTTCTTCGTATGGGCACAATGAAGCTGCCCTTTTCCAAAACTGGTTAAAAACTCAGAATTCAAGTGCATTCAGTTATAAGAATTTTTAAAATTCCTTCTTTGCTAAACAAACATATGCATTATAAAAGGACCCCTCAAGACAATAATTCTAACTGATCTTAGTCAAATCATGGAAGAGTGAGCAACTTCTAAATCGTGTTAATTAAACCATGATATTTAGATAGCTATTTAATGCATGACATGCATGATACATTAAAATAAAACCAACAAACCAAGACAATTAATTCAAATGGGTTTCCAGACTACTATAATGGTCTGATGGAAGTAAATATTCACATCATACACCCTTTCTGCAGCTCTTTGTCAAAACCACATACCCCTGAGAATTTGAAATCTTGCCAGAGCTGATAAGACAAACAAATTATATTTCTCAGTAATTTAAGTAACTGATTCTTCACAGACAAGCACTGCTCCAGGCAATTTTCCCAATGGTATAAACATATAGGTGAGGTTAAAATTGGTGACCTAATAAAGTGAAACTTAAGCAAGATGTAATTTTCTCTGTGTCCAGGTGGAAATCTTCATGTATGTCAGTGTTACATATTTACAGTAAACATTTGACTGTGGTAGACTGCCATTGTTCTTAAAATGGACCAGAGATTTTCAGTTACAATCAAGGAAATTGCAGGAATCCCATTAGTGGAGCCACAGCCCAGAGAAGATGATAAAGGAAGCCACACCTAGTGAATGTTCAGTCTCAGGGGAATTCTCCTGTCCCATGCAGATACACACACATCACACATCTGGATGCAGAGATCAGTACAGGAAGCAGTGCTGTTCCTGGCACCCACTCAAACACCAACAGCAACCACACAGACACCACCACCACCATCAGCAAGTGCTCTTCCTTTTCTTGAGACCACCAGGGCAGGGCTTCCCAGGCAGACTCCACCACAGCACACACATCCATGGGTCACTCAAACACCAAAGCAGTCTGTCCCCATCATGTCTGGCCAGAGTCACTGCCCAGGGCTTGGGCCCCATTTGTCCATCCTCCAGCTCTGACCTGGCTGGTCTAGGTTGAAGTTCTGTAGCAGTTGTCCCTCAACTCATAACAGGACAGACAGAAAAGGTGCATTTATCCATCCTCCTCTCCAGTGGCACAACCTCTCAGTGTCCTTATAGTGTGATGAGGTTGGCTTCTGGATGATTAGAGAAATTGGCACATTTTTGATGATTACTATGTAGGAAGGTGGTCACTTAGCAAAAGGGGATAACAAAATTATAGTATGGATTAGATTTTCATTTTCCCCTACAGAAAACAAGAATCATATTGCTGCTTTTGGTATTTGGATGAATATGTCAAACAAAACTGGACATGTACTGTCATGATAGCACGGAGCGTTTAACTCCAGGCATCAATACAGGCTGGGGGATGAAGAGATTGAGAGCAGCCATGCCAAGAAGAACTTGTGGCTGCTGGCAGATCAAAAGCTGGAAATGAGCTGGCAGTGTGTGCTTGCAGCTGAGAAAGTCTAACGTATCCTGGGTTGTATCAAAAGAAGAGTGGCCAGCAGGTGAAGGGAGGTGATTCTGCCCCTCTGCTTCTCTCTTGTGGGTCTCTAACTGGAGTAGTGTGTCCAGCTCTGGCATCCTCAGCAAAGGAATGACATGGGCCTGTTGCAGTAAGTCTAGAGGAGGGCCATGAAGATGGTCAAGGGCTGGGAACCTCTCCTGTGAGGAAAAGCTGGGAGCTGGGGCTGTTCAGCCTGGAGAAGCCTCCAGGGAGAGCCTAAAGGAGCCTTTCAGTAATTAAAGGGGGCTTATAAGAAAGTTGGGAGACAGAGTTTTTAGCAGGCCCTGTTGTGATAGGACAAAAGGTAGTGGCTTTGAGCTAAAAGAGGGTGGATTTAGATATAAGGAAATTTTTTTTTTTAAGTGGAAATTTGTGAAACACCAGATCAGGTTGCCCAGAGAGGTTGTGGATGCCCCATCAGTGGAAATGTTCAAGGCCAGATTGAACAGGGCTCTGATCTAGTTTAAAATGTCTCTGCTAGGGGCAGAGGCATTGGTCTAGAGGAGCTTTAAGGGTTCCTTCCAACCCAAACCAGTCTATGACAGCATGATTCTATGATTGTCTTAAAGTGCAGATAACTGGAGGAATGGACAGAAGGGAATATGAAATTAATTTAGTGTTTGCATGTTTTTCTCTCTCTCTTTCTATTCAGTGGCTACAGAGAAATGTGATCGTCTCCATAAAATGATCGAGTCTACTTAAAACATGTTTCTGTTACATCCATTGAAAGTACAGGGAACCAATACTTAATGTCAAATGCCTCCAACCATTTGGGATGAGTGGATTTTGGATATATAAATATAAATCTAAACAGAAAGTAGGTTGGTGAGATCTCATTTTTTATTAACTTCTGAAGAAATTAAATTGTTGTTCTTTCACCAGTGACACTGATATTAATTTTATTTTGCTAGCTGCAGTCTGAGATATGTATTCCAAGATTATTCTTCTCTGAAGGTTTTTTGCTTCATTTCAGTTAAAACTGCATTTCATTTCTACCAAATAATTCATTAGCTCTGTCTCTCATGTGTGTGGGTTAGAAAATAACAAATATTGTATTAGAGGATGAAGAGGAAAGAAAAATATTATTTTTCTTTGACTTGACTGCTTTTTTTTAATTCTAAAAGCTTTCTGAAAGTTGCCAGGAAGTTCTCTAAAATCGTTGGCTGACGGGTGTTATAAAAGCACAAAAATGCATCATACTTACAGAATGTACTCACCTCTCCTACCTCCTCCCTGCTGCACAGAAAACTACTTTGTGATTGATTAAATGTTTCATCTTTGGTTTAGCATTTAATCTGTCTCAGCTGTCAGTAGTTCTGAGTGAAGTTGAAACAAATGTTCTCACTTAATTTAACAAGTTTCTATGTAGTAACTGAATCGCCTGAAAAGGAACATTCTTTCACCTGATTGAATGTGAGGTCACAGTTAATCAGGATGCCCTGTGCATATGGTGTTTCTTGAGGGGCAAGGAACAGCAGCATAGGGTAAATACTTTTTAGAGCAGATCTTAAGAAGGGACAGTAATGGTGAAACTTCAGAGACCCATGGTGCACTCCTCAAGCATCCAAAGCCCATCACATGCCTTCACTTAAAGATCTAGTCATATGTCTTAAAAGTAGCATTCAGATATCTTCAGAGATACCTTATAGGTATCCTAAATAAGTTTTCACATTGAAAAGTGCAAGTAAATTGCAATCTCTGCAAGGGGTTCTGCTTGTGCAATCACAGCTGCTAAAGAGGTACCTAGTACTAGCTGACTGCCCTCATATTCTGTGGAGATCAATGGTAGCCACCTAGCTTAAACAGTCCTTAAAACAAGGTAATCTGCAAGCATTTACCTCCCTCTGTTGCCTTTAGTGGTAATTAATTAGGTGCCTTACTTTCCACAGCTAAGTGAGATGGAAGGATTAAGTGCTAAAGTTTGATTTGATTTAAAATTCTTTTGAAAATAATGGTCTTCAAATGTTCAGCGTCAGACAGCTTTAGCAATGTTACAAACATTATGTGTGATTAATCTTTAATCTATTCTTCACATTCATTACCCTCCAGATTTCATCATGTGGAGGCTTTTTGTCCCACTAGACACATGACTTCCTGAAGGACAGTCTTGTTTTGCTCTTGCTCTTTAAGAAAGCTTTGACTTTTAATTGCTCTGTTTTGTGTCATATAAATAAATGAAAAATGAGGCTTCTATATGACCCAGAATCGGAGTTTCACACCAATAGATGTGTTTTTTACTTGTACTTAAAATGCAGCTATAAGAACTATAGGTTGCTCCTAAGCAATACATCCAATTGTTTCTTTATCTTATGAAAACTTTTTGTTATGAAAAGCTTTGACCAAATGCATAGCTCAAACCTTTTTGTTACAATAATTAAGTTAATTTCATGATTAGACATGTAGGCACACTTGTTTCCTTCCTCTTTATGCTGTCTCCTACTTGTCAAGAATAGTATCAAACATGGGAGGAAATTACTAATCAAAATATATTGTCTGACTTATTTTATCCAACCTATAGTGAACATTTTCTTCAATGCCTTTTTCAGTTAGTTTCCATAGTTGCATCATGGCTACTGTTGTGAAACACAGGCATCTGTCAGGGAAATCAGTTTTATTTTAGGAAGGAATATTCTGCTAGATGCTTTTCATGTGTCAGTATGAAATTTCACTCATACAACAGCTAAATTAAATTACTTTAATAACAGTGGCTATTTCAGTTTATTCTGGCTGGTAAGGGATGTCCAAGTGTCCTTCCTGAGAACCATCACCAATATATTCCCATAGCAAATCAATATCAGCTCTTATATCTAAACTTGAATTCATGAACTCTTAACATCTCTTGTTCAAGAGCATGTATTTTTGACTAATATATTTTGTATGTGTCATATGCTAAATGACACAGTGCTAGATTCTATACATATCCAAGGTAGCTGAAGAAAACTTATCCCCTTAAAAATGCTTATTTTGCTTCCATGTGTATTTACATGACCTTTTCCTTGCCAAGAAGTGTGTAAACTGTAGTCATGAGGCTGGAAAATACTTATCCCTATTGCAAAGTCATATTTGGCATAATTGTTGGCAGTTTCCATCAGGAAAAGGCCTGAAGACAGTAGGTCAATCCCCAGAGCCCCTTCAAAGCAGTTAGCCTCAGTCTGTCTCTTGTTCTTCAGAATCTTTTCAGGGCTGGGGGCTCCATGAGGAAGACAATGAGGAAGGAACTTTTCTCACCTCTTTCTCCTCTTGCAGTACGAAACATAACAAGTACTTGAGACTTTTCCCTATTCTCACCAGACTTTCTTTTAACTAGGGTGGCTCAAACATCTTTCATTTGACACTTGGGGAGCTTTCTGCTGATGACAGTTTGATGCTAATGAGTCAGTCTCTTCCTCTAAGATGTCTGTGTTGTCAGTAGAAATCTTCTACAGGTACCCATGGTCCCAGTCAGGCATTCCAAGTATTGAATTGGTCTAGATTGTTGGCCAGATATTCAATCTTTAGCTTCAAGATCCCAAGAGTCTCTCTCGTTTATTCTCTGTTTTGGTGCCTAAGGATGTGTTTGAAGCCAGTGTGTTTATAACGGTAGCACATGAATTGGCTAAATATTACTAATAGTTGTATGTTTGTACAGATCCCTGAGACTTTTGATGAAGAAGTAAAGAAAGTTCTTAAGCTTTTATTCACATTGACTCTTGATTTGTCTTTTATTAGGCAATGAAGAAAATAACTACAGCCTTCAGTTGTCTGTGATACTTGGTTTCAGCACACTTGACTTGACATACTCTAATATTGATGTATGGCTCCCAAAGAAATAAATTATGTTTAACATGTCTCAGTAATGCAGCAGCTATAGACAAAATAATGGAAGAAATAAACTTCATTCAATGCATCAGCTGAACCCAGGCATAACTGAACCAGTGAGCAAAGGACACTTGGGGAAACAACCAAGGTAATGCCAGCTTTTGAGGAATAAACAAAGCCATCTCATCCAACTAAGCAAAGAGTGGGATTGGAACCACTGTCTCAATGAAGGCACCAGCTCAAGAGAAGAGGATTTAGTATGTGGACTAATTAGCAGGAGAAGTAAGAGAATCATTTAACCAGTAGAAGATAGAATAATATTTAATAAGAGAACAATGTGATTTGTAGCCAATGAACATTATTGCCTTTGCTGAAAAGTATAATACTGAAAGATTTTTATAGTCAGTGTTCTGGCTTTGTGGAATTGCCATCCAGATCCCTTTTCTTCACAGAACAATATATAAATCAAATACCTCAACTCTGTGTGTGGATTAGCTTCTTGCACACAGTGAGAGGACCTGTCCTGGGACAAGATTTTTTTTCATGAGAACAGCACAAAATTCTTCCAAAGGTTATTGATTCTGACTTCTGATGTTGCCATGAAACTTCCAAATATTTTTGTTACTGTAAGACATAGGAAGTGATTATTTTTTTCCTCTTACTTAATTTCTAGTGAAGAGAAATGAAGTGAGAGGCCAGGAGTGTGATCAGCTGGCAGCTGCAGCACGGGCGGGCACAGCGTGCCATTCCTGCTGGTGACCCCAGTGCCCTGACACCCCACAGGATGTGCTACAAGTGTTCCTCGCTGAACATCACTGCTGCTCTTCCACTGTTTGTACCATGTCTTTGGGAGCCAAGTGAATGTGGTTTTTGTTTCATTTCTAATAAAAGGCCTTGTATTGACAGTCAGGGTCATATATTACCCTGTTTTATAATTGTCTAGTGGTGAAGTGTTTATTGTCTGAGCTGTTTGAGCCTAATCTCTGGAAATACTGTATGTGGTATATATCTAGGTCTGTATGTGGTATAGACCTAGATTTCCATATGGACTCTCAGACTCCCATGAATATAATCAGCATGCTGCTGAAATACCACACCATTCACATTCCCTCCAGCCCTTCCCCAATCTGCTGGAGGAATGCTGACAATATTAGGGTCCAAGAAGCACTGGAAGGATAAACATAGCACTAGACAAAAAGGGTGGTTAACAAGAAAATTATTTTGTTACAAGAATCTGGGCATCTTAGATGGTTGGGCATAGTCAGCAGAGATTCATGATTTGTAAATTAGCCCTGACTGGCCTGACTACTTTGTATGACAAAATACCAGGATTTTTAGATTACAGGACAGTAGTAGATGTGATTTTCTTTATCAAGGCTTTCAACATTGTCAGCCACAGTATTCTTATATCCAAGTAGGGATATTACAGAGTGGGTGGATGGGCAAATAAATTGTAAAAAGACAAGTTGGATGATGAGTCTCAGAGAGTGGTTAGTGGGATGGACTTTACCTGATAAGGAACAGATAAGTTCTTGCGAGGATACTGCAGGGATCTGTCTGGTACACATCCCATGTAATATGCAGAAATGACTGGGAGGAGATTACAAAATGTGCCATCATCAAGTTTGCAGATGACATGAAACATAAGGTCCATTATGCTCAGTGTCCAGATTTCCCTCCAGAGCAACCTGGAAAAGCTGGAGGATGGGGGAAACAGGGAACATTTTGAAAGTCAACAGTGACAAATGCAAAGTCTTGCACCTGGGAGAGGAGAGTTCCTGGCATCAGCAAAGACTGAGGACTGTGGGAAGCCTGACCAGGGAGCAGTTCTGCAGGAAAAGAGCTGAGAGGCAGCAAGCTGAACAGGAACCTGTGTGCAACAAAGAAAAGCAACAACACCCTAGGCTGTAGTCTCTTCTAGTCGGCACTGCTTAGTTCTAGACCTGTGTGTCCAGGATTTGGGTACCCCAAATACAAGAAAGATATTAATGAACTGGAGTGTGTTTATCAGAGGCCCACCAAGCCGTCAGGGCTGCAGCACTTGCCATATGAAGAGGTGCTGAGGGAAGTAGGCTTGTTCAGGAAGGGAAGAGGTGGCTAAGGGGGAACCTAAATCCAACTGGTCAGTACCAAGATGGAAGCCATAAGGAAGATGCAGTCAAACTCTTCACAGTATTGCTGGTTGGTGGAAGAGATGTGGTAGACATGTATTTATGCAGGAGAGACTCCATCTGAGAATTAGAAACTTTTTCTCTATGAGGGAAATTGGTGTAACAGGTTTCCAGAAAGGTAGAGCAGTCTCTGTCCTTGGTGATTTCCTGGAGAGTTAATTCTTCCCTTGATAACTTTTCATCAGATCAAAGGGACCAATTCTGACATGCTTAATTCTTTAAGAAACTTACAGAATGCCTTTGTGAGATTTCTAAATGATTGGATTAAACTGATGAAAGTAGTGGAATATAACATTCTTAGTAGCTTTTAATGATTATCAGTTTTATCATAGTATTTGTGATTTTGATTTTGTATTTCTAGTATGGTGTCCTTTCTTGCTGAAAGTCCCTAGATAGACATACAATTGGTTATTAGGTAATTTCAGTACCTTAATTGACTATTATATTTAATTGTGTTTACAAAAGCTCAAGACAAACAAACCTTCTCTAATAGGCATGGGGATGTTGATATAATTGTGCATTAATAATGTTGTTAATTATATTTTGCACAAGATTAGCATCCCTAGACACCAATCAGGATAAGGGATTATATTTTGCTAGACAGCAAGCAAACAGGGTGGTTCTCATGCAGTACTAATTTGGCACTGTAAAAGATGTCCTTTTGCTGAAGGGGAATGGAGGTTTAAAATACGTGTTTTTATGTGCTTAGTCTTGAAATGCCATAAGGGGATGTCAAAAACTACCAAAGGATGACCTAATGTTTTACAAGGATGTTAACATCTGACAAAAACATTATGCCATTTCAGTAGAGGAAGATGGTTTCACATGGATTGATTTTTTGTTGGTGTTTTTTTTTTTCGTTTTTCCAGTAAGAATTGAAGAATTTCAACAAAATGGGAATTTGTCAAAGAAGGAAACTTGCTACTGAAAAAAATGTTTTGAAAAGGGTTATTCACTTGTGTCTTATAACTACATTCTAGAAGGGAGAATTGGAGAGATGAGCTGTAAAACCTGTACTCATCCTCAATGTAAAGCTCCTGATGTTTGTATACACAAGAAATAAAGAGAGAAATTTATTGACTAAATTTAGAGTTGTAATAAAATCAAGTGTGACTGATATCTTCCCTTTCTGAATGGAACTAAGAGACACATCCTACCTATGCTGGATGCTAACATGCAATTTATTCTGCTAGCAGTGAATTGTGTCTTGTGCAGCTTTAATAACTCCATGGGAATGCAGCAGGTGTCATATAATGAATAATAGATGTATACTTATTTGGAAGTAAATACTGTCTCTTCCAAACAGCAAATTATTCTGGAGGCCAGAAGTCAGCCAGATGAGCCATAAGAGATCCATTCTGCTTACCTTCAGTATATTTCACTGCCATCTTTTTCCTGCTCGTTATGTTTTTTTCTCTCCTGTAAACATTTGAAAAAAGCTGACAAATGCAAAACATGCTATGTTCAGCAAGCATTGTAAAACACTCCTTGAGGCATAAAGATGTACTAACACAGAGTGGGGAAAAAAACGTTTTCTTATGGAGAGATGAAAGAGAAGGTTGCGACCTGTAATTAGTTTCTGAGGCTGTACTTTGATATGCTCCTAAATTAGTATATCCACTGGAAAGTGATGGCCACTCCTACTTCCTTTATGCCCCAAACTATTTATTTTCACTCTCTGACAACCTATTACTTTAATGCTAATAAAACATGATACTTGCTTACTTTTCAGAAGGCCAGCGCTTGAGCTGGTTTACTGCATGCCTTCATAGATGAAAATGTTGGCCTAATGTGAAGAGGAGGGAGACTAGAACGGGAAGAGGAAGACAACATGAAGACAGAGACTCTTTTTACCAAGCACAGTGGAAAGATAAGTGCACATTAAAACTAGAGATATTCAGTAAAAAAGTATGACATCAGATTCAGGACCATATAACATGCAGGTCAGAGCAAAGAACTGAAGTATAGTTTTGTTTCCTTAGAGGAGTTTATTAAAGTGTTGCTGCCATTAGCCAAATCAGTTCTTCACTGTAGGCTGCAAGGTGGACCTACAAAGGGATGTGTTGGCACAACCCAGGATCCTGCATTGGACCACACAATGGGTGAGCATAATTTGATAGGCCTAAATCCCAGGTTTTCAGAATTGGATTGACTACAAAAATATCTTTACTCCCAGTGCATTTCTTGTTTTTTCAACAGAGAAAAAGAGACTGGAAATTAATATATGAAAAGAAACTGGAAAGTGTTACAAGAAATAAGAAAATATACTCAGATGACTCAGATGACTTAGTAAGAACCTAGAAAAGTATATTTAGTATATTTCAGTTCAAGTAACTCCTATACTAAAATTAATGCCAAAAAGATGAGAAATATGTATTTTATTTCACTTTTATTAGATAATTGAAAATATTAACTTCAAGTACTCTTAATTTAAAATGTAGAAACAATTAAAATATCAATACTGAGTAAGTTATTTTAAGGCTCTATGATATTGAAATCTCCCAGCTACTGTCTAAATTAATATTACACTTACTTATATGTGGAATATTTATCTTGGAGTAATCAACAAAAGATCTACAGCTGCTCTAGAGGTTACTTGTAAAACAAAGGTAATTGAATGGGAAGACTATAGGTAATATGCATGGCTCAATTTTAGTCGCTTAAAACCACGATCCTTGGTCTTTGTTTTCTCTAGGATGCTGATGCGTAATCAGTCTCTCCATTGGGCCATCTATGTACCTGTAAGAAAACCACAGATTATATTGTACTCACATCACACATAAAACATTTCTGGATTTTACCATATTGCTCACAGAGTGGGCTCCATGGTAACAAACAGATTTTCTTACTGCACTTTATGCATACAATGAAAATATAAGTGTTTTATGTTACCAGGATAGGTTTTTCTGAAACCTCATGGTTATACTGCAAGACATTTTGCCTGTCTAGCCAATCTTTTGCCACAGTCTATAGCTAATGTGGGCCCAGGCTGATGTAGCTAGCTAACCTTATGACTCTTTATAAATTTGTACATATAATTTAATGTATACTTACCAAACTGTGTTGGTGATGGCAGATAGCATGTCAAGGATTCAGTGCTGGATAACTTGCAAACCATAAATATTCTTGTCAGATCAGTTTTTCTTTTCCTTTCCTATATTTAATTTTGTGTCTTTCCCCATCCTCTAATTCCCAGCACCTAATATTGTCCCAGTCTCTGTTCAATCCTGCGGGACTGCAAGTGAGGATGTAGGATCCCCTGCAGGAAAAGGAGTGAGAGAGAGATTACTTGAGTCATCATCGCTGGCCCTCCTGCAGCATTGTTGTCCACCTGTAAACCAGGTACCCTGAACACAGCTCTCTTCTCTCCCTCTCAGCACTGGGTTTCAGCTTCTCCCCTCTTGCTTTGCTTTTATCCACCTCTTCTTATGCAGCCCAGGCTCTGAGGAGGATTCTTGTTCTTGTTTTGCCTTCTTGGCAGGTTACCAGGAGCAAAGCGCATCTGGCACTGTCCCACTCCCCAGAGAAAAGCTCTTCTCACTCTTTGCCCATAACATGTCCTAGGGGCAAAGACATTCTCCAGTAGGAGGAGATCTGGCTGCATATTACCTTTCTGAAAGATGAGCTTCCAAACTCATGTGAGAACTGATAAAAGCTATAAGAAGCATTTTCTGTGATGTTTGAAATGTTTTGGGAGTCAAGGGGATACACACAGGAAGTGCTATAGCTTCCTATCCCATTCTCCAAATGCCCTACAGAGGTTGTGTAGGAGGTGCTGAAGACCACAGCAGTGGGTGTGGATGGCAGGAATTACCAGAAATGTCTCACACTGAACAGCATCTTGGGGAGTATGCTTGAACAGCAATTGTTCCTAGGAATTCATAGCGATTATTTTCTCATAGTATTGGAATTAGTCAGAATAAGGTATTATAATGTGATTATGATGTTTACCAGATTAGTGACTGAGAGTTTTTAATGAATTAATGCTTCTTAAAAGAAGAAAACATTAGTCCATTAATTTGATTATTTATACATCACCTACCGTAGAAATTTCTTCTCTTACTGTTTTGTTGAGACCAATATCATGTTCATGGTTGAAGAACAGCTTTTGGAAAGGATCTTGCCATCAGTTTCCAGTAGCCAAAAATTGTGAACTGAACCATTTCTTTCACATGTTAATGTAAAAGGAATTTTTAACTCAAATTTCTTGTTCTTCAGTTATCAAGACCTTCTCTATTGGATCAAAATACTTTTTGAATAAATTATTTTCTTTCTAAAAAATTACTCATTTGGTGAAATAAAACAGAATAAATGAACTAAATCCCATGGTTGTTTAATGCAAGTAATGCATTTTCTGCTTATTATGGCTTCATTTTTTACACCTATCTCATTTTTCCACACTTTTATTGATATAGAACTGTCCTTCTAGCTTCTTCAATGATTACCAGTGTTTCTAAAGATGAAACTTGTCTTGCTCCCCTTTTCAATTGTACTCCTGTATTCGTATTCAAAGATTCAATTAGAGTTTTTTTTTAACTTCTGCATGACACCAGAACATATTAGTTCACTTATTTACTGCAAAGTGCACATGATAAAACTAGCAATACTTTTCAGTATTTTCTTTTTAGTAATTCCTTGTATAATTTTGAGCTTTGATGCATCAAAGGAACTCAAAGGGACAATCCCAACAAAGATATTCAGACGACACTGTGAGACTTGTCATCATTATTTGCTACTCATAGTTCCTCAGTCATACTTATCCTCATTAGAGCCATAGAGCCATAGAATGGTTTGGGCTGGAAAGGATCTCAGTGATGATCTGTTTCCAACTCATCTGCCATATGCAGGGACCTTCCACTAGGCCAGGTTGCTCAGAGCTCCATCCAGCCTGGCACTGAACTCTGCCAGTGGATGGGGCATCCACAGATTCTCTGGGCAACCTGTTCTGGTGTCTTCCCACCCTCAGAGCAAAGATTTTCTTCCTAAAATCTAATCTAAACTTACTCCTATTCAGTTTAAAGCCATTTCTGCTTTTCCTGTCTCTTTCTGTCCTTGTAAAAAGTGTTGCAAAGATTTCCCAGCTATCCTCAAATTACATGCTTCAAAATCAGAAGCTAAACAGACACTGTCACAATATCCCTATGCCCAATTCAAAAATCTCTTCAGACATGCAAGATATTTACTTTAGGAACAGTAATGAGAATGCAGATACATTGCTTCTAGGATGTGAGCTGCTTGATGGCATTCTTGATGGCATTTCATGCTGCTGAGTATATATATCTTTAATGTCCTATGAAAATTCTTAAATAATTTTGAATTTTATTCTAGATCATGGATCACTGATCCTACAACCATCACATTGAAAATTTTTGTAAGAAAATAGTATTTGACTATGATTCCCCACTGTATTCTGAGATACATTAGTCAATTCTTAAGCCACACAATTAAAAAAAAAAAAATTGCATATTTTAAGCCCTTAGTGGTACAATCTACTAGTTCTCCAGTTCATTACCTAGTGAATACGGTTTATTGAAACATTTTATATTCCTTTTAAATCAAATGGGGTTGGATTTCACTGATATAATCTCTATTTTAAAGATAGAAAACCTTGAAAGTAGAATGAGTAAAATCAATAATTTAAAAAAAATCAGACAGTATCCAATTGTTTGAAAAATTAATTTCAAGAAAAGATTGTATAACTACTTTACAAATAGATAGAAATGGATATGTGAGTACACATTCATGTGCATTTACTATATTAGAGCATATTGCTGTGCAGTAACATTACTTATGACCTTGAAATTTGCTGCAATTAATGGAGAAAGGGAAAGAAAAAAAAAAACCCAGCCTTTAGAGAACAAACCATTTGTGCTTGTTTTTATGAGAACAGCACTAAATACTTATGAATACATATAAAATCCATAGTTTTCAAATCCATTTTATGTGTTTATAAATTAAGTAATATTTATATGGTAAAGGAATATTTACATTTAATTGTGCCTCATAACAGCAGGATCTAGTACTGTTTCCCTGGGCAAACACTGCTAGATATTTTTCCATCTCTTGGGATGGATAGAGATCATTATCCTTCTGCCTTTTCCAAAATTTATTGAATAAGTAGGATATATCTAAGGCAGAAAACAAAGAGATTATAAGGTCCTGAGAAAATAATAGAGTTTTTTATTTCTAGATACATCAAAATGTTTTATATTGTTTTCAAAAGATGTAGAAAATTGGACCAAATGAACTGCTATTTCTAGAGTTGAATCAGGTTAGGAAATAATTGCCTCTAGCATCTTGCTGCTTTCCCGCCACAAAGTATTGCTCATTGAGGTCTGTCACCATGACTTGAGTTCTCCTTAATCTTCTGTTCATGTCTTAGCAGGTTTATTAACTTGGGCCCAGAATCATTCTGGGAATGTCTGATGAATTTCTGATTTTGGAGCAAGGCATTCATTGCTTGCTGATGGATCTTTGCACCATATTCTACTCTGCAGCATAAATATACCTCAAGGCTGAGCAATGGCAAGTGGGGATGAGGATGGAGGAGTCATATAAAGTGATGAACTTCTGGTTATTTGATATGCCTTTTGTTGGTACAGCGAGAGAACCAAGGTACAAAGAGGCACACATAGATGTGCTATGGATTTGAGGAGATAGGAGCCTTGGATTGTGCAGTAGTAGCAAGTAGCTGGGGCAGAAATATCTTAACTCTTACCACTCATGACCAGAACAGTATGCCCTTAAGCATACCATGAGTGTACCATGATCTATTACTTTCTACCCTCATGCTGGTGTAGTTAACTAGAACACTAATATAATTGAAATAACTGGTAGAGGTTATTTCAGTAAAAACCTGTTTCAAAGATCAAGACCATTAACAAAAAGTAGAGATATATTGATGAAGTTGTATATACATTAGGGCATTTATGGAGATGGTTAAGTTCTTTACAATATAGTGTCTCTAAAGATAGAGTTATACGGATAGAAATGTTGGTAAAATATATAAATATATACATAAGATAACTAAGGAAATTACCCACTAAGTAAAATTCACCTTTGGTTAAAAAAAAACAAACCAAACTGTAGAAGATTCTGCATGTCTAAAGCTCCAATTAAAATTAAATGAGTCTTTAGTAGAGGCTTCACCATGTAAGCTTTGCAAA
The DNA here is from genome assembly GCF_048771995.1 of Taeniopygia guttata. Lineage (NCBI taxonomy): Eukaryota > Metazoa > Chordata > Aves > Passeriformes > Estrildidae > Taeniopygia > Taeniopygia guttata. Next base: position 134,669,623 of record NC_133026.1, read on the forward strand.
TTTTCTCTGAAATTCACCAGTTTTGAACATAACAGGAAGAAACAATTTTATTCTTAAGCTGGAGAGCAAGAATGTGTGAAGGACAAGAGTAAGATTTTGTGCCAAGATATAAATCATTGTGGGATGATATTTGATGGACTGCTTGTCTGCAAGCAAACACAAGATGACAAGTCAATTATTTCAAGCTATTGCCAAAACACCAAGATATGAAACAAGGACATATAAATAAAGTACATCCTATAAGAGATGGCAATTAAGCACTTCTCTACTCAACATTTGTAAGTCATCAGGTGGAATTCTTAAACATTTTTGGCCCTTGTGCATCTGTGAACCTATGAGGTCTACTTATAGGAAAGTGATCCCATAGAAAACATTCAGAATTAAATAGAACTCAGATGAATTGCAATGTTTTAGTCCTGAGAAGATTGAGAAGGTTTAGTCAAAAACTTGGAAACAGATAAAGAATACAGGAATACTGTATTTTCCATGTCTGCTTGTCTGCTGTGGAAGAATAAGGATGTTTGGTCAGCTCTGTAGCAATGAGAATTAACATGAGAGAAACCTTCTAACAATACATTTGGCAGACCATCAAGATCTGAGGTATGTGTGCACTTGTCATACTGATGCACCTGAAGGGCAGATCTGACAAGAGTCTGCCCAACATTACAGCCATACAACTGCTTCTGCCTCAGAGTGGAAGGGTGAGCCAGAGGATTTGTAGAAGGGTCTTTCATTCTTGTTGTATTGAAATTCCCACTCTTGTATACAATTATTATAGTCTTTTGTTCCCTGTGTCTTACAGGTCTTCATTTGTCTGTGCTTCTTTCGTTTATGACCTGTAGACTTCGCACAATACCCTGCACTGAGTTCCATGGATGCAGCAGGAGCCAGGATCTCCAGATAAACCAGGCTCAGCCCTGCTTTGGCAGGGTGTTCATCAGAACATGCCCTCTGGGCTCCCTCTCCCCACACACCTCAGCACAGCTGGGATGTTAAATGAAAGGGAAAGAGCTGAGTTGTTGTGTGGTGGGAAAGACACCAGATGAATGCAAATTAAATTATTTCCTGTGTACCTACACACAGGAGATCTTATGCAAATCGCATTGCAGTATCTAGAAATGGAGTTCAGAAAGAGTAGGTCAAATCTGCAATAACTTTGGTGAGGAAAGAAAGAAGTTAACCTTTGCTTTTTTTTGATGAGGCACTTTTCATCACAATGTCTTTTTGATGCTGTATTTCTAGAATGTAAAAAACACAGAACCATGCCTTTCTCCTCCTTAGCCAAAACTCGCTGTTATTGTTGTTGTTGCTGCTGTTGTTGTTTTGTAGGTACTTTTTTACCCTAACAACAAAGACTAGGCTTGGTTTGATGCTAAGCCATAATTAAATAGACTCCCTGCTACTCAGTTCCTTTCAATGAGCTTGTTACCAATAGCACAATATAAATAATTTCAAATTCAGTCTCCAAAGTAGTAGCCTGAAGGGATCAGAGCTAACATATCTTTGCATATTGAGGGAAATCAGCATACTTACCACTTGGGACAGAAAGTATCTTCTTTGACTACATGAAGCAAACTGAAGAGTGGTGTTCTGCATAAAATAGCCTGGGAAGTAGTCTCATAAGATGTTTATTAATATTTTCAATGTGTTCTGATAAAATACCTTTAGACATGGATGTGCTCTGTAGTTCTTGTCAGGATGACACTGATTTTTTTAAATGCACCTTCTTCATCAGTTCAAAAAGGAAATATTCCTATTTAGGAATAAAAGAGGGAAAAAGTAATGTTGATCTATGCTTTTCCTTAAGACTGTGCCTCTGTTTTATGTTATCATGACTCACCAAGAATAGGAATTTCACAATGATTTGATAGAATACCGTTGATATTCCCCCTCATTCCCTCTTCATTCCACCATTTATTCCTCTCTGTAATTTTTACCTTTGCAATTTTATATGAATGCCATTTATAATAACTACATAGCAGGTGGGTGATAGTGGAACTTAAGAGATGAATTTTTTTCTTCTATGTGCACAATTGTGAGATGCTACCCAGTAGGATTAAAGAGAAAAAAAAAAGTGTCTAAAATGGTAGCTCGTTTCCTGACTTTGTATCACAAGCCAGTTGTGTCTTGCCTATTTAACACATGCACAGAGTTTAAGAAAACCTTTTTCTTTTTTTCTGTAGAATTCATAATAATTTCAGTGAGTACTGATAACTTCTGTCTTTTTTAGGTGAAATTAGGGAAGCCTGTCATTCCATAAAAGTAAATGCAAATTTCTGATATTAAACTGATATTAAAGTAACATAAGGTAGAATTTGTTTCTCAGATGGCAGAAATTATGAACAATCAATCTCATGGTACTTGGCCTTGCCTTCAAGGAACTTCTGAAGTTAGTGAGTACCTTGGCAATGAGAAACACAGCTTTGTTTAAAATAATAAAGTTTGTTCCCAGATACAGGATTAAATTGTAAAGATGCAAGCTGGCTGAAGTCTGCACAATGAAGATCTGAACTTGATCTGCTCATAATTTATGTGTGCAGAAATATTCAATTAATTGTACATCAAGTGATGCTCTGAAATATACATATGTTGTGAGGGTTTGGCCAATGATATCTGCATTCTGCACACAGTATTGAGAAATCTGAATGTCCCATTTATGTCTGATGCTACACAGCTTAAGTATTCAGAATAATCCTATTTATTTCTGTTGAGTCCGTAAATATTTTGCTCATAGCTCAGATAAGCAGCCAGTAATATTTAAAAGAGGACTGACAGTGGTTGGGCGTCTACACCCAGAGCTTGCTGCTCTGTCCACTCTTTTCTCATTGTTGCTGAACTCCTGCTTCTGCTTATTTTCCCCAAGAAGCTACTGGCACACATACAAGTTTCACAAAGGGAATTCAGAGATGAATCCAAATATGAAATGCTTATATAGAACATCCTGTGAATTAGGCAACTCAGGAAGTTTTTAGGTATACCTTACATGGATCCAGGTATTTCCATTCTAAGCCTCTATCCTTTGTGTTTCTTCTTCCTCCTTTCACATTATTCACTTCAGAAATATAGGTGTTTTTTAAATTCTTCTAACTCATGTTGGGATTCCTGTCCACACAACCAGTCTTCTACATACTCTAAGAATACATCTGTCATAAAAACTCAAAGAAGATAATGGTCAAGGGACTTGTGAGGTCCATGAGGAAGATTGTAAGTAGCTGCAGACTGTCAAAGAGAGAGAGAAGACATTCATATTTGGGTATAATGTTCCATCATACTTAATTTTTATCATCCACCCCCAGCTGTGTGCTCACTTGCCCTGAATACCTCTTGAAGACTAAACACTAGGCATGGAATATTGTAAGATTTTTCCTGTTCAGTCACATCTACAGCATATCTCCTTCAGTGGCTAAAACTGGCAGTAATGCCCAGTATTCCAGGATGGAGGAAAATGTCTAAATCATGAAATTGTAGTTTTAATTATAGTCCTGAATGTGTATATATGACTGAATGGTTTGTTATACCAAAAACAAGCTGTGTAGTGTAGGTCTGCTCAGAGGAATGGTGGACATACCAATGTATTTATGCCCTGGGTTTGGGCAGGAGTATGGATTGATGAATTAGCAGCTGTGAAGGGCTACCTTGAAATGGCAACTAAAGATGAGTCAGCAGTGTTATTCTCTTGCAACAAATAGTTTCTCTTCTGGTAAGTCCTGACAGGAGAACCAACGTGTAAGAGGTAGGATAACTAGTAAAATATCACCAGATTTAGTGTCCATTTTCTGTGTACCAAGTTTTAATTTCTGAGAAACAATTTCCACAGGCTGAAATACTTCAAATAAGATAAAATCACTAGCAAAAGCATAAATCTCTGAATAAATCTTGAAGCATTTGGAGGGGTTTAATCTAAGCAAGAGAAAACATGTGAAGGAATGAAACTATAATATTTTAATGCATAAAGCAGTGAGACCTCAGCAAATCATAGTACTGGGCAATCATCAACCACACACAGTTCAACAAAGGACAGTGCTGGATTGTGCTCCTGGGATGGGACAACCCTGGATGCATGGACAGACTGGGGAATGAGATGCTGAAAAGCAGTGCCATGGAAAGGGACCTGGGGCAAGATGATGGCAAGATGAACATGAGTCAGCAGTGCTCTGGCAGCCAGGAGGGCCAACATTTTTTAAATGCACCTTCTTCATCAGTTCAGAAAGCAAATATTCCTATTTAGGAATCAAAGAGAAAAAAAGTAATGTCGAGAAAAAAAATAATTGTCCTGGGAAGCATCAGGCCCAGCATCACAAGGTGAGCATGGGAGGCGATTGTCCTGCTCTGCTCTGCACTGGGGCAGCCTCGCCTTGAGTACTGGGGGCAGTTTTGGGTGCCACAATATAACAAATATGTTAAATTATTCAGGAGCACTTAAAGGAGGGCAACAAAGATGGTGAAGGGCCTTGAGGGGAAGATTTTTGAGGACTGTCTGAGGTTACTTGGTCTGTTCATCCTGGAGAGAAGAGGAGACTGAGGAGAGACCTCACTGCAGTTACAACTTCCTCATGAGGTGAGGAGGAGGGGCAGACACTGCTCTCTTCTCTGTGATGTCCAGTGACAGGACCCAAGAGAATGGCCTGAGGCTGTGTCAGGAGAGGTTTAGGTTGGATACTAGGAAAAGGTTCTTCACCCAGAGGGTGGTTGGGTGCTGGAACAGATTCCCAGGAAGTGGTCACAGCACCAGCCTGACAGAGTTCAAGGAGAGTTTGAACAATGCTCTCAGGTACATGGTAGGATTTTTGGGGCTGGGGCCAGGAGCTGGACTCCAGGATCCTTCTGGATCCCTTCCAACTCAGCTTATTCTGTGATTCTGTGGTTTTGTTAATAAATCAAAGATTACTTTTTCATGATTACCAGAGACAAAAGAAGCAGTTATCTTAATAAGCAGTCTGCTCCTGGTTTTGAGTGATTTCCTGAAATGTCTCTGATCCTGGTTTTTCTGCATCTCTGTGCTATAGTACAGAGATTGGATGCTGGAGAGATGAGAGGAAGCTGTAAACAGGTTGTTCATCATAGAGAGTTGTTCTTCTTGCAAGATACTCATATTTCAGTATATCTGCATTTGCAGAAAGCCCATTAGTCTTTCCATGGAACAAAAAAAAAACTTCCAATACATGATTTGGTTTCTAAGTCCACTGGAAGATTAGTCATAACTAAAGAATCGCATTATTACCATTGCTTTATCTTAGATATTGAAAAACTTGAATGATTCTTTTTTCTATTTAGTTTACCATGAGAAGAGTGGCAAACATTTTGTTTGGTACTTGACAGAAATTCTTTTGGGAGAAGATTTTATTGTGTGATGCAAAATTTTTATGTAAGTTTTCTAGGTTGACAAATATATTGGATGTAGGGACAGATGGATTAGGTTTATAGTAAGTGGGTTTATGGAATAATAGTCCTCTCTGTCTGGCTTTATGGATTAATAGCCCAAAAACTATGTACAAAGACCATCATCAATAGGGCTATAGACTGAGGGGGAAATCAGTGTCTGTGAGATAACCAGATAGAGAGGCTCTGATTTCAGTGACTGGAGAAAAAAAAGCTGAGACTGTCAGTGGAGAGACATGATATAGGACAAGATATGTGGAAGACCAACAACAAATGGAGCAGCACAAAAATGAGAGAAGGTGTCCAGAATGAATGTGGTCCAGAAGGTGAAAAATGTGCTTGGATTCCCAAAGAAACATCCACTACCCCAATGTCCCTGTGTCTCAACTTCAGAACCTGGTGAGAACACATGGAATTGCCTCGCTGTTCTCACCTTCAACAGAATATTAACCCAACATTTAGGTAAATAGGTACTGAGAGTAAGCAGCTTCATGCATGTTCTAAATAGACAGCCTTTCAAATAAGCAGGAAATGTTCAGAGTTTTCTTTAAAATTATTTGATGTTTAAAATCATAAAGAAATCTAGAGAATATTTTAAGCACTTGATTATTTGTTTTAGGTGTTTAGGTTTAGCCTTTTTAGCAAGGACTTTAAGATAGAAATGCTCTTGAGTTAAGCTACTATTCCTTATGAATTGCACAGTCATATTGCATTTTATTCAGTGCACGTGCTGAACACCTGAAGCTGGGAAAATATGATCTTTCTTGAATCTGAAACACCTCAGGTCATATTATTGCCAAGCACACTGATGATGAAAAAGCATGGATGGTTTCTTTCACTAAATTCCTCCAGAAATAAGTCAAAATTACTCAGCATTACAAGTAAACCAGGTTTGAGATACTGTAGCATGGAGGAACAAGCTGACCCTGGGCTGACAATCCTGTCACAGGTAATGAACCTTTGAGATGTTTGGATAAGAAACAGAAGATGGCTTTAGGGACATAAGCTTGTTGCTGATATTACTATAAGGAGATGTTATGACCTGGTTATTAAAATTATCAGAGAGAAACCTCTGCCTCAATCAAGGTGAAAACAAGCCCATATGCCAAAGTCAGTAGTATGGATTTTATTTAACAGTAAATGTGGGTGTGAGAGAGAGACAGAGAGAGAAAGAAATAGAAAAGTGGGGGAAGGGGAAAGAGAGAGTGAGAGAGACAGAATAAGAAGAAACTATCACTAGTCTGTGGATCCCAATGGTGCCCTGTTGATCCTCTTATGGTCTTCTTGGTGGGGAGGATACCCCAAAAACATAGAGTTCAATGAATTAATATACAGTTAGGGCAGGTGGGAATGCCTAGGTACCTCTCCTTGGAGGGGGCAGAGACTGTTGCATCACTTTGCATTATGTGCAATTGTCTGGTGCAAGGCTTCATATTTTTATACAGAGTTCAGTGAAGAAACTTATTGGAAACAAAATACATACCCTCCAAAATGCTCAATACATTTGTGTTAAAATCTGGATTAAAAAGTTTCACGGGGGTTTATACCTCTCTGCTATAAAAAAAAAATAATTAAAATTCACTTAGTGGTAAGTTTTAGAATAGATTTAATCTGGTGCATTTTGTTAAGGAAATGGCACAAATTTATGTTACTTGATGTGTATTCTGGTTTTTTTTTTTTTTTTTTTTTTTTTTTTTTTTTTTGTCTCTAGGGCTACCTATGTGCTGCTAATTACCAGAGTGTGCATTTCTGCAGTCTAGGCAGCAGTAAGGAAGCTGGGAAAATTGAGTGTACAGAGTGTGCTACTGTAGGCAATAAAGTCATATCAAATAATAACCAGTTTTCACTGGAATACCTCAAAGCACTTTGCAGTGATGGTTGTTTTCATGTTCAATTTTTCTATCTCCAGTGGTTGCAGTGCAACCTCCACTTTGAAACATAGGCACTTAGAATCATAAACATTGTAAGCATAACATCAAAGATAAATTCTCTTGAACTAAGACAAGAATTGCTTCTCTTTTTTCCTTTGGTTAGAGAAACCTGAATGTAAGGTGGTTAAATAGAAAAGTGTTTTCAAAGCCAACCACTCTGGCTTTTATGACTTTTTTCTTGTGAAATTGAAACTTATTACAGATAAGAGTCCTTTTGTTATTATCAGTGATAGTTCTTGATTTTGCCACATGGTGAGATAAATCACTCTTATTTCTTAAATAATTTAGAAGGAAACTTAAACTCTCCAACAGATAATTTTAGAAAGAGCTAGCTCAGAAGAGTATTGCAACATCTTCTGTGCTCTTAAATAACTCTAGGCTGATCTATTTTCTTGTACTTGCCTAGTCTCCTTCATTTCTGAAAGCAGTTTTTATTCTACTTTTTCCTGTCATGGGAATGAAGTTATTTCCACTTTCCAAGTAAGTATCCTTCATTAAAAGAACTCTTCAGTTAAATCTGTAGTGTCGATGAAAATAAATTGGATTTCCCTGGAGAATTTTTCCAGCTTTCTTACTAGCAGTTTAAAATTGTTGAGTTTACCCTTTTGTACTTAATAGGGACCTTTCACCATGAGTTTCTGTTTCTGATTCAGATCTAAAAGAAAGAATTTTCTTTCTTTACATTTTCCTGTAAATTAATCAGCAATTGACAGCAATGGAACTTGGAATTTTCATAATTTAAGTCATAGAAATAGTTTATTATCAGGGATGCCCTGAAGAACATTCTAGTCATTACAGCTGAATTGTAACTTAAACATATCTTTCTCAAAAAATTACATTCTGTCCAAGATGTTAGAGGACCACTTTTAGTGCCATTATGATATAGGATTCCGTCCCACAAACTTGATTGTCTTGGAGTGATTACAGCTGCAAGATGCTCTGCAGCTCCAGGTTATGAGCTCTAAACACCCTTGACTTTATCAGTGGAGGGACATCTACCTTGCTTGTTACAGCTTCTTCCACGTATACAGACTACTCAGAGCAGTCTAACTTGCAGAATACTGCTAAACTGGTGATCCATATTCAACCCCCTTAGCAGGAGATGGCTGCCTGTCCTTATGGAGGCAGGGCTAAGAGGGAGAGAGACAATTTCCCGAAGTGCTCACTGTATCACTTCGAATCATTAATGATTGTTTCAGGGTTTCATTGAAGGAATCTAGGGAGTGACATCATTGGATCAGATTAATGAGTTCAAATTACAATTTTTTGGTCTTTCAGACTTCGGAAATATATTGTAAACCTGTTTTATGACTATTGTTATATGTCAAATTTTTCTTTCATTTATGACGTGTTTTCCAGAAAATAATGTCAGGGCCCATGTACACCTACAAGCTCTGTACACTCTTCTCTCTGGCTGCCTGTGCTCAAAGTGCAGCTGTAACCCATATCATCCTGTTGTGAGATAAGAAGTGAGCTACAGAGATGTTTGGCTGTCACTGTGCTTCTGGTTGACTTTGGTGTCTGTCACCAGCCTGCTCTGCTCTTGTTTGAGTGCTGTAAAACTGCCCTTGTGTTGGAAGGGACAGTGCCCTGCCTGCCTCACTGTCACCTTCCCCTTCCCTTGGGGAGCAATACACACTAACAGCTATTTATTAATTTATTTTTATTGTTATGATTCCACTAAGAGCAATAGAGATACACAGGCTATCAGAAGCAGCTCAGGGTAGCTCAAGGTTAAATCTGGATGTGTTTTTCCATCGACAGTGATGTAAATTAAATCACTATTCCAAAAGACTGGATAGGATAGCACATGGTGAGTTGAAAATAAAATGAGCATTGGCTTGGGTAGACTGAACTCTCCTTTGTGTAGTGAGTATGGTCAGCAATTTCTTTTTTCTGAAATGGAAAATGATTGTCAAAGATCCTGAAATTCCATCTTGTTATGTGTCTTTCTTTCTTTAAAGCATTATGAGAAATCTGCTAATGAGTTGCCAATTGATAGCTTAAATTCTAATTTTTTTAACATTTTATTGTATTCTTTATACATGAAAGTGGCATTAATTTCAATGATATGCAAATGGTAAGTGATCTTTCCTGCTTGGAGTTCCTGATAAATAGGAAATTATACTAACAACCTTCACTATTCTATTCATTTATTGCTGGGGAGTAATTAGTAATTAATGACTATAAAAAGTTGCTTTATTTTACAAAAATATGTATTTTGTCCTTTTTTACTGCATTTATATTCAACAGTATCTGCCTTTGTAGCTTTATCTTACACAAACATTTTCTTTCTACCACTACTGACACTCGTGTTTGAATACTAAAATTTTAAATAAGAAAAGTATTTCCAAATTATTCCTGGTCATTGTTTAATGCCTTAGTGCTACCATATTCTCTAACTGAGATCTGAAGTTAGAAGAAAGGGGGAAAGACCCAGATTTTGTTAAAAGTATAAAGCAAAATTTTGCTTCCATCTTGGGCTCTGTGACCTTCAGGTTGATCAATAGGATACTGAAAGTCAACTACATCACACGTTTTTCCATGGGTCATTTATATGGTTTGATTAGTTTATTTTATCTTTATAGACAGCACTAGTTATGGGAAAATATGTGCCTTTTTATGCAGTTCCTTAGATATTTTTGACTCCCCATTACTCATCCAGATGGACAAGATGTCTTCCATATGTCTACTGCTATTTGTGACAGTTCTGTGGAATATCTTGGCTATTTTGTACTTATTGTCATATTTTCACATGACAATAGGCACATGTTTGGACATGTCAACTGAACTCAGTTCTTTACTGACAATGATGAGGCGTCAACTCCTATGACTCCATGTAGACACATAAATGGAAATATCTTAATTTGGAACTCAAAAATTCTCAGAGATTCTTCTAGACTTCTTGCAATATCTCTCTATTCTTTTGCTACAGAAAACCTAATTTTACCTTGCTGCTGTGTAACTGAGATGTAGACATTTTTTAGAAATATTCGTACCTAGTTCTGGAGCTGGAGGACACCTGGATTTCGAGGGGAACAACAATGGCTCATCTACCTGACTTCTCAGGCATATTGCAAGGTATCTCCATGTATGATAGATTTGTTAACTAAAATTGAGTCTACCACGTGTGTAAATGATACCTGTCTGGGATTGTTAGACACATACATAAACAAATTACTTATTGTTATCTTTCACTATTACACTGTGCATGGCTATGTACTAAAATGATCACTTGATCCTAAGGGGATATTTAGGCTGGGACAATAGCTCTGATTCTGAGACCGGGGGTAAAATCTGGCTATGTCCTTGCTATTAAACTGTCTTTGCTTCCAATTCAGAGCAGCTACATTCAAACTGTACTGAAAGTGTACATTATGTTGGCTAATTCACAAACTATGCTTGTGAATTGTTTGGAAAGAATGCTAAATCAGTTCGGCTGATAGTGTGCTAGAAACTAGTGTGATAACAATACTTCGAATGATATCTAGCCTTTCAGTGCCCAGTTCTTCCTTGGTGTTGCTCATTTAGTGTAGATGCCTCATTATTATTGAGAAGACTATTGGAGGGCCTGTATGGAATTTATAAGCATGTCTCATAAGGATGATCTGGCAATCAGAAGTTAAGGCATTCACAAGAGAAAATTACCAAAGCTGTTTTCAGGTGAAAATATTCCATTTGATATTATGTGACTATACGTGTCATTTCACTCTGGAGAATAATATAATAGCTAGCAAACTTTGTTTGGAAATAGCACCGTGCCCATCAAAGAGGAACAGCTGGTTTTAGAGTGGAATGTGACAGCTATTTGCCAGGGAAAATAGTATTACATATCTGTATAGGAGTGAGGCCAGGGAAGAATCCTGCATGCAAGGGACAATGCAGAGAGACTGTAAGGAGGTGAAAGGAGATCAACAGCCCTGAGGTTATTTATGTTGTGGAAAGTTGGGTAAAAAAAAGTAATCTCACTTAGTATCCTTTGTTAATATGTCTTGTCTTTAATAAAAGCTGGTTATCTGAATGCAGCATATTCAAGAATACCATACCCCAAATCATCATTTGAGCTGGTGTGCAAAGCTCCTCAGTGAATCAGTTCCTGATGCAAGTGCAGTCACATCCTGTCCAAGTACAGATCAGGCCAAATCTTTGCATATGCTTCCATCTGGAGAAGGCTTTGTGTGGGCACAGTGGTTTTCCTGATCAGAGTAATTACCAAGACTTCAAATTGTGAGCTGCAGGTCTTCTACTGATAAGATATTGTACTAACTTAAATAACGCGTTTATTACTAAAGGATTTAATTATATATCTATGTGAGCACTTTTCATGTAGTAGTTTATTTCAAATTTTGTAGGGGTGAAAGGAAGCATTCAGACAGGATAATCTTAATTACCCTTTGGTGGGAGTGGAGAGCGCTCTCAGTAGGGTAGCAGATTGTTGGTCTGAAAAGGAGACCAAAAGACTGACAATCCTTGAGAGATGACTGTCAGATAAAACGACAAAAGCATTTTCAGTGTAAAGTTAGCTCATGCAGGGTGCAAGAGTTACCACAAGACAGAAGGTAGAAAATTACTCAGGCTACTTCTTCTCAAATCCACGAGGGCAATGCTATCTAGTGCTTTACACTGCTACTTAATTTCTATTCCATAAAGATGTAGCTGTTACAGCTATCCCTGATTCAAATGAAGAATAATTTTATCCACATTTTTAAAAACTTTTTTGTTTTGTTCAGGCCTCTGCCTGCACTCCTGTGTTAATGCAATCCTCAAAAGCCAGTTGCCAAGCATAGCCACAACCATTGTACCACAAAAGCATGCTAAAATAATTGTTTTCTCCTTTAGTGACCCTTGCCTGGGCTTCTGAATTTCAAACTTTTAAAAGGTGAATAATGTTTCTAGCATGATGACATATTTTACTTGACTTTAAATAACAATATACATGATGCTCCATGGTGGTTTTAGTTATTTCTCTGAAAAACAAGTTTCCTCTAGGAATCCCTGGAGGGCTTCATTCACATCAAACATTTTCTTTATGATGGAAAACAAATGGCAAGTCTGGAGACCAGTGTAGAATACTTTTGAGACATAAGGTAGGTGAAAATGGAGAAAGAACGGGAAAGCATTAGCTTTCCCTAGAAAGCATCACTATATTCCTCTGCTAGGGGGAATTTACTTTTTCTGTATTCCATATGCAAAGGAGATGTGAACATGGAGGAAGACTTCAGAGTTTACTCAACTGACACTGTTCCACTAGTGACAAACTGAATAGAAAAAAATCTAGTGCATAAAATAGCTTTACATGAGGAGTGCAAATATCTCAGCTATTACATGACCATGACCACGATATTGCATGACTGTGAGGTCTAAAGGCATGCTATGGAGCCCTCCAGACTAAGCTTATTCTTTCAGACTTGCCTAGTAGGTGGTCTCAAATGCCCTGGCCTATTCACTTCATGCTCACCCCCACACACAAATGGGTGTCTCAGCTGACCCCCAGTCTCAGTGGTCTCCCCAACAGCTGCCTGGGACCCCATGGCCCATCCAGTAGCCAACACAATGACCTTCTTGGTCTCTAGGTTTGACATTGGCTACCAAGCTCTTATCCTACTTGCAGGGTAATTCTGATTTTATTAAAAAAAATATTGTTGTTTTAAACTTACCCACACATTTTGCCATTTTTATATATAGTAAGGCTAAACTTCAATGAAGATCTTCTGCAGAACCACATAAATTTAGATGGGGGATTGGTAAATATATCTCACCATAAAGGCTAACAAACTGGACTATTTCTCCTGACAGAGAACTCTTATGACAAAAACTAGCTGAAAATCATCCTCTGAATAAAGCTTCTTTCTAAAGAAGCTTGTGCTGGAGAATTTTTATGGTACCCTTCAAGGAAATCTAAACACATTTGTGCTTAAATCTAACAGAAAATGATTCATGAACAATGCCTGCTTAAAGTCCCATCATAATACATGTTTCTGCATGGAGTCTGCAAATGCGCGTCACAAGGACCTTCCTTGTACACACTTGCACCAGCACCAGTCCCAAGAGCAGCTCCATGAGCACGTCAGCCCAGCTGGGGGTGCATCCCCCAGGCCAGCTCTGTTGCACAAAGGTGGCCACTGAGCTTGAGCCCCTGCAAGCTCCTGTTCCTGGATGCCTACAGGGCAATGCTGAGGCTGCATCTCACCTCTTTGCCAAGGCGTGAAACTTCACTCCCTTGCAAGGTGTGTTTTGTCTCTGACACTCCTGGGTCCAACCTTCCAACCCTTTCTTGTAACTGGACCTTCTTTCCCTCTGTGCCAGATCATTTCTTTGTCTCAAATTACCACTGCTGAGCAGTTACAGCCAGGATTCCTGCTTTGCTTGCTTTTTGTCAACAGACCAAGAAGAGGAAGCTCCAAAGAGTCTCTTAAATCTGTGGTTTTTCAAATTTTAAGTGTTAACACAGAGGCTTCTGGGAACTGTACCTTCAGCATCCTGCTTGGAAATGCACATAATAAATGTTTGATTTTGTGTTACTTGAGATGGAAAGAATATAAATAAAACATATGAAGGGCTTCTAGGTAAAAGAACTGAAAAAATCTAAACATGTTGTGGTATTGTTTTATTGTTTTGTTGGCAGAAAAATATCACACTTTGGGAGCTGTGGGTGAATAACTTATTCAGGAGCTCAATAAATAGAGAAGAGAAATCCAGCACATACTGGAACAGATTCAGGTTTTTGATTTTTTTCTTTTTGTTTCCTTGTTTTTAAAGTTGTAACTCTTTATAGATAAACTTAATGTTCATGCCCCAATAGCAGAGGGCTCCTACATGCAATTTGATACATTTTATATCATGTTTGTACTCAGAAGAATTTCTAATAATGGTTATTATGAATGGAAAATTTAGCATCTTTTTCCTGATGAAATGAGATTAATTTGAAGTCTATTCCAGTAAGTTAGTATGTCAGTCCCTTCTTGATAATTTTGAAATATACTGAGCAATTTTAATCTCACTGAAAGCTGTGTAGAATTCTTGAAGATAATTAATGATGTCCCTGCAAATTTACTGAAAGTGTTATTGACTAAAGGGAGAAAGGGCCAAAACTGTACCTCTCTTGAGGACAATGGAGCGTGAAATCAGCCATTACACATTCCCTTTAGTAACAAGCAGCCATTTCATATGCATGTAGTTCAACACTAATGCATGCTTTTCTTGTATGTGTACTTCATAAAGGATCATCTGCTGCAGAGAAGAGGTAATTTTATCAGGGTGATGTGGCTGACATAAATGAAATAGGACTCAAATATGAAAAAAATCATATTTCATTAACTTCATTGTCTATAGGACAACCTGATACTTCTATCTTCAGGAATCCGATCAGCAGCAATAGTTCTTCTTCCAATTGCATAGTGGACTTTTAAAACATTAGAACTACAATATAGCCCTGTATGCATGGCCATGAGAAGGATTCAAGAGCTATAGAAATCAAACACTTCTCATTAATGCAATTCTATGTGAAAATTATGTGTGAACAAAGAAAATTGATCCTGTCAAAGGACATTCAGCTCTCAACTCTTTGAAACATTTGTGAGGATTGTAGTTTTAAGTTGATTTGACCATGGCATCTATTGTAATCATTTATACATGAAGAGTCATTTGTACTTCAGGCTGTGTTGTAATCACAGAATCATAGAATGGTTTTGGGAAGAGACCTTAACAATTATGGAGTTGCATCCAGCCAGGCTGAATAGTGGTATTGCCTGTAGCATATACAGAAGGCCTAGGGGGCATACCTAGCCAGGTCATGGTGGGAAGAGTGGGGTCATGGGAGTCAGTATGTTGATAGAACTATCCTATATTTGGTCAGCTTTCTGGTTCTTGTTCTCAGTTGGTTTGGTACCTGATACAAATAAGGTCATGTTCTGAGTTCACATCTGTGATTGGACCCTTGCCCTCAAAAGACCCCTATACCTGGTTGTGGGCCCACTCCCCCCAGGTCTTTGGCTCTTGCCCCCATACTCTACTGTTTCCACATTTGTTGTTTTATTATTAAAGTCCTTATTGTTTCAGGCAAGACCAACATTCCTGTACCTTATTTTGCCAGCTCCCCCTGGCCAAGCTGAGCAAGCGCAGACTGTGATAAACAATCATCAAGTTCCACCCCCATGGTCAGGGACACATTCCACTAGATCCCATCAGACTCTACCAGAGTACCTCAAGAGAACAAAATCTGCTCTCCTGAGCTCCAGGGAAGTGAGTTTGTTGTGTGACCTCCCCACTGCCTTAAGGATCTCAAATTTCACCATTTCATGGTCACTGTAGCCCAGGCTGCTTCGCATTCCCTGTCAGCTCCACCTTGTTGATGAGAACAAGGTCCAGATAACACCTCTCCTTGCTGGCTCCTTGATCCCTTGGTGAAGGAAATTACCATAAATGCATTCCAGGAACCCCCTGGACTGCTTATGCCCTGCTTTGTTGTCCTTCCAGTAGTTATTGGGTTGTTTATGTCCACCATGAGGGACAGGGCTTGTGAACAGCTAGGCTGCTTTTATCTGTCTGTAGGCGATCACATCCATTTGGTTTTCCTGGCTGGGTGGCCTGTAGCAGACCCTCACTGTGATGTCATGTGTCCATTTTCTCCCTTTAGTCCTGACCCATAAACTCTCTGTTGGCTCCTCATCCATCCCCAAAGGAAGCACCATGGACTTCAGCTGAGTGACAGCTGAGGGTGACATCCCCTCCTTGTCTCCTTGCTTTTCCTTCCTAAAAAGCCTTTGTCCTTCCATTTCAATGCTACAGTCATAGGAGCCATCCCATCATGTCTCCACAATGCCAGCAAGTCCATGGCCCTGCAGGTGTGTGCATGTCTCTAACTCCTGTTCATTCCCCATGTGATGTGCATTTTCATAGCGGCATTTGAGTTAGGGCTCCGATGAAGCTGCCTTACTGACTGGAGTGGATGGAATTCCTTTGTGCTGCCTTTCAGGTGCTCTCCTGCTGACCTGCAATCCCTCTCCATGCACTTGGCATCTTGGTTTGGCATTGGCATAAAACTGGTAGGAGTGGCGTGGATTGAGATTCCCCTCCCCAGTGTAAACCTAAATGTATAAATGGTTAAATCATAGAATCACACTGGTCTGCAAAGAATGGTTTATTAGATGGGGAATAAATGAGCCTTGGTGGACCTCTATGCAACTTTTAGGGCATGAATAGTTCATCTGCAGATGCCTTTTTAAATCTGTTGCAGGCACTTCAGCAATTTGATCTAATTTCAAGATAATGGGATTTGATAATGCAAGAGCTGAAGTACTTTAAAAACTGAATTTGATGCATATTTCAAATTCTCCCTTTACAAAACGTCCTCAGAATACTTGAAATTATAAAAACTTTCTCCAATAGTTTTGGCTTGCTGTTAAAATCTTTTGACTTCAGGGAATTTTTCAGTCTTTGGCACAAAATATGAACATTTATATCAAAGATGAAAATCAAAAGAAATACAAACAGAACTACAATTGAACTAGTCAGAAGAAAGAGAACTGAATGAAAATATACACATGGTAGTGTAAAGAGTAGATGTGCAAGAAACAAGTAGTGCATATAAATTAGTAATCACAAGAAAATGTAAAGCTCAGTGGACTCCATGTGATTTTAGTATACAGAGTAACCCAGTAACATCTGGGTGTAATATTAGAAACAGAATTTTCAAAATGCTACTGGTTTTTAAAGTTGCCTAATATAATCAGTAAGAGTTTTTGGGATACAGACAGAAAACTCTTAGAATATCCACAGAAGACAACTTTGGTGGTATTATTAACACGAGTGAATGGAAAAAAAAATGTAGTAGGAAAATTCTCTTTATACTGAGCCACTATGAAACATAAGCAATGACTCTCAATAACTTCAAAAATTTTGTGGCACTCATAGCCAGTAATTGTCAAGTACTATAAACTTTGAACACTAAGACATTGCAGTTGGGAGTAACAGTACAGGCAGAAAATGGAAATGGAGAATGTATGAAGGAGTAAAGGAGTGGTGCAAGGAGACTGACTGTGTAAGTAAAGATTAATGGAATTTTAAACCGGAATAAGCTAAGGATAAATGGACCATTTGCATATATGATTATGGAGTGTGAATAGTGACAAAAGGGAAAATTATTATCTGCCCTTCAAGAACTTAAGAAATCATTGCAAAGATGGTTCTGAAACTGACCTCTTATGTGTGAGATGGCAGCCCATGGTGATGAGGGGAATGAGCTCACCTCTAGAAATGAATCTGACTCACCTCTAGAAATGTTTGACTGAACTGTTTTTAGGAAGGAATGTGGAAAACTGAAAGTTCTGAAGTTGTGACTTTACAGATATTGTCACCTAAGCACTGTTCACCAGGCAGTGGGAGGTCAATGGTTGCTTCCTAGTGAGTTCTAACAACACCAAAATGAAGAGAAAGTACCAAAAAATATTCCTGGTCACTGCAGGAAGCCATTTTAAATTGAGAAACCACTTTTAGAGTAAGAGACTAAGTTTGCCAAGGTTAGATAATCCATCTTCCACAGAAATAACTAAAGGGGAGTAAAGAGTAGCAGCCTTGATGCTTATTGATTTTATTGGATTATTTTTATAACTTATATTTAAGTAGGAATACAGATATAGGTAAACAGGGACCCTGACCCCAAAACTAATTGTCTAAATCAGTTATTATATATTTTCAAAGGCTAGATGGTCAATAAATATACTTCTGTTATTAACAAAACCAATGCAAAACAAAATTTTTATATAATTCCTCTTAAGATGTTTGATATCATCTCAGTTATCAGAAAATGAAAAAATAACCTTCAGCTATCTTTCTTTAATTCAACATATGTGAATACCTAAGATAGGAGCAAGTTAGTTGTTCTGTAACATTTTTGAATCAGAAATTACATGTGACAGGCAACTACATTCTTATGTCTGCAACAGGAAAAACAAAAAAAAAATTGACTAATGCTGAATACAAATAGATCTTCAGAATAGAGCTGATTTTGTGATATACTTTGCTTTTGGATGAGCTAATATCTTACCGGAATCAAGGATGAAGATTTCTGAACTCTCAGTAGAGATCTTGGAAATTTCTTTTTGTAGTGGATTTCTTTAAAGGAGCTGTCTCTATTGTTCAGAGAATAAGATCTGCAAGGAAGATCCAAGTCTGAATTCTTGTCTCTTTTTCTTTTTCTTCTTTTGCTCAGTACTTAAGATACTGTTAAATGATACATAAGTTATTGCAAAGTCATAAGGTACTATTTGCTATTCTACTCCTTTGTGAATGAGAAAGGTATTTCTCTTTTTTGATGCTGAAATCACTATTTAGAGAAAAACGTTTTATACACACATATTACCAATCCTTAGTGATGAAATGCAGTAACTCTCACAAAAGCAATAAAAGCAAGAATGAAGGAGACAGAGCAAAACTCACTGGAATAGTCACAGAAGGAAGAGAAGGAGAGGAAGAATGAGAGAGAGTGAATGAGGAGGAGAGGAGCTCTGAGAGAAACAGTCTCTGAATCACTTTCCTGGTTTGTTTGTCTATAGTTTTCAACTATCTGAATATTCAGGAAAAAACTCCTCAGTTGAAGATATCTCATTTGACTGAATCATAGAATCATCACAGGATATCCCGAGTTGGAAGACACCCACAAAGATTACTGAAGTCCAACTCCTGCTCCTGCAGAGGACCACCCCAAGATAACACCATGTGCCTGAGACCATTGTCCAAACACTTCTTGAACTCTGAAAGGCTTGGTGCTGTGACCAGGACTTCTTTTGAGCTAATAGTGAAATTGTGATATTTATTCAAAATTTTACTTTTAAAGAGAATGCCTATTGCTATAAAGCTAAGAAGATTACAGAAATAACAAGCACCCCTGAAGCCATGCATTTGTGTTTCAAAGTGGCTTTCCATGTATATAGGCATGGGACCTTGACTAAGATTAATGTGCAGGGATTAAAATTTTGGTAGCACTGTGCAAGTAACTCTCAAATAATGCTACTAAAATAATAATACTCAAAAAAATAAACTGGACCAGGTGTGGACATGGGTTTTGCCACATGATTGCATTTTGTTTTTAGAATGGATCATGGAACACTTTTGGTCATAAGCCCATGACCATTTTCCTAAACACTAGCTAGTTACAGATTTCTGGGGCTAAGGATTTTTCTCAAAGAAAAGATCGATTGTGGCCACAGTTCTATCTGGTAAATGCATGAATGATGCTAGAACTATGCCAGTTTTTCTGTGACACAAAATAGGTGCAAGCAGCATAAGTATAGGTGTTAGGATAGTATTCATGGCCTCTTATTGCTTTATATCACCCCATATATCTTGCTTCTCTTTTGTCCTTAGAACATCATGATTAAAACAACTGTATTTTTCTAAAATGTCATCTTTGTGATATCTGGCAAGAGAAGCTTGACTTTGAAGTTGAAAGATATTTCTCATAATAGGTTAGGAGCAAGTTATAATTTTGCTAGTGATACAATGTCTTTTCTAGGTCTTCAGGCTGATCACACAAAACCTTTTTATTAAAGTAAACACAAATATACAGTAAACACACATTTCCAGTAAATACGTGTTATTGTGTATAGGAAAGCATTTGAAATACTCTACTACCAAGTAAAACAATCTAACAGCTTTAAAGGCAGATGCCACAAAGCCTGTTATAAAATATTTCAAATCATCTTTCAAAAGTGAAGTTGGAAAATTAACAGATATGTGTCAGATCTTTAACTGTAACTTTTATAGAAGCATGTCTGCAAAGCAAAGGAATTGTATAAAGTGCACACATGGGTGTGGATGTAATTTTTTAACTTTAAAGGTGCTTTTACAAACTAAGAGGAACATCATCACTTTAATCTTTAATGGCTTCCAAATGTTCCATCAGCACTTTAGAGATAAAATCCAGCAATACTCATGCAGCATCAAGTGTCTCCACTGTATGTGTTCAAATTCATGTAGTCCATATCAGGAAAATATCTCCTTATAATTCTCTTTTGTTTCACTTTGTTATGCATTGTAGTGTGGTTTAAAATTGAGAGTTTGCAGTGGGATACTCAAACTGGATTCATTTTATTTGAGGGCGAGCTTGAGAAAGTGTGCCAGTAACACAGCTAATACAATCTGGTCATTCAGTCTGTAGGGACAGACAGGAGCTCAGCTGAGGTAAAACTTTCAGAATTGCATACAGTGAGGACTTTGAGGCTTTAACATCATCTGCTTCATCCTTCAGATTCACCCTAGAGCAGTTTGCTGTACTAATCCAGAAATGGCATCTGGGTTTTAATCCTAAGAAACTTGAAAATGGTGCAGTAATTGCTATTTAGAATACAACCACATACTCTCAAGTAGAACTCTTTGTTCTTTCAAAAGACTGAAGATTCAAATGGAACTGTCGCCATAACTCAGAGTTAATGAAAGTCACCATAAGAAAATTTCTGCATGGAACAGTGTTGTCCTGTTTCTGAATAACTACTTGGCTGTAGGGTGTACTGCTGTGACATTATTTGAAATGGCATCTTAGCATTTTCACATGGCCAGGACTTCTTTATGAAAACAGAGGCAACTGAAAAAAAGTATAATAATGAATCCATTCTATTTCAATGTTTAAAGCCCATTTTGCAAAGCATGGCTTTGGATTCTGGCTTTAGTGAGGATTTTTCCTCAATTTTTGGGTTATTTTCTTGGTCCAGAATCTAGGACCTTGAAGCATATCTACCATGATAACACACATTCATCTCAACTACTCATCATCATTTGCACTAGTACTCTAGGCTCATTCTGTAGTCACTAAGTTATCTCTGAAAGATGGTTTTCTCACACCTCTTAGAAAGGGATGGTGTAGCTATTTATCTCTTTTGAGTACAGCAGAAACCTGAGCTTACCAGCTATCTGACTAATGGATGGATAAAATGTCAAGATCAGTCTTGTTCCTTTTCTCTACTGGCTTAAGTGTACTGATATAAAGCACATGTACTTCACATAAAGTGAAGATCTAACATGTTTTTAATATTTCTCACTTAGAAAGAGACAAGAATAACAGCAAACAAAAGATTTATCCTTTTTTTCTTTTCTCTTACACTTTAAGAGTATGCGATTAGCAAAACTTTGTATAAGGTTCTCTGTATTTCTTTAGTTGACAATTCTGCAGGAAGTTATTTCTCAATAAAATGTAAACCAAATTACTTTGAATTGAATGCTTCCAATAACTGTCATGATTTATTAGTCATAGGTTTATCATTTTAATTAAAAAAAAGATTACTAGTTTTTTTTAAATAAGACTTTGCTAATACTCATGTGATTTAGCAGAAAAATGCTTTAAGTTCTCAGAAGTGTATGTGAGGAGATGTGGGAATTTCAAGGAGAACTAACAGTATAAAACAATTAGCCTCATAAGAAATAGTAAGAAAAGGGGGAAAAAATCTTGGAAGTGAAAATATGAATAATTATGTACAAGATAATCCCATCAATCACTGTGGAAATATAAGAAGGTAGATCTTAGAAAATAAACGAGACCAAAATTACCTGTTTTATGACTAAAACAGTTCCCTTCTTTGATCACTGGAGAGCACTGTTCCCCTATGAAACAATTTGTTTTAAGGACACAGCTGGGCATTCTGCTGCAGAAGTGATTTTCTGTAGCAAATTATATAACATATATTATGAATTCAGAGATACAGAAGAAGAAATGTTGTTTTCCTGAAAAAAAAAGGTAACAGTTTATGGGATTTTATTCTTCTATCACCCAATTTATACAGTTAATATCATACTGTTTATTACTCCTAGAGTAAGAATGTCTTCATCAAACCCAGAGATCAATCAAGTAGGTAATAGAACATGTGCCTATCTGAAATATGTGTGTTGTTTCTTTTATAAATCTCTTGATTGTAAAAGTAACACAAATTATATGAAATCCAGAGTAAATACACATAATCGATAAGCCCTGGACATATGACAGTAAAATCACCTGCATAATTTGTTACCAGAATTGGAAGGACTAACATCATATCTATCCAGGTCCTGAATAATTTCTGTTAAGTATAAAATTAGAATTATAGAAAAAGATGCAAAAATAGCTACCATAACTTCAGAACTACAATTATCTGTTGATTAGCAGAGAGACTTAATCAGTAATTCTGAGCTGGTAATTCTGTCTGGTTTGAGTATCTGTGATAAACAAAACCTTGTAAATCCTGGGATATTTTTTTATGTCTCAGGGTTCAAAATCTAACCATGGTTAATATTGATGCCTTAGAGCTTCACTTCGGCATTTCTGCTTTGAGATTCAGCCCTTTGTGCTTTGTTTCTTATTGTACAGTCAATTTTGACTTAGCAGAGTGGGATCAGAATCAGAATTGTCTGCCTTACTTGTATAAAAACAAGGATGGTAGCATTCTGTTCAACTGTTAAAGCATAGGGCACTTAATTGGAATGCAAATAATGCACTTTTAAAAAATCATTATTTAAAGAAATTATCTCTGTTGTATCAAAGCTGAAACAAGGAGTGAAAATAATACCTTGCTATCAGCTTTTCCCTTTTTCTGTCATTATAAATGCTTTGTTTAGTTGTTAGGCAGTCATTTATGTAAAAGGGGAGCTGTTAATCATGCAAACTATTCTGTTACATATAGAACATAATAATTATGAACACAGAGGGAGGGTTTTCAGCATCTTGAAGGAAGGAGAGCTGTGAGGTCTACTGGATACCATAATCCACAAAGTGAGCTGTATCTTTATGCACTGAGGAGGATCTGAGCCTGTAGGTCACCCACCAAATCTCATCTGCAGCTATATGACCATGTCAAACATCTTGTTCACTGGCTATGTATAATTCATTGTACTGTATTAATTGAATTGCACACAGAAAAGACCTGATTTGTCAAGATCGCCTTTCCATTTCAGAGCAGTGAAGCTCCATTGATTTCCAGTCAGAGGAGAGGATGACATGAATAGATTGTTTAATATTTAAATCAAATCAGCATAATACTGACCTCTCTCAGTTTCACATCTTGCATAAGAACCTCTGCTGATCAGTAGCCTACGCTGCAAAGCACCACTGACCACATTAATTCAAAATCGATTATGGGACCATATGCAAATGGCAATTATGACTGACAACATGGAGGACATAAAGCTGAGAGGAAGTGGTTCTCAAAGTGTGACAGCAGGAATTAGGGCTGTATCTATCAGCTCTACCTCTACTGGGGCTTTGGCTCAGTGAGTACGTTAAGCAATAGAGCAAGCAATAGCTTTTAAATAATTAGCTGGGAACATCTCTTACTCACATATCTGAACAGCAAAGGGAAAGCAGATATAGTTAGAGCCTGATTTAGTTAATTAGCATTATGGTATGTCTTGATTTTCTCTTTGCCTGACTTTGTAATGAGATTTGGGATAGCTATCACAGATCTGAGATGATTAAGTATGCAGTGGCACAGACGGGGAAATGGGAAGACAGGAATAAAAGGTAGAGGCTTCAGTCATTAAAGTGGGATCCAGTGAACCTAAAAACTATCCCAGGGCAGAAATCTCATGTGATTAGCACCCAAACTGTACCATGGAGTTTACATGAATGTAAGAAAACATATGTTTTAGAAGCTTTGGAGCTATGTCTACATGGAAAGGTACCAAAATTTCTCTTCAAAATCATCTGAATCCTCAGAGAAACATTTTACAAGTTTGATGAGTTCAGTCATGTCAAATAGTTGCTGGCTTCTACCTGCAGGACTTATCAGATCCAGGAGGGTGCCCAGGAAGTTGCACAGCATTACTGAAGCCTTTAGAGGTGCCTGATTCTTATTGATAATCATTATTCTGAACTCAGACAAACAGACCACCTGGGTTTCAGATTAAGGCTGCCAAACCAATGTCAAATGTTATGACCTAGCAAATGTCATCTGATATCAATAATGACACGGATGACACCAAATTTTATCATCTTTGATTTGTTGCTGATTGAAACATCACTTTAGTTTTGATATGCTCAGAAATTTGATTTTTCTGATGAATGACGTTAGTCTTTTTTATTCTGGTAACTTTCTAAAGGGCCACAATAAATCTCAAATTTCTTCCTCCAGACTCTCACTCATCTTGCTGTCTGGCAACTTTGATCCTAATACTAACAACCTCCTCTCCTCCTCAGTTTCTTGCCATTCTCCTACCCTGTTTTTGTAGTTCCAAAGCCCTCCATGCTGGGATACTGTTTAAATAAGTCAAGTCTTTTAATGTAGGTGTCATGGTTTGACACTGGCACAATGCCAGTGCCCCCCATGAAAATGTAATTTCTCAACTGAATGCTGTGAAATGCGATTGAGAACAGAGTAAAGCAGGCTCAAGCTTAATAACAAGGAAAAAAACTTTATTAAACTACTACCACTATGCTACTATAAAAGAGGGAAAAAAAAAAGAAGAAAGAAAACACACACACAATTCAAAATGAAAACCTTCTAAAGCATTCCTCCTCCCACCACCCAATTTTAACGAACCACAGTGAGACACAATCTGGACTCCAATCAGATTTTCACCCTCCAGATAATCAACACCTAGTCTATCTGCAGGGAGAGAGGAGTCTCTTCTGTGCCACAGACTCTCCAAGAAACACAGCTGCCATATCCTGTGCTTCCATGTCACCACATGGCACCACCTGGAGAAAAAAGTTTGCCAGTGGTGACCCTCTCCTTTCTATGCACAGTGCTCTTACTATTAATGCATGGATGGACAGACCGTTTTTAGGATTTTTTTCCTTTCAAGGATGCCCTGCCAAGAGGGGAAAAAACAACAGTTCAGTTTTTTATTTTTGGGACCAACAGTCCCCCCCATTTTCTCCTGGGGCCGAGGATTCAAGAACTGAGATCTTCTCTTCTTTCTCTGCGAAGACAGGGGGCACTACTACAAACTTCCTTAACTTCTCTTTGTTCGCTCCACTTCTGTCTTTTTTCAGCTGAAGCATGGTTTCTTTGGCTCACCGGCATCTTCTTAAAATACAGTCTCTCTTGGAGGAGAAGATCAGTTCGGTCTGTGGCTAACAAGAAAAAGTCCAGCCAAAAGCTACTCTATCATCTCCTCCCACCTAGAATTTCTCCTTCCAACATCCCAGGTCCCAGGCTGTCTCTCTTTCTCTCTTTTCAAACTAAGGAGGAGAAAAATTTCACAAAGCTTTCATTTCTTAGGAAGGGTTAAAAGTCCCGACTCCCAGAGATGGCTTGCTGCTCAGGCTCCAGCTCCCACAGCCCGGCTGGGCACCTTGCGCCCCCCCCCCCCCCCTTCTTCTCCTTCCCCGCGGTGAACTGCTGATAAAACTACCGCTGTTTTTTTTTTCTCTCTTGAAAGAGAGAGACTCTGGGGGGAACGGAGACATCCCAGATTTTCTCCACCCTTCCATCTGCAGGGGGCCAGCCCGGTTCCAGTCCCTCCACCTTTGGGCCTACTTCCGAAGGCCACATGGCTTCTCTCCTCCCCCACCCAGCTCGTAGCCGGGCAAGGGAGAGTCTTGCACTAACCGCTAACCGAAACTTAAGAAAGCGAGTTTCCCTGAGAATTTTGCTTTTAACCCCTCTGTGTTCTCAGAGGCGTATCTACCTTCAATTGGTCAATGTTCAAATTAACCTCTTCTTTCTGGAAAAATTCTTTTTCTGTGTCAAACCATAACAGTAGGTATGAAGCATTTGAATTTTCTGTCCTACCTTCTTATACAAGTGTTTAGGAAAATATGTCCCTCTCTTCATTATTACATCTCTAATTAAAAAAGGGATGAATGTATTGTTTTCTCTTTCCCTATAAAGCATTTTTGCTTTTAGATTATTTCCCTCTTCTTTGTTCTAACATTAGGCTAGTATACAAAGCAGTAGGCTGAAAAATTAGAATTTTTTACCAGATAGCAGTCTCACCTCATTCTTTCTTATACAAAGTTTTCCTTTCTTATCTAATGAGAACAAGAAAGTAATTTTTCGATCATATTTTTAATGAAAAAGGTAAAATTAAATTTCACTTCCACATTTAAAAAACAATCAATATTTACTGATTGTACTCTGAATTTATTTGACTATTCATATGCAGGTGGCACAAATTCAGATCCTATAGGAAATAAGAAACAAAAGCTCCAAAAAAGGAGAATAGTGGAAAATATTAATAGATAAATTTCCATAAGGCTTTTTTTTTTTTTTTAAGGGGATTATATGTCACTTATATATGATTTGGTGCAGGGGGAAATCTCAATATGTTTTGGTGGCAACTTTAGCAATAAACTATGTTTTTTTTTAGGGTAAAATATCAGGAATATAAATTTTTCTCTTCCTGGAAATCTCCCTGATGTTATAAAAAAAGCAGTAACAGCTTCATTTTTGACCTCTAAAATAACAGGATATGTCTTTAATGCACAAAAATATATATTTTTTCACCTCTAAAATAACAGGATATATCTTTAATGCATAATCTAAACATTAATAGATTGTGATGTAAGTCAGGCAATAAACAAATTTAAAAAATATTACTGTGAATTTTGTGTTGAATCGGTGTTTGCATTTCCACCTGTAATCTCAATTATTTTTGGTGTATAGTCTAAATCTTTCTACGTTTCAGGAAGAAAAATTATGTAGACGGAGTCTCTATAAATATAGTGGATAAACAACAAAAAAGCACCTAATTTGACATAAAATTCTCCAAAATTATCAATCTAGCATTTATCAATACCTAATGCTAAACTCTGTATGTGAAAGGTTTTTCATGCATCATTAAGATGGATATATACGCATCAAAGCCTATATTATATATTGCAATCCTCACTGAAAACATTTTTTGTTCAATTTTTTTTCAATAGAAAGTTCTTGTTGTATAACATTTTTGCTCCCCCTCATTTTTTTTTTCATGTTTTTTTTAATTCCTGGAAAAACTCTGAATTATACCATTAAAGGGTCTATTTTTTGACAAAACCCAGACTTTTGTGAAAGAGCTAGTTCAGCACAAGCTTTTTGTCTGAAATGTTTTATATTGGAAAAAATAATATTGTGCCCTCCAATGATCTAAATATAGGAGTTTTCAAATATTTTGCAAATGGACACATATTATCAGACAGAGAGTCCTTTGAATCACTTCACCTTTTGCTCTTGATGCGTCTGTCACCTGCCAACCCATCCACAAGGGACAATACATTCTTTTCCTTTTACTGCTGTGTAATAGTCTGGTGTCAGTAACAGCAACAATTAACATGAGAAAGTACCATCAAGCAGCCACAGACATATTGCTTTTATAAAGAAAAAGAAAAAGCTGCTCTCCCCTACATTTTGCTTTACTCTTTGATGGGTCTGTTAGTCTCCTGGAAAAAAGGACTGGGCATTTTACTGTATTCTGTCTGTAAACCGAATAATTTCACTGAGGAACACTAATGAGGCTGGGAATCTCTAACCAGTAGGTCGTCACTATCTGTAAACTAAGCAATCATCCCTAAATATACTAGGGATTATACAAAATCAGCTAAGGTCACTAGGCACCTTTCAATATGCTTTGGATCAGACTCAGAAAATTCTGAAATTCATAGTCCATTTTGAAATGAAGAGTCTCATTAGAAAAAGAATCCCCTGGCAGTCACATTGCTGTTTTATTGAGCAGAACAGTGTTAAAAATGACCTTCCAGTGTTTTTCAAAACTTTAGAGCATTCAACAACTTTGAGGTAATCTTAGAATTAGGTATTTCTCTTCTGTGGTTGCTCATTTGCTTTTAGCCTCTTAAGGTGCCTTAAGTTTACAGATTCTGCACCTCTGCACTTCTGCCTTTCTAGAGTATGTATAAGGCCCAAATGGGAATTTCTTCAACCTAAGTGCCACCACCTTCGCCAGTACAAACTGTTAGGGATAAATAGAATAATGTTGAAAACTGTAGTTTAAAAAAATCATTTAGTATCCAGTTGCCACTGGACCATGGCTAACTACTAATTGATCCCTTTAGATGCTTCTCCAGCTTAATTTTCACTTCAGCTCGTATTCCAAAATTTTTCCCCAAATCCAACAATCTAAAAATCTTGTGATAAAGCTCTTGCTAATTTACATAGCAGAAGGTTGCTATAGCAACCTGGCAGCACATTTCCAGCAGCAACATACTAGAGGCAATCTTTATCATTATGTGAGAAATATGCTTTAAAGGTGTCTGATAGTCTGTGTAACTCTGTTTTTTCCTCAACACATTTGTTTGATCATGCAGTGAAGGCAAAGTATTTCAACTTTGCTATCATGGTCCTAAGCTTGGTGAGCATATCATAAAATATCATGCCAAATATATAAACTGGGGAAGATACTTAGAAGGGGGCCAATTACAGTTTGGAAACAGGTATGGCATTACTCA
Source organism: Taeniopygia guttata (assembly GCF_048771995.1). NCBI lineage: Eukaryota > Metazoa > Chordata > Aves > Passeriformes > Estrildidae > Taeniopygia > Taeniopygia guttata. Next base: position 134,698,279 of record NC_133026.1, read on the forward strand.
GCAGGTGTTAAACAATTGTATTATTCATCACCTGTTTTTCTTGGGTTTTAACCCACTCTCTCTTTCTTAAATTATTATTATGATTATTTTAATAACATTGTATTTTACTTAATTTCAATTATTTCAACTGATCTTATTTCAGCCCACAAATTTGATATTTTTTTTCTTGATTCTTCTCAGAATCAGGCTCAATGCCTGATCAGCCTCCTATCTGGTGCTTCGGTCTCATCTCTATTAATAAGAAACTTCAGGGTATGCCACTTTTTTCGTTATCAGAATTTACAGCCAGGCAAAACCCATCCTGTCTACCAGGCAGCAGACTTCTTGACAGTGCAAAAAGTTCATATTCAAATACTGACTTGCAGACAGATGTACACCCAATTATCTGATTCCTCTTAACATTCACAGTTTAAGCTATTTTTTTTTTTGCCTTTGTCAGCTGGCTAAACTCTAAATACAATACTAAATTTGCCGCAGCCAAAGCAGTTAAAAATTCTGCTGATTTCCTTTCTTCTGACAAAGAGGTATGGCTTTGTGATGACATATATTTCAAGATGCATCTAAAGCATGAAGAGCGTTTTTACACCGAGCAGCTCACCTGTATAAATGAGCTCCCATCAGAGCCCTGCAATCACACCATCAGATAGATTTAGAGTCTGCATTACCCTTTCTCCTCAGAAGCTATTTATTCCTTCCTGAGCTGAAAGGCTGTCAGACCTCACTGATGTTTAGACCAAGAGCTTTTTCCAGACTTAACTGGTTAGGGAACAATTATTTTCTTTACAAGGTCGAGTCTGCTTTGCTATGTGCCTCAGTTTCTCTTTGTCTTGGATCCTTGTGCAGCACATCTTTTGGTGGACTTTATATCTCTAGTTGAATGTTGAAAACTTACCTGAAAAAAAAAAATTGAATGTGCTAACTCTGCGAAGCTTATTACTGGTTCAAGACTGAGAGAGAATCTTGAAGGTGGGAATGTGTTTGGGGTGACTGATCTCTAACCCTTCCTTCCTGTGTTTATGGTAAAAATTAGAGAAGCCATGAAATAGGAAAATAATCTAATCCAAAAAATAGAAAATTATTATCAATCAGACTGGAAATCCAAGATAATCTAGTTTAAGATACATGAGTCTAAAATCAGACTATGTTAAAATCTACATAGGATGGAGATTTTCATCATATTTCTGGGCACTACATTAAATTTAGCACCATTAGGGCAGCATTTTCAAAAGTGATAACCTGCCAACAGGTCTGCTTTTGTCTCCCTGCCCTGTGTGTTGTCACACAGTTGCTGTGTCTGACCACACAGGTAACACAAGATAGCTGTGACTAGAGCTAGTCAGACTAACACTGAAGATTTCTAGCCCAAATTCCTGTTTTCAAGGAGATTTGCTGTTGTAAATCCATCAGCTTTTCATACTGAATTTTCTACATTTGAGTGCTCCTCAGAAGTGATATATGACTTGCATTGGCACGGGGCAGAGAGGACCTTGCTGAGGTACGACAGTGAAGCCACTGCTGGATTGGTGTATGAAGTACTGGATAACACAATCAAAGGATTTTGACCAATCCTCATGATCCTGATAATTCTTCTGCTTCAGAGGTCACCAAGAGTTTGGTCTCTATTCTAGAGGCTGTGCCACACCCCTCAGTTCTCTATTGAATTTAGTGACTTGTCCTTGGCCAATATGTAACTCCTTTCTGAGTACATCTTCTGAAACAATCCCATCTTACTTTGAAGATATCAGATCAAAAATACATATTTTAGATCAGATAGCTATTGGAAAAACTCACTTTAAAAGACATGGGCTTAGATTTATCAGACTCATTTCAGCAAGCATAATTGGTATGCCAAAACTGGGAGCTCAGTAATTAACAGAAAGGCAGGGAGCCTCAGTGGGTAACTCACCTTACCGAATATCTGCATCACTCTCTGGAGATACCCAACTCCTGACATTGCCTATATAAACACTCAGAGATAAACTTTACATTTTGGCAGTGCAGACAAAAGGTCTCAAGTTACAATGGATTAATCTGGGCTTTAAATAAGCCCTTTTCTCAGAATAGCATCTCAAAAGTCCATATTCTGATGGTTTTTAATTTAGATGCTAACACCTCTCTGGATTTGCTTATTCCAGGATGAACTTGCTATCTTTGTAGGTATTCCTCGCTTCCAAGTATGTGAATTTGATTTTAAAACCATTTTGTTTGAAAGGCCCCAGCTTGCTAAGTGATCAGTTCCTTGTATTTCCCAGAGAATAGCCTTTGTTTGAGTTATGTGGCTGCAATGTTACAATGTAAATTACAATTTTGTCTTTATACAGTATTTCAACTGATTCTTGACTTCAACAGAAGTGTATTGAAAATTATTGCACAAGGAAAAACTTAATTAAAATCTGAAGTTTGGGGCTATATAATTCAAGTAAAGGTTATAGCTAATTTAGCAGCTGTAAATTCCTAGGGGTTGTTATTTACATAAAGCACATACAACTTTATTGCACCCATAGTGTGGCATTTAATTAACTAATTTGACATTTCCATAGCACATGTTCTGATTCTCTCTGACAGGTAGATGCTTCATATTTCATCTAAAAGCAGACAAAAGATTCGTGGCTATCCAAACGGAGACACTCCAAAATTTACAAAAAAGATCCTGTGCATTTGGATGTGAAGAGAGAGGATAAATGGATGTTGAATTAAGCCATGTTTAAGACAGAGATAGCAATATTTGCAATTTGAACACTTGATGACCTTCATAAATATCTCTCCTTGTGTGTCAGTGCTTTGTATGCCCTTCCCATGATGCCTTCAGATGCCAGTGCTTTCTGCTGCTGAAGGAAGATGTCTCACAGAAAAGCCTGCAAATTAACAACAAAATAAGATAATTTTCAGATTTGTATGGCCCTTTTCAGGATATAACAAATATGAAGATTAATAAACAAGAAGCCACCAAGTTCTACAGAAGCCGGAAGACTTGTATCTTAGAGGTCTGTACTGTACAATACATAGTTTTCAAAATGCTGGTGAAGGGATGAATGGAGCACCAAGATCTGTAGATGCCCATGGTGGAAAGAGAATAGCAAAAGCCATGGAAATTGGTATATATTTTGTTATTTTGCTTGTATCTTATCATCATTAAGATCAGGATCATGATCATCAGCATCAAAGAATAAAAATAAAGAAGGAAGAAAGAAAAATGAGAGATGAAGTAGGAGAGGACAGGGTAAACTCAGTGCTGGGTCCAGCACTGATTGAGCTGAGAGAGTGTCCAGGATACTGGGGCCACCATGCAGGCTTTGTGGAGGTACCTTTTTGTAGGTACGTTTTCCACCCTGGTGTTGCCCTGATTTTTCGAGATTTTCTAAAGCCTTCTGAGTTTACATTCTTGTAGCAAATTTTCTCACACAACTTTCTGTAAATAACCTATTGTTTTTTATTGCTTCATAGAGGAGGAGAAATTTGATGGACTGGTAGTTTGTCCAGTGTCATTGGAGAGGTGGCACGTTCACCCTCCAATCCACCTTTGGAAAACTACAAATGCTGGAGTCAGAAAAAATAAAATTAGTCTCTTTGTCGTGACAATAGCAGTGACTGCGTTGTGCTTTCATCGTGTCCTCTAGTGACACCCTGGGATTAGGTTTACTGCTTTTCTTTTAAATTAGTTATTATGTGCAGTCCGTTCTTCTTGACCTTTCTGGAAATAGGCTGAGGGGTTTTGCAGGTCCTGTTGTGCCCTTTTTCTGCTTCTATCGGTCTTGCCTGCTCCTTGCCCCCACTTCTGTGCTTGTGCTGTGTGCTGTGCTGTCCTCATGTACCTGAACAGGAAAATTGGTTCCAGAAAGGTGCTGCCATACCTTCATATGCTCCCCTCTCCCTTCTTCCAGACAAATGCTGGTCTGGCTGCCTGCTTGAATGGTCATTGGTGTTTGAGGCAAAGCAATGCATTAACTCCTTCCTGCTCGGGTTTCTACAAGGTCAAAAACCTACCCAGTCTATCCCTTTTGTAGTTTTAATGCTGAACAATACACAGTTGGGAAGATCACTGAGAAAAATGCATGAGAAAAAAGTGTCCTTTCTGATTAACTCATAGGGTTATTTTTGTGCATGAAACTCAGAGAAGAAAGACTTATTACCATTTCTTATTACAAAAAATATGTATAAATTTCTTTCAATGTAAACTGAACTTTCACTGTCAGCACAAAAATTTTACTTATTTGCCTGAAGCCACGTTTTTTAATCATTGTTGTACACGTTTTTTAATAAGAGACTGCATAAAGTATTACCAGTGTAAATTCTTCCCATCTAAGTAATTTGGGTTTATTTATTTTACTGCTAATTTTCAATTGTGTTATATTAAATCTGTGACACTAAGGCTGACACATAAAACTTTGTCAATGAATATTCAAATGTGATGTTCTCTATACAAACATTTTTCAGAAGAGCTGCTTTTTGTTTTTAAACTCCTTTTCTTGTATTAAATTTATATGAGTAGGAACCCAACAATTTATTCTAATAAAGCCGGAAGTAAATGTTCTTCAAATTGTGGCTAACATTCAGAAACTGGGACTTGTCCTGGGGGGAGAGATATTTGACCCCTACCTGCAAAAATATATCATAATTCTTCCTTTCTCACATGAAAATTAAAATAAGAGTATATTTTAAATCAGGTTTGGACTTTGTTGTTTTTTGTTTTCCTTTTTGTTGCTACTGTCATGAGAACAATGAGTAAGAGCACAACATCTAGAGCAGTCAGTGGCATCACACTTGCTTTGCTTCCTCATATCCAGGCATCAGCATCCAGCTCTGCCTTGAATTTCCAAATGACTTCTATATGCTACAGTCTTTGAGATGGATGTCTCCTTAACTTAGTGCATTCCCATGTAAAGGAGTCTAATGCTTTCAAAGGCTCCCTAAGATCATCTGTGTGGCCTCAAAGTACTGCTGTACAAGAAGGCTTATTATCTGCAGGTGTTTGCTTGCCTGATGCATGTATTGGAGAGTTTAGGGCATCTCAGCATTGTGCTGACATTCAGGCTAATCACATGTACTCTGCCTCATCTGATTTTTCAAGTGGTAATATTGCTATTATGGGTTGATTGCTGTGTTGCAAAACAGAAGGAGTGATTAGCTTTCTTAGACTGAAAAGAAGTAAAAAAAGAAAAATCTCCAAAATTGTATTTTTGTCTGAGGCTGTTTATTTTTACTATGTTTTTCTTTAAGATGAGGACTTTTGATCCTATGAAAATTTGTAAAACAGAATTTTATAGGAAAAACCCCAACAATTAAAACAAAATAAAATGAGCATTACAAACATAAACCATAAGCTCAGATTCAGAAGTAAATGCATTCCCTAAACACAATGTATCTTAGGAATTCAGATTGCCATACAAAACAACAGATTAATCCCTCATTTGAATATAAATGTTTCAGTTAGGCATAATACTGAATAATGAAGCTGACCACTTTAATACACATCATAAGTTTTTTAGCCTGTACAGGTATTGGAAGAAAAACAAGCACATTATTATACAAAACCAGGAGTTATATAATGACATCTCAAAGCTTTTGTTTTCATTTTAGTAACATACAAAGAAAAGTTAGAAAAATAGAGCAGTAAAATCCACAAATATTTCTTGTTCCCCAGGGCAAGATATATTTCAAATCAACTGTACAGCTCTGCAATGCAGTGGAGCAAGCTCCTAAGCAGCGTAGGTACTGTGTGGATGACTGGGTGTCAGAATGGAGCTTCAGACAAAGTTTATTAGAGAAACCCTCCTGTTGAGTCATGAGATGCAGAATGGACCTCCTTGCTTCTAAACTCCTTCTCAGACAGGAGTCTGGATCGTAGCTCTAGACTGCCAACAGTTTTTGTGCAAAACATTATAAAGGTGTGACTGAATCCTTATACAAGTTTGTCCGACATGATTAAGGATGGCAAACAAAATAAATTGCTATAAAAATAAATTATTTATTATGACAGTGATTGCATTAAAAGATCTTAATCAGAATTATTTACTACACAGTATGGGTAGCTGTAACTACTAGTATGCTATAGTGCACTATTTTTGAAGCAATATTGAAGCAATTATATTAAAGCTAGCAAAAACAATAAGTAGAGATTGCTCTTACTCAGCAACTACCTTGGGCAAATCTCCTTTGTTTTGCCTTGAGGAGGATGCCTGAAGGCATGATGCCTTCTGCCTGAAGGATGTCCGCGCTCAAGGGAGGAATGTCCACAAATTCTCCAAGAAAGGATATGTTGTAAGACTCTGCTGTTAAAAAGTGGGACTGGACTTTATAATACAAAGTGAAAGACTGTCAGTCACATGTGTCCAGGCCAGCTGTGTCAGTTCAGCATCTTTAGATAAGTTAGTAGTGGTACAGTATAACTTGTTGCTTCGTTTATCAGGTGCCTCATCAGGTCTGCCATGTCTTACCTCACTAGAAAGATGTTTAATTTCCAGACTGATGAGTCAGGCTGGTTTCAACATTCTTCAAAACCAAACCCAGCATGATATCCCCTTCTCTATGCACCACTGATAGATTTGCAAACAGTTTGAGCTGTTTTATTCCCACTTCAGGGAGAGCATCCTGCTACACTGGGCACTGCTACCTTCTTCCTGGGCCTGAGAATATGGAAAATACTCCTAGTCTAAAATATGAATAGTTTTGGATCTTCTTCCCTGCCTAAACTCATGTCTGGTTCCCCTCTTCTCCTCTCTTTCTTCCTGTTTTTCTTGCTTTCTCCTGCCTTCTCCCTGCTGCTGCACAGCCAGTTACTCTAGGACAAGACCATATCATCTGTGGCATTGCTGTGTTTGATTTTTTGTTGTGGGAATGAACCAGTTACTGCTCTCAAGCAGCACTCTGGAGCTACAGGATTTGTCTCATTCTGAGCCTATTAGTGTGAAGTAAAATGCATAGGTACAATGTTCCACTTGAGCATTTTAAAATTAATGTTTCATCACTATCAATTGGATATCTGGCTTTTATTCAAAGGCAAGATTAATAGTTTACAAGTGATTGCTCTGATATGAAAAGGTAAAGAATTAAAGAGGAAGAAGCAAAATTAATCTAAAATCCAAACTCACTTATTAACAGAAGACTATAATCCAGTAAAATATTGTATTTTCAATGTCATCTGAATCTATTAATCTATATAAATAGATAGAGTGTGTAATATAATGCTTTAATGAATTTTGCCTTACCACAAGCCATGCTTTTTGGCATACTAGATCCACATTTATGATTTTGAAATTCAGATAAAACCTGAGCATTTAGGCTAATTTAGGTTGTCTTTTTCTAGGTCTCTCTTTTAACAACCTAAGGTTTCAGAGAGAACTCACATTTCTTTGCCCCAGTTAAAACTATTTAAAAAATATTTTGAGATAGACAATATATTTTGCAGAACATTTACAAAAATATGATACCTGAGATAATACTTATCAGATGTGTGAGGTGACCTTTTCCAAATTCTAACCTGTTTATGTCTTTCTGAAAGTTGTGCACCCTTTCCACCTGCTTTGCCAGGTATGCCACCACTCTCAGATTTCATGCTATTCCTGTTTAATTGATTGAGGATGAAATACACAGTTTACCCATCTCTGTCCAAAATCGTAACATTTTTTCTTCTGTTAATGTGCAACTGGACCAGCAGCTTCAGGTTTCATGGGGAGTGACACATGCTGGAAGGTAAATGCCACAGTGGTTTTATTGCTCAGTTACAGATTGTAGCAGTTTAAGTCTATCCTACAAAGGCATTAAATAATGTTTGCAGTCAAGAAACATTTGTAAGATTTTTTTAGTCATGTTAATACTTGGTTGATCCCTCTTTGAATAAGTATAACTGTGGAATATTCCTTCCATTAATGCTGAAATGGATAAAAGCTATATAATGCTGCATAGCTCAGTGGACTCCAAAACTGAAAATAAAAATTCAGGGAGAGAAGAAAGACTTTTTTTCCATGTGAAGGGGGTTGACTTTTGTTGTCAATGGTACAAATCCTGCTCTCACCAGTGTAAGACTGTAGCATCTTGCCTATGGGCGAGGAAAATACAATGTTCTCTGTACAGAACTCAATCTGAAGCATGAAAATCATCAGGGAATTTTGGATTGGTAGGCTGTGGCAATCAGATGAAGCACTTTTCCCACACTTAGAGCATCCCTCTAATCATACAGGTCAGTTGCTCTAGAAGGTGAGGCTGATGAAACTTGGATTCCCACATTTTGATGACCCCTTTCAGGGTAAGTGCCCCCAGCCACAGCCAGTTGTCTTTCATTGGTGCTTAAATGTGAATAAGGGTTAAGCAGGAGAAGAAAAAGGTATGCACTTATACTCTAGCAAATTATGGTTTCCTGTAGTTTAGTGGAGGAAAACATAAACTAATTTTGTTCTTGTCTTCAAAGATGAAGGTTTTAGAGGGACTTTCTTTCTTCTGCCTGAGATGTCTTCCCTTTGTGATTTTCCTGACAAGAGCTTCAGAGCCATGCAGAGAGCAGAAATGAACTGGAGGATGCCTGGTATAATAAAATGATCCTCTGGGAAGAAGGCACTGGGGTGCCAGAGGCTAATTTTGTGACATGTTTGAAGAACAGCAAGTGTGAGAAGATAAATGGGGCTATGAAAATTATGCAAGTGGGTGGAGAAGTCCAGAAGGTACAAAGGTTAATGTGTCTGTCTGAAACACTGACTGCCAGATGTGGAGTCAGTCAATGACTGTTGGTAATAACAGACAAGAATAGCTGGTAATAAAATGCTTCGAGAAAGAACAGGATGATCCTGTAGCTGGAGAAGGGGGCCATGCAGAGATAGGACAGTGCTTTTCTGGGACAAATATCCTTGCCATGGCTTCTGGAGATAAGTACAAAAAAGTAAAGTGCAAAGGCAGGACTGAGGTCAGGAAGACATGGACTGTTGACAAAGACAGACCCAGTAAGGGGGATCAAGGTCATGAAACACTCCAAAAGTCCCCCAACCCATTTCCAGAACCATCTAGAAGAATGAGCTGCACATGATAACTGATTTGCATGGAAAGTGAGAAACCTATCTCCAGGATAGAAAAAATTAATTTATAAAAAGTTCCCCCCATGAAACCTGGGCATTGGCCTCAGGACTATGGGTACTCCATTAGGTGGGCCAGTGCTGAAGCCAGCACTGGTGATCCCTTCCCTTCCCTTCCCTTCCCTTCCCTTCCCTTCCCTTCCCTTCCCTTCCCTTCCCTTCCCTTCCCTTCCCTTCCCTTCCCTTCCCTTCCCTTCCCTTCCCTTCCCTTCCCTTCCCTTCCCTTCCCTTCCCTTCCCTTCCCTTCCCTTCCCTTCCCTTCCCTTCCCTTCCCTTCCCTTCCCTTCCCTTCCCTTCCCTTCCCTTCCCTTCCCTTCCCTTCCCTTCCCTTCCCTTCCCTTCCCTTCCCTTCCCTTCCCTTCCCTTCCCTTCCCTTCCCTTCCCTTCCCTTCCCTTCCCTTCCCTTCCCTTCCCTTCCCCCTTATTCAAAATACACTTCTGAATGCTTATACCAGAAGATGGGACAAACATATACATTTCCATGCCAAGTGTGCAATTTACTTTGCGAGTTTTGGCAGAAGCTCTAACTTTTGCTGTTTCTTTTTGACCACAGGCAGCTACACAGCTGTATGTTTTGGAGTGGGACTACTCAGTGGGGGGATCGAGTATGTCTATTATTGTAAAGAAAGAACAAGGTAAAAATATAATCAGAGCCAGAAGAAATGATGAAGAGATCAGAAATAGGGTGGACAACATATTAGACATGCAAGGAGGATCAAGTAAGGGTCTCAGAAGTCCTGATGTTTTTTCCTATTTCATCCCATTTCTTATACAAGGTCAGTCACATGAACTAAGGAAATAGTAATAAAGGTATCTTTAGTAGAAAACTACAGTCATTGCAGGAAAAGGATAAGAGAAATCAGAAAAAAAAAATCATTGTTGAAAGATTTAAAAGGAGGAAAATGTGAACAGAAAAAAGGTTGTGGAGCAGAAGTCTTTAAAGGAAAATAAAATTTTAATATTTGCTCTTGTGATTCATGACCTTGACTCCATGATACGAAGGTAATTGTTTTTTAAAATCCGAATTATAAACTCTTTTTGCAAGGGAATACTTACACATTCTGCCATTAGTCTTCAGATGCTGTTCATTACAATCCAAAGAAGGAGAAAAAAACTCTTTGTCAAATGCTAAGCAGCTCTGGGTGTCAAGGACAAATAACCTGAAGGGTGCCTCCTTTTAAATGACAGCTGCTGTGAATTTGGGATGCCTCATTTTGGCCATACAGTAGGAAGGAGGGTGCAAAGGAGAAGATTTGTGGCTTTCTTCTCACAGAAGGATTAAGGATTTGCACTTCATATGGCAAGTCTTCACTTTTACATTTATTTTACTTGTGACTAAATGTAGTTGCTATGGCTACAAACAGTTTGAATTTTGCCTTGAAGAGATAATGATTTATCATATTGAAACAAGAGGCAGGCAAAAGCAGTTTAGCAGGAATAGCAATTCACGTCACTTTCTTTTTATTTGTTATAGTTCTCTTAATTTGTGTACCTGCTAGTATTGGTTAAAAAAGTTTTTGTTGGAAGAGTTTTGTTGTCATAAATATGCAGATGGATTGAAATTTTCATAGAATCATAGAATGGTTTGAGTTGGAAGAGACCTTAAAGATTATCTTCTTCCAACCCCCTGCCATGGGCAGGAACCCCTTCCACTAACCTAGTTTGCTCAAAGCCCCATCCAACCTAACTCTGAGCAGTTCCAGGGATGGGGCAGCCACAACTTCCCTGTACAACCTGATCCAGTGCCTCAACACCCTCACAGTCAAGAGTTTGTTCTTAATATCGATTCTAAACCTTTGCTCTTTCTGTCTGAAGAAATTACCACTTGTTCTGTCACTACATGCTCTTGTAAAAAGTCTCTCTCCACCTTTTTTGTGGGCTCCCTTTAGGTACCCAGCCCTCTCATTTGCCAGGTCTCCCTGCAGGGCCCCCTGCCCCCGAGGGAGTCAACAGCTCCTCCCAATTTTGTATTGTCTGTGAACCTGCTCAGTGTCCCTTCCAGTCCTGCATCCAAGTAATTTTTGAAGATGCTGAAGAGCACAGGGCCCTGCAGAAGTAGCAGTCTGAAGGCATCACCAAACTAGGATGTTTCCTGGTGAATTTTGAACAACATTGTAATTTTTCATCCAGGTTTAATTTTCTGAAGAGGAAAATTAATTTAAGAGAAAATATTTATATATTTTTCTATTCCCCTTCTGATAACTTTAAAATTTCAGCAACCACCATGCTGCAGACAGGGAGTTGGTATACTGTGACCCATTAGACAAAAGATAGACTTTGCCTTCAGGCGTCATTTGGGATGTCAGTCTTGACCATGAGGCTATGGCAGGGTATCACACTGGGATACTGCTGGAGTTGCTAACTGCTTGTCTTTTTTCCTCTGTGGTTTATTGCTCCCAGGAGAGGAGGAATTAAAGAACAAATCACTGCCCACTTTATACTCCCATGAAAGTTGTTTCACATGTCCTTTCTCATTTGCCACCTTCCTGAAGTTTGTGACCAGCAACAAAGCATTGAACCAAAGATGCTGAAACTAATGCAGATGAAATTTCAGGTATGATTATAAATAAAATATGTTGAAAGAATTTCTATTAATACTACACATTTCATAATTTCTTTGATGAGAGGCAAATCAGAAAGTGGATACAAAGTAAAAAGGAGTGTATTTGATGAACATGGGTAACTCCTGCTGCAGGAGAGAGTATACTCCCGCTGCTGGAGCTGGTGTGAGAAGCCAACAATTTTTCTCAACCTCTGTAGTCTCATACACCTTTCATTGCTAAAGTTGTGAAAATCAGAATTCCATGCTCTGATATAGGCTACAGGCACTTTAAATTTGCTGCAAAACAAGACTTTATTTAGTGTTTGCTGCTTTTGCCAGGCTCAGAATACATTTTTGATCACTTGGCTTCTTTAGTTGATATTGCTGTGGGCTGTGAGCAAAGATGAACAGTCAATATTCACTTTAATAAGTAAATTTCCTGGGAGCAAGAAAATCATATTATAACCTCACCTGAACTAATGTCTGCTCTCAAAGCCCTTTTGGCAACAGTTGTCTATCCATAAATTCTTTGACCTTTCAGCACTCCACAAATATATGGACCACCTGTAAGTACGCTCAAATTTTGTGCTGAGATTTAACTAGCCCAAAATTTATGTTTTGAGTCTAGTGGTTTGGATCTGTTGTAAAAAACACAGGAAGAAAAATCCTCATCTATGGGATGTACACACTGCAGGGCAAATCATGGGACACAGAATATTTTCAGCTGACATAATCACTATTGTTTCTGATGCCATTGCAGTCAGAGTGTGAGCTGAGGACCTGTGAATTTTATAGACAGGGACACTTATAAGTTATACAGAATTGTCCTCTATGCAATGTAATGCATATGCTACATTCTGAATAACCTCTGTGATACTATCCAGGGGTTTTTGGACATTGCTCTTAAAAAAAAAAAAAAGAAAAAGAAAAAAGGAAAGTAAAAAGGTCCATGTCAACAGCAATGTTTTAATTCTTGGAGCAAAATTGTGATAGCAATGAAATTTATTATTATACTCAGTATTAAATAGAAAAAAAAAAAAAAAAGATGGTTTTCCCTCCTGCTCTCTTCTGTTTAACACAGCATAATATTCTAGTTTATAAACCTTGAAGATTTTATGTGCTTACAGTATAATATTGAGTAATCAGCAGTCACAAAGAAACATAGAATATGACATAGTAAGACATTTTTTCTGAGTACTTACTTTTGAAGTATATTGTAATGTAAAACGTAGTGTAGTATATTATGTTAAAATATATATGCCTTATGGTTATTTTAGTACGCAGTAAATACATATACTATTGGACATATAGAATAAGTGCTTTCAGCTGGTTTTTTACCTCATGGTTCTAAGTCCCACTTTGTTACACTGCCTGTGCTAACTGATGCTCCTTCTGGAAAGCTCTGCTTACATGTCTCTTAAAGCAATTCTATTTATCAGGTCAATATAGATTTTACAGTAATGAGGACAAGAGACTTCTGAATCTGTGTAAAAGGACATGAATTGAAATCTGTGACAAGTCTGGTGATATTTAGAATGTATTCTTCACAAAGAATTCTAATTTTACAGCAATTCTTCTAAATGTAATTAGTGCAATGTCAGCATGGCAGATGAGAGTGTTATGCCATGTTTGGCCTATCCACACCTCATTAACTTTTACAAATATTTGACAATCTTTTTTCAATATCCAGGGAATCAAATAAATGTTAATGTTTATATTAATGAGAATGAAGCACCCCCTCTCCCTCAACTCCTCCTTTACCTTGTGAGCATTTAAGTTGCTCAGAAATCTCACATTGAGAGGTAATATGAATTCAAACATGACAAAAGCAAGTAAGGATATATATACATATATGCTGGTGTTTCTATATTTAAGATCTTCAAGCATAGGAAACATTTACTCAGCTAAAATGAGTACTTTTTTTGTCTCTACAGAAGTAGAGTTTGCATATATTCCAGAATTTGCACATATTCTAACTTATGGCACATCATTTGAGGAGGCTAAATCAAGAGTCTAACTGATGCAGGACTATCTGCAGACAGTGTCAAGCTGGAGAGTCAGCAAGTTCCCAGCATCACATCAGACTCAAATTGTCCTTGACATTTCCCCTTTCTCACTACTTTAGCAATGTACAGCAAATAGATAGTCTGAACCCAGACCTCAGGATCCATCCTCTGCCTCTATGAGGCTATTACAAATTTTATTCATTTTGACAAGTTTATGGGGCTTGTTTACTCTATACAGTTTATTCCAAATACTGCCAAGCTAGTCCATACATGAGTGAAATAGTACCAGAAAAATAAAGCTCAGTCTTCCAATTAAAAAGAAAAACTATTATTTCTGTTGAATCACTGTGCTTTCAGCTGACAATTTATACAACCCTACACTTGTGCCCAATTCCATTAAGAAAAAACCCCAAAAAACAAAATCCAAACCCCAAATATATTCAGATTATCTGATGCTTACTTAAACTGTAAAAAAATAAAAATTATGAAGTAACTGCTCAGTTTATGGTCTTTGCACTGTGGTAAAAAGATTTAATTTTTAGCAAATTCTGATTACTCACATCAAGTTAAAGGTTTTTCAGAGGCATCTGCTGTAAATGGCCAAATATATATATACATTTGTTTAAATAAAACTTTTCCCACTCTCCTGTTTACTTATTTTCTAATTTTATCTTGGTGTTTTTTTTTTTGTTTTGTTTGGTTTTGTTTGTTTTGTTTTGTTTTGTTTAGAATTTCTGTTTCCTTTCAAAAGCTTTCAATTTCAGACAGAGCTTCTCTTTGCTCGGTTCTTCTGCTCCTGCTCTCAGGCTGACTATGGGAATCAAGCAGATCTTTGTGGCTCTCAGTCCTCGGGCCAAAAATGAGTAGATCCATTAATATCTTTTGCTTCTGCAATCACACCATGTTTGTCCTTACCTCTGATGCACTACATACTTGGGGCTATCTTGTCTCACTGAGAAAGAAATCCACTGGAAATCTTCTGACAAATGGACAGATTTCAGAGGCTATATCAGTTTCAATATGGATTTATATTTTTCTTGGTTTAATTTCCAGGGTCTGCAACAAGACTTGGATTTATAGATTTTTTTGGGAATCTCATTTAGGTAGTAACAACCTCAACTTCTACCTGAGAAAAGGTGATTAGAATACTATACTGTGCCTTGCCCCTGGATAATGGTAGGTGAAATAAACAAGTTCTATATCATATGGCAAAATTACAAAACACATTTTTATGTCATCTCCCACCCCTTCCCAAACTCCTATTAGTCAGATACTTAAAAATAAATCACTTGAGGGAACAGACTTTTTAAGGTCACTCTGTGTTGATATTTTCTCTCTAGTCAAGTCTAAACCAAGTAATTATTTTTTTTTTCTCCCCATCATTTCTACTGTACCTTGCATTCCAAAGCTTGCACCAGGCCTATCACCAAGGTCATAATCTGTGTTACATCCTTTTATTCTTTCAGTTTTTTGTCATCTTTTGTGAAGTTCATGGAATCACAGAATGGGTAAGGTTGGAAGGGTCCATAGTAGGTCATCTTGTTCAACCTCCCTGCACAAGCAGGCTCATCCAGAGCACGTTGCCCAGGATTGTGTCCAGATGGTTTTTGACTATCTCTACTGAAGGAGACTCCACACCCTCTCTGGAGGACTTGTTCCAATGCATGGTCACTGCATAGTAAAGAAGATCTCACTCATGTTCAGGTGGAACTTCCTGTGCATCAGTTTCTGCCCAGTGCCTCTTGTCCTGTGGCTTCACTCCACCAAAAGGAGTCTGGATCCATCCTCTGGCACCCTTCCTCCAGTTACTGATAGTGAGGAAGTCCCCTCCCAGTCACCTCTTCTCAAGGCTGGACAGGCCCAGCTCCCTCAGCCTGTCTGTGTAAGAGAGGTGCTCCAGTCCCATAGTAATCTTTGTTTCCTTCACTGGGCCTGCACCAGGAGCTCCATCTACCTTTTAGGAGTCCAGAACAGGACACAGCACTCCAGATCCCTATCCCTGCTCAGCTGTATTTGCTGAGCAAGCAGCTCTCTTGGCACCCAAATTCACACATTTTCTTTAAATATTTCTGCCTATCTTTAAATCTCTTTCTCTTTAATTTACCTAATGATTAGGAAAAAGGCCAAGAATTTGTCTCTTATTATTTCTCACATTCTTCAGAGCCAGGATTCCAGAATGAATGAATTTTATCCTAGCCTCTGGGATCCTACCACAAGTCTAAGGAGTGGAAAAGATTCTAGATCTGGGGACTGCTTTGCAAAATGGATAGTCTCTTTCTGCATCCACTAAATGTGAAAACTCTTCAAACAACTCAGGCACTTATTTTATTAAAGTAATTCTTTGGAAAGGAAAAGTACTTACATTTTGGGCTGTATTTTTCACAATTAAATTAAAGTTTTATTTTACTTCATGTTTTATAGCAACATCAGTAACAAAAGAGAGTGCATTTACTGCTGCTGTCCATTCTGAAGGCATAACTTTAATTTTGAAATATGCTGGCTGTAGCAAGTGCAGATACTATTGTCAAACTGGACTACTTGTATTCAGTTGACTGATTTCACTGAAGCTACAGTATTTTAGATAGGAATGATCTATACTGATTTACTTATGTGACTTAAGTATCCAATCTAATATGTGGCCTAAGTTAATTTAGATGAATCCTTTTAGATCTATTTATCTGTATGTTTTGAATTAAATCACATTGCTTGCAAATCTTATAAAAAGATTGAGCTTGTCTGTTTTCCATAAAATTAATCCCTTTGGTTGAAGTAAGACATCAGCTGTTGCAGTTTCCATCCAACCTGGTTTCTCTTTTTCCAGAACTGACAAATAGATAGCCAGAACCAAAAATGAATAAATACAGACATAAAGAGAAAAGAAAATCTGCATACGCTAACAAATAAATATTCTTTATGAGATATGATTGTTGATATTTTTGCCTAAAGAATAAAATAATATTTTTGTTTTTTTCCAGGTCAAAAAAACCTTTTGTTTCTGCAATAAATTACTCAATGTGATCTATTAACATCATGCATTGTCCACTTCTTTCTGCATGCTAGGTAGAGTGCTTTCACAGGTCTTGAAATCTACTTTTGACTTCAGGAAGGTAGAACATGCTTCTTTTCAGACAGTGGTACGGCTTTCAGACAGTGATACCACTGTCTGAAAAGAAATTCCTTGGTATTTTTCTTCTTTCAGACATCTTTACTTTTCCTTAAGACATTTTTGAGATATCTATAACTGATATAACTTTCAGATGGAATAAAAAAATAAACATCATCACCTTGGAAGTTTTACCTGGGACTTTGAACATGACTGGGTACAATGAGTTATGAAAAGCAACATCCGAACCTTCTCTAAGGTAACCCATGATACTGATGATTACAGGAATTGTTTTTCCAAGCAAAGACTACTCTAACAAAGAAGAATCATGGAATTATAGAATATTTTAATTCGGAAAAGGCACCTTAGATTATTGAGTCCAACCATTAACCAACCCATCAGTACCAGGTCCACCACTAAACCATGTTTCCAAGTGCCAAACCTCCACAAGTTTTCAATTACCTCTAGGGATGGTGACTCCAGCACTTTCCTGGACAGCATGTTTCAATGCTTGAAAACCCTTTCTATGAAGAAAGGTTCCTAAAATTCAATGTAAACCTCCCCTTTTCTTGAGGCCATTTTCTCTTGTTCTTTTGCATGATACTTTGGAGAAGAGAATGACCCTGGCTATACCCTCCTTTCAGGGAGTATTAGAGAGCGACAAGGTCCCCTGAGCCTAATTTTCTCCAGGTTAAACAACCCCAACCCCCTCAGCTGCTCCAGGCCTTTCACAAGCTCCTTTGCTCTTCTTTGGACTCGCTCCTCAATGCCTTTCTCATGGTGAGGGACCCAGAACTGGACACAACACTTGAGGTGTAGCCTCCCCAGAGCCCTGGACAGAGCGATGATCCTGCCCTGGTCCTGCTGGCCACACCATTGATGATCCGGGCCAGGTGTCACTGGCTTTCCTGGCCACCTGGGCACACCTGGCTCATGTTCAGCTGCTGTCACCAGCACACACAGACCAAGTTTTCAGGGTCTGACTGGATGTTAGTAAACTTCAGACCACTTCTACTACCTAAAGTGCAGATTCTTAACAAATATGCTTAAACTCAATAATGAAATGCTACCTTTTTGGACCCTGTGGTTATTTTAGAATAAAGGATGTCCTGATCACAGACATTTAGTATCCATTGTCATAACTGTACTACTGTTGAAGAAGAAAAAATGCTGTTCAGTCCCAGGTATAGCAATATTAATATTGCACTAAATCTATTATAAAAACCAAAAAACCACAACAACATTTAAAAAGTTTTTTTTTTTTTCCCCAGAGTGGTTATCAGACTAAACTGAAAAATAATGAGATGTTGGTATCTATTATCTAAATAGATAACAAAGTTGAAGTTAAGGTCACTTTGGCCTATTGTGTAGCTAAAACTCCAACTAACAGGTCATTTTAGAGTAATAATCCATCACTTAAATAAGAATAAAAACATTGGGATTTGGGTTTTATTTATTTGCTCCTTTATTTACGGTCTAGAATTCTAATCTATGACTAGTAATACAGAACTTTTAGTTTAGGAAGAAAAGAAAGAGGAATTTTAGGAACATTTCTTAATGTGCTGAAAGTTGTGTTTTAATATAATTTCACCTTTTATATTCCTCAAGTTGGATGGGACAGCTTAGCAAATGGACATGTCTCTGCTGTCTCTGAATGATTAAGCTAATTTTAAAAAACTAAAATAAATAAATTTATTATGCAAATATGAAAAAAAAAGTAAAAAGAACAGAGGACTATTTCACTTTTAATAACAGCAACAGTAAGACTACTCATGGCAATAATAATATGCAATTCAGTATCTTTAATAAATGTTCTTCATTCAAAGACAGTGAATCAGAGAAGGTCAATATGTCCAAGGGATAGAACACATGTTATTGGAATATTGTGGAATTGAAGAATATTTCACAGAGTGGAACTGGTGGTGGTTTTAATATTGCAGTGTTGCAATCCTGTGAACTACCTTCTACTGACAAGTAATAATCATCTTCCAAAAGTTAACTCAGCAGCAAAATTAAAGCAAAAAAAAAAAAAAAAAGCATTTTCACTTTATTTTCTCATGACATATAAGTCATCTTTAGGAATTTTGCCTCTAGTTTTGAATTTTAATGTTCAAACTTTGCACAGTTGAAATTGTACAAATCTGCATAAGGACTTTGGAAATATTCTGGGCCAGTGGTGGGACTCTTTTAGTCTACTATTCTGTCTCTGAAGGGGGCAGAAAAATATGCTGCTTAGGTAGCACTCGGAAGCTTGGCTGTTTTCTAGGGCCTGCCTCCTGCCCCTGCAAGCAGAAGGGATGTGCTGTGCTGCCAGTGGGTAAAGCCCTCATCCAGACCTTCCACCCTGAGTTTAGGGATAGTCCATATGTTCACTCTTTGAAGAGGCTGCTGCTGTGTGTTACTCCTGGCATCAGTTTGTGGAGATTATCTATTAACAGCTCAAGGAAGTGTCATTTGATCTGTCTTAAAATTAATTCATTCTCATTTTCTCAAGTGACCCCAGTTCCCATGTTGTGAGATTTGATAAATAATAGTAGTGTCTATTTCAGCTTTTTAAAAGAAAATCTTAACCATGTGTCCCCACAGCTGTGCCCTTTTAAAACTGAATCACTCCACTCCCTTCTCTTCTCTCCTTGATGCTTTTTGTCCCTTCTCTAAAGCATGAGGACTATTTTGAGGTTCAGGGATGAGAATTGTACACAACATTGAAGATGTGGGAACAACAGTTTTTCTATAGTGGAAATATTGCACCCTCTGTCTTGGTCTCATCCCCTTCCTTGATAACTCCCTATGTTTTTATGCTGTCTTATCAGGGATGGAAGCCAGTGTCATTGTGCTGTACTTGTCAGAATCTCCCTAGCATTCCTCTGTCTAGATGGGAATTGTATAGGAACCTCTTAGTAATCCAGCACACAAATAGTTAGCAATGGCAAGTTACACACTTTGGCCAGCAGATTTGCAATTTCATATTTCAGTCACTTAGGTCTTAAGTAATTGACGTCTCATTAAAGGGATTTAAAACATTTTGCTTTGCTTGATAATTTCTGCATATTTTCTTTGAGTTGCCTAGTCCCCTTTACCTATCTGCTATAAGAAGTTCATTGCATGGCAGAATCTGTTCAACAAATCAGTTAAAACCTACACAAAGAAATTCTGGAACCTCTGTGCTAAGGACTTATCACACCTGAGCTAACCTTTGATATGTTTGTAATGAGGCATTATATTTAATAAGATTTTGGTTTTGATGTATTTACAGAATTTTTTATTTCATTTGAGTATTCTTTTCAATATATTAATCAATTTCTTAGCCTGCTTAATTTCCTTCTTGCATTTTGACTGGCCAGATTTTTCAGACTTTGTCTTTCTCATTCCTAACAATAAAGGTATGCTTTTTCTTTGTCTCATGTATTTATTTAATTATTGCTCAAAATAAAACTCTTGTGTTCTTGTCCAGAGGTTCATTGTCTTTCTTCAGAGAATATACTGTCAGTTGTTTGGGTGTTTTTTATTCTTCCTCATATTTTCCTCTAGGATCTTCTACAAACATTGCATCTAAATTTTGATTTCTACAGAACCATTTCCTTAGCCCTAAGTATTTAATGCTGAGTGTACTTTGAAGCTTCTGGATTAGGGCCTCCAGGTATCTAAGGTCAAGTTTGGATGTGAAGTCACTACACTGGATCTCATAATCACATATTTCTTATTTCATCACTCTAACACTTCCTCTGAAGAAAGCAGATTCTGGGTTGTTAGTTCAGGGGTGTGGAAGAATGGATTGTAAGAGAATAGAGACAGTGCTGCTGGCAATCTCACCCCTGATGAGTTGCAGCTGTACTAATTACCAAAGGGTGGAAACAGCCTTGCCCTTAATAGGTCACAGCTATGTCCAATAAGGATGTGTGCTATAAAAGAGTGGCTTGGCCAGGCACGTGGAGGAAGGTGCTAAAGAGAGAAGTTTGTAGATAGAAGTATGAAAGTTTTACAGTAGAATTGAAAAGGGACTGATGCTTGTGTCCATCTTTGGTGTCGGTCATTTGAGCCCACTGTCAATCAGGAGAAAGGTATAAGATTTTTTAGAATAATGAGGGACTGACACTTGTGTTGTGAGTCCACTGTTATTTGGAGCCCTGTGTGAGGAGTGAGCACTGACAATACTGGGGTAAGTACAAAATCTGTTTGTAGTTTTTGACCTTTGAAAGCTAAAAAGATTATGTACCTAATTTTAATTTTTTTTTTTGACCATGAAGTTGACTATTGAAGATGCTTTTATCAGTCCTGTGATGGCGTTCTCATGCTTTCTTTGTACCTCCTGATACATCAGATTCCTGCCTGGCTACCCACCCACAGTCATTAGAGGAGTAAGTGAGTTACTAAAGAGAATGACTCTGTGAAGGGGAAGGTGGCTGGAGGCCTTGGGAAGTGCACCTGAGGCTACCAGTGGGAATCACAGAGCTGTGAGACAGCTTAGCAAATGATATGCAAATTAATTATTTTTCCTCAAGTCATGAACAAAACCAATCAAAACCCTGTATTTTCATCTTACCAGAGCTAAGAGGAAGTTTGTCTGCTTTGATTTTAATGTGAAATAGATTTATTTCAGATTTATATCAATACAAAGAGCTGTGGGTTTTCTTCCCAGTGTCAGTTCAACCTTTGCCCTTTGGAGAGTCATGGCCAGAGGCTTGTCTTCCTTAAAAGTAAATTCTTTGTGCTTTTAATTATGAAGTAATATGGCCCTAGAGGTTTAAGTAGATAACAAAAGTGGGGTTAAATGTACAGATACACATCCCTTGGAAAGGTGAATGCATTGTCCTAAAATATGTCCCCATCTTGAGAAAACGTAAACTTGTTTCAGGGCAAACAGAATACCTTGCAGAGTATTCACTTTTAGGTGTCAGCCATAAAGGGAGCTGCAAAGCTGAGGTGCCCCAACAGTGAATCATGGCACCTTTTAGTCTTTGCAGCTCAGGAGGGTCAGCTGAGGATCTGCAATTGAATAAAACTGATCTGCTTGGCTCTAAGTGATATTTAAATGCCAAAAGACTGCCAGAGGCCTACTGGGCACAGTGGTGCATGCACACAGAAGCCTTCTGGACATTTAATCTTCTGTGATACTTTAAGGGGTGCTGCTTGGTATCACACACTCAAAATGTATGTGTTCAGATAAAATCCTGTTGGTTGATGTTCGCTTAGTAGGCATGACATATTATTTAAGAGCAACATCCAAAGAATCAGTAAGTGAAGGAAAACAGTCTTATGGAAAACAAGACTTTCCATATCTTTAATTATGGACTAATTATTTAAATTAATTTAGTTATTATCCACGTGACTGGTGAGAGAATTGCTCAAGCAGAGAAGGTAATGACTTCTATCGCTGGCCATTTTTGATGCTGCTTAAAGAGGCTGGAGTATTAATCAGCCATACCTTGGGGGAAGAATTGGCAAGTGAATTATTAGTCTTTTATTTTCTGGATAAGTAGGAAGACAATTCTTAGTTTAAGGAGATCAATATTGATAAATGCTGATTTCACAGTGAAGTAGTTTCAGAGCTTGGGAGATTAAAGACCATAAAATATGTACATTAAAAATACATGTAGAATCATATGAAATACTGAAATAGAAAACAGAACAACATACTAAATGCAGGACAAGTAGATCATTATCCATTTGAAATATAAGGGGTTTGTGTGTTTTCTCCCATTATCACATTCTCAATGGTTTAGCTTTCTTCAAAAGTTAATGATTATAATATTTCACTTTTGAAAATAAAATTGCTTTCCATTGCCTGTTTGCAAACTAGGCTTATAATATATAGGATGGAAAAAGACAATGCTTCTTAATCATTTTTGTAAATGATCTGGATTTGTTTTTTGCTCTGAGATTTGTTTACATACACAGTAGGTTTTATATAAAGCATCAAGTCTACATTTTAAATATTTCAAACTTCATGGCTTATATTTTCCGGACCCACTAAATTCTGTTTTCATTTATCCTCAAGTTTCTTTATTCTTTTTTTAACTGGGGCCTCATCTAAGCTTAGTGGAAATAAATGCCTAATAAAATATGACTGAATACCTCTATCAATAACTAAAATAAATTTATTCCATTTTCAACATAAGGTATTAATTTAAAAGACATGTGATTTTTGTTAATTTTGTTTAAATTTCCTGCCTACTGAAATTATAAAATTTGGGTAAGATTGGAACAGGAAAACCAATACTTATTTTGTAGATATCTAGGGAATTCCTTCCTATGTTAACTGCTAATACAACTGATGAGAACTAATATTTATAGAAAAGCACATTTAAATGATGCTACAGTACCAAAATTCTCTATCTTTATAGGAATTTGAATTTACAATTTTAGATTGAGCCAATATCCTGTTTGGGGACATTATAAAATGTATTTTTGGGATAGAGGAACAGATAGATGATACTGGCTACTTCTTCAGTGGTTTTATATTTTGTGGCAGAGCAGAAGCCAATATAGGAGCTGTATTTTAATGTAATTTTAAACATGAGTTCAAAACTTATGCAGTAACATGAAAAATAGCTTTCAGAAATAAGCTTAGGTAACTTAAATGGAAGCCCTGGAAAAGGTATATTTTGACAAGGTATATGATAGAGTGTTGAAATTAAAATGAGAGACAAGGTTCAATAGTTATTGAATATGCAATCATTAGTCTTCAATTAATTTTAGAAAGCTCAGCTACAACAAAGGAATAAAAATCTAGGCAAAAACCTGTATTAATCCTAAAAATCATATTTTTTTTATGTACCAGACATTTAAAATAATTAATTTGGAGTTTAATTATTACCATATAGTATAATGCTGTACAATCTGTGTACAGCATAATTACAAAGGTAATTTTGGAGCAATTAAATGTTTAATAACTATTGTATTTAGCTGAAAAATCAGATTCATTACACATGTGATTTTTTTTCCTGAAGGGGTCAGAATTCACTTATGATGTAGTGATATTGCCCTGAAGGGACATATTACAAGTGTCTCTTGGCAGAGAATCACATTATATAGTTGTGAACTATAAACTGTGTAGAAAACATTAAAATGTTATCCTCCACTAAGCAGCTCTCTTAGGATGAGTCTTCTGTCTTAATATGTAATGTCTGCTGAAAACAAACACTTGTCTCCTCTCTCCCCCTGAAGAGATTGACTAAAGGAACCCAATATTATTATTTGGAATCTGTCTTTTAATTTTTTTTCTCCACCCCGCAGAGGAAGAGCTTTGCT
The DNA here is from genome assembly GCF_048771995.1 of Taeniopygia guttata. Lineage (NCBI taxonomy): Eukaryota > Metazoa > Chordata > Aves > Passeriformes > Estrildidae > Taeniopygia > Taeniopygia guttata. The sequence continues at coordinate 134,722,240 of NC_133026.1, forward strand.
GGGACCTGATAAATAACATGCATTATTGTTTTTTGCTTTGAAGTCACTCCAAAAATAAAGAGTTAAAAAATGTTTCAGTTTGGTAAATTTGTATCTGAAAGTTCTTACTGCAGAGATTAATGGGTGAGTAATGTGTCTACTCATGCATGACTTAATTCAATGATCAAAAGCAGACTACATAAAACAAAATGTTGGCTAAGTTGGCTTGGCAAAATACCTTTTTTCTCACCTTGATTTTTCAGTTCTTGACGTGGCTGCAATATGTCTGAACGCAATGCATCTCTACTGCACTGCTGTACAGCAAAAAAGGTCTTGTTAAAGAATGCAAGTTACTCATCTGAACGTCTCTCATTTTCAGGGTTTCAGAAGGTTTACCAGGGCAGCAGATTCTTGATTCAATGTATGGCAATGTCAGCTAAAAGGCACTCTTGCTTCTTTATGTGATCACACTTGAGACTGCATCACTCATGGATATGAGCTACCTTTCTTGCTCTGAATATGGTCCTTGATGATGATGAGGCAGTATTTTGGTGGGACAACAAAAAGAACTTTCACTGATGATGCCTAATTTGTATATTCTGTAGGGATTTACACATTCCTTTGACTTCCATGTTAAATATTTATCTATATGTCACCTTCATTTTCAAAGGAAGGAGGAGTTTTAAAGACAGTCATTATGGTTCATGATCTTTAAATGTTTCAGCTAACTGCTGTACAAGTAGTAGAAAATTTTATTGCAATTATTTCCCAAGAAAGATATTTAAATACAATTAGATGTAACAAGGCATTTACTAATGCAAAACCTAATGTTCTAAATCACGAGAGCTGAATGGAAGTTGAAATCTAAATGTAGTTGTCAGTGATATATAATCTTTCTATTATATACAATTGTGTTTATTTTCTGTTTACATTTAATGAACGTATGAAGATACTTCTTAATTTTCAGTACAGAAGTTATAGCTGTCTTGGGGTACTAGTAAGTTTTGTAACTTCTTTTGACAGTCTTCATGAATCTTTTGCAACAAATACATATATGTGTCCTGTAAATACTCTGCCCATATCATGCTTGGTTTGTTGGTCTCCTTTTCTGTTAGGTTTTGCTCTCTTTCATGGGAGAAAAATATTTGTCATGTACACTGGAAATAGCATATATAGTCTGTAGAAAATACATTATGCCTATTTTGGTTTTTATTTATCCTGATTATTCTCAATATAAATTTATTTATGGAGTTTAAGTTATTTTATCTCTATAACTGCATTCATTAGAATTAGGCTATTGAAAATTATTAAAATCAGCAATGAAAATAAGTTCCTAAATGAGCATAAATCCAAGACATATGCCTTTTTTAATATTTCAGGTTTGATTTTTAATCCATCTCTTTGAAAAGAAATGTGAATTATATTAAGTTGTTGCAAATGAATATTTAACAGGCAATATTATTTGTAATGCTTCTTGAGCATCATTGAACTTCATAATGAAACTTCATATAACATCTTAGAGGTTCCACTGATAAGAAGCCAGACCATTTTGAGAGTTTCTTTTTTTTTTTTATAAAGCTGTAAAACACATTCAAAGTGTATTTTATTAAATTGAAAATGTCTTAGACATATATAGTCTAGATTTAATTAGTACATTGAAGAATGAATTTAAAAAATCTTCTATTCTATAGTGGGGTGGTAAAATAAGTCTGAAAGTGCTTAAGATGTTGGAAGGCTGGAAGTCATTGGAAACCTGGTTCTGTCATTAAACTCATGGATAAATCCAGTTATTTCTCCATTTTTCTCTGATAAACAATGTGAGTTTCAGGACCTTCAGGTTAAAAAGGTTTTACAGAGATTTAACTCCTTTGAATGATCAGTTACCTACCTTCAATTACAAGGTCAAGTTTTCTCTTACCTTGAACACTAAGAATCTGATGTAAGAAACCATAAAACAATAGCCAGGAGTAGGAAGAAGTAAAACAGCACCGTATATTTCCTGCTTCATTAATTTCTTCCCTTTTCATGGAAGTCTTCTACCTCATCCGTGTTGAAATAACTGTTCATTTATTTCTCTTGTTCTTTTCCTGGTACCAAACACTGAATTTGGGTTAGTTCTGTATGGTCACTGGCAATAACCCAGAGTATGTGAAAACCTCTAATGGTTTAGAAGGGAAGCAATTTTGTAAAGAGCCTAACGCTATTCAGGGTGTCATTTCATTCCTAATTAGTACCAAGAAAATTTATTTCTTTGTTTCGAATGTACTGAGATTTAAATAAAATTTAATGTCATATATTTGTGTTACAGCAGCAGGTTGGAGCTCCACTCATGGTTAAATACTTCTTCTATAAGCTCAGAACAACTGTGTTACAGATGAATGACTTTGTTATAGATGTGGAATTCTGCAGAAATAATTTTGGACTTTGCAATCAGTACAACAGACACAACTCTCATGTGCTTTTGCTATTTTTCTCACAAATATACCTGTCACACCATCATACAGGTTGCTATGAAGAAAATTAAATCCATCCCAGCCAGACACAGCACACTTATACTTGAAAACCAAAACATCAACCTCATGCGCATATGCTCCAGAGTGTCAAGGTTTTCTCTCTTTCCTCCCTGCACCAGTGAGTATGCTGGAGTGAGTAAGAAGATGGGAAGGGATGCAGCCAGGACAGCAGACCCCCAGTGATAAAAGGAATATCACATACCAAACGATGTATTCAACAATAAAAATCCAGGGAAAGAAGAATGAAGCAGGGACACTGAAGGATTAAGGTCTTTGATTTCCCAAGCAACAATTATGGGTGCTGGAGCCCTTCTTTTTTTTGGAATTGGTCAAACATGTGGCCTGATGATGGGAAGTAGTCAATGAATTCTTTAGTTTTGCTTTTCTTGTGGACAAAGATTCTCTTCACTTGCTAAACTCATGAATTCTCTTGTTTTGACCTTATGTTCTCTCTGATTCTGCTGAAGAGAGTGAACAAGCAGCTTGGTGAGGGTCTTAGCTGCCAGCAGTCTTCAGCCCAGCACAACAGCCTAATAAATTTTGATCAATGAGGCTTTAATGTACCTAAATCAGATGACTTAATATATATAAAAATCAGATTAATGGATTATGGTAATTATCAACTCTGTCATGAACGAGGCAGAACTTCTGTCTTCCCTGATGACACAAAATTGTCAGCACCTACTGATGGAGATAATCTGAAATGACAATTACAGTATTTGCTAGACCATTTGAGGAAACCACTGTCATTTTCACATATTTAAATATATTGCTTGTTGAATTTTATTTTGTTCTTCTTTGAAGGTCAATAACTTTAGCTAAGATTGTACTACTCCAAAATAGAAATAAATTAAAGTAGGAAATAGAAAGGAAATTTCTGGAAATAATTCTGCCAGCTAAAAAGAAAGAAAACATTCAACTGCCTGAAGCATTCTTGTGCAACTGTTTCTTATGCAGCAGCTGGAATACAATTTCTGTTCGTTGATATTGCAGGGTTGGTTGAATTGTAATTACAAAGCTTTCTGCAACAGGCTGCTGGAACTAATGTGTGGATAGATATCATAAAGAACTAATACTGAGGTGTTAGAAGGGATTTGAGAATCCCATCAAAAGAAATAGCCTTAATCAGCCACAATAACATTGCTTTAATTATTAATAGAGCTAAGAAGTAGTCAAAATTGTTCACATTAAATGTTAATCATAAGGGTAGATGAATTCCTGTTATTTGTGACAGGCACATTAGCCCATTTCTCAATACATTTATGGTGGTTTTATTTATCTGCCAAAATAGAAATATTTCAACTGTTATTTGATAAAAGATGCTGGAAAATATTAACTTCAGAGGTTACTTTTTACTTATGAACCCTATTATTAGGAACACGGCAGTATTATGGGAAAGGCAGCAAAATGTTGGGAGGATATAAAAAATTCTTTTAATATAAGGATTTGTGTTACTCCAAATTCAGGCTTCATGCAAGCTGACAGACACAACTACCTTCCTGACACCCAGCATGGGTTTGACACAGATATTTTCTGTTCAGCAGAGGTTGGTCTTGTGTTATTTGTGTGTGCATGGTGCTCCTGCTTTATCTGACAAACTAGAAGTGTTCAGCTGTCTGGGCTGTTTTTCTAATCTGGCAGCAGTTTTTCATAAATCTGAGAAAGCAAAGTTTACCAGCTTTTATGTGGCTGCCCATGTAATGCAGGGCAATGTTGTGCTACCACCTTGAAGTCACATCTTTCCAAACTCTGAGTTTTCACTGATGAGGCAAAGTCATAAGTACCAAAAAACACAAACAGAATTTATTATTATTGCTTGGGTTTTTTGTGAGAGGTAGGATTGGTGAAGGACTATATCTTGAAAACCACATAAGAACTGGTATAATTTTTTCTCATTCTAATGAAATTTGAGAGAATTTGCTGAGGCTGAAGCATAATAAATATGCTAACAACAGAAGATAGCAATTTTTTCAGTGTGTATTAAACATACATAAACTTTAACATTTAAATATACAAAAAAATCATTATGGCATGCCTGTCATAGCAATTTTAACAAGTATAATTCTATTTCTAAGTTATAAACATGGAATATATTAAATTGCAATTGACCATATATATTATGAGCAATACCTCTGGTTGTTGTTGCTTTGTAGCTTAATTCAACAGAAGATAAATTTTATAATAATTATTGTGAGTATAACCTAATGGTCACTGAGGGAAATAGGAGTATTTAAATTATTTTCAATGGCTTTTGGACCCCGTAGGAATTCTGCAATTAAATATGCCTGTGCTGTGCGTGACGGGACTACACACTTGTGCAAACATTTAAACTAGTGGATTTTAAATGTGTGGATTTTTAGGTGTGTCCATGGACACACACAAAAAAGGTTGGAGATAAATTTTTACTACTGGAACAATTTCCAAAGTTTTTCAGACAGTTAAATAATTCAAGTGTTTTTGTTCAGTATTGTATGCACTTGAAAAACTGGAGTAATTGAACATTGATGAAAAGGTAATAACACTGAAATTTACAAGTCTCTAAAGTGGATAATTTTGTTTGTTGTGTAATTCTACATGAAGGAAAAGCAATGAACAACTGATGTATACTATTGGAGATCTAAATGTGTACTTTTTCATCAATTCTATGAACTTTTAAAACTATGTAGTACTCTTTATTTCAGAAATAAAATTAATACTGTTGGCTTGCTAAACCAAAAATGTAAGATTTGTGTTTAAACTGAATTTAAAATTTCAGGAGTACTAATATGGATCACATTTGAGTTACAGAATTTTGTCAATAGTATGGTGTTTGATTATATATATTTTGAAAAGGTCTGTTTATTGAAATCCTGACAGGGTAAGCTAAATTAGTTTTTTAAAAAATTATATGTGTATATATATATATATGTACAGATATTATAAAGTAAATTTTCCCAGTTTAATTATACTGATCTACCAGGAGAAGAAAACAGACCTCAAATTAAAGCAAGCTTTTATACCAAATATAAGACATATTTGAGTCTAAGGAGGTCTGAAGCACTAAGGCATGTGCTGTTTGTGACCCCTGCATGGACTGTGGATAATGCATCAGGGGACAAAAATGGCAGTGCAGCAGTTTGGAATTGACAAGCAGACACTGAAAATCACCTGGAAAAAAAAAATTAGAAGCTGAAAGAAATGGAAGAGTATATTTTTATCTACTGTCACTGTATTCCTCTGCTTCTGTTTACATGTATGTTCCTAAATAATGTGCACCAGAGGCTGCCATGAATAATTCATACAAGATTATCTGGGTACCAATGTATTTGTATAGCTAGTAATCACAGAAAAATATGAATGAATGTCTACAGTTATTATCTCTGTGTTGAGTCTGCATAATCAAATTTCATAATCAGAGAAAAATTGAAACAGTTACATAAAACATGCTGAGAAAAACGAGGGTAGAAATTAAAAAGTCACAACAGCAACAGGGCCTCTGAGGTAGGAATAAGAATGTAGCTGTCAAATCACAGGGAGCTATTATAGAATATTGAATATGTTTTGCCAACTTTCAGACAACACTGAAACACAGCAAGTAGAAACTGCAAAAATTACTTTCTCTGAAGAACTGCAAAAGTGAAAAATTTTGATTTTTAGGACATAGGCAGCAATTCAGATTAGCATAGAATGTGTTTGCTAACTAGGGTTTAGTGTATCATTTCAAGCTAGCAGAAAATGTCTTGATGCTTCCCTTTCATGAGAAATGTCAGTTCCATCACGGACTAGACTGTTGAAGTTTGGGAACAGTTCAAAGTCACAACTGAACAGAAGAGAAGGACTGATACAGCCTGGGTCTACAGAGATCCTGATCTGTAGGATGGTAACAACTGAGTGCCTTTTCTTCATGTCTTTCTGTTATAGGAAGAGCACAAATCTACCGCTGGTGCCTTTATCACACATCTGAAGAAGTATCCCTACAGAACAGTAGAACATTTTCCATATGATATTGAATCAGTTAGGATCCTTACACATGCCAGGGATTCTTACAGATGATGTAACAGCTGAATGGAATAAAACTTTAGAACCAAAGCTTAATATTTGAACAAATTCTTTTTATGTGGGTTTTATTAAAATACTAAATTTGAAACTGCAGACTTGCAAAATCTTCAGGTTGCATCTTTAAAATGCATACTTGAAAGCCTTAAACACTAAGAATATTATTTATCACATACAATAAGAATATTCTCAAATGTTGGAAACTCAGATTAATTTTAGGTTAGTAAAATTCAATCCAAAAACAAAGTTACTACTGAGTGTCTTGTGACTTTTCAGCATGAACTCCAGAAACCAGTCTAACTGGTGGAGAAGCATCATCTCAGCCCCAGAGGAGTCGCTAAGTTTGGAGTGAAATTTGAGTCAAGTCCCAGACCTGTTCCAATCCAAGTAACTGTCAGATGCTTACTGGAAAAAAAAAAACAACCACATACATTAAATGAAATCCTGTCTAATGCAAATGTTTTAAATGTTTTCCTGTCTTAAACCAGTGATGTTCTCCTATTAGTTCTGGGCACTTTTTACCAGCTTTAAATTTAAATAGATAGCACAATACCATATAAAAGTCAAATAAAATATTTCTATTGCTAAGACTGCAGTATGTCCTAGAGGGCTTCCAAATTGCTGCAGTAGACAGTCTGCAACATGCTTGGTCTCCTTGCTGTTTAAGTCCCTGTCTACTGAATGCAAGTGTTTGTAGAAGTTGAAAACCAGCTGTCTGAACTGAACACAGCTCTCCAATTTCATCACAAACTGAACACAGCTGTCTGATTTTATCACCTGGTCCCAGGCTGGATGTAGGCTTTTGTGGCAGCCCAATAATTGTGTTGTTTCTAGGCTGCCTTTCTTTTCTTGCTGTTAGTCCTCTTCCCTGGCTCTGGCAGCTCTGGCATTTCCCAGGCTGGTCTGCAGCCCTACAGACCCCTGAGCTCCAGCAGGGCAGGGCTCGGGCAGCTGAGAGGAGCCTCAGATGTGTGATGTCTTCAGACTCAGTTCAGAGATGAGCTTCTGCCTGCAGGGCAAGTAACTAGAACCTGCAGGCAGATCTAAGTACCTGCTCTGCTTCTGGATGGTTCTCTGAAGATTTCCACGGACTACCAGGATGGTTATCCATTGTAAATGGTATCCCAAAAGAGAAAGAACTTCCAAATCAGTGGAATATCTCCTCTACACTCAAAAAGCAGAATTATTTTCAATGATGAATTAGGACCAGGCATTCTACATGAATAAAGAGTACGCTAAGGATCAGGCTGTAAAAATGTTTTTCTGTTATTCCTGTGACCACAAGAAACATTTGTATAATGTACAGAAACTAGAATAGATTCAGCGGGTTTGACTGACAGACATCCTGCATAAATAGTCTGGATTCTGAAGGTAGAGTGTCATTCTGAGATTTGCAGTCTTTATTTCCTAAATCTTGTCTTTGGGGAGCAAGCAGACAAGCAAAAAAAGACGTCAAGAAAGCAAAACAAAACAAACGAAGCAAATCTACTTCCCCCCTCCCCACAACAAAAAACCTGGCAAACCCTGAACAATAGAGAAGATTTGATACCACAAGAGAGTGCTATAAGCACTGCACAGTCATTAGTTCTTGGCTTTCCTTTTGTATCTTTTTTAGTGAGAAAAATAAAACTTTTAAAACTCAAAATGTCTTCACTTTTAAAATTCTGACTAAATATTTTTATGTGGCATAATAACAGAAATTTAATAATGGCAAAGTATGTTAGCTTTCCCAAATATTGGAGGATTTGTTTCTTTTTTTTTTTTTTTTTTTTTTAATTTGATAGCATAATAAAAATAAATTCTTCTTAGATTTTCATCTTGGTGGCTTCAATGGCTATTGTTGCTAGAAATAAGTCCCTTTTTCTTTCATAATCTGATATCTTAACTTGCTACATTGGTAACTACATTGTGTTCTCAGCCTATCACCCTTGCTCTCTGTTACACAAGTCACAAGACTGAATACTCAATTAATTCAGAAATTATTCCTATCTGATTCATTGCCTAAATTAATTTTCTGTTAGGGTAATTAATCCATCCTTCAATGGCTTGTCTACTGATCAGAGTAATTGCTGGGCTAATTTTGAGTCAGTTTGCCTACTGGTCTGATTTTTTAGTATTAAAAATATTCTTGATTCATTTTCTAACCATGTAATATTTGTATTTCATTCCTAAATGGTTACTGTGCTTCCAAGTTTTGTTTCACAAAACAGAGGTTTAAATTCATTGGAATAATCATGGGAAAAAAAAAAAAAAAGGCCATTTTTTTATACTTGTCACACACAGCATTTAGAAATTGAGTCAAGTAGGACAATAAAGAAAGCTTGGTGGAGTGAAGAACATTTTCCTTTGTCAACAACAAAATGAGACTCTTGTGATCACTTGGTGGGCTCTGTACCTGCACCATCTATCACTGTCCATTATGTGCTGCCCTGCAGATGTGGACTGCGTGCCTTGAAGTCACAAGCCCCATTTAGGTCTCAGGCTTTAGGGGCACCACTGCCAGTCTATTTCAGCCTCCATATGGAAGTAGGATCAAGTTTTCATAGTTAAAATCTGAGAGATCTAGTTCATTTTTAAATCCAAAAGGGAAAGAAAATTCATTAAATTCTTAAAAAGTCTGTCTCTGAATTTCAACAATGCAGCATTTTGACAGTTTTGCTTTATATCCAACCTACATTTTCAGCAGATTAGATTAACAACTCATTGTTTTTTCAGCTTTGTCAGTAGAGAAAAAATTATTATCATCCTCTTCCCACTGGCATTTTACATGGTCTATTGCTTGTCATATCTACACTCAACTGCCTCTTTTCTAAGATGAAAGGAAACCAGCAAATTTAATCTTTCTTTGCAGGCAGGCAGGTCATAATTTCACATATTTTAGCACTTATTTCCTGTGGATTCCTTCCAGCCCACTATTATAATTTTTAACATTTGTTCTGTAAACTTTGTTACTTCAGCCAAGGCCTCAGCAATCCTGAACAAACTGGGAAAAGTCTTTCCAGAGTGAAAGCTATACTTCTAGAAGGAAAAGGCATCACACTATTACATTTAGTTTGTAATCCAGTAGAATCCCCTGAACATCCTATACTCCTGCTTGGCCATTAATTTCCCTCTATTTTGTCCTTTTTCATGTACCCTTCAACTGTGACTGACAGTTCAGCTGTTCTTATATTTGCCTTTACTGAGTTTTGTCAATCTGAGTTCAATCCAGCTCTTCAGTTTATTAAGATAATTCTGATAATATTCTTTGGATTCCTTGCACTCTGCCCCTGCAAAATTAACTAGCCTCCTGCTCTTTCATCATGCAAATCATTAATGAAAATACTAATGGGACAAAGGAAGACCTCTATTGGATGCCATGTTCAGTTCATTCACAGTTTGATGATGAATAATTAAAAAGTTTTATTTGACTGTAATTTTTGGATGTACACCTACTACATCTAATTAAAATCTCTTAGTTTTCTGATGAGATTATTGAGCAGCAGTCATCAAAGTTCTAAATTTATTAAATCTAGATCTTTGTTCTTTATCTACTGTGCAGTTGTTTTGGTGCAAGGATAAAAACCAGACTTATTAATAAAGTTTTTAATAAGTCCAGGTTGTCTGTTTTATATGACTATATTTTCTTCAAGATATTTTCAAATTTATGACATTTACATATTTTCTAATACCTCCCACATATTTTGTTAGTTTCTCAGGTTTTCATCATATTATGTGATTTTTAAATGAAAGTTGCTACAATTTTTATTATCACAGTTCTAAATTCTTAGTGTTTGCAAAAGATTGGCATTAGTACTTAAAGTATTCTATCTAGTTTCATTAATACTTCAGGTTGAAAGCTGCAAACCCAGATTTCACCTGCACAGAAATGTCACAGAGACATAATTTTGATCAGAACTGGCCTCCAGAAATTTTCCTGTCTAAATCCCCACTCAGGGCAGTTCCAAATTGTTTGTATCATCTTGTTCATGGCCTTGTCCAGTTGAGTTTTGTTTATCTCCAAGGTTGGCCTATTCTTATTTTGGACTACCCTGATAGTGAGAGTAGTTTTCTGATGGAATTTCCTATACCAAAAGATGAATCTGTTGCCTCTCACCTTGTTGCACATCTCTTAAAGAGTCTGACTCCATCTGTACTTCATTCTCCCATGAGGTAGTTGCAGGAATAGTCTTTTCTGCCTCTCCTCTTCTCTAGGCTAAACAGGTCCAAATCTTTCAACCTCTCGCCGTATGCCACATGATTCTGTCACCTAATCTCCCTCACTGAACTCACCTACAATATCAAAGTCTCTCTTGGAATGGCCCCAAGATGGACCCAACCCTCCAGATGTGGTGCCACAGAGCTGAGAAGAGAACAATCACTTGCCTTGAGCAGCTAGTTGTCACGTCTCTAACTCAAACCAGGATGCAGTTAGATGTGTTTTAGATGAAAAGCACACTGCTCCATTTCTGCTTTGATAATTTTTTCCACACTATTAATGTTTATACTTGGATAAAAAGGATCTTTCAGTAATTTTTTACCCCACAGGTAGTCATTGATATTCTGCAGCAATGAGTTGCTGATTATGTTTCCTTAATAGCATCTAAAAAGGAGACATTACACAGCCACTCTATCTACCATTGACCATTACAGCCTCACACTCAAAACCCTTTTCTGTTCAAAACTCCATGATAATAGACTTTTTTTTTGGGCCTTCAATACCTTTCAATCCTAGAGTCAGAAGGGGCAAACTTGAGGGAAAGAAAGTCACTTGGCTGTGAAGATAAAACTCAAGTGTTCTTCATGTTTTTGTCCTAAGCACTATGGCATGGGGAACTCTTGCCAAACTCTTTACGTATATTCTTGTTTAATTAATTTGTTTGTGTCCTAAAAACTGACTGTATTATTTGTTGAGTTCTAACTTAATAAATAAATACTTTATTCATTCATTTTGTAATTAACATTGCCATTGATATTGATACTATCTGAAGTGTCATCCATAATGTGTAGCATATACAAATCTTTATTCCTCATTTTCATCTGATAAGGAGCTACGATGCATGTCTTCCTCTCTGTATCTCCCATTTTCAACAAATATGTTATTTTTTCCTGAAAATATAACTTCCATCTCTTTACTCTTCTCCCAAGATTTGCTAAAGTACAACTCATTATTGTAGTCCTGTGTTTCACATTTCTGGGTTGAACAAGTCTCTCACCAAACACGTTCAAATCCTTTCTTAGTACCATGTGCTAAGGACGTTTTGAACAACTTCCTCCTTCTGTAAATTTCTAGGCTTGTTAACACTGAACCAGATTTTACTGCACAGGCACTGTCACTGTATTAATTTTTTGTGGAGTTTTTCATCTTGTTTTTGTTATACATGAAAATAAATTCAATGCAACTGGTCTGCAAGTGTGGTCTATAAATAGGAATGATAGAAGCTTGACCTGTTGATGGCAATAAACCCTTTAGCAGGCAGAATAGCACCATAAAAACACTTTGACATATGATTTGAAGAAAAATTTGAGTGGAGGAGACCTAAGGCTTTGGATATTTATTCCTTGATGAGACAGGTTGTGGCTGACATGTTGAAATCTCATCTATCATCTCTTACCAATTCACTTGCTTTCAACTATCTAGAAGCTTCCAATCTACATTATTTTGTTTTATGTAGCACTAAAACCAAGATATTTTGGAATGTGACTTAATTTCTAGACACTGTGCAATTCAAGATATAAGTAAAAATTAACATTTTTCTTTTCTCTGCAATTGTACTTGAAAGATATGCATTCTTTATAATGTTCTATAAAAAATAAATGTAAGTTGAAAATGCATCCAGCAAGGCAATAAAATATATTTTTTGTATTCTTTCAGAGAAAGATATCATACCTCAGGCTCTCTTCCATGAGCATTTTTAGATTTCTTACATTTAATTAACTTCAACAAATCTAAGTTCTGCATTTAGTAAACTAGTGTCTTGTGGAATTTGACATTTATAATACATAATAGTTTTTATTTTAATACAGAGATAGTCACAGAAGGTCTCAAAATAATGAAATTATTTCTCCTTAGAATGAAATTTATTTTCCAGAGCAGGTAATTACACTGTTTTTCTTCTATGCCTGTAATAAAAAATTACATGGGCCTCATTTCCCATCCTATTAAATGACTAAATGAATGGACAGCTCTCTGGTTTTTATCAAGCAGAATATATTTCATCTGCTTGCTGTGAAAAACACTTGAGTTCTTTTACTGACTGACAGGTCTCAGCCAGTCTTTCTCAGTCTGTATTTTCATTCTGATCCTGTAATGGGTTATGACTGGGCAGATGTCCTGTGCAGCCATGAATTTGATTTGCAGGATCAAAGCTTAATGAGAGATAAGTGAAAAGAATGATTCTTCTGTCTAACATAAATTGCCAGTATTTCTCATGTTTCTCACATATCTTTCTGGGTAGATCATCTGAAATTGTTAGGGAGGAACACAAAGCAGAGAAGGATCAGAAAGATCAGAACAGATAAAATGACACTGTCAAAACCACTCTATTGTGGTCTGGGAGCACACATTCAAATCAGAAATTGCTATGAAATGAAAGGAAAACTCCAGGCAAGAAAACTCCAGGCAAAAATTCCCAAACAATAACAATCCCCCTAAAAGGCAGGCATACCCTTCCAAAACCCTCAATTTTTTTCACATTTTTCTATGAAATTACAAGTTCACTGCAGAGGCACATAGATAATTAATCTTATTACACATTATTTACAGGTCAATAACTAGAACTTCCATAATGCTTCTAAGTAGCATATTGCATAAACACAAGAACGCAACAGGAAGAAACTACAAATGGTTTATATTAAAAATTATATCCAAAACTTTCTTTTTAAAATTGTAATCAGAGACAGATGTCTGAGCTGGCATAACTCCACAGGTTTGATTTCTGTGGAGAAGCTGAACACAGGCACAGCTGAATTTCCTCTTTCAAAGTTCTCAAACATTTTCTGTATTTTAATGTTAAAACAGAGAAGGGAACTACAAGTAATAGCTGCTGAATTTCTCATCTCGGAAAAAGTAACTCATATATAAATGTTAAAGTTTGCTGAGCTTGGATCTAATTACCTGTTGAGACTGAAATGTGAAGCTGGCAAAGGTTATAAAGTAATGGTGATTACTGTGGAAGGCACATCTTTTTATGAGAAATCGTTCAGCTTGCTTCAGATCATAAGAGAGACAGAGAAAGCGAGAGAGAGAGAGAGGAGAGGCAGAGCAGAAAGTTTTGGATAGATTACAGAAGTAAAAACATAGACAAAAACAGAAGAAATACTCAAGATAATAATAAGACATTTGGATATAAACACCCTAATGGAAGCTGAGTTGCCATATATGATAGCATAATCCTAAATTAGAACTTGTAATAGCCATTGTTATTACATAGGAATTCAGAATCTTTAGCCAGCCTGCTTACTGATGATGACATATCCTCCCCTAATGTTTGCCATCTAGTCTAAGGCTAGCTATAGCTGTTCCCCAATCCTATAAGCCAATGAAGAGACACAACAAATATCCAAAGGCCCATTCCCTCTACCAGTCTTCAAACTGAACCTTAGCATTAAATGAAGGTGATGAGCTTAGAATAGTTGCTTATATTTTAGGTAGAATAGAATAGAATAGAATAGAATAGAATAGAATAGAATAGAATAGAATAGAATAGAATAGAATAGAATAGAATAGTTCATTGGCAGGGACCTGCAGTGATCAGCTGCCTGACCACTTCATGGCTGACTAAAATCTATAAAAAAAAAAAAGAATGTTATTAAGGGCGCTGTCCAAACGCTTCTTAAATACTGACAGGTTTGGGGGTTTAACCACCTTTATAGGAAATCTGTTTGAGTGCTTGACCACCCTCTTAGTAAAAAATGTTTCCTTATGTCGAGTCTGAACCTCCCCTGAGGTTCAGAATGGTTCATCTTTGAGCCATTCCCACTCATGCTAGAGCATATATCCACTACACTGGATACCAGGAAGAATTGCTTAGCACTTCCCTTTTCATGTTCCTTAGTCTCTTTTGCTGTAAACTAGATGAGCTCCAAGTCCTCAGCTGCTCTTTACAAGACATTTCTTCCAGCCCACTCATTGGCTTTCTTGTCCTCCTCTGGATGCATTCAAGGACTTTCACACCCTTCTTAAATTGTGGGGCCCAGAACTGCACAACACTGGTCAAGGTGAGGCTGCACCAACTTTAAATACAGAGGGATAATCCCACCTTTAGCCCAGCTGGTGATGCTGTGTTTGATGCACCCCGGGATGCAGTTTGCTCTCTGGGCTGCTGGGGCACACTGCCGACTCCCACTGATCTGCTGCCCCAGATCCAGCACTCCCAAATTCCTTTCTGCAAGGCAGCTTTCCAGCCACTCACCTCTGATTTATGCTCGAGCTTGATGCTATTCCATCCTAGGTGCAGAATCCACCATTTGTTCTTGCCACTGAAGATTGTTAAAGGCTCCTATCTGTCTAGATACCTCTATAAGCCATCTTGTCCCAAGAAAAATCCCACTCCCCCATAATGTATAAAGGGATAGACAGCCTTACCCTTATGGGTTTGCAATCTAAATGAACAAGATAAATAAAAAAATGAATGCAGAATTGAGTGTTGTTCTCCTTGCATGCACATTAGCAAATGATTGATAATGAGAATTCTGTCTGCTGGGGTCGGTGTTATGAGTCTTGTGTAACCACTTAGTAGATCCATTGATACTTGTTTTGTGACATATATTCAATTTACATCTAATCTACCTCAAAACACAGCCAGGCATTTTTTAAAAACATTTTGTTCTTATATTAGCATTATTTTAAAAACTATAAATTTACTAAATGAAAGACAATACCTAAACAAAGTTGATGTCTTTGGAAGAACTAGTTTGCCATTTCATATCCATAATATTCAGAAGTGTTTTTCTGAGTGGTAAAATATCCAGATTTTTAATAATCTCTAAGAAGAGAGTTAGTGAAATAGCTGGCTATAGTCAATGTCTTTATCTACATGCAAGAATGTGGTTTTAATAGTGCTTCAGAGAGGAAAAGGTGTTAAGATGTATATAATGCAGGTTGCGTAGGAGATCTTTATGGGTTACATTCTACTGATTTTCCATTTAACATGTACTTTCAAGGCTTAAGGGAGAAACAAGTTACGTAACTTTAGGGTCTCTTGTTATCAGTACTCCCCTGCTGGTTAATTTAAAGCTGTCCTTGTTCGTGTCTGTGTCTCTACTGTGCCTGTAGGAAGGAATATCCTACAAAAGCCTGAGACTGATGCCATGCTACAGTATTCTCCTCTGGCCAGGAGACACATATTATAAATGAGCATCTTTCAATTGACTTAAAGAATTGTATAGAATTGCATATGCTACTAAGTGAAATTAAATTAACAAGCCTAAAGGCTAAACCCATTACTCCTTAGTACAAACTGCTAACTACTACTACACTAGATTTGAGTGTGTATAATGTGTATATGAGTGTTTTTTCCAAAATTTTGTCTAGAAAAGTCTACTTGCAAAGTGACCAGGGAGTGATTTCTGTGATAGAGAGACAAATAACAGCTGAATGATGCAGCATGTTCTAAGAAATATGCATCTGTTCAGTCTGTGCTATGTGAAGGTAATTTCTTCCTAAAGGCAGGATATAAGTATTTCTGATGATTTTATATAGTTTTAGAGCAAGATGATCCAAGTATTACCTCTCAGAATAACTGAAAACCATCATTGCTATGTTTTCAGTGGATTCTTGCATTATGAGTTTCTTTTTAGACAGACGGAGAGGTTCATATAATTAGAAATATACCTAAGGTACGTATTTTTTTCATTTGTCTTAGAATACAGTCTCAGAGACTACAGGCTGTTAGTATATAGGCTATGTTTAAAACTCAGTTTATCATCCAAATGCCACTTACTGCATTGTAGTAAGCTATAATTTGGATTTGTGCTCAAAACAGCATAACTGAAGTATAGATGTATTTTTGTTATTGCTGAGCAGCTCCTGCACCATGCCAAGGGCTTTTCTGCTTCTTGTACTGCCATGCTTGCGAGGAGGCTTGGGTGCATGGGAAACTGGGAGGAAACACAACTGGGACAGCTGACCCTAAATGATTCAAGGGATGTTTCATACCATATGAAGTCATGGACTGGGGGAAGAAGGAAGAAGGGTGTAACATCTGGAGTGGTGGGGTTTATATTCCAAAAAGTCACCATCCTTTTTTGAGATGGCTGAACATCTGCCTGCTCATGGGAATGAATTCCTTGTCTTGTTTTGCTTGTGTCTTTGTGAGTGTCCTTTGCTATACCTATAAAACTGTCTTTATCTCAACATACGATTTCCCTCACTTTTTTTCCTTACAGTTCTCTCCCAATAGCTGTTTCAGGTCATTAATAGATCCTCTGAATCCATTAGATCCACAGTGGAAGAGCTTCTCCTTGCCAATGAAGAGAAGGATTATATTATGTCATATTTCTATTTCTATTTCTAATACTATTTCTATTTCTATTTCTTTCTATTTTCTCTACTGTTTTTTAAGCAATGAAGTAGCATTCAGAGCAATGGCAGGCAGGGTTTGGAGTAGTGGGGAAAAATATGTTTTTGTTGTTCAAAAGCCTGTTCTAACTTCAGGTATTTGTCTTAAGATATTGTTATTTATGAGGAAGAGCTCTGAGACAGATATATTTATGTGCAACAATAGGACAAAGAGAGGAAAAAATAAAATGCTTTCTCACTGGAAGCTGCAGTGGATGAGCCCCAGCTGGAAGTTGAGCATCCACCCACAAAAGGAGGTGGGAGAGAGTAGGAGAAATGAGGCTGAGAAAGCTCATGGGCCAAGATAAAAAAAATGAAATCACTAAATAATAGACTCTGTTGTGAGACTGCATCTGGAGTACTGTGTACAGTCCTGGTGTCCCCAACATAAGATGGACATGGAACTCTTGGAGCAAATCCAGAGGAGGGCCACAAAGCTGATTGGAGCACTGGAGCTCCTCCCCTATTTAAAAAGGCTGAGAAAGTTGGATCTGTTCAGCCTGGAGAAAAAAAAGTTCTGTGGGGACCTCACAGCACCTTCCAGTATCTGAAGGGGGCCCTTATGGGGTTGGTAGAGAGCAACTCTTTGTTCAGAGCTGTGGTGACAGGACAAGGAGTAATGGGTACAAATTTTAAGAGGGTCAATTTACGTTAGATGTATTCTTCCTAATGGAAGAAATTTTACACTTTGAGGGTGGTTAGACACTGGAACATGTTGCTCAGAGAGGCTGTGAATGACCCAATCTTTTCTCACTCTTGAAAACCAGGTTGGAAAAGACCTTGAGCAACTTGGTCTAGTGGAAGGTGTCCCTATCTATGTTGGGAATGTTGAGGTGAAATGATCTTTAAGGTCCATTGTGACCCCTTGATGTTCTATGATTCTATACTGTCGTGTGTAAACCAGATTTGACTTGGAAAATTTAACTTCATTCAGCCAGGTAGCATAAATATTTACTTACTAGTTTGGTTACTGGTAAATAAATAAAGAGACAATCTTTTAAAACTCTTAAGAAAAAACACTTTTTCTTCCCCCTTTCCTGACCTCAACTCCACTTCAGACTTCTCTCTTCTCCCCTTCCCAGTAGCTATCCAGTTAACTACATCACTCTGGACACTTCTCCTACCCCTTCAGAGAGGCAGCAGTGGTGCAGAAGGTCAGGATCAGCAGTTTCTTTCTGCTGCTCCTTCCTTCTCACTCGTTACCTATGGTCTGACATGGGTGCTCCATGGGCCATAGCTCTTGCTGGGAAGTATTTGCTACAGGGTCAGTGTTTCCTGGAATAAAGACACAAAACTTTCCAAATGGTATAAAGAACAATAATATAAAAAGAAACTCTCCAATTAAAGCTTTCAGGTGAACAAATATGGCTCTACGCATGCACAATAAAGGATTTGATACAGTTTTTATCAGACTAATTAATTAGTATATCTAACAGGTACATCCTGTTAGATCAGTTGACCCAGCAACCCACCCTTGAGTCAGCCCTTTGGAGCTGGTGCAGGGGCTTCTTTGCCACATTTCTTGTTATATCTCTTAAGTCCTGGTGGAAAAGAAGATGTTCTTGCCAGAATTTTTCTTCTAATAATAAGACCAAATAGAATATTTAAAACATGTTAGTGTACATTAGCTTTATGTGAGAAAGGGCAGGAAAAGTACTAGAACATCCCCTCCCCACCTTTTTAGGAAAAAAAAAAAAAAAGTTAAAAGGACATGCTCTTAAGATTTGCCAATCAAGTGATTTGACCAGTACTGTTATACAAAGAGATGTTCTGTAAATAGCAGTAAATAATGGTGCCTAATGTGGCAACAAATATGCCAGGAGTAAAGTTAGGAAATAAAGTTTTATGAGGATTGCTATACCATCAACAAATACTTCTAAATGGAAGGCAGATGATTCACATAAATAGGATGGAGAAATAAAATTTACTTGATTTTGTGGGGGAATACTGCAGCATTAAGTTGTTCTATAACTTCATACGGTGACTTTTTTTAATTTTTAAGCAAAATTTGAGCATTGTTTACAGGTAATATACCAACATAATTACAGGAAATGCACAAATTGGTATTTGTGAAAATTTTATAGTGCATTATATTTTTTTCATGGTTAGTCATGCCTACTCTATATAAATTTTCGCCCTTTTTTTGTGGGATCATTATCAGTGCAAATCTAGGGACATAAAATTTGGCCCTTCTGGCTTCCAATCACTCAGCCAGGGCCAGAATTCTATCCTTCACTTCTATTTCAAAGAGAGTTAAAAAAGACAGAGGGTTTAGGCTTTAAAAAAACTGAGCTGAAATATTACCTCCAGAAAAATTCCAATTAAAGTGAAAATATGATGGTCTTAAGTTTATTAAAACTTTAACTCAGTTTGAGGGAATTGTGTGAAGTATGTGAGAATGACTGCTTCTAAATAGAAAAATATTGACACATCTTTATTTCCCACTCATGAGTTTTGATTCTTCCTCACAGTATCCATCTCCCCAGATCATTACTCTCATCTATTTTTACCTTCTCAAAGGACTCTATCTCACCAGGCACCATAAGAAAATGATAAATTAAAGTTTGTAGGGTCAGTTTTCTTTCTGGATAGAAGCTTGGAGAACAAAAGGTGGTGCTGCAAAATGCGTATAAGCTGATGTTCTGTGTTTGTGCGTGGGCTGTTGAAGGTAAATGAAGCATTATGCTGAAATTCAATAGCACAGAGGTAAGTCACTGACCTACCTGCACAGACAGTGAGTACTGGAGAAAATGGATATTTTTAGATGAAATTATTTTAGTGAAGCAGTAACCTGTAGATATATGAGGTACAAGAAAGCTGTATGAGACTTCTCAGTTTATGAGTATTCTTTATTACAAAGCCATCTTGCTCCACAATAATAGAAACAAAATTGTAAGAGCAAAATATTTTTTTAATATAATGATACTTATTCTTTATTTTCTTTTTGGTACAAGAGTATAGGTTTTGTGAAAATATGAAGCCAGATATATAGTTTTAAAGGATTCAGTGTGTAGAATGATAAGGAAACCTTCAAAAACATATAATCTGAGTCACACTGTGGCCTCCCTTCTAATCATCATTTCTGTTCACTGCAGTGTAAATGTTAACATGCAATTCATGCACACAAGCAGCACACAGATTTTACTCACTCAACACTTCTGGTAACTGCTATTGATCCCAAACTCAATGACACCAGTGGAGTTACACGCACTTCAAGGGATGCTTGGTCAGCTCCTGAACTGCTGACTGCTCATTCCAAGCAAGAAAACCTTTTGGTGCTGATGGCAGCCCACTAGTTAGGGCAGATTCCTGTATATTTAAAGAGGAGGTTATGCTCCAGTGTCCTGGGTTGGAACATGTGATCAGGCCAGAAAAAGGTGGTATCTAGCTGGATCATGTAAGGCAAAAAATGTCTCTGCCCCTGACATGTTACCTGCCTCTTACCTTACACCAGCCAGGATGTGATGTGGAGTGGTAAAGCACCCTGGTGACAGATTTCAGTCCAGATACAAATATATTTTGTCCTTTCCACACCTTTTTTTGGTCCTTGAGACAATACTTCTGCTCAAATGTCTGAAGCTTGACACATTTTATTTGGGATACCAAACAGATTGCATAATTTCTGTATGCCATGACAAATACTGTGTGGTTTGGGAACCCAAAGACTTGACTTGTTGTTACCTCTTTATTGTCCTGAGCTACCTTGTCCTAGTTAATGTTCAAGACAAGATATGTTCAATCAGTCTGGGCTCCTGGGGAATCTAATTACTTGTGTCTTAGGATTCTGTGTGGAATAGTAAATCTTTGTGCCCTACTCAGAAACTGTAATCCATCCCCACAAAACCATGTAGATGTCCCACTGACACTGGTGTTGGAAGAATTTCAGCACTAATGTATCTTCGTTGACCAAGCCATAAATTGGAATGAACATTTCATTTTTCATTGAAATTAGAAAATGATACCATAACAATTGAATTCTAATAAATGTTCCAAGAAAATTTCATCTTCCCTGTGACATCATGGTAGTAAGGAGATGAAGCTAATCTTCTACAGACATTACACTCTGAAATGCCAGCAGAATTAATCTGAATTATTTATGGTGAGGTGTGAGTAATTACAGCAAGATATTATATACCTACCATACAGAACATTTCAGTAAATAACACATAAAGACTAAACTATAAAACCAAAAAATATTATAGGCAATGAAACCAGGTATGAAAGCTGATTCAGATAAAAATGTTTCATTATCCTCTAGGATCTTTCTATTAGGTTTTTTCCTCCCACAGCTCTCAACCATGTCCAATTTAGAGTCTGCTGAGGGTGATTTTTGGTTCTTTGCTACATGTCAAAAATCAACTTCAGATGTGTTGTCAACAGGGGCCTTCATAGAGATCTGAATAAAGTTTTTATCTCTACAAGCAAATCCTTGAAAAAAAAATCCTAACTTCAAAATTTAATAGAAACAAAACAATATAGGCAAAGCAAGAATCTGATTGTCTCCGGTGATTAATTGATGTTTAGGACTCACGATAGGGAAAAAAAATAATCCTAGTAACTTTTAAGTAGGACAATTTCTTTCTGTGATATGGTAAAATTATTAACCTACTAGCATCTTTATTGACAGGGATACTAGTTTTCTAGTTGTCCTAATGCTCCTTTAGTGATAGGGTTGGAGTCCTGTGTTGGTAGAAATGTGCCATCTTTTATCTAAAGGATTTAAAACAATTAAATTGAGGGATTATTTTTCCCTCACTCTTAAAATAACTAAATAAAAAAGCTGAAAACTTCTGATAAAAGGAAAAAAAATTCCCAACCCATACTTTCAAAACTTACCTTGTGTTTAAAAGGTATATGTATATATATACCTCCTCAATATGGCTTCACAAGGGCATCTCACTGCTGTTAGCCTGTAATTAGGAATGATGTGCAAGACAAAAAAAGAGAAATAACTGTATTCCTTGCAGTTATTTTCTGTTTTCTCAGTGTAACAATTGAAATTTCAGGCCACTGTCAAATGAAACTGATATATTTACAAGGATTTTTAAATCTAATCGTTGTCTGTTACATTATGGTTCTATCTATTTATGTGCTAACTTTAACGTGGACCACTCAGACCAAGGCCATGCAGTTAAGCAGGAAAGGAAAAGTTTAAAAGTTTATTATTTTTAAAAGGAAATATTCTCTATTCATGTTGCTATAGCTCTGCTCAGTGCCTTCTTGTTCAGTGAATAAAAGAATTAAACACCTTAGCCACATTTTCCAGTTTTTAGTTATAAAAAATACTTCTCACATTTCTGGTCTCTGCATATCTGCACTGTTCAGTACCTGAAAAATTGCCTGCACTGCTTGGTTCTGGTTTTCAGCACTACCTGAAAAATTAACCTGATTTGGTCAACCTGCAGCAGAGAAAAATACAACCTATGTTTAATCATGTCACCCCAAAGACAGGTGACATAATGATTGTTATTACCTGGCCATGCAGGTTTTAATGTAACTGTAGATCAGCGATGAGGTAGTAAAAGCACTCCTGAGAGAGCTGCGTTTCCCTGATAGTCAATTCCTCTTCATCCTGAGGTTGCCACTCTCAGACGCTCTTTAAGGATCAGTTCAGATTAGATTTCTCTTAAAAATTGTTAGATAAAAATAATATAATTTACACATATGGATTATTTTTGTTATGTGTAGTAGATATAATTCGCGCCATTTCTAATATGATATATGTGATATTGAATATTTGTTGGAGTACACACGTTTGTATTAGGACTCCCCCCAGCCTCGCAGGTGAAACCTGGTGTATGTTGAAACCCGATTTACACATAAAAGGATGTGGTCGGCCAGGAGATGGGGATGGGCCATGTCTGGAGAGATGGGGGTGGGGGGGACCCCAGGCGCTGATCGCCTGAACGACCCGAGATGGATATCGTGGAAATCCTCGGGCAGACACATGTGAATGCAGCGTTCCCGTAAATTTCATCACAGGATTCAACAACTCCTGACACTGAATTGTTCTTCTTCATCACCAAAAAAGAAAATCTTATTAACCTATGGACTCTGAATGGAAGAAAAGACTGACTACCAAAATCTTGGCCTCAGGCGGAATTTTCCCTATAAAAACTGCTTGTGCCAGGATGGAGGTGGGTGGGCATAGAGGAAACCTCTGCTGAGGCTGACCTCTTTGTTGCACACCCAGGGCCAGCCCCGGGCTCGGCTCTGTTCTTTCCTTGTGGCTGGCTAGATAGAATCTGATTGCAAATAAATATTTTATTTTTTCATTTTAAATTTGGCTGGAGAAATTTTCATTTATAACATTATCTTTCTGTTAAATTTACACATACCGTAGCAAGTACATTTGTAATATATATATATGGCACTTAATTTTCTGAATATATTTTCTGCCCTCTCATCCAAAATTTTCTTTGAAGTTTTTAGATCAGGACATGCTTGTTTGGAGTAAAATGCTTCTTCCACAGCTCAAAATTGTTGAAATGCTTTTGGACATGCTAAAAATGGGAATAAGACTGCTTCCCAATACAATTCTGTCTTGTTAGCACCTGTTTTAATACAGTGTGCTCTACAGGCTATTGTAATTTTTACCTGTGCAGGGCCTGCTCTTCTAGCATCTTAAGAACAGTGGAAAGCAGAGTAATTAACACAGCTACACTGCATAGGAGCTCTAGAAGTGCAGAACTCTTTCACATACTGAATTGATTTACTAGCCACTGAAAACAATTTTTTTATTTACTACTCAAGCCTTAGGGCATACTCAGTGAAAATACAAACTAAAGTTTGTATTCCTCTTTCCCTTAATTTAAACACTTCAATTTTTTCCTATGAGCCAAAATATGAAAACAAATACCAAATCACAGAATCATAATTATCATATAAATGAAGTAAATGAAAGTTAATTAGAAGTTGTTTTTACAAAATATAATGCAGTATTCTTGGAAGACACATTATGAGATTCAGAGTGTCTGCTGTGTTAGTTAAAATGGGACTTGAAGAGACTGGCTCTGTAAGAGCAGAAAGTGATGAGAAAATCTACCTCATATTCACTAAATATTCTCCTTCCAAAGTGAAATTTCTCTTGACATCTGCATGCATAAAGGAAGTGTTTCAGAATGTAAAGCTGGGTGCCATTTTCCCAACTAAGGTATGGTAAGATTGCCAGACGAGGCAGAAGGATGTTTAAGATGTGCCTAGTGTCCTCTAGCTTCTGCTACTGCTTATCTTTTTTCCTTAGGTAAACCACTGTTTTATCTAAATTATATTTGTATAAAGTATGTGGAATCCCACTAGGTCTTGCTTAATCTCCCTTCTAAAGAGATATTACATATATTTCAGAAAAAAATTAATTTTAGATTGGCACTACAAAGGCCTTTACAGACCCTCTGTAACAATTCTGAAATAAAAGTAAGAGATCAAGAAAGAATTTTGTGTCACATAGCATTTTAGTTTCATCCTTTTATTTATCTGTCTCTGCAGACTGACCATAACTTTGAATTTCTCTATTTTATTGCACACTATTTGACACTGTCAATTTCCTGTAACTTTACAGAGGAAACTTCCCTTTTACTATGATTAAGTTTTTGTTGAAATGTTTATTTGCTGTAGACTTATATAAGGTATCTTACATTTTTTCTGCTGTCTAAAAAAAAGTGTGAATTGCACTTTTTCAGTGCAGTGAAAACTAACAAATGAAAAATGTCCATCAGGACCAAGTAACTTTAAATATTATAGAATTATTGAATGATTTGGTTTGGAAAGGATCTCAAAGATCATCTAGTTCAACACCCCTGCCACAGACAGTGACAATTATCCCTAGATCAGGTTTCTTAAAACTTCATGCAACCTGGCCTTGAACACTTCCAGAGCATTCACAGGTTCTCTGTCCAACCTGTTCCAGTGTCTCACCAACCTTGTAAAAAATTTCTTCTTTATTTCAAATTGTTGTGGATATTTTTTTTTTTAATGGCACTCCCTAATTCAGTGTTCCCACTGAAACTCCAAACCATGCTGTCACTTCCTTGCTCCCTCTCTCCTCTTCCCATCCCCCCTTGTGGAGAGGAGCACTGGTGGCACAGAAGGGGAAGATCATGAGTGGAGATAAGAACAATTTACTGGAAACAACAACGTAAGAAAACAACAGTAACACCAGCAAAACTAATGAGAGATAGTACAAGAAGAAAGAAACATTACTGCTCACCCAACGATTGGGAACGCCCAACACCTGACACAACACCTGACCACAGCCATGCCACTCTGAGCAGTCCCTCCAGCTCCAAACCAGCTTTACCCAAACCTCTCTGCCTGTCACACTCCCTTGACAGGAATGAACCTGTGGTCTCTGGAAGAGAGTCCCTTCCCCTTGACCCAGCAATGCTGTGAGGTGGTAAAGAGTAACCTCTGGGTCTTAGCTGCGCTCCCTCTCAGCTACTGCAAAAAATTTACCTTGTCCCAGCTGGAACCAGAACACTTGTCGAAACCGATCCTCTTTCAGTTTTAAACTACTTCCCCTTGCCCTGTCACTACAAACTCTGGTAAAAAGTCTTTCTCTATCTCTTTTATATACACTCATTACACAAAAAATATTTCTTCATCTTTCCTCTAAACCCCTTCTATAAGCAATAAGGTCTCCCCAGAGCCTCGCTTCTCCTAGCTGAATAACCCTATCTCTCCATCTTTCTTTGTAGGAGAGGTGTTTCATCTCTCTGATTATTTCTACTATATTTATGGGCCCCGCTCTGGACCTACGCTAACAGGTTACTGTCCTTCTTGTACTGAGGTCCTCAGAGCTGGATGCATTACAGGTATGATCCCACAAGAACAGAGTAGAGGGTGAGAATCTACTGGTCATTCTGCTTTTGATGCACATCTCATGTTCAAGTTTTCATCCATCAGGATCAGATTTAAAATTCATTAATTCAAATGTAGTCTTAAATATGCCTTACAGATTTTTTTTATTTATTTGTCTTTCTTTTTTTTAGAGGGGAAGATAAAAATACTTGTGGTGAGTGGGAATTGCAGGAGTTTGTATTCTTACTTGAACTTAGTTTCAAATAATTACATTCTATATCAGAGAAAAAGTTGACTTGGAGAGAACTGGAGAGAAGAAGTTGAGTGATTCCACTACCACTTCGGGATTGTGTAACAGTACTTGTAAAAAAAATAATAGCAGAACACTTATTTTTGTACACATAAGGTGAAGCTGCATTTCAGGTCCATAATTTCAAGCCAAGAAGATTGTAACTCACAGACTTGAAAGGCAACTTTTGTGTGGTTTTTTTAGGCTTATTCTAAGCCAGGCCTATTAGTGAAGAAACAAATTAAATCAAAGACAGATGAGGATTTGCTGCTAAATATAAATGAAAAAAGCATGCGTCTGTTTAACCATTTTCTTATCCATTTCTCTTTCCAGATTCCCCAGAAGATTGTGTACATGATGTATTTCTCATATCGAGAAGAGCTATTGGAGTGAGATTGTGTAATAACCAAATAATAAGATTTTTATGAGATATCTCCAGATGTCTGTCTGAAGCTCTTATCAGACACCACTAATGTATTTCTCAGGTTTGAGTTTTGATTGGTGTATTTCTCTTGTGTGCTATAATAATGCACTCTTATGTGCTAATTATAATGGCATTAGCCTGCTTGAATTTTTCAAGTAGGCACATGTAGCATTTCAGTGGCTGTATCATTGTACCTAAGATACAGATAAGACTTATCATGTTTTATTTGATGGAGAAAGGCATTTCACTGTAAAGTGCCATTAAAAAATAGTTCACTATATTAATTTTCCTCCTGAATGGTAACAGTTGTGCATTTTATTTCAAGTCCAGATATTCAGCATCCTTCTGTTTCCTACCTCTTTCAGTTTCACCTTCAGGCACATTCTAACACCTCTGCCTTGGTGTATCCCTAAAGAACATGCACCAAAGCCCTTAACAGCCTCAGGCATTTTGCATTCATCTGTGAGTACAACTGTGCAGCTTCCTGACTCCACATAAGCCTTTCAACACTACTGACCATGGCTTATACACATCAATCGAAGCAAAACTAATTCTGTCATTGCTCTCATGTTAAGTCAGAAAGATTTAAAGAGCATCTTCTGTTGTAATATCTCCTGGGCTAAATCAGAGAGATATTTTGGATTAACTTCTGTCCTTATAAGCACAATGCTGCAAAGTTATTTCAAATATGAAGTGATATCCCCCAGTTCAATGCAGTCTAGGGGGGAAGTTATTGAGAGTAGCCCTAAGGAAAAGGACTTGGGGGTACTGATGGATAAAAGGCTGGACATGATCCAGCAATGTACACTCACCTCTCCAAAAGCCAGCCATATTCTGAGTGACAGCAAAAGCAGTGTGGCCAGCAGGCCAAGGGAGGTGATTCTACCAGTCCACTCTGCCCTTGTCAGAGCCCTCCTGGAGGGCTGCATTCAGCTCTGAAGCCCTCGGCACAGAAAAAACATAGACTTGTTGAAGTGCATCCATAAGGACCACAAAGATGATCCTCTCCAATGAGGAGAAGCTGACAGAGCTTCTCCAGGTTGTTCAGCTTGGAGGAGAAAATGCTCTGTGGAGACTTTGCAGCCTTTGAATACTTAAAGGTATTGTACAAGAAAGACAGGGACAAGCATCTTAGCAGAGCCTCTTGTGAAAGGACAAGGAAGAATGGTTTTAGAAGCAGTTTAGAAAAGAGGGTAATTTTAGACTAGGTGTAATGACAAAATGACATTGGTGAAATGCTGCAACAAATTGAACAGAATGGGGGTAGACGTTCTGTCCCTAGAAACATTCAAGGCTAGATTGGTTGGAGCAACTTGATCTAGTTGAAGATGCTACTCTCATTGCAGGGGGGTTGGCCTAGATGATCTTTACAGGTCTTTTCCAAGCCAAAATATTGTATGGTTCTAACTATGGCAGATAGTTAAATGTTAACTAAATTTAAATCAGGGCCTCCTTAGAGCAAGTATGACATTTCATCCAGACAGAACAATCTAGCTTTCCATGATAATTTTACTCTAGAGTTTGAATGGTCTGTGTTCATATCTCTTGTTTGGAAAAAAAGCATTGACCCATTGTGAGGATGAATTTTTTTTTTATGAAATTACCTACATTTATAGTGAGCTACCTAGGCTGGGTTTTGATTATTGTAACTTCTACTAGTTAAAAATCCCTCTGGCATGCAACCAGTATTTGTACAAAAATTTTAGATTAAACATGAATGATGATGGGAGAACTTGTCATTTTACTCCGTCCCTCCACTGAAGACATCTGGCAAATTGTTAATACAGTTTGCAACCCTAGCAGCACTATTGATTCCTTGCCACTTCTTGTTACCTATTGGTGAAGAGCCAGAAACAAAGCAGAACATTTTGGAAATCAAATACTTAATGAACTCATGTCAGATCTCTCCTTTAAATGGTATTTGTAATTTCTGTCTTAAACATGGTAATTTTCTTTGTGTCAGTAAACCTCTGCCAAGTTTAATTCAACCAACATTTTTTAACTTTTGCTTAACTGATCAGCCTACCTGCTCTCCTGAAGCCCCCAAATTCTATGTATCCATTTCTTTATCCATAACTTATTAAATGCTGAGTACAAATTTAAATCCTGTTTTTCTCATTTTTAAATTCTCACTGTTGGCTCTCTGAAGTTATTAAAATAAAAACCATACTGAGGGACTGACATCTTCTTTGGCTTTCTGTATCATCACTTCTGTCCATCTTTAGAAGAACTGTTTTCTCAGTGTCTGAACAGATAGTTTCAGAAATGGGTGCTTCCCCAGACATTGTAGTTTGGTCATACAGACACAGAGGTCTGTGGTAGATGGTAGAGCTGAATCTATATTTTTTCATTGTCTGAAAGGTAGGTTTTTTCGTGGTTTTTTAGATCCAAGCTTCCCAAAGATGTTATTTATTGTTCATAAACTTTTACCATGTAGAATAAATGGAGAATTGGATGCCATTAAGGTAAGCACAGATAAAATTTGGGAAGCTGCTGTCCCATAAGTGTATTCTTGGTGGACTTGGAACTGTTATTTTTATGGTTGGACTTAAAGGCCTTTACCAACTTTAATGATTCTATGATTCCATAATCTAAATAAGGAAACAAGTACAATTGTTGAGAAAAATATAAAATACAACAAAAGTGAAATACAAATACAACTGAACGATATCCTATTAATGTCACATTAATTCCTCAAGGAATTTGGCTGAGGGAATGGTGAAGTGGGGAAATAAGACGAAATTATTTTAGATAAAAGAGACAGACATAAAATCTGGGAGAGAAGGCAGACAGAAATAAAATTAATCTGACAAATTAATGACAGAGAAATTTTGGTAAAAGATAGAAGAGAGTCTGGAAAGATTGGAAGGTAGAAGGGATTTAAACAAGATATGTGACTTTTATGTAAAAACATGAAAAAAGGGATGTTCTACTTATTGGAACAGAAATGCTCCCATGGTATTCTGAGACTGTACTTCTGTGGTAATTGTGTTTGGTAATTATTCTGAAGAGTGTCAGATCAAGTAGATCCGCAAGCTCATCCTTAAACTGATCATGTATCAGGGTATTTATGCTCTGTCTATATTGAACTGCGTAGATACACACAATGGCAGGAGAGCTATCCCACAGCCCTTGGCATGTCAACAGCAAAAGCCTTCCTAGTACATACCTTCCCCTAACTCATTCCCCTATTGCATGTTTTATGGCCCAAACAAAAAAATATTTATGTAAAAGTAGGTAAGAATGCTATGTGAGTCTGCAGCTTTTAGGGTCCAGCACTGTCACTTGTCCTGGCTGGAATATGGACGATGCCCCAGGATCATTTACTTGCTATGACATGGGTTAAAGTGACCATGTTGCACTAGAATCAAGGTCTTCATTCTTATCCTAATGTTGAGATCTTGAAAGATTGTTTTATTCAGATTGTGTCTTACTACTTTTCTTCCCAGATATGGCCAGGATCATGACTGTGCCACTTTGGCATGGCTTGACAGTAGTGTAAAGTGCAAACAAACTCAGAAGGACTCAGACATAGCTTCCTGGTATATACATCTTTCTGAAAGACATTTATGTTATATCAATTCCTCGGGGAAGACATGGAGGCCCATTGAGAGTGCGACACAGCAGCTCCAAGAAAATCCAAGAGAGCTTAGATGACTTGGTAAGGTGCTGTAATCAAATTCTGCAGATGATTTCAACATAAAAATCAGGAAAATTAGTAACTTCCTTATGCTGCTAGGGGATCAAATGAAAGGAAGATAATTTTTTTGCTGTCATAGGATGTTATGAGCAGTTAATATTTCAAGTAGTTTAAATATTTGCTATTCAAGTGGATAGGCATTTGTGGTTTACAGAGCAGCTATTTTGTATTATTCTGACCACATTTTAATCTAAAAGTTGATTATTGTAGAATGCCCTGAAGAATGTTTCAATTAGCATGAGATGAGAGCTGTCCAGAATACCTGTGTGTAAGAAAACAGATTATTAGAGAGGGCTCCAATGGGATGTGTCACAAATAGCACTTTGAGGTAAATGGTACCTGGGTTGGGTTGACCTTGGTGGAATGTCAGGTCCTCACCAAGTCACTCATCATTCCATCCCTCAGGGAAGTAAACAGGGGAAGTAAACACAATAAAAAGCTTGTGGATCAAGATAAGGACAGGAAGACCACTCAGCACTTGCCATCACAGGTGGAACTAGCTTGAATTCAGGGAATTTTCACTTATTGCCAGTCAAATCAGGGTAGAATAACGAGAAATAAAAAGAAATCTTAAAACATCTTCTTCCTTCACCTCCCTTCTTCCTGGGCTCAACCTAACTCCTGACTTGTCTACCTTCTTCCACTACCCAGTATAGGGGGATGAGGAATAGCAGTTGCCCAGACATATACAGCCTCATTTATTTTTTTTTGCATATCTGAGATATGTTTACTAGCATATCTAGACCTGGGTCACAAGAGATTTTTTGCTGTTTCTTCTTTATTGCTCCTTCAAAAGCTTGAGAAAACTGTGGTTGCTCTTTCAGTTGTTGACCAGGTCATTGTTCTGTCAGCTTCTCTGACACGTTGTTTAGAGAGTGCAATCAGACAGGATAGAGGTAAAGAGAACTTGTTAACCCAGTAGAGGTGATCCAAGAGCATGTGACCCTACCTGCATGTTGTGAGAACAATGAGAACTGAAATGATGGTGGGAAAAGCTGAGAGTGTACAGGCAGCTCTGTGTGTTCTGCTCACCAAGCCTCTTTGCCATTGACTCAGTGCAGCTTCAGGGCTTCTGACAGCTCGGTTTTGCAAAAGTCAGTGCCAAGTACAGAAAGATTGACATACTGCATTGTACTGCTGAAAGAATTCAATTCTGTGAAGTCTGTAAAAACCTTATCGATCTGTTGAATATTCAAAAGTGTAGGGGGAATCTCTGTTGAGATAATTTTGATGTTTCTTGTTCCCTAAGCAGCAGAACTATTGCAATACTTAGTATACAGATTCTTTTGCTTTGTATTTATATCAATATCCCAGCATGGTAATTAGATGTTCCTATTACTGGTGTTTCCTAACTGTTATTCTTCTAACACTTTAAAAGCCACTCTTCATGTTTCTCTTCAATCTTGCTCCTGACAGATTACTCTTAGGCTCTCACTGCAGACTACGTCTTGCCAAGAGAAGCAAAAAAACCATCCCTTTGAATGAATAATAAAAAAACACTTATTTTGGGCAATTGTCTGGCATTCTCAGAAATGTCTGACTGGAGACAGACATGCCAGTTTCTTTTCAGTGAGAAGATATTTCTCTTTATTTACTCTAAAGTCACCATCTTAGATTTGAATGTATAGTTTCAGATTTCTAAATTTGGTGAGATGAAACCCACTGCACGTTGAGAATGTAGATATTGTTTTCTAACTGCATTTTCTTTCATTAATTTTGAACATCCTGCTGTCTCTGGTGGGATTCTTAGGAGCTCTACAAAGCAAGTAGCCATCTCATATCTTAGAATCTGTTGTGGGCCTGTCTGTGTGACTAAGCCTAGGAGGTGCAGCTGGACTTTTAAAGATATGAGGGAAGTGTTCAAGTATTTCAGTTCTGTCAGGTGTCATTTTCATAGTTTGGGATAACAGCTATGATAATTTTAATAAAGTTGCTTTAACAAAGGAATAAAAAGAACTTGAAACAAGTGGGTTTTTTAACGGGATTTTGAAATTAGAAGCATAGAAATATCACAGTCAATGGAAGAATGTTGTAAACTACATGAAACAAATGAAAAATCACTGTGTGTTTCAGATGAATAATCTCTAATGAAGGGACTATTTCTATTTGTCTGACTGGATGAATAAGATGGTAGAAGTCTTGTTGCCAGATATAATTTTACCTGACACTTGTGTTTTGTTATAAAATTACCACTGTGGAGACCAGCTCCCTGTCTGCCAGCCAGATTTTTTTAAAGTTAAATTGAAGTGACTGACTCTGTTGCAGATAGCTGTAGGCTGCGTTTCTACTTCCTACTAAAGGGCTGAGAAGAAGAGTTGAATGGTGAAGCAGCAGATTGATTACACTGGCAAAGCAGTAAATAGATTTTCATTTGTATTTAGGCAATTCTTTCTCAAGAAAATTGAAGGAGTTCATCTGAATTTCAGCTTTATTTGATACTGTAGTTTTTCCAGCTGAAGTTGCTGGCTGGAATGAGCTACATTTTATAACTTTTCAATATGTAAAGCAGGTAATTACTCTTTTCCCCCCTGCATTTTTGACCTGGAGATGAAAGAACAACAATTTACAAATAACAGCAAGCCATCCACATCTACATTAATGTGAAGTAAAGTGGAGTGAGGGAAGATTTGTGCTCATTAGGTCTGTTACTATTATTGACAACAAATCTGGATGCACCTATAATCCCGTATATTTTTTTAATTACGATGTGTTTTTAATTTTTTGCTCCAAGTGTAATGTACTCACTTATTAACTATGGTATTGATCAATCGATCTATTGCAGTAGGAAGTGGAATACTTTCCTTAGAATGATATAGGTCTGGTACTGACTGCCTGACTGAAGCCAGGATGACTGATCCAGCAGAGGGTGTGCTCACTGACTTTCATAGGCACTGATAAAGGACAGACTCTGCTGCTGATAATAACAAGTGGCCTCATGTGGACAATATTAACTATGAAATGTCATGTTGGTACTTAGTGATTCAAAATGCTCACAGTTTTTGTCTCAACTGTTCCAAATTTCAGACATTGTAAAGAATCTTTTCACAAAGTTTTTATATCAGAGTAGGCCTTATAATGTGCAAAAATACTCAACTCTATCCATAAATTCAGAACAACTGTGTTAGTAAACAGATCTACATGAATTGCTGTGCAATTCAATTTTTTCTTGAAGCTATTCCTTCAATGTATTAAAAAATTATAAAATTTATGAATTGTCTTTTTTTTTTATTCCATGGTATATCAATTATAGAATAATATTAATGCTTAGCATATTCTGGTAACACTTATTAACTCATGATCATATCTTGTTCTTGGATTGTTTCTAAGGGTGAATGACTGAATACTGGTGAATACTTACTTCACCACAGCTCCCTGAAACCTCAAAGCTAATTTTACCAAGCATTCTAGGTACCAAGAGAATCTGGATATAGCACATGTGGTTGACTGTTGGCATTGTGGGAAGAGAGTTGTTGTTCTCCCAACAGACATCACACTTTCAAGCTCCTGAAAAGCTTTTCTATCTTGAATAAACAATTTGTTTTTTTAAAGAGGAACTGGAGAAAAATTGTATTTGACTTTTTACAGTGCCAATTTAAAAAAGTGTATAAACAAAAGGAAATAAATGCAATAAATAATCAAAATAATGTGTTTGATAAAATTTGCTACCTTAGACAAAATTCAAATTAAATTAAATATAACTGGACTCCTGAAGGATAAATACTGCAAAAAAACATTACAGAATTTCCCTGATAGGGAAGATAGAGACCACTGTGGGGATGGTAGAAGCTATCTCATTATGAAATAACAGATAAAGGAAAAATTATAAAGATGTTGTTGGACTTGGCATTGTAATCATAAATAGCAACAGAGAATGTAAAAGATCTGTATGCATTAGATGTAGGGCTCAAATTAATAACTTTGGGAGATTATATAGTCCAAGATGCAGAGGGGAGATGCTTGGGAGCTATAGTGTCAGGAAAATCCTGGAGGCAATTGAGGTCCAAGGAAGAGTGATCTTTATAGGCAGAGAAATGTTATCAAAATATGGCGAAAATTTCCCTTCTCTAGGACTTCTGGTAGGTATTGTAATATATTGCAATATCTGTATTACTGGATATATCTCAAGGCACCAAATTACATAAAATAGAGATGGACTCAAGAATGCTCAGTGATGGGCAATAGCAGCAGTGAGGAAGCAGTTTATGGGAAATTCTGAGTTCTATAGCTTGGCAAAGAGTGTCCAGCAGGGAATGTGCTGACAGGCTGGTACTGAGGGATGCAGTCAACCAGCAGCACAGTCTAATTTTATAACTTAATATAACGAGGAGTAAAAAGAAGCAGAGGGATGAAATTAGGAAAGGAAAAATCAAAGGAAGAGTTCTTGACAGAGATATTTATTTTCTTTGAGTATGATCTCACAAAAGAAGCAATAGAAGCTCTATAACAAAGAAAATTTAAATTAAAGTTAAAAAACCTGCTAGTGTATAGACAATGGAGTCCGACACAGATGTAGGTTGAATGGTTTAAGAGTCCTATAATTCATGTTTATATTCTAAATCACACTGGCATAAATAAGTGACTGCGGTGTGTCAGTTTATAAAATTACCTCTGTAAAACAAACTAATCAGACACTATCAAAATGAATCTGTTGTTTAAATTAAAGTGGTTTTGTTAGCGTTTTGGCAGCTTTCTATTACCAGCTATGTTTTTACTGCAATAAAAACAACTCTTGAGTTCCTGGAGCAGAAACACGTCTACCACAAAAATTCTGTTTCTGCACAAGAAATATCCTCAGCTTTCCACTGTTGAAGATATTTAATACCCTTTTTAAGATAAAATGTCTGGTCTGTAAGAAAATTAGCTCAGAGTTTACAAAATCTATACTGTGATTATATAAATGAATTTTTTTTTCACTTTTCCACAACAGTCACAGAACTCTCATGTGCAAAGCATCTGATTCTGAGTCATAAAGATGTACTTTGCAAATAAAAACTTGGTTTTGGAGGACTTGCTGAGCCATCAAATCCAGTCCACTTCCGTAATTGCCAAAAACTTTAAAAAAGATATTTTGCTCAGGAAAATGCACAAAATATCTGTTCCAAACTCTACTTACTCACAATATGCTTTTCAAAATTCTAAGACACGCTTCTTCTCTGTGCAACATCTGGATAGGAAAAATAGTGGTAGTAATGGAGAAGGCAGCAGCAGGGCACACCCAGTGTGATGCAGTAACTGAGGTTTTATTACATTTGTATAAGGGGAGTACAAGTAAGTTCACATTTTTTCCTTGCTAACAAAAATGTCAGATATCCATAGGTTAGACAGGAATGCATATTACTTTAGCTAGCAAAGCTAATCTCTTTCTTTCACAGTTCCTTTCATATATTTTCATATTTTTCAAGAAGTGCTATATCTTCCTTTTAGATAGAAAACGGAACTATCCAAATTCACAAACAGCAGTTCAAAAGTATTTCCAGGAAAAAAATTAGTTCTCTTGGATCAGCTTTCAAGCACTGTAAATTTGTGTAGTCTGACATGAGGCAGAAAATTGTAATGGAGTTGCAATAAATTTATATCAAGTGAGGATGAGGTTCAGGTCTGGCAGTCCCATGTCCTGTGCACTGGCTCATGTTGTCCCACCTATGGACAGCTCTTCTGCTCTCTCCAGTGTGTGGAGTCTCCAAGAGAAAATGCAAAAACCATGTGCTGTCTGGTGCATTCGATCTGTGGACAGAGAACCATAATATTCTGGGCTGCACATGGATTCTTAATTGTGTGTCAGAATTAATGAGGAAACACATGAAGTAAGTTCTTTTTCCTTTAGTATTTTAAAAAGCATTGTGATACTCCATAGCAGCCAGAATGTTCCAGCATTTGTGTTAATTGGCTGAAATATTCAAAACAGATATTGATCTTGAAAACAGCCCACTTTCCCCATTATGAATGTTAAAGCATTTCTTAAGTAGGAAGACAGATGTTAATTCATTATGAAAATTCTTAACAACTTGCCTAGATCTGTGTTTGACTGTTGCTTGAAGAAATATAAACCAACTTGCTTTTCTTGCTGCAGCTAATTACAGCACAAAGTTCTTAAGCAAAGTATAGGAAGGAAACAAATCTTATCACTCAGTGTTATTTCACCTTCTAAGAACATTAAATCTCTCTGAAGACATTTATTTTTGATTTCTAGAAGCTCTCTTAATAAAACATGCAAGAAGATGTGCAAAGTCATATTTTCCCAATAAAATGATACCTTCTTTGGAATAATGGGTTTATAATAATTCAAAAGTAAAAACAAATGTAGACTGCTCTTAAGATAGTAAAATATAAGTTTTGTGTACTATTCCACAGTTCCACACATGTTGCAAGGTGTAAGCTTTCATATCAGTAATCATAAAAAAAATTAGACAAAGGTAAAGAGGACAGTGGACAAAACTGTATCTCCCAGCTCATCACTTGTAGAAACATGGCTTGATTTTGCTGGAGTACTTGACATTGAGGTATATGGCATAGTCCAGGGTATGATCTCTATCAAGCATTTTTATGTTAGTAAAATAGAAATATTTCAAATTAGAACTATGAGACTCTTCTTCCCCTATACTATCACAACTTTCCCATCATAGTTATCTGCAGTAAATCCTTAAAGTGAATGGTACTGCTGTAGGAAAGCAATTTATCCAGTGATAATGTCCCATCAAGCACAATTGGTTGGCAGCTCTTATGCTATTATTTCAAGGACAGCAAGTTGCCTTATTCCTGAAGTGGATGGCATCCAGCCAGGTGCTGTCTGAGACTGAAAAACTACAAGTTGGTGTACTGTTTTCTTTCTCTCTCTATTCTGACCTAGTTAGGAAGAGATGTGGGGAGCAGGCACAGCAGAAATGTGAAGTGCTAGGAGGGAGCATCTGAGTGAGCATGGAATTCAACTCAGCAGAAATGTGGTGGGACTGGATGACACAAGGATAAGAAAATGGGGCTTGAAAACTTTTAGGCTGATTAATTTTGTCTGTAGGTATTCATGAATTGTCAAGTGATGGCTGCTCGTTGACTTATGTGAAATAATCTGTTGGACTTGGTAACACTTTTCTTTGTACAATTAACTACCGGGAGGTTTAAAAGCAATGGTGGAATTGGCACTAACATTGGATAAAAATAAAATGGTTTTAGAGAATGACATAATTATCAGAGTTGGGTTAATACACATTGCCTTTAAGGTGAGTGGCTCATACTGGTGCTAGGGGGAAGTGCAAAACTCTGAGTAGAAGGAACACAGAGAGACAGGTCCTTTGACTGCTATCTTAATTTTGATTAGCAAGTTAATGAATGGACATTGACTGTGCATATTTTCCAGCATTCTAGGTCATGCAGGAATATCAAGACCACAAAACAAACAAATAAACAAAAAGGAAGAAATCAAGTATATCTAAGAATCCTGCAAATCCCCCCAAATAGTTCATATTTTTAATTCAGGCCATTTTCTGCCTATAGTATAGCACTGTAAGGGCAGATTAAAGGGCATAAATCAATCTGTTCCTGAAATGTTAGAAAGGTGCTCTGTTGGACAACACGTACCACTTTTCAAAGAGACTAGCTGTGTGTCTTGCTCCCATTTTCAATGGCTGCTGCACATGAAAAGCTAAGCTGTCTGACCCCAAAACAAAAAGTTTATTCTTTTCATCCTTTTGACATTTATAACTTATATATTAAAAATCTATCTAAATAACTCTGCAGAAGACTTTCTGTTTTCTGTCATGGAGATTTAATGGGGTATTCTGGTGTGGACAGCTAAATATCAAAGTTTATCTTAGAATCTGTCGGTAGCTGAGAATCTGTGAGCAGAAATGTCTCTAATCATGGCACCAGTTCAAACAAACAAGTCCAAAATATGTGCAAAATATACTCTGCTTTATGATCCTCAGTGACCAGCATTCAAGCTTTTGTAAACATATCTCTACTGTCTTAGAACATATCAATAAAAATACCTCAACAGTGCACCTCTCCACTAATGGGGCTTCTCAAGTTCAAATCCTCTTTCTGTTGTTCCATAAGCTCAAATAACTTCAATTATACTTTAAAAATCCATCATATTAGCCAGTTTGCTAGTCTCAAAATCAAAAATCAATTTATATGTAATAATTTGTTCTATTTGATGCCCATTAATTAAGTGATTAACTCATAGGGAAATTCTTCTCTATCTATGTGTAATTGTATTCATGTATGTGTGTTGTGAAATATGATAGCTTTATATATTTAAACTAAGTCACAAAAACATCTAGGATACTGGAATACCTCTAAATAGCAAATTCTTAAAAGCATTGTCTCTTAGAATATCATATTTCTGCAGTGAATTTAAATTCACTCACCAGAAGGTGCCAGTCTTGGTCCATAAACCTAAGAATCTAGTAATTGCATTTCAATAAAGTCTATTATAAGGGTTTCAGTGAAAAAGAAAAGCAGAAAGTTTGAGTGTCAAAGAAGGCAGCAGCTGATGAACTCTGAAGGTAGAACACAAAACAAATTCCAGACCAAACCTAATAAGTTACGTAAAGGTAATAACAAATGTATGAAAAAGATTAATCATTCTGCACTGATTTTCAGACTGATGTAAAAATAATATTGTCCCCCTGAAGCAGGGAGACAAGGGGAAATGGTAGACTGTAGGTTACACTTACAGAAGACCTTCACAGACTGTGAAGTACTGAGTTTTATTTGTTGAAATTGACTTTATTCTTTGAATGTGTTACCAGCTACCCTCAGAAATGTGTGCAAAGTGACTTTCTTTCAAATGCTATAGACCCTTCTCTTATTTTACTTAAGATCAGAGGATAAGCCTAAAGCCTGGAAGGTCATAATGTGGCACTCCTGCTCACTACTTTTCCAAAGTTCATGCAAATACAGTAATCATTGCATTTTTCATAATCATAGGTTTCAGGGCAATTGTTTACTTTGCACATCCTGCTTTTGCAGGATTCAGACTTCTTCCTTGTTCAATTTTTTTCCCTTTCAGTGGATCACAAGAGAGCAATCTGCTCAATGCAGGTGTCTCTGGGCTGTTCCTTGCCCTGCTGCTTCACTCTGACTGCTGTGCTACTGAGTGAGGAAGGTGGTGAGAGCATCTAGGTACACAGAGAGATGCCTGAGATTTCCTGCAGTTTGGATTCTATCATATAGACTGTCACAGGGTCTGACAGAGGCTGAAAGTTGCAGCATGGAGTAACAGCTTAATCCTAAATTTATGCCAGTAATTAGAGTATCACAAATACCATTGTATCACACATGCCATTTCTCTGATAAAGAAATGGGAGAACAAGGAGCTCTGAAGAGGAAAAAAAATTACATTCAGCCTGTTTTCTCAGAAACATTGAATAAACAATGACAAAATGGATCAATTTCTGTTCTCCAGCAGTTAATTAAATGAGATGCTATGAAAACAGCTTGTAAATATCAAAAAACCCGAAATTTCAAATACATATCTGAATTCTCAAAAGCAGAACCAAAGGAAGTTGGGTTGGAAAATTATTTTAAGAACAGCAAAATTATGAAAGAAAGATATTTTCTCACATACCTTTGTGAAATCAAGTAGTTAAATATTTTTCCAGATAAACATCTTGGGTCAGGTGAGTTCACAACTTTGATATAAGATATCTAATGAGCAGCAGGTGGCACTTTGCTTTGTTAGTGCTGAACTATTCACCTTAGAATGCTTTTAAGAGGCATAAAATGACTGAAGGGGACCTCCCAAACACGATGTAAAATCTGAAGTCCTCAGCAATTAGATTTCTGAAAGGCTCTTTATAATGCCCTAAACAAATTACATCCTGTTATTTTCCCTTTATTTCTTATGCAAATGCACAGGTGCATCAGTGCAAAACCCTACATCTTTCTGTTAGTTTATCCCAATTACTTTTGATGAATGTCCTCTGACAAATTTTAGTTAAACATGATAGAGCAGAAAAGGTCTCAAAATCCCCAGATATTTCATGTTAGTAGCTGTCTAGGTAAGGAAGAGAGACAACTTGAACAAAGCTGAGAGACCACTTGAACAAAGCCAAAGTACATGTGTGTCTTGCTAGGCACCAGAGAATCAATTTTCTAGGCGAGTTTTTTCCTACATGGTTGTGCCAGAGTTAATAATGCCCATTTTCTCACTGGAGGTTTTCCTCTGGCTGATGTAGTCAGGATGGTTCTCCCCTCTGAAGAATCTTGGATGTCTAATAAGAAGTGAATTTCAACAGCAGCTGTATTAAAATTCACTTAGAAAATAAATCAAGCATGAAACACAAATCCATAGGAACCTAAGCTTCATTAATTCTACTTTCAATAGAACTATTTGTTTACTTACCATGATTTCCCTAGTTTCCCTGAAACTGCACTTTTTCCCTCTACTTCCTGAAGCTTTAGTACATTTATTCAATTTTTTTATAGATCCTGCAAATTTTGCAGAAATAAAGCATCTTCAAATTAGTACTTTTGTTTTATTCTTTACCAATGATTTTAAAAGGACAATTCAGGAAGGAAGATACTACTCAGTACTGGACTCGAGGTGGGCTTCATTACTTCAAAATTTGAGCATTTATAGTGGAGACATCCAAATTTGAGCTAATTCTAGAAACTCCTTATATAGTGACTAGAATCAAATAAGTATTTCCAAACTGTGATTCATCTCTTCCCAAGGTTGACATCTAAAATAGGCCAGATGAATCACTCTAGAAGCACTCTTATATTCCTCTGACTATAAAGGGAGCTTGGACAACTCTCTCACATACAGATCTCTGCTGTTGCAGAAGTCTAAAGTGAGGTGGTGTGGTACAATTTTACACACCTAATGCTGATCTACAGTGTGCCAGTATTAGGTGTCCCTAATCTACAAGTAATGGCATAGAGTAATGATTATGGATCTTAGTTCTCATAGGTACCTTTTTAAAGAAAAGCTTAACTATAAATATTTATGATTAAAGAAACAGCACTTTTTGTATTGGGATGGTAATTGTTTCTCCTAAGTGAACTCAAGAAATATTTAGTTAATTGGGCAATGGAATTTTTCCCCTGTATTTTTCCTATAAATCGAATTCACGGTCTAGAGAGAAATAAGGATTTCTGTATAAGCCACAACCAGAGTATAATTTTTAGTCCAGCTAGAAAAGTTCTAAAAATATCATTAGATGCCACTGGAACTCAGAGAAACAGCCTGATTCAAAGTGCTTAAGGTCCAGCAAAAATGGTAAACTGTTGTATTCCATTTAACTCCCTAAGTGCCTATTTCACATCAGCAAGCAGGCAGATGGCTGTTTTCTTTCCACCCCACATTTCATTTTCTGTTTTTATCTACCATGCTTTTTGACTTAAGATTAAAAAACTTAATTAATGCAAATCATTGCATATATTTTAAAGTCTATTCATCAGTATATTTTAAATATATTTTGGCTTTATTTTCAGAGGTTATTTTTTATTTACTCATCTTTTATATATTTAGGCTAATTTTTCTTTTTATTTATGATAAATTACAGTACATGCCCCGGCTTTAAAGAAATTCTAATATGATGAAGATGATAAAATGACAAGTATTTGAAATAATATTCACACAGGTATTTCTTGCTCCTCTTTGCCAAATGTAGCTTGGAGAAGGGCATGTGACAGCATCATACAGAATAACTCCATGCCATAATAATGTATCATCTGGTCTTCTAAGACTAATGAAAGAGGCATATTTCACAGAAATATTCATTCAACCTGGATATACAAATCCCTGAATCTCCCTCTTTTAACCTGGTGGATTCATGTAAATTGAGAGTGTGTTTGTAGGCAGGAAACAAAATCTGTGTCTTACATGAAGAATAAAGTACTACATTAAGAATGATTCTTAACAAAATACATATAAGCAGATAGAATAAAAGGCAGATGCATGAAGATCTCATTAGAACACCATTCTTCTAATGTCCTGGTTAAACATATTAACTGCCATAACATTATGCATAATCCTATTGACAGGGGTATACTTCCTGCATCATTATAATTTCAAATAATTCCACTGCAAAACAAAATAACTTACTCTAGCAAAGTGTAGCAATAGAACCTGATACTGCAGTAGTTTTACCCCATTTAGTCTCAGTACAGAGGATGACACTGTCATGTTCACACATTCTAAGAGTGTAATGGGGCCAAGGTGAGGCTTCCTCTGGGACTTTGGTATTACTGCTGATTGCAGCCAGGTCCAGATTCTATCACTGGGCTTGCTAGAGGTGCACCCTTTGGTGTGGCAAGCAATCACATGAGGCATATTCACTGATTAGGACCTAGAGATTTCACAAAGGTGATACTCTATCTTTCAGGTGGAGAATATCAGATTTATGACTTATGCCTAATGTACAGGTACAGGAAAAAGAAAAGCCTGAAGTCTTGCTACTGACACATTCATCCTTTTCCACCACATATGTCAGACTTACTTAATGTCAGCTGCTGCCAAATCCAATAGCCTGATAGAAGTGAAGCTTCTGCCACTTGTCCCCGGGTCCAGCCAGTAGCAAGGCTGAGCAGGCACACGTGCACACTGTGGCTATACACACAGCTGGCAGCACAGACCAGCACAGAGAGGAAATTCAGCTTTCTCCTGTTCACACACAGTGCCAATGTACTGATCCCTCTTACTCTGGCTGAGCAAAATGGAGACTCATTATTGGTGAAATATCTATAAACTTGTACAGTGTGGATCCCTCCAGCACTAGACTCAGACACTCTGCCCAGTGTCAGTCCCTGGATCCCAGTTTTCCCAGTGGGGCCCTTGCACATAGAAGCCCTCAATGCTGCAGTCCCTCTTTGGCTGCTGGGAGAGGCCTCTGCACGCATCAGCACAAGCACAGACACACACATGGATCCCCCAGGCAGCAGGGCTCTAACACTGGCACTCCCCCTAGCCACCCCTGCCTCATCACACATGCACAAATGGCCTCACAATCAATCCCCAGACTGAACAATCTCTCTGGAAGCTGGCTGAAATCTCCTGTCTCTCCAATAGTCAGCCCAAAGACCCTCTGATCTCTCCAGGGTCAATCTTAGATACCTGAATCTCAAACTCTTACTCTACTCACTGGCTAGTCCTCCTTGCTATTCACTGCCTAGCATATGCAGACTCCAGTTTACTGCACTCAGACCCCAAACACACATGCACAGAGAAGAAATCTAGAAATGAAGTTTAATTAATGAATTAATGAAATTTAATGAAAAGACAGGACCAATCACGCTGTTCAGGCACAGGATATGGCCAGACCAGCAAACTGTTTACAGGCAACTGACA
Source organism: Taeniopygia guttata (assembly GCF_048771995.1). Lineage (NCBI taxonomy): Eukaryota > Metazoa > Chordata > Aves > Passeriformes > Estrildidae > Taeniopygia > Taeniopygia guttata. The sequence continues at coordinate 134,765,807 of NC_133026.1, forward strand.
CCTTTTACATCCTTTTTCTTCTGTTGTCTCACTCTTCCTCAGCCCCATTTGATTTTAATGCCTCCTTTTCCCCATCTTTGATTTCTTATATAATAAGTCTTGAACAACCCCAGGATGCTCTTCTCCTGCATCTAACAATGACCCCCACCCTGCGAGGCCCATGGTGATGGTGCTCACCAAGATATCCCTGGAAGGAGGGGGGGCAGGGTAGGGGCTCATGTCTCTGATGGGGGCACTGGGCCTCCCCTCCTGCCCTCTGCCTCTGCCTCTCTCTGTGTGCATGGGACATGAGCTTAACAATATTCTTCTTTTTTTTTTTTTTTTTTTCCCAAATCGGGGTAAGATACAATATCTTTAAAAAACATTCAGATAAAAAACTACACTCCAGAGCTGTCAAAGTAGGATTAATCTACATTTCTGCTTCCACTTTTTCATCATTTCTTCTTTAGTTGGCAGATACAGCAATGACATGAAAATTGTGAGCAGCATTTCAAAGCATAAAGCACATCAAAGTACTGGAAACTAAAGCACTCTAGCTACCCAGTAAAGGTTCCCTATATATTTTAGTCCTTGAGGTGGTAGGTGCTACTACTTGCTGTGATTCATATGCTTCCAGTGGTGTGGGATCATTGCATTGCTATTGGTTTCACTTCACTCACATTTCTTGTAAGGGCTGGGTTCACATCACATAAAAAGCATAGTGTGAGACACAGATGGACACTTTCTGAAGCACAGAACAGTCTTTGCCAGTAAGAGTAGCATTCCTGAAAGTTGTGTGACATCCAAAGCCATGATTACAGATTGAAAAATCCTCAGAAGAAAGAACAAGAGTGCCAGGTGTCTATCTTCATCTAAGGCCAGGTTGCAGTTTAGGAGAAAAATAACCAGTACTGTTAGTCTGATAGTGAAATAGGGAAACAAAGCATTACAGAAGGAAAAGGTCAGCTTTTGCATGAAGTATTAAACTGAAGGTCTGTGTCACTCTCCATTCAGCCTGCACTCTGACCTTGCAGAAGGTTAACCCAGACATTTTTTATCTTCAGGTTTCACAGTTCAGTGTTGAATATTTGGGATTAAAGGAACACACCGCCAAACTGAGCTAATCAAAGTGAAACACATTTAGAATGTTTAAAATGCAATCAGAAGAGAAAGAGCTAACCCATATGTGAATATCCATGACTATTACAATTTTTCTTAGAAACTGCTCTGGATGCCACCACACGCTGCCACTTATATAATAAATTGATTCTCTATTTTAGTAATTAAAATCAATTGAATAATTAAGAACGAGTAGTGATAGTCTGCTGGCACGCATTCTAAGACAAGTCAGCAGATATATCTATTTTGATGATGGTGGCTTTACATTTATTTTGAAAAGTAGTTTAAGCTGTTAGAAATATGCCATAATTATGGTGAAAAATTGCAGTGTTTCTCTAAGACCAGATGCACCAAGATCTTCACTGCAAAGGTGACTAAAATCAGTGAATGTTTTCAAATTTGTAGTAGCTCAGGTAAAATTGTTTGAACATTAAACATTTATCCATAACAGCTTAAAGATAGCAGTATAAATTATACAGATTATAAGATACAGACCTTTAAGTTAATAGAAGCGTAACATGAGAAATTCATGCCTTGAAGGACATTTTTCAGATAGGAATTGATGGATGAGACTGTACACAGAGTTTTCTGATGGCTGAGCCTGGGGGCATGCTATGTCACTCACACATGTGTACAGTACTAAGTTGCTGCCAGAGATTCTATTTCTGCTGACTGCTTTCTTTTTCTTCTGTTGCAAATGACATGTTCCAGGCTGCCTTCCACTCCAGGTACTACATGAAGAAACAGGAGGTAGAGGCTCAGAAAACATCCTTAGTTTGTGGCTTGACAAGTCAGCAAATTGTGGGAACAGAGGCAGATATTTAATTACATCTTTCACTGTGTAAAACCCCCCGAATTTGCAAGAATACACTTTGATGTTTGCTGTTAAAATCGACTTGATGCTCAGTGTTGAGAAACTAGTGAAGGCTTGTTGCTCTCATGCCTACCCTTGCAGTCTTGGCTTAATTGTGTCTTTCAGAAACTACATCTATTGCATTTGGCTGAGCAACTGACACTTCAGAGTACCTTTTATGTATGCCGAGCCCCTACTTAACTCTGCTTGTGCTCTTCTCTTTCAATTTATTTAGGTACCTGAAAACCTCTGCAGAAATGACTGAATAATTATCTCATTGTTAAATTGTAGTCCTTTTGAAGGGCAAAAAGCTGCTCAAACCAGCTAATGTTACATTTATGTGACCATATTAATTACAAGAGACTCATTTAACATTGAAGATGCTATTGTTCACTTCAAAAATGTTCTTTCACATATATATGCTCCTAAAATTTGTGTATTATAATTATGCATTACTGTTAGACTTTTGATTAATTTTCTACATCTTGTATCATAAAAATAAGCTTGGGAATGAGTGAAAAATGTCTTTCACTTACACCAAAAATAGATGGGGCTGAACTATTTACATCTGAACTAATCTGAACCCTCTTGATTGGGTCAAATTAGAGCATTGCATGCACAAGGCTTGTAGGACTGGGGCTAAGTAGCACTTAGCTGCAAATTAAGGCCAAAAACTGTGGTCAGTTACAGTGCTTTTTGGTCATTGACTGAGTGTCTTTACCTGTGATTTTTCCATTTGTGCATGTAGGTGGGATAATGGGTAAAAGCAATTTTTCTGTGTGCCATGTAGCATTCATTCTAATGTGCCTCATCAGTCTACAATGCAGAGCAATGATACCTCAACCAGGTTGATATTTTTAAAGCTAATGAGCCACTGATTACTATCTCAGCAACTGAAGCTAACAAGACGTGCTCTCTTCCAGTGATTTATAGTGATGAATTAATTAATATGATCCCAAATTTCATCTCCAGTGAAATACGTGCCTTTCCTGACAGCTTCATAGCACTGAGCAAATACTGCATATGTAGATGAATATGAATGAAGCATTGTTAATGGTATGTCAATGTTCAAATGACACCTGGTGAATGTGTTCATACATATACTTTAAATATAAAGGGGAATAAAAATATTAGAAACGGAATACTCATAACAGAACTCTGTGTGGATGAAATGTGGAAGGACTAGGGAAATAATATATTTCTCTCAAGTTATCTCTAAAGAAATAGTATATTGTTGGAATGCAAGCCTCTCTGGGTTCCTCAGAGAGGGAGATGAATGCAAGGGTTGAATTAAAGCCTTTATAGAAATTAAGATATATTAAGCCATATAGATATGAAATAGAAGTGTAGATTTAATCTTTAAGTAAGTAGAAGTGTAAGTTATAGTTTTAAGTAAGTAGAGATACATTTTAAATGCCTTAAGAAACTGTGCCAGCTAGTAAAGGCCCTAAGTCCTAGTTTAAAGTTCAGCAACTTAGCTCCAGACATAAAAAAAACCATAGCAGAACCTTGCCACTAGAATAGATAGAATTATTCACATAAAAGAGATAGAATTACACTCATAAATAAATAGAACTATTCATATTGATAGATAAACTTATACACATAAATTTAAAGTAAGAAAACAGTACATTTGTATAAATAGATAATATTATATACATAGTTTTTTAGGTAAGAACTGACACTACTTTTGTACTACTTTCACAAGTTAAGATTGGTTTAGAAAGAGTGGTTTAGAATCGTGTTTTTAGCTGATTGGATGTTTTATAAATAAAATGCCCTATAATGGGTGCAATCATAATCAATGACCACTACAACCACGACCATCAACAACCACAACAGCAAGAAGAAGACAACAAGAAGACAGGAAGAAAGAAGGAAGGCTGTGGTCCCTGCTGCTGCTGCTTGGAACACCAGCCTCTGTGCCAGGGAACAACTGTTGCTGCTGCTGCCTCTGTTCCTGCATAGATCCTGGCACTCTATACCAGAAAGCTTTTGCATGGAATTTAACACCTTGAACTCTTTGCCTTTGAGACTGATGTATTCATGCAGTAAACAACCCACAACTGCTCGTGTCTCATTGAAGACCCTGGACTCACTAACACCTTGACAGTATATGTCTTCCAGCAATAGTGGAGACTATTTCTAACTTCCCTTCAGGAATGCTGTTTTAGAAGTTGCAGCTTTTGAACCATTAGAACTTTAAACACTGGTGTTAAGCCCTTCTCATGACTGAAAAAATTATGTCATATCCTTTTATGCTGATCTGCACAAGACAGCTCTGAAGACTGTGACCATGACAGCACAGGATTTGGGTGCATCCCAGCACTAATGCCTGTGCATCACCAATTGCATGCTGGTGTCCTATGCATACATCCTATGGAAATCATAAGGCTCTACTATCAGTGTGGTCAATTCAGAAGGTGAAAAAGAAAGAAGGTTCTTGATTTTAAAAGCGTAGATTTAGATTGTAACCTTGCCTTGCCTTGCCTTGACTTCCCTTCCCTGAACCCAAATTAGTGTTACATCATCTGCAGCTTTATGAATTGCTGAATGAAATATCACAGGGTGAAACTAAGTATTTGCAGATGGAGAGCAAGTCAAAAATACTCAAGACACTAATAATATAGATGCCTAGCACTGGGACTATTAAAAAAAAAAAAACCAAAAAAAACCCATTTCCTAAGAAAGGATACTGTAATATTTATATTTTTTGATAATTTCTTCTTTTTTTTTCAGGAAAGGAACACCTTTCTGAACAGATGACAGATAAAAATAGGTCAGATAAGTCACAGATAAAGTTTTATATTTCCAGTATAGTTCTGAAAGATTTGGGTTTTTTTAAGCTGATGTTTATATTGTATTAATAATTTGATAAAGTAATTCTTCTTGTATTTCACTTTGGAATGCCAAAATATCACAGACAATAATTAACAACATTCATTTGTTTTTTGGGGTTTTGCATTAGTTATACACCTTTATGCAATATTCTCAATTCCTCTGCTTTAATTTTAATTTACTGCAATTTAATATAATCTAGCCATAATACTGGAACATATGTTACCATGACTTACTCAGTATTAAGCATCTGATTAAGGTGGTTCCATTCTTGTGTCCTCTGATTCTAAGATTAACTAGAACATTATGCATGACTTATTGTGGTATTTTTTCAAAAAGAACTTGACAGCCCCTGGATGAATTTGTGTGTCCTTTGTTGAAGCCATTTAGAGGAAAAAATCCCCAGGAACCAACATAAGGAAGTACTTAATCAAAATTATCTCTCATAATTTTATTATGAGTTCTCAGGTTGAGAGTATTTTCTTGTTTTACCTATTGAGTGTTCTGATTCTGGGAAACTAGATACAAATCTAAGCTTTCACTGAAGAGTAATCTAATTGCTCTGGTTTTAGAAAACAATTTTTAAACAGATGTGTTTTAAACAAATTCAAAAATAATGACAGCAGATGATGGAGATTTTCAACAGTTCCATTTAAAAACTGAGATCTCTAAATCAAATTTCCTGTTCCTAGGAGTACAATTTTGGAATGTTTGAATTTTCAAAGAACTTTAAGATTTTCTTTCACTTCTTCCATTAAAATACATTTTAGGAGAAACTGAATTTTTGTGGAAAGATGCATTAACCACCACATTTCTTTATTTAAGAAATAACTACCTCATAACAAAACTTTAAAGCAAGTAAGTGGTCAGGTACACATGAACTTCCATATATTCCCTTGTTTCAGAAAATACAAAATCAATCTGAACCATTATTGCTCTACACTGGGAATAGAGAGTGAAACAAAAGTCTGTTGGCACATGCTGCATTCAATAAGGTGTGAAGCAAAAAATCAGTTGGTAGATGTGTCTCTTGACCTTGAACACTATTGAGGCTGAAAAAATACCTTAACCAGGGCAGTGTCTTCTCAAGAATCAGTCATTTAGCATTGCAACAGAGGCCTGTTTTCACTCCATCTTTTCAATGAGGAAAGAAAAAAAAATCAAGTATATTGGACATAGACACAGCCACTAAGCAACAAATAGCTAGTTGATCCTTAATGTGTATTAATTAAATATTAATCTTATTATTTAGCTCACTGAAAAGCCAGTAAACATACAATACTAAACCTTCAGTAATACAGTTAAGCTTGATTCCTTCCCTTCTCTCTCTTTAAAGCTCAGTCATTAGGATATTTTTTAATGTAAAATGCTGCACTTCAAATGGGATTACAATAATTAAATTAAAATGCAAAATCCAAAAAATAAATAAGACTGCCAGTAAGCAGGCAATAACTTTTTTTCTTTTTAATTCTTCTACCCTCCTTGTACCCCTTTAATGTTTTTCATTTTCTCCCTAATAAGTTCTCCTCTGAATTGTTTCCAAGATCTTTGCCATTTTGTTTGTGTGATGAAAATTAGCAAAACAATCCCTACTGCTTTTTACAAAAAGCCTGATCATTAATGCATCTAATTAAGTAAAGCTTAATATTTTACTGTGCAAATTTATCCCCTGAAGCTTTCTCAGTTCTGCAACCTCAGTTTGAAATTCATTTGAACTTGAAAGAATAGAGGACGTCTAACAAAGGTCGGGCACATGAATGCAACACACGAATAATATGAATCAGCATTCCTCGGTGCACTGAATCTGGCTGGCTTGGAGTTAACTTTCCTACACAGGGCTGTGCTTTGCCTTTGTGGCTAAACCTGTGCTGGTACCACACCAGTGTTTTGGCTATTGCTGAGCTGGGCTCTCAGCATCAAGGCTTTCCCTGCAACCCCTACTCTGATGGCCAGTAGGCTGGATGTGTGGAGGTGACACAGCTGGGACAGCTGACCCAAACCAACCTAAGGGATGCCCCAAATCATATGATGTCTAACTCAGCAATAAAAGTTGAAGGAAATGAGGAGAGGTGTGAGCTTTTGAGGAAATGGCATTTGTCATCTAAAGCAACCCCTATGCATACTCAGAACCTTCTTCCCAGGACATGTGTGGACACTTGTCCATAAACAGGGCTTAGTGGACAAATTCCTATTTTAACTTTGCTTCTGCACACAATTTTCACTTTACGTACTAAAGAGCCCTTCTCTCAAGCCATGAGGTCTTCATGTTATTTTCTCCCCCTGTTCTGCTAATGAGGGGGAGATGCTTTCTCATTTGAAAGCAGTTGAATAGGGGTCTGATAGACAGCCAAGGTCAACTCCTGAGGCTTGGAAGGAAGGAATTGCCTGAAAAGATAACCCCTGGACTTAAAAAAATCAGCCAAATATATGAACTCAATGGATTTATTCTGAAATGATCCCATAGGTTCTATGAAAAGTCTGCCCCATGGGTATAACTAACCTTTTGCACCGATCTTTGTCTGGATAGAATACCAGATTCCAAATAAAAGAAATATAAAGCAAAACTAGCAAGGTGCAAGCTTCTTGTCTTAAGGAGTAAAATCTAATCTTTACACAAATTAGAAAAAGGAAATTTCATCAGCGATTTCAATAGATGCATCTGCTAAGAAAAAAATCAAAATAAAATGGATTTTGATCACATCATGGTTAAACAAAATAAGGAAATTCACTGGCATCAGAGTTTCATGGGATTTATACTGAACATATAAGGAGATACAAAGAGAACTGAATGAGATTAGTTTTGTGATGTTTGCAAGTGTCAAGTTAATTTTAAACAAAACAATCTAGGATGAATTTGTCTCTACCTAATAGGATTGCAAAAAAGACTTGTTATAGATGTCTATATTGAAGTACCACATCAGGTTTTAGTTCAGAATTTCAATTTAAAAGAGATGAACTCAATTTATTCTTTAAGAGATGAGTCTATATAAGCATGATTTTTTTCATGCAACATGGTTAAATCAAGAATGTTAGTAGCACTGCAAAAAGCTATTTTTTTGCTCAAAAGGAAGAATAATTGAAATCAATGTCTTTTTTAACTGCAACTCCTGAATCTTCAAAGGATCTGCATATGCTGAAAGTGTAATCAGAATATAGAGAAAGCCTTGCTCTTCTTTTGTCCCCCTACTCTACTATAATATGGGAAGCAATGTTAGCCGAAAGGTGATCTTTACCATCTGCAGAGCTGAATAAGCTCATTAGTGTCTTAGGTACAAGGAAGCATTATGTCAGTTATCAGTCAGAGAAATTTTTGCATGAAACTGCTAAGGCACTCTCTGTCCTATTCAAAAAACTACAAAAAAGTAGCAAAGCAAAAAACACTGAAAAACATGTTGCTAGTTAATTTAAAAATTATTAGCCACTCTATAATATAGAGTACTATAAACCAGAGAGATAACCTAATTATCTTCCATTAAAAATACCCTTTTAACATGTTAGAAACATATTGTCATAAATAAAATGCAAGCACAAATGACAATCTGACTTAAACAATCTTAAAAAAATTTTTTTTCAGTTTATTGAAATACTGAATTTACAATTTATAGAGGGGAAAGGGTTGTTTGTTGTTTTTGTAGACTAATTGATAATATGTGGTAGTCCAAAAGGCAGATAACTGTGCTGGGGAGGGTGACTGAAATGCATTCATTTCTTAGCTACCGAGCTTTTACAGTAAGAAAAAGAAATTATTTCAGCAGCCTTTGTGTCACTTTCTGCCTTCTCATGTGTCACTTTGTCACTTTGTGCCTTCTCATGCCTTGGGACTGTGAAGGCAGGGAGGATGGGTAAGTTTTCCTGACCTGTGCCTGATGTATTCAGCTCTCCTAAAGACTGAAGACACCAACCTATGTCCAGGATAAATTATCAAGTAGATATTTTTTATATTTAGGAAAATGAATCTGAGAAGTACTTATAGCCTGTTCCTGTGTTTGTCCAGAGATAGTCTGAGAAACTACCAGCTGATACTTCCTAGAACATTTTGTCCTGCTGCCTTTGGGCTAGAAGCGTTTAAATATTTTTCACAGGCAGCTATGTACCTTCCTGCAACAATTCTCGATTAATATGTTGAATTTAGGTCTTTTATGACTCCCTAGTACAATCAAAACCTGTTTCCATTATGCATCTTCCAGTAGCTCAAGGAGTTAAAATTCACTGTGTTTTCACAAGGTCTGGTGGTGAAAATACAGAAAAAATCCTCTGGAAAAATCGAAGTGACTAGGTGACTAGGAATGTGAAAACCACTGGTCTGATCTCTAAGCAAGCTAAGCTTGTGTTCCAGTCTGTGTCATCCCATTAGTGTTTTTGAGATCCCCACAAAACTGATTTAGCTGACATGTTTTTTCACATACTCAGTGAATCAACAGCTAAATAAATTCATGTCATCATTTAATCCTTTCCACACTTCTTTCTAAAGGACTGAACCTGAAACTTTGCATTCTGACATCACCATTACTGATTTATGTTCTGTTCCCCACTTCTAAACACTTAGGCAACTGCAATTACAATTTCAAGCTCTAGCTGAATTTTACTTTTCAAAAATTTTAAAACATGTTATCTTGAAAGAGTAATATATTCCTGTATTTTTTATTTACATGATTCACTATTTTTCTTCCAGTTTTCTTTTGCACAAAGTCCTCCCCTGTGTACAGCATAAATAAACAATATTATTGCAGGTCTAGCCTATGTCAGCCATCATGGGGCCAAAGGACATAAACATAAAATATATTTATAAGTTTTTTATTTTAATTTATGGATGATAAAAGGCACATGAGTCTATGACCCACAAAGTCAACAGGACTGTAAATGGCACTCTTGAGTTTTGGAAAAATCAATGAATCTTAAATATGTGAGAAAGTGTTTTTTAATAAATGACATTGCAGTGGCTTGGTCTTATACTATATTTTCTTTTCTATGTAATGTGATAATAAAAGTTCTCCAATGAGTTTTACAACCTGAGAAAAATAAGGTTTGTTAAAGTAATTATGTGGTTTAGTATTGCAATCCCTTGAAAAAATAGAGAAACTTATTAGCAGAATTGGACTTTTTCTTAAACTGATTTTGATTGAGATAACAAAACAAAAAAAGATATACAGGAGAGTAAAAGAAGTATCAATGGAAGCCATTTTGGGAACGGCTAAATGGTGATTTTATCTTAATTGTAAGAATTTAGTAGGGATTTTTTTCTTAACATGATCTCATAAACATCACAGTTAAGACTTACTCTTTCAAATTGAATAAATGTACTTTTCTGTGCATTGAAAAAGCATGATAGTTACATTAAATATCATATTCAGCTTAAAAATATTAAGCCAGTGTTTAAAAAAAATGAATTATCTTTTTTTTTTAACAAATAAAATTTTTATGATCTTTTTTCAAATGGTATACTAATTAATTCTGTAAATTATGTCAGTGAAAATAATAGTGTTATTTTATTTGTTTTTAACTGCACAGAACAAACACAAATTTAAGAGTATAAGAAGTTACAGGCAACTAGTAGTATTTTTATTCTATGTACTGACTGCCTGGGGGAAGATAAAATGCCCTGCAAATAAAGACACTGCGATCCAATATCCAGAACTTGGATTTTATTGATTAAAAAACAGTTATGTATTTTATAAGAATATATATATATTGGGTTTGTTTCTTTGATTTTTCTGTTTTAGTCTTTTCCAAGAAGAAAAGGACCAACTAACTAGCTAGTTGCCATCTTGATACTCTAGTTGTCTGGACAGCAATATTTTTATAATGAAATGGTCCACTTGAAAAATAAATTAAATAAGCTCAAAAACTCAACATCTACTAAAGCAATGTTATGTTAAGTATAGCATACTTAAGTCCTTACAGAACCTGAGGCTGAGTTTCTCTAAACAAGGGAGTGAAATTTCATCTTTGGGAAGTGGAAAAAGCATACAGTATTGCATGTAACTTCTTTAGATATTTCCATTTTCTATAAGAGTTCTCAGGAAACATACCCACATTTTTTGGGTACAGAGATCAGGTGGCAAAATGACCTATTAGAGTTTACACAATCTTTGTTTACAGAACACGTATTTCTGAGTTCAAATGCCATCAATATCCTATTAACTTTTGTCCTGAAGGAAAATGAACTAAAATGTAGATTCAAATAACAATCATTAATCTGCCACATATTCTGTCATTGGAAAAAATATTGCCATTGCTACTTTTTGTCTACCCTTGTGTAATAATCTGAAAAAGAAGTGTGATGCTTCTATGAGCTTTTGGGTTTTCTTATTTGTTTGTTGTTTTGTTTTTGTTTTTTTTTTGAATACCTCATTTTTATGCATATGTCAAACTGATAAAATGTGAACTTTCAATTTAATGAGCAAAGGAAGTGCGTCAAAGTGCAATTGATCTTCTCAAGCAAATATTTAATGCCTTTCCTCTCTAGTTGTCTTATAATTCCAGCAGGAAGGGAAAAAAAGAAATACAAGACAAATGAACAGGTTGAACCATAAATGACAAATTGGATTGTGCCAAAACAAATAATGGACTGTCCTGTAGAAAACCACTACATCTTTCCAGAATACCTAGTACAAAACTGAGTACATTAGGCAGCTTTACATTATAATGGAAGCACTATTTTTTCCCATCTTGAAATTTCAGCCTCTTCTACTGTATCCTTTGGTAAATTTTAAAATGATGGCTGAGACTGGAACTGGAAGCTCAGCACATAGTTAATATAGCTTTACAATCATGAATACCTAGGCAGTGTCTCTGGAGAGTTATCAACCTCATGAAATCTCTTGGGAGAACATTTTCACGCTGACAAAATGCCAATATATGGAGGGAGTGATTGTCATACAAATGTCATGAAAATTAAGGACACTTGCAAGCCATTTTTACCAGAAGAAATGTATCAAAAAGATCAAACTGTACCTATCTTCTTGCAGGTGCCTGAGGAGTAGGAAACCATATAAGCAGCAGGTGCCTGTGAGGAACAGCATTTGTGTGCGAGGTCGCTTGGCTTGAAGCGCTACTGAGGGGAGACCCCATTGGGGTCTAAATGTTCCAGGGGAAGTGGCAGGGAAGGCATGAATCTCTCTGCTGAACAGCAATATGACACAAGGGAATGGAAGGGAACTCTGCCAGGTGAAATTGAGGTTAGATATTAAGAAAAAGTTCTTTATCTGGAGGGTGGTCAGGCTCCCTACCATGGTCACAGCACCAATCCTGACATGTTCACGCAGCATTTTGACAACACTCAGGCACATTATGTGATTCTTGGGATTGTTCAGAGCAGGGCCAGCAGCTGGACTTTGATAATCCCTGGGAGTTCCTTCCAAATCAGGATATTTTGTGATTCTACAAAATAATTATGGGACAAACACATGAAGAGCAGGTATGATGAATATTTCTGGGGATATTTCATGGAAATTAAAAGATGATGCAATCACTCCCAAGTGACGAATATTTAGGAAGGTGTTAGTGTTTGGAAACACATAATCACAGGATATGATTATATGCAGGTGCTTTTATTAAGAGCTCTGGGAGTCGGGGTACAAACCCCAATCTGACTCCGAACATAAGTTTTGAGCTGAACGTATTTTATACCCTATCGTTGTATAACTTATATATTAATTATTAAACTTACATTGTTCTATTGTATACATTGACATGAATTTATAGTGATCTTTCTTAGGTCCATGACCACAGTTTCACATGATTATTCTTTCTGATTAAACAGTAATTGCTAAACTTAAACAGTTGTCACATCTAACAATTATATCAATTATCATGTACTAGCTATATAGTACTATTTCTCCCTGTGCTAAAGGTATTTACCTTTCCAAGGCCTACTAAGTTTATTTTTTTTCTGTTAACCCTAAATCTCATGATTTTAAAACCCTTTTACTATCAAAGGGAAAAAAAAAATCATATACACTTTCTTTAATATTTTGAACAGTTTTCTTTTCATCAAGGATTGCTATGCAGGCATAGCTGACAATGTAAAATTGGAAAGTATTAAACAAAGAAAACCACGTGTCATTCTGAAAGTCTCACAGCCACAAAGGGTGGCTGGAAAGGTATTTGAGGGAAGTGAGCAATCACCACACACTTGCCTTATTCTCTTCCTTTTTCAAGCACTTTCTACTGTCCTGTTGAAGACAGGCTTTGGGATAGACAGACTGCTGATATGATATGATAATTCTAGTCTTCTTGAATTTTGTTATTTAAACTTTTACAGCCTTCAAGCAGTATTTTCTTCTTTGATACAGTCAAAAATATTCTCCACTGAAGTTATTTTTCTAGACCAAGACAAACAAATAAGCATACACTTGTGGGTACACTGTGACACCTCTCTTCTTTTGAGTTTACTGGAGCCTTTAGCTAATATTCCATGCTGCATTCTTTCTTTCCTTTGATATAATTAATTCATTTGCTGCTTCCCCAATGATTAAAATATACACTTGCATTTAAAATCATGACCCAGCACTTTCTACATTGGGAAGAATATTTCAGGCTCTCAGAAATACACCATTATCTCAGAGTTTATCTGTCTCAACATGCATTTCAATTCTTGAGCCATCCTAGCCAACAAAGATGAAATTCTGATTGCTTCACAGTATAGTTGGCTACTACCTGCAATGGCTGGAAATTGCACTGTGAAAATAGCTGTGTCTCACTGATCAGCACCAAAAACAGATCAGAGAGGTTTAAGTATACATATATAAGAGTGGCCTAAATATGCCTTTTCTATTTTAGTTACATTGACCTTCTGCAGAGTTGTTACTTTTATTGCAGTTAAGGATTTCTCTCATTTTTTTTGCTGTTCCAAGCAATTGAAACAGAGATTTAGGCTGCTGTAGCTCTACACAAAGAACACATCTGCAAAGAAACAGTACCAGGATGAGAGAATATTACCTTTGAATGTGAAATTCTATTTTCCAAGGGAAATGGCTTTGACCCCAGGATTTGGCTGACAGAATATATCTAGGTTTTGTCATCATATTTTAACTAATCTGGACATCTGGCAATCTGTTGGCAGGCTCTATTTGACTCTTTCAGTTAATGTTTCTGTCCAAGTTATTGCTTGTCATGAATGGAAGTGTTTTTCTCTCTTCAAACAGTTTTAATGGTTTTAAGTAATTTTCTACTCACCAAACAGCTGTACATAGCTCAGGAGTTTATATGTTTATATGTTTAAAATATCTAAACATATCTCAGTGCCATTTTTATAGAACTATACCAGAATATTCCATTCATGTTAAATAAGCATACTTACAAATATATTAAGGACTGCATTATTTCAGTGGTGATCACATATCATACACTGTACTTTTGCAGGGAAAATCACATAGGGCACAGAATACTCTACTTTGCAAAATTTATGTTGTTTTGTGATAGCAAAATATTCAGAACAGGAGACAACAGTAAAGATAGGCTTTTGTACACAGCATTATTCTACTGCAGAACTGAATGTGTTTAGCATCACTACTTTTTTGTTTGTGCTCATGCTATTACATTGATCTGTGTTTGAAAGTTTATTAAAATCTTCATAAAGAGATGCTTTTCTGTCTCTTCTTCTTATTATAAACTATCCAGGTTTATTATCTGCAAAAAGCCAAGACAGATTGCCTGGAATCTAATTTGTTAGGTATAGAGCAACAGTATGTGAATTCAATTCTTGGATATTGGTGTGAACATGTTGCAGTGTTGCTGTAAACCTCAGCCTTTCATAATAAGCACAGGTTTTATGCTTTTTTGTGTTTCTAGGATAAGTAATTTACTGACCATTATACGCCAAAAATGGATGTTATATGTTATTTCTTTGTTCTGCTACCCAAAAAATCAACTTTCACCAACTCCAGGTTTGCATTTCTTTAAATGACCATGTCATGGTTTAAGTTGAGCTGGAAATTAAATTCCATGTAGCGACTTGCTTAATACCCTCCTCTCCCTTCCACCCTGGCAGAATGGAGAGGAAGATCAAGGTAAAACCTGTAGACTGAGATAACAACATTTTAATACTCAAAAATAAACTAAAAATACAGTAACAATGGTAAATTAAAATTATCATAAAAAGGGAAAGCCACATGATGCACAATGCAGTTGTTCATCACCTGCTGAATTATATTAAATGCCTTCCTAAAGAAAAAAACCTGCAAAATCCAAAAAACATTAAAATCATGAGTGCACGGTCATAAACTCACTTTCAGTTACATCTAAAACCACTTTGCAAAACAGTTATTTAGGGTGCTTCAATTCTGGTAGCCACAGGTTATTTGAAAGCCAACCCAACAAGTGTACTACACTTCACCTTAGTACTCTAAACTGTGTGCTATTGAAGTAATCTGTCAGATAACTGCTGGTTAGCCACTGTTCTGCAGTGTGCATGCCCCATAAACTGAGAGAAAATTTCAGAAGAGTTCTTTATGATTTCTTTTTTTTTTAAACAAGGAATCAATTTTCTGAATTTGTTTTACATTTGTAACATGCTTGGAATCAATAAAGTAAAAGAAAATTACTTGTAGACAAGAAGAAACAGCTGGGTGAAATTTCAGTATAATGAAAAGCAAACCATCTGGAAAATCAAACAAGTTATTCCTTGTATAAGTACAGTTGTGATCCTGGTTTTCAATGACTCCCCTATCTAATGACTTCATAGATCATTAATATCTCCTTAAGGTGTAAGTTGGTTCTTTTCTGACATCATTAATTTAATCTCACTTTTTCAAAAACTTGCAAGTAACATCTCTTAATTTGTACCACTGCATCCCATTTTGCAAAAGGCTACAAAAATTTAATTAATAAGAGCATAGTCACAAAAATTTAAATGCAGGGGAGGATGGCATAAGCAAAGCATCATTAATAAAAATAGCTAAAAATATTGACAAAGACTGGCAGAAGTTGATTCTCTGGAGTGACTCAGGAAGCTGAAATTCCCATATTTAAGCCACTATATCTGTAATGTGCTCTCAGTCTTGGCTGACACACACCAGAGAGTGTGCAGAAGGTCCCTGCAACAACAGTTACCCCCAGAAATAGCCTTTTAACAGAGCATTTATGGAAGAATTACCCTGTTAACTCAATGAACACTTAATGCTTCTACTTTGACACAGATCTCATTGTGTAGCTCTGGTGTAAGTGGTCTGCAACTTTTCTCAAAGAATATTATTATTTTGGAAAACTAGATTTCTTTAAATCATGTATATGAACTTCCAAGAAGTTAAAATATTTATGTAAAGAGGAGCATGATGTGAGAGGATCTTTCCAGTGACAAACAATTTTAAAAAGAGAATACAACTATGAAGAGAGAAATGCAATATTTCTGCACAAAAATGTATCTCTCTTGACTCAAAAAGTAGTGTAGATACTGTGCTTAGACCTCAGCATCTATCAGATAGAATATATTCAAAGAAAAATTATTTTTTTATTTAGGTTTAAAGAAAATTAAAAAAAAAAAAGGGTATGTCATATTTTGAAACCACAAGGGTACTTTTTCTCTCAGAACATAACATTTGACAACATTTGAGTCTTGCTTGATACTAAATGCTCATTATCTTTGGTCAAATTTAGTTTAAACCACAGAACCCTAGAGGTTGCCTAGCTTTAATTGTCTCTAAATGTTAACATAATTTGTTATGTCTTCTGTGAAATGGCTAACTTACACATAAGAGTGCTCTATTAAATAGACTTCTATTGTCAAAGTCAACTGCTTCTGGCAGTGCCATTCCTGAAATGCTGCTGATCAAAAGGTAATGAGAACTGACAGGCAACATCACAAATGTTCCATGGTAAACAGTCTGTTAGATGAGGAATTAAGTGAGTGCTGCTGATTGATTGTTTCTACATCAGTGAAAGCTAACAGAAAGAATAAGGATTTCTTGACATTCACTTGCAGATCAGGATGAATAAACCTGCATATTAAAGCATATTGGAAACAACCAGCTACTCTGAAGTACATGAAGTTGTGTATATAAATGATTTCCAAAAGAAATCTTAGTATCATGACGCTGTAAACCACAAATTTCTCATGTTTTCCTTTCCTGCAGTTTTTGTTATATCTGTATGAGTTAGAGAACCCCAAAAGAGTAAAACAAGGGAAATGATCTTGCAGATGAGATAATATCCCAGTTCTTTCTAACTTTCAGTACAGTGGTGTGACTAACAGTTACAGACCCAATTTACAGGTGTCGTGCTATATTCCTCAATTAGTGAGAAAAGTATAGAGCTCTAAATTCTGGCTGTGCATGCCTGTAACTGCAGGGATCAATATAATCATTTGAAGTATATGTGCTTGGATTGGTCTGTGACCATTACTTTTTGTCCTATATATTGTGGACACAGCAGTGTAATTTCTTCCTACTGACAGCCTTTAACATAGCATTATCATGTCATCCTCTCAGTTCTCTGCTTTAAACAATCCCAATTATTTTTTTGAACAGCTCTGTTACTCTCCACTGGACTGTTTCTAAGTAATTTAATGCATTCAAATGCTCAGTGCTTTTCCTTGAATTTTCATGTGCTTTACAAACTGGTTAACATTTTTCTCATACAGTGTCTAAATGTTTAATTACAAAACTGAGTAGTAGGAAACCTGGAATGGACTTTTTTAATGCCTTGCTTGATAAAACTTTCTATTTAAGAACTATTCAACATTTTGTCAATGTACCCTTCTATTATGGTTTCATCTAGACAATGTCTGCCTGACTGTGCGATGAAAATTTTAGTAGGTATTCTTATCTCTAATTCTGTGACACTTCCTACTCTTCTCTCACACAACAATTTTTTTCCTGTCAAAAAACCCATTAGCTGTTTTGATTTGTTTTGCTGTTGACAGATGAATGTTGACTGTTAAAAATAGATATTTATTTTGTTCCAGATTTCTGAGCATTTTTGGTATACTAAAGCTAGCCTGAATTAGCTACAAGTCCCTGACCATTTTATTTTTTTCCTATTGTTTTTTCTTCAAAGACAACATATACATTTATAACATTCTAATTCTCTGTATTTCCTTCCTTCACAATGTCTGATATTTTTTTAAATGCTCAAGAACACACAGTTCCTTATGTTTCTTATATGAATAGCTATAGGTCCACTTTATCTGAGACTTTGAACAAATCCAAACATTCTTTTCCTTACATTAGCTCCCACAACTATACATGTCATCAGTGGTACTGAGTTTCTGATACTACTTATGTTAATATAAACTGAGCAAAAAAGCTTCAAAAACTTGTGACTCCTGTCATCGATCATCAACCTTCTGTTTTCACTGAACACCTCACAAAGTAATTTCTTGGTTGTATTCTACTAATTTACTTCTGTATTTTTTTTTTTCATTCCTGTACCTTTTTTCTAGTGGTTTATTCCATTCCTTATCCCTCCAGATTTTCTCCTCTCATGCTATAGCAGTTTGTCTTAATCCTCAGTAATATCATAATTTCCCAATGGATTGATTATTTTTTGAGTTTCAGGCCATTGTAAAGCTGAATTTAGTCAGATTGAACTATAGATATAATTTATTCCCAATTGCCTTACCCTTTAATTTTGACCCACCCCAATTCCTTCCTCTTCAATGTGTTTTTCAGAAGTTGGAAATTCTTTATCAAAAATCGCTTTTATATTTCACTTGCAAAATGCCCAATTAGATGTATAAGAGCAGCTCTACTGTGGCTTTCTAGCTTCTGAGTACTTTCTTTTACACTCTGAATAATATACTGTACAACCATGTACAAGAAAACAGAAAAGACAAAATTGTGGCCTCACATGCCATTTCCCCATTCTTCAAAAATTCAATAATTGTACCTTTCACACAGAGCAATACAGTAATTTGGACTGTTAGAAATTCTACTCCTGCATCCTGTGACGGGTTTATTACATCATGGTAAGAAAAGTCACACAAAAAATCTTTAAATAAAAGTCAATCAAATAAAAAAATTTCAAGATAACAGCTTTAGTGCATATGAAGTTTTCAAAGTAAAAAAAACAGTTTGCATTTTATCTGATTTCACAAATAACTGTTCAGAAATTTAATAGAGGTAAGAAAATCTTTGTCAATTGTTAGCTTTAGATATGAAAACACATTATTTGGGAAGGTTAAGCCACATGGTTTTGACTGTGTTTATTTAGTAGCTTTTTTTTTTGGTAAATTCAGAAAGGACAGTAGCAACTTTTATAACTTAGGTTCCTTCAGAATGGAGATGCACTAGTGTTGATCAACCCAACCTGACTAAAAAAAAAAGCTATTTTCCAGTATTCAGTTAAATAAGAAACAACTAAAACACACACATAAGTGCACACACACAAACACAAACACACACAGAGACACACACACAATGTTGTGCACAAACATTCACACTCACGGAAGATGAGCTGTTTTTCCAAAGCCATCTGTTTACCACTGATTATTTAATAAGAATACAGGCAGCACACACTGAGAAGGATCAGAGAAGCCTGTGCTCCTCAAAGCTATTACTTTGTTTATCTAATTTATAAGTCCAGCCAAAATATTTGCATCCTCTTTGCATTTCTTAGTATTAACTCATCACACTCTAAAACATAAAATTCTGAAAGCAACTGACCTCTGACTGTACTCAGCCTATTCTCTGAATATTCTTTGCCTATGTCAATAGAAAACTTAAATTAATTCTTACAGCTCTCAGTTCATATCTAGAAAACACAGATTATGAAGTTGAACTTTAAAGTTTTAAGTTCATTTAAAGTGAACTTCTCTTGTAAATAACTTAGCCAAGACCGTTTTAGGAATGTACATTCACTTCTTGTGTCACTGAAACTGACAATTCCACAACACACTACAGGTGATTGCTGTATTTAATTCTACCTTGAGTATATAGCCAGGGAAATAGTGGTTTTCACACCATTTGATCTGATGATAAAGTACTATCTTTCCTAGGCTTTTCATATTAGCACAAAAAATCCAAATAAAGAGCACAGGTGCGTATTGGTAAGTGAGGATCAAGGAGAGTGGTACATAACAAAAATAAATAAAAGTATCTATCATTATTTGGTATAGGCTGAGAAAGCAGGAATACAGTTTTTTAAGAGTAAGCTGAGCAAGAGTCCAGATACAGACAACAGCAATATAGCTGTCTTCTTAACTGCACCCTGATATAGGAAGATTCAAATGGACTACCACAGAGAGACTTGCATTTACTGTGCTGGGGTAATATATAATTCAGGCCTCCCTTCTAGACTTTTTCCTTAGTAATTTTGCCTTAAGGTATTTTAATAAAGAACTTTCAGCATAATTACTTTTCTTAAAATGCCTTTTTCTTAATTATCATTAATAATTTTCTTTAAAACTTGATTTAATATCTTAATTATCATTAAAAATTTTATTTAAAACTTGATTTAAATTTAATAACTTGATAGTCCTTGAGTAGGTCTATCTCTAATATGCTCAAAGGAATAACAGCAGAGTTATTTAGACAATACAGAGGCAATATCTCAAATGGCTCTCCCTTGTGGTTCTACTTATTATTTAGAGATGATAAAAGAAGGATCAAATGATATTTGCAGAAGAGGAAAAATTCTCTGCTTTGTTTTGAAAATCATTAATCCCTGGTTAATTGTTACAGAAGAAAATATTGAATTACTGTCCCCTTACTTCAGTCTGACAGGAATTCGTATAGATGTTGCTTTTCACATTGTCATACAAAATGCCTACTACTTTATGACAATGAATATTTCAGATTCATGGAATCATAGCATGGTCTGGATGGAAGGGACTTTAGTGATGATCTAGTTTCAACCCCCTGCCATGGGCAGGGACACCTTCCACTGGACCAGGTCGCTACAAGCCCCACCCAACCTGTCCCTGAACCCTTCCAGGGATGGGACAGACATCATTTTTCTGGGCAGCCTGTTGCAGTGCCTTATCAGCCTTCTGATCCTGTCAGTTTTTCTAATGCAAGAAACTAAATTCCATAACTAAAGACAAGGAACAAGCTACTCCCTTTCAGAATGTTAATTACCATAACCCCCAAGACTTTTTCACTGTCTGTACAATGACAGCATGATTAACCATCGCAAAAGTGCACTTACAGGTTTTTTCCAT
Source organism: Taeniopygia guttata (assembly GCF_048771995.1). Lineage (NCBI taxonomy): Eukaryota > Metazoa > Chordata > Aves > Passeriformes > Estrildidae > Taeniopygia > Taeniopygia guttata. Next base: position 134,786,692 of record NC_133026.1, read on the forward strand.
GTATGACCTTTCAGCTTTAGTGAAAGAAACCTCTGCTGTCTTAAAGCACAGATTATTAAGAAAAAAAAAAATAATGAGCAGTTCAGAAAAATTTCTGAATATTACTAACCAAATAATCATTTTCTATTTTCTGCAGCTTTTCATCACAGTTCTATGTTATTTCTAAGTCACAGTAAACATAACATGGGATTAGAAGGAGATTTATCATGACTTCTCAAGTAAAATTTTTTAATAATCTGGTACAGTGCTTTTTTTCTTTGAAGATTTTAATATGTGGTAAATAAAACAAAAATATAAAATAAAACAAAAACCAAAAATATATTTGCTGATTATGATCTTTATCATCATCATGACTATTATATGCATAAATTCTATGTGCTAAACACATATCAAGGCTTTTCTAATGTAAGAAAGATGTTGATTGTTGGATACTAAATGCAAAGAAATTTAATAAGACTAAACATGCAGTAAAATCAGACTGAAATTAAATCTGGGAAAAATAAATAACATACTGGGAATAAAAGTAATATGAAATGATCAGTTAAAAATTAGATTGTACGAAGATATTATTTTCCTTTCTTGCATTTCAATAATATTATTTCTCTTCTTAATTTCCTTTCATTAGTATTGGATTTTGTTGACGCGCTAAGAAAAAAACCTGACATATTAAAATATAAACAAACACAATGAGTCTAAGGCAGATTATTGGAAGAGGAGAAAAAAAATGGAACACTTTCCCCAAAAGGTCTTTCTCCAATGAAACAGAATAAGGTAACTTTTAAATTGAGATTTTGCAGAAATATTCATATAGAGGTTATTTCTGGAAGGCAAATGATTCATGAACATGAACTAAACAGATAAAATAACTCACAAATAGCATGTTATCATGTTCAAAATTAAAGACCAGAATATACAGGATGACAGTTGTATAAAATGAGTAGCTGTTGAGGTTAGAGTACAGGAAGATTATAGTGAAAGCTTTCCTCAAAATGGGATGCATCACTTTATGGTGTTTTTCAGCCATATTGTAAGAAAAACCACAAATCCTCATATATATTACACCTTACCCTATAAGGTGTAATATATAGCGTCAAAATATCATGTAGCACCCTGTTGATATGTTTTTTTTTTTAAACTATTTGCTTATTTAGTGACTGAATAAAATTGATATTTTTAACATTCAGCAAATCAAAATTTTTAATTTCAAAATTTTAGGTAGCTCCTTTTTATATTTTAAGATTTAAGGTATTTCTATAAAAGGAGAGCTAGACTTACATGGGAGTTAAAAGCTTTACAAATTTAGCAGTTTAACTATTGATTCATATTGATTGATGTGATTATGATTACTGAAAGGAAAACATAAATTCTCTGAATATGTGTATATATATATATATATATAAAATGTAGGCTAAAAGAATTTAGACATACTCGCTGCAGAATAGTGTCCTAGTTCAACAAACTAAGGATATGCCCAAGGAAGCTGCAGAAAAGATATTTGGAATAGAACATCCTCAGCAAAAATAATATAATTACATTTTTCTGTCACTATCTGGAAGAGCATGGCCTTTCCTGAGTCAGGACCTCAGCTTGAACTGTGATTGCCACTCTGGCATGCAGGAGGGTATTGGGGCATTTCTAGATAAACAGCTACCAGAAGAGGTATTTTCCAGCTGCAAGATTATGAGTTATGATTTTCAGCATGTAACTTGTCAGAATCTATTAATCTCTTCTTTTCCTACACATTTCTCTTGGATATGTACTGATCAGGCTTGTGATGTGTTGAGACAAGACCTTGAGTGTACACAGCTCTAAGATACAACAGCCTGCACATTTACTTCAGAAGAGGACATAGAAAATATCAAAGCTGTGTTTTATTGGAACTTTACCTTCAAAATTAATTAATTTAGATGGAGAAAACTCAGAGTATCTGAACAGAATAGAGGTCAGAGCTATGCAAGGCAATGTCTTCTTTCTCCAGCAGTCTTTCAGAGTGGGTTTTTCTTCAAGGTTACTTTCAAGCCAGCAACTGTCAGTGGGTTTTTAGATTGCACTAAACTTTAGGGAACACCTAAAATAAAATATCTTTTTTTCTTTTTACTTGTTCTGTATCATGACTATCTTCTACCTGTTTTCTTAGTCCCCTCAGTCTCTACTCTTGCAATCCTTCTCTAATGGATTAATATCTTCCTCCTCTCTCCTTCCAGCCTGCCTGCCTATTATCCTGTGAGTGTGATTGCACAGTATACCACATCACAACATAACCTTCCAACAAATAGAAGAAAAAAGAATCAGAGAAAACAATCACTTCCAAAACTGTTGTTGCCATTCAGAAATATTGAGTTAGTTTTCCTACAAATAGCTGGAGCTGGCTACTCACAGCCTTTATAACGGAATCCTAACTCTCTTAGAAATGTCAACATATTTCAGTTATCAGGACTATGTAATTAACCACATGGATAATTCTCCTGTTTTAAATGTTCTGACTGATATATTCATGCTGCAACATTTAATGGAACCCATATGTGCTTTGGATCCATTTCCTAAAAATAAGAGTGTGGTAGTTGCATAACAAGGATTTGAAAACTTCACTCAGTAGTGAGTGTGCACACTAGAAAAAATGAAAAAACTGCATGTTGGAGTTGCCAAATAAATCTTATCAGCGAAAAGAATTGGTTGACTGAGCTACTGACTGGAAGATATGAACCAAGTGGGGCAAGGATAACTGAACCTGCAGTGTGCATGCTGAGAAAATCAGCTGTCTTGTCAAGAAAGCAAACGTATCATTAACCCATGATAAAGTAAGTCACTGATTAATAAAAGTACATTGAGCTACAGAAAATAACCTCTCCTCCTCGCAGTGGAAATAACATTGTTTTTTACTTATAGACACACTGGTAGCTCAAAGTAATTTGAGTTTAAATGTAAACATAGCTGCATAAAATATTGTCAGTGGTTTCAGTAGACTTTGAAGGAAATGAAAATAATTATGTTAAAAATAATTCTTTCTCTGATTTGACTCTTTCTGCATGGCTTAAAATTCTATTACTTTTAATGTTATTCTTGTTTATTCTCTTTTACAAAAAATAATCCTTCTAGCAGTACTCAGCTGGCTTTCAAATGTAAATAATTTGAAACTGTTATTCAAAAGTAATAAAATACTTTTATCAAGGTATTCTAAGACAAATATGTTATTCTCCTTTTAGAGTTTTGCTTCTAACTCCTCTTCAGCAGCTTGTACAAGATTGTATAATTAGGAGCCTTTCCCTGCATTTCATTCTAATCCTCAGTACTATCAGTGACTTAAGCAGTGGAAGACCCTGTTCACACATATCAGTTTAAAAAAACCCACTAAAATCAAACCACCAAGTCTCTTAACTATATCTGGAATCTATAGCCTTATTAAGACCTCTTTCAGATTGATTTTCCTGCTCTTACGGAATTATAGTCTTCAGTGAAAACAGATATTTTAGATTTACAAGAAATTCCTGACTCTGAGGTATTTGAGTGTGAAATTCAGAGTTTCTTGCATTTGGGTTATCTTGGGCTAACATAGCTGAAATGAGTCTCCCTTATACAACTAATAGATGAGTTCTGCTCTATTTGGGATTCTCTGGGCAGAGGCACTGAGCTACAGTAAGATCAGAAAGGTCCTAGAACCATCTCTTTTCATTTTGGTAAGTTAAATTCGTGCCAAATCACATATTCAATTATTAAAATCATATTCACCCTCAAAATAAAGTTGAACTTAGTAGAATATACCTGTCTAGACACTGCTGACTTTTTACAGCCGCATATTCTTGTCAAGCATTTCTTCTGCTTTCCTGGATATTCTAAATATATGTATTTGAAATATTTATTCCACATTAGAAAAAAGACTTCTCATTCCCTCTATTCACTATTCGCTATCAAACAGACAGTATCTCCAAAGAATGCATTTTTCTGCATAGTAACATGACTACGTACCTGTACTGCTTGTGGAGTGATTTGACTGTATTGACAAGGAGCTTAAGAAAACAATGCCTTTCTAAAGCAATTTAAATAGCAGCAGTTTAAAAAGGTAAGATTTCCCTTTTTTTAAAATTTCAGATTGTGGAAGTCTTTCTCAAGGGAGTGTTGTGATTACAACTCATGTTAAAACTGGTTGCACAATGCCTAGTTTGAAAAAAAATGCATAGAAATAAGGGTATGTATGCAACGACAGTTTTTAAAAAAATATTATTTTCCCACTGAGAAAAGGAGAATTTACAAAGATTCTACTGTTAAATCATGACTTTAGCTGGACAAGATAACTGGCAGCTGCTCAGTATGCTCAACTAATTAGTCAAAATATTCAGGGCATATTCTTACACCCAATCAGTAAACATAATTTTATATTTGTGTAAAACACCAGTTCAAAATTGACTTATTGTTTTCTCTAATATTTCCTAATGAACACCAGTGACTGAAACAGGTACCCATTTGCTTTGCATCATGCTTTGTCATTAGCACCTGCTCTTGGAGATACAGCCACCTGATAAGGTGGTGTTGAAATAGTTGTGGTGGCTACATTTTCTGGGGCCTTTCATGTCATTAGATGGTAATATGGACTTCTACAGACCAAGGAATTAATTATTATTGACTGCACTGGAAATTTTACTGAAGGAATGCAGTGCTATATTCAGTGTGTTGTGTTGCTGTAGGTTGACTTCTCTGATTTTTTAACAGAATTGTAGATGCAGCAGAGACACTTGGATGACATGAAGTCAGGCTGTGGAGAACATACCTCTCTGGCTTTGTGAGAGAGAGGAATTTTGCATTCAAGCTCAGACTGCATTCAATATTTGATGAATGAAAAGAAGTGCTATCACCCCTTCAGATAGTTCTGAAATAATAACAATGCATCATGACTGCATTATTAGAATACCTTCCTCTTCACATTTGACAGAAAGTCATGGTAGATCAAGTTGGTGGTGACACATGTAAGATAAGACCATTACTGATTTTTTCAATTCATTTTAGTGACTACAGACAGTCTGTGGCACAGACCACACAATTACCTACTCTACTCCATTACTTACTCTTTCTCCTCTACTCTGAAGACAAAACTGTTGCAAAGGTGTTTACCATGGAAAAAGAAGCAATCCTTTCCCCTTTCATTTTCCTCACCAGACTGGATTTTCAATGTATCCAGGGCCAGCTTACTTTTACACTTATAGAACAGTAGAATCACTCATTTTGGAAAAGACTTTAAGATTACCAAGTCCAACAATTAACCCAGCACTGCCAAGCCCACCACTAGACCATGGGCTCAGTTTCCTGAGCTAATGTCTACAACAAGGAAAATAATTGATGCTCAGAAAGACTGACATGTGTTTCCATGGAAACCATAACGCTTAAGTTCAAACAAATTTGAATGAAACTAAGCATTGTGTTCCAGCTGAAGAACAGAATGTTCCAAATAACTTAATTTTTTTCAAATGCATATCCAAACATATAATCCCCTCTCTCTTAGGAAAGAATGCAGACATGATTCAAATCCTGTCCCTGCTGAAATTAGTAAAATATAGCCTATGATGTTATAACTCAGAATCAGATCCCTAAAATATGGATAATAAGGAAGATAAGTAATTTATCAGAGTTATGACTACACCAAACATGAAGAATCAGAAATAGCAGCCTGTGAAAGGCCTAAAAGATAAACTGTATTCAGGAAAAAATTGAGACATCTACAAAGAATATTGGGTAAGTATATAAGGACATGTAAAAAGGGCAGGAGAGAAAAAAGAGAATAATATCTATCTAGTAAAGAGAAATGGGAGCTGTGGGGAGAGTAGAAGAGAGTAATATAGTAATGCACAGTGGGAAAGTGATTTTCAAGGATATTAGATATTGACATCTGTTTTCCTTCCTGAACTAAAATAATAACACCTTAGTGAGTTTAGGGAGAAGAAACAGAAATCTCTGTGTGTCTTACAAAAACAGTGTTCACTGTTTGAAACCTATTTTATCTCTTTATTTTTCCAACATTTTTTTCTTGTGCAGATTGTTGTTTCATGGACAATTTCATACAGATTTAAACAAAACAAAAAAAAAAAGAATTTTGATCTACAATTTTGATCTACAGTAGGCCAGTGGAATACTGGGCTTGTATATACATATTTCCACATGGTCACCTCCTTCTATAAAAAATCAGGTCTTTATTTTGGATACCCTGACCTCTCTTGGATATGGTTAAAGGTTATAGCAAAGCTATTTGAACAAAAAAAGCATAGCTGTCACAGCACAGCCATCAAATGCAGGGGAAAAGTCAGAAGACAAAGGGAGCTGAAAAAATAAATATTAACATCAGTCAGAAGGCTGATCTTCTCAGCACAAATAGATTTTTTTTCTACTTCTACCTTTCAATTGGTTTTTAAGGAAAAAAAAATAGAATTTCTTTTAAACAGCAAATTTATTTGTCTTTCAATTTTATCACTGTATGACAGGACATGGGGTTAGAAGACAAACACTGATTTGGTTGCAAAAAATGGTTTAGGAATACTTTTCAATCACAAAACCCCCCTTTTGTAATGAAAATAGTCAAGAATTATTCTTGAATATTCTTGATTCAAGTTCTCAAAGCCAAAAATTCAAAATAAACTTCCTTTATACACCTTAAATTAAAATCAAAACTGTACATTTTCTTAACTTAGATACTTAGGTATTAAAAATTGAATATTTATTAACATAATGAGCAAATAAAGCTAAGTTATTCTACATCCAAATGGAATGGCCTAATGCACTCTTTTTAGCATAGTGGTAATGTCTCTCTTACTCCTCACTTGTAGCATCCCATGAACTCATCCACCTCGGTCAATTCCCAAGTCCTCGGGCCTGGCGATGGCAGTAACTACTCACCATAGAGTCAGTCCTCCTGGGGGGAAAATCAGACTCCCAGAATGGACTTCTGTGCCACCTTCCCCTGTGTAACTCCCCCTGGTTTCTACTTTCCCTGTCCCCTCACTGGACAGGTGTTCCTGGTGGCCACCCCTCTTTCCCTGGAGACCAAACATCCCTGCCCAGCCCTTAGCTCTGCCCCCACCCCTTCCCCTTCCTAAGCTGCCTCCTCTACGTCCTTGGGCTCTTTGCCTTGCTGGGTTCCCTTCAGCCACATGTGATATCCTCTGCTGGAATAAAACCCTGCAAAAAGAGCTTTTCTTGCCTCTATTGCTGAGCCAGCTGCAGTGAGCTTTGAGTGAGGGTCTGACTGCATTGCCTGAGGCTTCACTCACTGCTTTTCCACAGGAGAGGCTGGTGGCAGCAGCACCACTACTCCAACACCCGCATTTTTACTGCTCATGTAATGTGCCAGTAGATTTATTGCTTTACTGTTATACTCTTTCCTCTCCATCCCGATTTTCATCTTTGCTGTTTTATCATTTTTGTGCAGTGATACCCTTCTGTGGGAAATGATGCAATTATTCAGTAATGAAGGTGTTCTGAAAAATCTGAGAAACCAGAAAACAGGTGTTCTGTTAATCTGAGGGAGGTCTGCTGCCTATTCCACATCTCGATGATATGTAACTGGCAAATGTGAAAAAAAACCCCAAAAAATCCAGATGAAAAAAATATATGAATCAGATTTTAGAAGGAAAGATGATTTCTAGGGCAACAAAAATATTTCTAGGCCAAGGAAGTAAGACATGAGGCCTAATGGGGGAGTTGGAGGTCTTGGGAAGGCAACCTGAGTGTTATTCATTTCAAAGCAACAATTCCAACAGAAAGAAGGGGATATCTCTGCACAGACTGTTTAATGATCCTTTTAGAATGCTGCCAAAGAAAAGCATGAAAACTGAAAAAAACACAGAACATGGCCTTTCACAGTGAGCAGCTCTTCTTTGAATACTAATATAGTAAAAGAAATATATCTGGTACAAAAGAATGTATTTCAGAAACTTAGCAAATTAGGAAAGATTTTTCATCTGTGAACCAAGTGGTCTCTTTATTCAGCCAGGGCTCTAAACAATGCTCAGTCCCTGTAGACATGAAAGAATGGAGTAACTGCTAAGTGAACTGCTAAGTGTAACAATGTGCTACAACCAAAGAAAAAATAGAAAAATTTTGTGCACAAAAACTGCTCTTGCTAGGAAAACACAAAATGAATAATGTAAAACTGGAAAACAGGTTTCCTATGGGAAGTTGATGTTTCTGTTACATCTGAAATAGTGTATGAGAAAGATCACAGACAATAAATCATAAAATATTGTGTTTAAAAAAACCTGTTCATTGTATTAAAGAACACTACCTTAAGGTGGGAAAGTAAAAATTCATAGGAAAATAAGCTTTTAAAAGGAAAAGATAACTTCTATGCAAATTACTAAAAACTGGGCCTGATTCTTCATTTTGCTTTTCCAAGAATTATGAAGTCTAAGAGCATTCTTTCATACAGATTACATAAGTTAAAAACATGTAGCTCTTTCTTTTGAGCATTGCATAAACATTACAAAGTATTTACACAGAAACAAAAAAAAATACAAGGATTTAAATGTTCTGATAAAATTGACGATGCTTTTATTCTCCTGGCCTGAGAAAGTGGAGAATATGTATAAAAGAAATCTCAAATTTATGAGAAATGTTGATGCTGTATCTTTCGCTTTCTTCTGCTTAGTTATTTTAATAATATGCATTCTCGTCCCTTTCTAGTCTTAAACATTAGCACTTAAACCCATTGGAAGACTGAAGATTCTGGCACCATTGAGAGTTTAGTTTTTACAGAAAAATTCTTACCCCCTCTCCCCCCCTGCCCCCCCTTCTTATTTACAGGAGGGAGGAGCAGAACAAAACAGATGTGAGAATCAAGACTGCCACTGTCTCGCACTGTTCTGACATCTGGATATTTTAAGGCAGACTCTTAATAAAATGTGCAAAACCACTACACACAAGTAATAACATTAACAACAATAATTATGGTTTTTTTTAAGTCTAGAACCTTTAAAAATCATATATAAGAATGTATTTGTCATATTCTATTTCTCCACTATCCTATTTGATCCAGTTGCTAAACAAAAACCAAAACAACCCAATGAAAGAATTGATGGGACCATGACTTTATCAGTGATTTTGAACAACTCCTTTTCTTAAGCAGAAAAGGATTAAAACAATTTTTCTACTTAGAACGTTATCTTTAAAGACAAAACCTACATTTTAAGACGGATTTCCACAACTTCTTCTGAAGCTTTCACGTGTATCTCCTTCTTCCATGCACATATTCTCCAGCAGCCTTCAGCAATACAAAATGGAAGTCCCACTGCCCCACAGCATTTACAGCAATTTGCAGTATTTAACAATTTTGTTTTATTCTTTATTCTTCATCAACTTTTGGGGACCTTGAATGCAAAAGGATAAAATGATCCCATGGAACAGGGTGCTGCGATTGCTACTCTGCCCACTCTGATGTGGTGGGGGAAGGTTCATGGTGTGCAGCTTCCCACAACCCAGGGTGCAGAGGGTTGGTTGATAAAGCAGGAGTTTCTCTGGCCTTTCTCTTGCTGAATACAGCTCATCCATCCTCCTTGAGAAGAGTTTTTGCTCTTTTGCCTGTGTCTGAAATGCAGCAGTAAATTTCTGTCTGTTCAATGATGGATGGAGGTCAAAGTCTCTTTGTTTCAAAAAGGTTCGTTTCAGCAAGCCTAGTTTATAAATATCAAAATTTACATAAGTGGCAACTCATCTGACATTCTGATGTTTACTTATTTCACTCAGTCAAAAGAAGACTTTTTTCATTCTCTTTCTGGATCACTCATAATTTTTGCAACTGACACAATGGGAACATGTACTGATTTTTTTTTTAAGATATGGGGAAACCTCTACTACTGCTAATTTACTGAGGAACCTGCTAACTATTTCTAGCCCAGTGCACCTTTCTCTCTTCAGAACTAAACCTCAAAATAATACAGTCCATCCTGTCAAACAATCCTCCCTGACAAACAATTTAAAACATATCCTTGTGACCAGACAGATGCAGAACAGCAGTAGAAAAATAAATCATTTCAATTATGCTCAAGACGTTCAAAGTCAGTGGTGAATAGTGCAATACCTGAATATTTCCTCCTGTTTGACTAAATGGAAAATATCTGTTTAGTATTTCTGGTTTACTTTAATAATTCAGCTGGAGTCCAAAATATGCCAAAACTGCACCTGCTATGTCTACTGCTCAAACACTTTCCAATTTTCAGCAGTTAGCAAAACAAACTGCCCAATTCATGCCACATTCCTGGCACCAGTATAAACCAAAATATTTAGGGGCTTTTTTACCTTTACATCTTTTTGTGCCATCTGTTCAATGTGCAAAACAGTGTGTTGGAGAGGGGACCTCATGGTTAAAGGGAAATTCACATCTAGATCTAGTGCTGCAGTCTTGACAAGAGATCTCCCCCGAATTTAGACAGAAGGAAATTACAATCTCAGGGACAGAGATACCTCCCAGCCTTTGGAGGTAAGGGTGAGAAAGAACATTGTGTCATCCTTTCGTTTTTTAAAAAGAAGGCATTTAGTGAAGAAAGGTGGAGATAAAAGGCAACTTCAAGGAAATTTTAGAAAGCAGAAAACAGTAGTAAATATAAGATGCTGAATGGAAGAGGTTCAAGGTTACTATAAAGTGGAAGTCTCCCCTGTCTGAATTTTGTAACCAAGAAAACTGGATTCAGACAATAGTTTTTAATTGTTGGTTTTGTTTGTTTGATTTTGGTTTTATTTTGAATGAGAATATATAGACCCAAAATAGCTTTTGCACTCAAAATTTTGGTAGCAAGACCAAGACTGTGTTGAATACCATTGAAGACCAAGCTTCAATGGAGAAACTCTGAGTTTGTGTTGTCATTGAAAGAAGAGAGAAATTTTGGAAGAACACCAGAAATTTCATTGTCTGGGAAAAAAAGCTGAAAAATAAAGTGCAACACAAAACCTGATTATTCTGTAGGTGTTATTGGAGCAAAGCAAAGGACAATAGCTAGATGTTTCCTGAAATGGACCAAAAGCTGGATATGATCAATTATAGCTTTGTTGGACCAGATGCTACAAAATGTTCATTTTACAGAGCTATTTTGTAAAACTCCTATTTTCCCATGGTAGAGCATGTCAAAGAGATGAAAGGCTGAATAATAAACCAAAGATTTTCCCAAAAACAGGCAAGAGACATGGGAAAGCAGCACAATTTTAAACCTTCTAACAGAGATGATTTGTACCAAATATTAAAAGATCTTTGTTCTTCTTTAAAGAACTTTAAAAGGTTATAAGGTAACAAACCCTAGCATGAAACAAATTACCACAATGAAGAACACATTAAAAATTGGAATTTTATTAATTTATCAGAATTTTCCATCCATGAAAATTGTATTAAATATATCCTCAAAAAACATTTTGTAACAAGACTTGTACAATACTCATTGTAGAGATTCTGGGAAAACCTAAAGAGGAATCTTTTCATTGTCAATTTCTTCTCACAAATGGAACAACACAGGAATAAACATATGGTGTCTATGAAATTATTTCTGAAGCTACATAAAAAGCACATTATGGAATTTGTCTGATTTTCTAGAAGGTATTGAACCACAATAAAAAAAGATTAAACAAAGAGCATTAGTGAAGCTATAAACATTTGAAGAAAGGTAAGACTCAAGAGAAACTCATAAAAGCTCAAAGTTTATAAATGGGCACACTAAGGTGATCCCAAAAAGTGAACAAACTTGTGAAGTGAATAGAAGTCTACACAGTACATGAGCCATGGGAATTCTGTATAGAGTTAAAGTATCATATTAAAGCTACATGAGGTTTTATTAGAGCCATAATAAGTACTATTTTATCTTGGTACTTTAAATACACTTTCATTTTATTTTAAGTACACCACAGGACATCTAATTCAATATTTATTGAGGTTGTCACAAATAATATATAAAACAACAGCTCCTAAGGATTTGTGTAATGTTTAGTGACAACTCTAGATTGCAATCAAGGTCATATGCCTGCCTTTCTAGCTCTCTTTTGTCATTCACTATTTCGACATACCTTTTCCCTTCAATGATATTCAAATTAGCCTATAATTAGAAGTACCATGAACACTTCCATTCATTTTTATGCACAACACTTGGAAAATTTAGACAGAATTAGGCAGCTTCTTGTAGCAACAAGTAAAACAGCTTTTATTATATTTCTGTAAAGATAAAAAAACCAAAATAAAATTAAATTTGTACTCGTAAACAAAGGAAAATAAATTTGAGGTACAATCTTCCAACTACTTTGAGACACTTGAACCTGTGGTTTGACTCCGCTTTCTACAAAATCATGTAAGAAGATGTTGGTAATTTAGTTTTACCATGTGCCTTTGGACTGATTTTAATTATCAACCACTGATATAAAAAAACGTTCAAAGAGGCTCTGTTGTTCTGTGGAAAGGATAAATGGACAAAAGAACAAGAGAGAAGGAACCACTGCAGACAATTAATCCCCTCTGAAGCCCCAAAGAAACTACAGCTGCTCTGTCACTGTGGAAAGACAACTGTCCTGGTCTAGAGGACAGTGACTGAGGTGTTTTTTAACAAAGCACCAGGAGCAACATACAGTAATGGTAAGTACAAATCATAAATGAGGGGCCTTCTGCTTTGTGCCAGGCACCAAAGAGCTTCTACACATCCAGCATAAATTGTTTTAATTTGTTGCTTTTTGTTGTTTTTTTTATTTAATGAGGTTTCCCCCTCACACAGCCCCCAAATTATCAGGCTAGCCCAGAGATCCAAGGCTTTGAGGGGAGGAATATCAGGAGAAGGCAAAGATTTCCAAAGGAGGCTCTTACCTCGATATATGTTGGTGCAGCTCTCTTTATTCTGTGATGTCCATGTGGAGAGCGGGGCAAAAGAGGATAAACAGGAAATGTCAGGGGTCTATATAGACTTTGGACAGGGTGGGCTTCTCTGGCTCTCGGCCAACCCCGTTGGGGCAGGAAGGAGGGGTCCAGGGTTATCTTGATCAGAGTCACAGGGTCCCGGGGAAGGGGGCACAGAATGCCCATGAGCACACTGTAACAATTTAAGTCTCTGCAATTCAAGTTATGTCTCCATAATAACACAGCACCATTTTATCCTTATGGGATAAGAATGTACCTTTTTTTGTTGGAAATATCTGGCCTCTTTTACCTTTCCTCTATGGATAGAAAGTGGCTAAGACTTGTGGGAAAAATAACAGCATACAATTATGTAATTAAAGTGAATTCTATAATTATTTTCTTTACTGCAGCATATTAAGCATTGGTAAATTTGAGTGAAATGAGTTAACAATATTATGACAGTGCTGTGAGTTGGGCCCCAGAATGGTAAGGTTCCTGCAATGGCTGTTATGTTTTTCACAGAAAATATCAGTTGTGATACAGAATATTAATTCTCATACCTTTGCATTTTACCAGAGAATAGATTTTGTTTTATATTATGAAAGAAAACAAGAGAAAAATGTTTCTTGAACATTGAATTTATGTGTTAATATTACTGTATTTTTTCAAAGCACATTGTTTCATGTGACATTGTCAAAAAATAAGGAAAATCCAGTACTGCCTACTTATTAAAGATAGAATGGGTTTTGTTATACCACTTGACAAGTTAATAATTTTAACCTCTGATTGCACTCCTTGCACAATCAACATTGCAAATTAGTATTTGTCGTGACTGGATAAGAATTTATATTACTTGCATGTAAGTTTTGAATATGATTTTACTAAAACATTTAGCTACATTGATAAAATTTGAATCAAGACCTAAAAGGGGCTAAGTACTCTTAGAAACAAGAACAAAATATAGAGCTTTGGTGTTCTAGAAAATTGCTTTTACATTAACCACTATGAAGAATTATTGACTTGCAGGCTTCATAATAAAAGTCTTCATAGTCTTTATTTATACATTTGTTTCAACACTGTATTTTTTCCAAAAGCATTTCATTATTCTGGCTAACACAAATATTAGTTAGTGAGTGTGACAATAATTTCTTCTTTAAAATATTTTTACATTGTAATTTTTCATTTGTGAATATGCAATACTTATTTGCAAATGGAAGACCAATATAGCAAAGTAAGAGCTGAACTATTCTGATTTTAAATTCTCATTCACAATTCATTAATTTCTATTGAATAGACTAATCTCTTCACTGTTTTTTACTACTCAAAATTTCCTTAGAGTTTTTCTATGAACCTAAGCATTGTAATAATTGCATGTCTGCAAACTCATTGCAAGAAGAATGCATTCTGTTGCTTGCTGCCAAAACCTACTGTTCATATAGCTACTTGTTATCTAAGTAATTTTATCTATTGGTTGACAGGATGGCCTTTCTTATATACAATTCACTGTTGAAATATAATCTAATCAACTAAACTTGTTTCATGAAAAGATTTAAAAGTACTATTATCCTAAAACTGATTTTCTATGAACATAGCAAGACTTAGGCCTCATAAATTATTGATGAGAAACAAACTGATGACTTAAAAGGCCACCTAGTTCACTGAAAATATTTGTGGAAAAGTTTTTACACCTCTAGTAATTTTAATTGAGAGGTAATTAAAAAATATTGAGATAATAATAAAAAACAAGGAAAGCTTTTCTATTCTCCAATGAAACTATTTAAATTCTATATTGAATATACTTTTTGTCTGAAAGAGATTTTAATTTTTCAACCATTTGAAAATATTTTTTAAGGGCCACGTAATTCAATAAAGCAACAAAATATCAAAAAGTCAAATATATTCTTTATCCTATGATAGTTGTCCCTGAACCAGCCTTTCTACTTCCCCCCTCAAAACACTACTCTTTTTCCTGAATTCTGCCTTTGTGCAGCAGCATTTCTCTTCCCACTTGCAAAATTATCTGACTTATCCTTTTCTTCATCAAAACAAAAACCAATGAAGAATGTGCCCAGTGGCACAGATGAAATTTCCTTGCACTGCTCTGTGAAACAGTTGAGGGACAGACTGATTCTCCTTCTTGGAGCTGCAAAGGAGGGTTAATCTACCAGCTGTAGCACATTGACTGGCACAGTTTGGAGGGGCTGGATGATGCAATGAAATTCATCCCTTACCCAAAACCACTTTGCTCAGCTTTGCTGGGAAGCACATACTGTCTTTCAGTTCTTCAGGAAATCAGGTATTTTCCTATAGTTCAGATGATATCCTAAAGAAAATTACTTTGATGAGTATGTTTTTTTAGCACAGTCTAGAAATGAATGACAGAAATAATAAAATAAGCCAAATATTTTTACTATTGTGTCCTAACTGTGTGCCTACTTTCAGAAATTTTGGGTATTTTCCATTTTCCACAAATTCACAGCATTCAAAGGAAAACATTTTAAATCTCCCAGATCAGAATCTTCATTCAGCTATTTTAGCTTTGAGGTAAATGGCCCTTCATGGACTTTCTGTCCATGAATTTTTCTAATTTCTTTTAGACTGCTGATAATCTTCAAATTTTAAGAGTTCTGTGGCATAATTCCCAAAAATATATCCAAAAGTATCCCAAAAATTTGCAAAACAGTATTTAATTTTTCTTGCCTTGAACTTGTCACCTCTTACAGGTATTTGATTGCTCTCTAATTGCTTTGTGTCTCCATGTCACACAATGTTTTATACATACCAGCATGACTTTCTCCTTATGTCTCTTTGCAATGTAGAAGAATCATAGTCTGCTCAGCAGTTTCTGTGAAAAAGCTGGGTATTTGATTATCTTTATTTTTCAATTTTTTTTCTGATAAGACAATTATATGAGTAGACAATATTCAAGAAATGGATTCTGATTTTCATTATGTTGTACTGGTCTTCATGATTTTATTATCCAGAATTAAAACAACTTGTGCAACTAACTGCCACTGTAAGAATTTTAAAGAATTTTTTCTGTAAATATTCTGAAATATACAGAATATTTTCTGTAAGAATACTTCTTGTATAGAAAATAAAAAATACAGAAACAGGTGAACAGCTTAGCAAATAAAGATGAGAATTTGAGTGGAGTCTGCATTACTAATAACAAGAAACAAAGCAAATCTGAATTCTATACAAATGACATCAATCCTGAAAGAGCTGAATCTGAGACCAGAGAAATGGCTGATACATTTCTTGACAAGTCTTGGTGAACATGTAAAGTGCTCACATATCAATACTAATAAATAAATATATACAGACTTTAAAAACAGGGGGTAAAATTAATGCTGCACAGTACTTTATTTAATGGTGAACAGATGGGTTCAGCAACTATTTATACCTACTTGGAATTACTAAAATGAGAAAGAAATATAACTTTATTTTACAGAAAGAGAAACTTTCTCTTCTTATTTGACAAATTATAGCCTCTGATAAATGCACGGTTGCTTTATTGCTACCACTGTCCATCCAGCATTTAAATTACTATGTGACCCTCTGGGGTATCTACAGATGGAGCTAAATGGAAGGCTTCTCCTAGTATGCCTTGACTTTGACCTTCATTCTAGCAATTTCAGTATCCCAGATTGTGTTTGTTATCCATCCATTTCATCAATTAAACAGCCAAGGAAATCAGTTCCATATATTGAAGTAACCCCTCAATGTCTGATTTAGGCTGAGTCTTCCCAGCTTCTTCTCTTAAAGTATCTGATTTCCTGTTCTTCTTCAAGGTTCCAAGTTCTAAACACAGGTGGCTTTTTCCTTAAACCACATTTAGAAAAGATAGTGAAACTTCCTCTTCATGTGACAGACTTGTAGCTATGGCTGTTTCTTTTGACATCCAGTGTCAGGAGGAGAGTAGTAATCCTGGGAAGTGGAGATTGACACAAAATAGTTCTTTGAACAACATGTAGCAGTGGCACCAGTAAACGTATCTCTGACCCTTAAAGTGTTTTTTTTTAATGTTACTTTTTTAGAATAAACAGAGACCGTTTACACTGAGAGTTGTGGGGGAAAACAGAGAGCTGTACAGAGAAAGGTGTCTAAAAACCTATCATCATGTCTGTCTGGAAAAACTCATTTGTTTGTATCCTCTGGAGAAAATAATTTGGATTCATCTTCTAATTAATTTTATGCTTCTCTCCTCTGTGGTGTGATCCCAGAATTCAGAAAAATATGTAAAAGCAAGGGACCATGCAGTGCTTTGTACAGCTGAGACATCCTTAGTCTATTGTTTATCTGTTACAAAATCAAAGACCAAGTCTGTGCAGCAGCTGATCTTGGTGTAAATTTCTAGGGTATGTAACATTTAATTCTACCAGTACAAATTGAAATGAAGTTTGGAGGTTCAGTTTGCTGTGTTCCTTCCCGTTCACGCATGTATTTTTTGTAAACTTCCATCAGGGATGCTAATTTGTGTTAATTGATGCAGTTTTTTTCTCCTGTTCACGATAACACATTGTGAATCTGCTTGCCAATCAAAAAGATTATAATAGACCACAATGGAAAGTTTACTAAGAATAACCAGCCACTTCTACAACTAATATCAGTAGCATTTTCCTATTACATATGCTTCTTCAGAGTGAAATAAAAGCTACAGAAAAAAAATCATCAGAAGCATCAATTAGCACCATAAGAGATTTTTAGAAGTTCAGAGAAAAAGAAGGAGCATATTGTTAATGTATAGAATATGGTACTGAAATGGAATGAAAAGCAAACCAAAACAAATAGATTATTTCTAAACCTGAACCACACTATAGAAAAAAACAGTAATTGAAACTTTTCAAGTGATTGGATAGGAAATGAAAACCTAAGTTCACAGCTCACTTAGAAATAAGAGGGCTGATAAGATTAGGTAAATTTTAAAGCTTGTTTTTTTCCACCTCTTTCCTATATATTTTAATGCTGTATACTGGAAAGAGTATACAGCTCTTGCCCTCATTTTGTGGTAACTTCTTTGTTATGAAATGGCAATTTTGAGAAGGCTATTGCCTCCCAGTAAAGTTTTTGATGAACTGATGTGTATTCTCTGTCTAAATAACATTGGCATGGAGGCTGGTGTTACATGGAAAATTGCTTTCATTACAGGGATGCAAGATACTGCTTTGTATCCTCCCATGCATGATATCAACTTTTTGATCCAGTTCTAGCATGTGGTGAGTTAAAGCAAAACTACATTCACCTGAGGGAAGATGTCTTTCCCCTTTTCCTAAGTGCCACAGATCTATCAATTAATCTCCCGAGAACTGTTCTTACAGATAGCTGTTAATCATAAATCCACATTTATGATCCCACTCCAAAATCTACAGCATGGCCATACCACTTGGAATATTTTTGGCCAACCTAATCCAAGTTTTCAGTTAAAAATAATATCCTTTACCTGAAATACAAATGCCATCATTAAAAAATAAAAATCTATTTCAACGATTCCTGTAAGTGAAAATGGTTTTTCACAACTAAATTAACCCCTAGGCCAGGAATTTAGAAATGACATTACATTTTTCTGGGCTAACAGTCAAAAGGAAAATGAGATGCATCTTGGAGAACCTAAAACATAATTCTTCAGCCAGCATGAGTATCTTTAAAACATGCTACTCTTCCCAGAAAAAGAGGTTCAGGTTAAAAGATAATATGTAAGCCATTGTGTTTCTTCTACTCAACAGAGAAATGAAGAGGTCATCATGGAAGAATGCAGGTCAGTAATAGAACAAAATATTGTGTTACAGCCACTGATATATTGCCCCTCTAAAAATTGCAGACAAGCTATAGAACCAACAAAAAACTCAAACAGATAAAAAAATCCAACCAAGTTGAAGCAAGACAGTCTGAGTTAGTTTTTTAGCTACCAAAACTACAAGGGCTTGGAAATATTTTGGTATTTTTTGGCCTTGACCTAAATGGTGGATTAACACACAACAGCACGGCAACATCAGGTGGTCCCAATTAATGATCTGACACTATAAGTCAAGGATTTTTTTTTTTTTTATTTTAAATTTGTTCATCCAAATGTTAACAGTTTTGCTCAGGAAATGATTGAGGGTGCACAAACAAAGTCCTCTTGGAACAGCTGTTATAGCAGGAGAAGATATTTTGAACTCTGCAACTCATTAATTTACAAGGTAAGAGGAGGAGCATGGCAAGCAGCAGGGAGCCTGAGAGAAGAGCAGAGGACTGGATGAGGTCAAAGAAACTGCCAGATCTCTGCGCTTACTGTTGGAAACTGTTTCTGATGCTATGAACAAGGAAAATAACTAATCAACTGTCTACTCCCTTCACAAGTCCTAGAAAAACCTCTGAGGCTGCCATCTGTCCAAAAGAGATTATAGCATGATAACCCTGTCATTAACTATCTAAAAGTTGTGAAGTAGAAGTGGTTGAAAGTCTTCCACTGCAATGCCTTTCTGTTAAAAGCATCTGATCTGAAAATCTGTTTTAAAGGAACAGATTCATTTGGCCAAAAAAATAATTTACCTATATCAATAGGAATGTTCCATCAATGTTGATTCTTATTTTCCTGCCTGGCCTTTGGGCAGTCCTGTGAGGCAAGTGTTCAAATGTTCTGTGATTACTGTTCTGTGTGATGAGTGGTTCCTGGTGAAGTGTGTTGAAGAGATATAGACAAGCCACAACAGCACCTTTCATAGAATCTCAGTCTTACACCAAGTGCCTGACACACAGGAGATAATTGCTGTTAACACCAAAACCATAGCAAATATGGTCTATCTAAGCAAAATTGTTCACTTAATGCATATAAGCAAAAGTACACAAATGAGACAAATAGAGATAAAAATGTTTGAATAGAAAATCACATATAAAAAGAATAGAATAAAATAAAAAATTGGTTTGCAAGCTGTCATTTAAATGCTGTCACAGATTTCTTGCTGAACATGAGTACGATCAACTCAGAACACCCACAGGCAGTAACAAGAAATAAAATAAACAATAATCTGAAGTCTGCTAGAGTCTTAATATTGCATATTGTGGTGGGCTACTCTTGCTTGGACACAAAGTGCTGACAAAAGACACTGTATTATAGCCCATCCTCAAGTGGGCAGGGGAGAGAAAATATAGTGAAAGATTTGTGGGTTCCATTTACTGACAAACAGACTTGACTTGGGGAAATTATTGATTTTATTACCAAACAAATCAGAGCCGGGTAATAAGAAGTAAATCCAAATCTTAGGAATAGCTTTCCCAATTCTTCCCTTCTTCCCAGTGTAAGGTTATTTCCAGTTCTCTATCTCCTTCCCCCAGCAACATAGAGTGACAGGAAATGGGGACTGGGGTCAGTTTATTACACATTGTCTCTGCTTCTCCTTGCTCCTGACTGTTGTCTCCTGCTCCAGTATGGGAGACAGGAGACAGGAGACAGCTGTCTCACAGGAGACAGGATACAGCTCTCTATAAACTTTTCTAAAGTGATTCCTCCCCATGGGCTGCTGTATTTAATAAAGTGCTCCAACGTGTGGATGTTGGACCCACGACTGGTGATCCCTTTTTCTCTTCTATCTGATTTTCTATTCATTTTCTCTTTTTCCCTCATTTGTTTTATTCTTTTATTCCTCTTGCTATGAGAAGATAGGGGTAAAATATATATCAATTTCCATGTTGAGTGTGCAGTATAAAAATAAAATTTTGTGAGCTTCTTTGGACTCTTTTGACTTTTGCAATTCATTTTTACCCATGAGGACCTACAAATTTTGGGTGCTTCCTTTGGTGCAGGAATGAGAGGTGACAGCTCCACACAAGCATGACAGCATAACGAATGTAGTATGTAGCATTCAGTGACAGATTCAGCGTTTTACCCAGAGTTAATAAAAAAGGATTTACTTAAAGTAGATTGGATTCAGCAAAAATAGAAGTGAAATTTAGATTTCTCTGATTCATAGATAGTTTAGTAGATTATTAGGACAACAGAGATAAGTTTCTATGTTATCGATAAAAAAAGAACAGTTTTTGGAAAACTCTCAGCAGAGTTGATGAGAACCCATTTGAACATGAGTTTTCAGGACACTGCATGGCAAATTAAAAGCCTAATGATCTGTCTCCATTTTCACACAAGGTCAGGAAAGAAAGAATTACAGCTCAAAGGTGGAATCAATAGAATGGAATGTGGACTAGTCTAATAGTTGAAGACGAGAAAGAACATCAGAGAGAACATGACTGGTCAATAAAAAAAGGGTTATCATTACTGAAGCACAAAATATCAAATTCACTCCAGATACAATCTGATTAAGGAATAAAGAAAAATGTGAAGGGTATATACTTGTTTCATGGATTCAAGACAGATGACAGAAGTCTTTATCATCAGTGTAAGCATCACAGGACAAGATATATTACAGAAGGTTACAGGTAAAACTAATTAAATTTTGTGCACATTTTGAAACACCTTTTACTGATATATTGAGACAACTGCTATTTAAGAACATTACTTGACAATGTTCATAACATGGCACTGAAGCACTGCTCTGTAAAGCATCAGTGCTTGGACTAACTGACACCATCATGGCAGTCACAATTTGAGTATATGCATCCAGAAAAATTTTTAGAGCTTTTCTGAAAACAGTCGTCATCTCATATGCAAGACAATTTCTGAACAAATTGTGCCCAGACTGAGATGCAGTTACTATGTTGTCCATTGCAAAAGGCATGTAAACTGAGAACACTGAAGTAAGGTCACATCACTATCTATGGAAAGCAGTGCAATCTAGAAAAATCTAATATAAGCTGCAATATATTTGGATATAGCTGCACAAATATTGAAAAATTTGTTATCTCAAATATGAAAATGTGATTTTTTTTTTATACATGCTACATAGAACTGCAGTGAAACACGTCAAAGCCAGGGAATGAAATTTTACCTCTAATGTGATCTAACTCTGTACCTGAAAAAATATTATGAAACAGAGAGAGATAATGAAATTTCACCTTCACATAAAGTTTTTTATGAGGATTGGCTTCACAGGACATGATGGGCCATGGAGCATAGTGGAACTACAGAAGATGCTATGGTATTCTGTTAGTGTAGAAGACTTGTTGATAGTAAATGACAGGAAAAATAGTCTGAGAATATAGAAAAAAGAACGATCAATATAAAATTAGAGTGTTTGCCTTTTCCTTGTTGGAGATATTCAGAAAGAAGTACACTGGTGTGCAAATTAGCAGCTGGGTCTGAAACTACAAAAATCAAATAAAAATCAAATAACCAAAAGGAAGTGTAATTGTCTAGCAAGACTCATGAAGTGTATAAAAGCTGCTGGCATTTTAGTGAGCACTTATATGCTTATTTTTTTCCAGAATGCATTGTATTTATGAGACAACTCAGCATAATAAGCTGTTCTTGAACTAGAGGTTATTTTTGCATGGTGGTATATTTAAATAATCATGAATTAGATAAAAAGGAGGATTCTCCTAACACATACTAAATCTGCCAGTTGGGACCATTAAAAAGGGCAATAACTTTGTTACTCCTCTTTGTAAAGAGATTTATGGTCTGTTGAAAACAAGTGTCATGTTACCCCAAGGAATAGTAAAGTAGTCAAATGAATGGAAATTTATTATCCATTATATGAAAGCAATTGATTTTTAATGAGTAAATCAGCCATATGTTTTTGGATTTTTTATATATTTTGCTTGGATAACTTAGACAAATTATGTCCTTTCAATATAGCCATTAGAGAATATAAGGTTGTATTTAGTTGGCAAAAGCCAGCACAAATAAAGGCAATAGAGACCTACTAAGAATTACAGTAAAAACAAATACAAAACCAGAATGAGTAGGAGAGCCATAACAGCTGTAGAAAAGAAATAGGACCAGAAACAAACTGACTGAAGACAATTTTCCCCCATTTTATGATGCATAAGATTACCATGGGGATATTGCTATGGTGCCATATTGCCTAATAAAACAAAACAAAACCAAAACACCTGGGCACTGATATGGGACATACATTCCCAAATAATGCTTGAACAGGAGTATACAGGAACTATTTGGAGATGTAATTTTACACAGGTTTATGATATCCTTGTCTTTATATAGTAAAAAACAAACAGGGAGCAAGCTCTGTTTCAGCTGAAAAAAATTATACTCAAGCTTTGTTTTGTCATGTGGTACCAAGGGAATGAATGATGCAGCACAAGAATAACTGAAATAGGACCTAAATGTTTGTGTTCATTAAACATTTATTGAATAGCTCAGCCTACTGAATGTTTACTTGGTGTATCCAATGATGAAATAGTTTTCATTGCAAGCTGTTTTTCGCCCAGATTTTGGAACACCTCTCTTTAAGTTTATGCAGTTCTATTCAACCTAGTTCTCCCTTCAGAAGTAGCACAACTAATGAAACCAATCTTAAACAGGCTACCAAAAACTTTTTGTCTCCTATCTAGTATTTTCCCTTTCACATATACTGTTCTGGAATGCAACAGATGGAAAAGAAAACATGTCTTCAGAATTTTTACTTGACATGCACAAGGGAAAGTAGATCTTTTTGTTTACTTTTGTAAGGAGGAAGCTTTATACCTGTTTGAAAACTATCTGTTAATTATTCATTGACTGTCAGAACACTGCTTGAATTTGAATTGCACAATCACAGAATAATTTAGATTGGAAGGTGCCTTCAAGTCACCTATTTTCCAGTCTTCTGCTCAAAGCAAGTTCAGTTGTGCTAAGGAGTGTGTCTCGTGATGTTTGGTGGGACTATGCGGCAAGATGGCCATCAGCTGGCATCAACTGGCTTATGGCGACAAGAGTGAGTCCCTTCACATCCCCAATGGCAGCATTGTCACAGCCATTGTACAGAAGGAACATGTTACTTGTAACTGTGCTTTTATGTGCATTTCAACATGCAACAGCAACACTGAAAACATCTGGAGCCCCAACAATGCCATATAAAAACTCAGATGAAGAATCTTGTTTTCTGATGCACATTCGTATTGGTAAAAACCTTTAATAGAGTTTTCTGACATTGTTTTTGTCAACATATGGTCTCCATTAATATTTATGTTTATGAGAACAAAAGAGAGAAACAGAATATGAAAATCAAAATGCAAATATAAAAATGAGGAAAAAATTACAGGTAAGACAACCAATACATGATGTTTCTAGTGCTCCAAATACTCAGGAATACATGTCTATCTATCTAACAACAAAATTATAATGGCAATAACTAAATGACTTATCAGACAGGAAAACAGATTAACAGGAGGTAAGAAAGCATTTATGTAAATAGGAACACAGCAAGTAAACAAAACAAATCACATGCAGACAGTCACACAACTTGCTACCCTTAATAAATAAATAGATAAGTAAATAAGGTATTCTTACTCTAGACAAGAACAGAATTCTAGAAATAGGGTACCCAGATTCCGCAGCTTTATAGGAAAACACAGAAGAGAAAGTTTACAATAGAGAAACTATGCAATCACGGTAAGAAAATATAAATCTGGAGATTTATGTCCCTGATAGTAAACATTGTTAAGCACTAGCAGTAATCTGAACAGGCATATTTGCTTAACAAAATTACAGAATATGTTTTGATTGGTTTTTGGTTTACTTCTTATACTCTGTAATTTATTTGTATCACTCCAGCTGGCAAGAACAGTGTTGCCAGACACTTTTGTTTATGACCCTGGAAACATACCTGAGAGTACAGAATAGAAAAAAATAGTAAGAGTTATTTAAAGAAATCCTCTATGTTATCTTGGTGTGAAAAATACAAAGACTCAAATTATATAAGCCATTTTATAGTTATTTATTGGCATGTTAAATTATTTAAACCATATTAATGAACAGATTAATAATCAACAATTTATTAATAGAGTTTTTCTTATGTTGATTATATCTTAATGGCTTGCAGGGGTAGAGTTCTATGGTCAGCCTCTTTTTCCTCCTTCCATTGATTGATTTAGCAGGAAACTAACTCCTTCTTGTCTCTTTTCCTTAGACTCCATATATACAGCTACAATGTTTTAGCCAAATTATCTCCCTGAACTGGAAAACTTCATACTCTTAGCACAAATTAGTGAAGTAAATTTGCATAAACCCATGTTAAAATTGGCTTACACTATCAAGAAACCCCATCCTAAAAGCTCAGTACTGCAAACAGGATCAGCATGGAAGTACTAGTATTGCCAAGTTCCTTTTTATTGCTTGGTATAACACTTTTGTGCATTAGATTAGCCTACTTTGAGTACTTTCATCTGCATTCAAGAAGCTTATTAAGCATTTCTGTCAGCCTATCTTGATATGGAATTAATATTACATCTCCGAAAAGACCTGTGACCTGGAAAAATTTAATCCAAAATATTCCCTTTTACATGGTCATGCAACCCTACAGATGCCTCAATTCTTTTATTTCTTTATTTTAATCTTAAAATATTATATGTGCCTCAGCACATCATTAGAGACATCCCATCTTTGACAGGTCTGGTGTTTGAACTAGCACTTCAGCTAATTAAATGCCTAATTCCTCCTTGTGCATCTTAGACCACATTTTAATAAAAAATTGGATTTTTCACAGTGTGTCTTTTGAAAATGTGGAGTTAAATTTAGCTGTATGATATTCTCATATACATATAACAGAGCTAACCTGATGAGCTTCTTTATTTTCTTCCTTTAAGGACCTATACTTATTTGTCTACTATTGAGCCCCATCATATAATTCCTGACTCTGACATTTACCTTCCTCAAAGTTTTCTCAGAAGTGTTTACTAATGTTGCAAACCTTGGCTGTGTAAGAGCTGGGCCTTAAATCCTTGCTGCACAGGGAGTTAAGCTTCTCTAGAGTTGTGAAAGACCCTATAGAGGGAGTTGGAAAAAGAAGGGCATAAAGTGTCAAATGAAAGACAGTCACCCAGAGCATCGGGGTAGAGCAACTAATGGGCCCGTGTGCCATTTGCATGGTGCTGCTGCAGGCCTCAAGGCTGTTGTTCAGGTTTGGCTCCACAGGACCAGACAGGCATGGAGCTCCTGGAGCGAGTCCAGCAGTGCGCAGTGAGTGCAATTTGGGGACTGGAGCTACTCCCTTAAGAGGAAAGGTTGAGGGATCCAGGCCTGTTTAACCTTATGAATATAAACAAGTATTTGAAGGGGGGGTGCCAAGAGGATGGAGCTAGGCTCTTCTTGGTGGTGCCAACCAGTAAAACAAGAGGCAACAGGCAGAACAGATGCACAGGAAGTTCCAAGTGAACATGAGGAAGAACTTCACTGGGTGAGCGAGAACTGGAACACATTGTCTGTGAGGTTGTGGAGTATCTCCTACTGAAGATATTCATGAACTTTCTGGATGCAATCCTGTGCCATGGGATGATCTCTTGAGAAGAGAGGTTGGACCAGGTGACCCAGTGTGGTCCTTTCCAACCTTAACCACTTAACCACTCTGGGGTTCTGTGATTTTGTGTGACCCCACATGTAAGGACTTAAAAAGCGCTGTTACTTGTCTCAAACACTGTCAAGATCACAGAATGAATTTGATATAGGATGAGTCAACACAACCACCCTGAAATAAGCATAGAAAGGAGGAATTCATGACAGGGAGGCACTAATTGCTGGCCTGGTTAGCAATTAGTTTAAATTGCAAGATCTGGTTAGCACATCCTGGGTAATGCATCTGGACAAAATTCCCACTGTAGCAAACCATGAAAAGGAAGCAACCTCTCACCCCATTTATCACCTCAAGGTATGGAAGAGTTTACATCTGTAATGACCACTGAATTATTTCCAGATGCTTAATTTCTGGGGCCTTTCATCAGAAGACTGTGCATAACTCACAGTGTTAAAACCCTCTCCCCAGTGGAGGTACCTGGGCACTCCCACATGAACCTAAATGTTCATCAGCCTGTTGAATTCTTTGTTTTGTGGGCATCCCCCACCCCAAATGAACAAGGCCTGTGACCATGACTTTAACTAACAGAGATCTACTTTTCTCATCACTGAACTCACAAGTGTTGATATCTTTAATCTTCACTGTCAATTCTTATACTTTCTTTGTCTTTATTTCTTTTCCTTATAAATTTTCCTAGATCATATTTTATTCTTTTATATTGATCTATTTCTAAAGATAATATATATGTATATGTATATGCACCAGTCATTCAGGGTAGTTTCACTCTAATCTACCCCAAGGCATGTCTTACCTAGAATCTCAGAGGTGCCTCAGAGGTGGGGCGTAACAACATGATGGTCTCAATCACCCAATCAACTGGTGGAATTATCACCCCCATTCTTGAAAGGAAATGATTATAAAAATGTCTCCAAATCCCAAGGTTTCACTTTAAAATAGAAGTGCATAGATATTTAAATGGAGAAAAGAATCTGCAAGCAGAACCAGAAAACAATTCTACTTTCTTCATCTCTATATGTTCAGTCTTTTCTTCTGGTGAAGAGTTACTGGAACCACCCAAAACAAACTCCATACATTTTTATCCTGTGCCTAAGACTTTAGAATGAATTATCTCTTTGTCTTTATAGATCCTGTAGATGGCAAACTTCCTCCACTGAACATGATTACCCATTGCAAAAATCTCCTTTCATGTGCCTACCGTAAAATTTTTTAAAAGGATACCTAGTATTTATATCGAAACTGAAAACCAAATCCATAGTTTTATTATCAATCATATTGTATTTCAAAGGCAAAAAATGAGATACTTAAAAAACAGAGTTTTAAAATTTTGCTTTAAAGTCAGTTTTAGACTTGGATAGAAGGACTACAGTTAACCTTGGAAAGTTCTCCTTAAAGGCCAGTCATTATTCTCAGTGTGTGACTGTGTCGCTGTCTTGTAGATCTTCCTGCAAGGTGCTACTGTTCCCCTGCACTGCAGAAAGGTTTTGGAGCAAAAAATTGTTTTCCAGCACTGTGGCTAAGCTGATGTTTTGACTAACTCTTACAATGCTCAGTTTAGTCCTGGGCCCAGATTTAAATCCTGCCTACATTGTTACATTTTATTCAGCTGCAAGCACTACTGATAAGGTTGTTCCTGGGATCACTTCTCTTAAAATTTGAAATTACCCATGTATTCTCAGTGCAATATAGAATTACTCGACCAAAGCTCAAGTTCTATTCCTTGGACTGACTGAATGTATTTTCAACATAATATTCCAATATCTTTGGTTTTGACTATGGATATATCAGTTTCCGCTTTTCTACTTTTATATTTAAATTTTCTGCAGCTTCATCAGCCCATATCACATTAAAAGGTATATACTTACTTATTTTGTTGGTCTTCTTACTTCTCCCTTCCTTTCTTCCTCTCTCTCTCACCTTTTAATTTCATTTTTTAAATACAAATATTTCTACTATGGTAACCTGTGATAGCTCAGACAGATTTTAAAAGTTTTTACTTGCACTAATCCATTTTAGGAACTTCTTTATTGGTTTAGAGAGGCAGTAATTCTTTTGTAGCACAGCATGACAAGTCAGGGAAATAGAAAAGAATTTTGGCATGGACTCAAATTTTTATGAAGCTGTGCCTGACTTTAAAAAGATTTTTACTTGATTACTTTTTATTGTCTCCTTCTTAATATTAGTGATACCAGTTTGAAGGTAACTGTGTTAATTCAGAAGACTGATGGATTAGAAATCATGGAAAAGTACAGTCAATATAAAGGAGTCAGAGAGTGACACAGAAAATCTTAGTTAACCTAGTAAATTGGGAAAAACAGAGTTGTCCTGTGTACTGACAAGTTTTCATCCAATGAGCTGCAGTCAGCCCATTAAAACTTGGTTGTATTACTTACCATAGGATGCCTATAAACCTCTCCAGCATATGGCAGCTGAATGGGAAAAGTAAATAAAATCCAAGATTTTAACATGTGAATTATTTCCAGCAGAGCTGAGAATGTTATTGCAAAGGACTGAGATGAAATTTTGTTGGGATATTGCACTTAAAAAAAAAAAAAATCTGCCAGCTGATATAGGGAAGGACAGCTAAAAGGAAAATAAAAATAAAAATTTAGAACTTGCCCTATTGAAATACAAAAAAAAAAATGCTTTGGCTTATTTAAGTAGAAGGGAAAGAGAGAGACTATCAATATGTTTTGTTTAGACAGTGAAAAATCAGGCAAGAGGAGACCTAATAAAGCTAAAGGATAAAGTTGTCAAAGAATGAAAAAATATAATGTGAGTATGAATAAATTTATGTCACTAATTAGTAATTTCAAACCCCGAGAAGCATCAAGCATTGAAACAACATTTTATTCAGAGCAGTGAAGGACAAAAAAATTCAAAAACCTTCTAAGATGAAGATTAAGAAATGTACAAGAAGGCTTATACAGTATGTCTTCCTTCAATAACAGGAGCTCAAGTCAGTGACCCAGAAATCTTATAGCCTTTAGTTCCCAAGAGCACATATATTTTTTAAATTTTGAAGTTAATATAAAAGAAATTGCATTTTAGTCCAGGTTCTATAAATAAAATTTTAATATTTGGCTATTTAAGAACTGCATAAATTTCTTTAGAGGAGCTGTTAATCTAAAAGATAGTTAGATGCTCTTCGAACAACCTGTTATAATATTAACTTCTCTTGATTGATACACTGAATATGACCACATAGTATACACTAGCTGGAGCCATTTCCATGTAATTATTGCTGTGACATTTTTCAGAATAGCTCTACTTGACATTTACAGTGAAATGTAGTGCTATTCAGAAAAATGTTTCCTTATATTCACTTTTTTTTGTGGACATTTTAGTCTGCCATCACAGTAGGACACACACTGTATATGAACTTTCACTTGTATAATGATTTTCTTTAAACTGGATAACTTATGCAGTAACCTTTGGTATGAGGAGAGAAATTTTATTAAATTTAGCCCTCTGCTGAGTACTATTTCAATTTCTCAGTATGCGTACAAAAATTTTCTGTATGTGAATTATTACTACTGCTCTGAAGATGCTATATTGAAAGTATAATAAGACAGAATTATTTTTGCATTATGCTGAGTGCTGCAAATAGAAAAATAGGACTCATATAAAAATGTAAAAGTTGTATGACCTTCAAATTAATTTTTCTTAATAGAATGTATATAATTTCATTTGTTCTCCCTCCATTTTAAAGTCAAAAATAGAGATTGTCTTTATGTAGTACTTTGAGGAACTACAGAAATATGACTAGTACTTTATGGGACTTTTTTATTGTTGTTTTTGTTTACTTAGTGAACAGCTTTACTTTGCATTTTAGGAAAAATAAATATTTATTAATATAAAAGTAAGATACAATTATTCTTTAAGCAACCACTTCTATACAATTTGAAAATATCAGTTACATTGCAGATTTTTACAAGCAACCTAAACTCATCCTAACCTTAGGGAAATAGAGACTTAGATGGAGCTTTGTATCTTAGCTACATTACTATTCCAGTTTTATTGTAAAAATTGTCCAAATCTTATGCATCTACCTATACTAATATTTTTTTTCTTGAAGAGAATTCCAGCTCTGAGTTATACACAATTTTCAAGGAAGCCTATTAGTGTGCAATTATTAGCATTACATCAGCAAAGCTCTTGGCTGTCCTGTCTCATACGGAGGTGCCCAGTGTAAAAAGGCTGGGTACAGTAGCTGTCAAAGGAACAATAATTGGCATCAAGTCTTCCAGCATAAGGATAATATATTACAGGCTGTTTCTGGCTGCTTCATCTTTCCTCTGGGATGTGGTGAGATATTTTCAGTCATTATCCATCACTGGCAATTGCTGTTCCTTTCTAGATGGGTGATTAACAGACACCGACGATATTGTAGGAGTTTGCAGACTATGCAAAACACTCTGCTAGCACAACTCTGCCAGTTGCAGCCTCAACAAAAATGTTCTCCATTTTTTACAACATTTTATTATACATCTTTGAAAGTCCCAGAAGCCTTTGCGTCTTTTCATATTGCCAGAGTGTGGAACCCAAAAAATTAACTTAAATGCAAATGCCTTGGTCATTAAGTATAATATTTGCTAAGGCCCCATTATTTTACTGAAATAAAGAGAAGTCTTTAGCATCTCCTTTGAAACAGCTTGTGATTTTCCAGGTCCTTCTCTTTAATTGTCCTTTAGTCCAGCCCATTGATTGACTTTTACTCATTCTATTTGGTGGATTTTAACTATGAGTTTGCAGAATTCAGATGGAAATTGTAGAGTATAAATACTCATAAGCCATTCTAATACATTAATTTACTGGGCATTTGAAAGAATGAATTATTTTGTTATTGAATATGAAATCAATATAAATTTTGATATTGAATATATTATTTTGATATTTGATATATTGAAATAAGTTATTATTTCAACATATATTTTTGGAAGAATTTTCATCACTTTAGGGTTTTGTTTGTTTGTTTTCCCTACTTTTTTCCCCTGAAGGGATCAATAATAGTTTGTCTTTGCTTGTTGATTTAAGTGTTAGGGAAGAAACTCCACTGCTTTAGATGATGCTTTTGTTTCATTACTTAGAAATTCAGATGTATGGACTAATACTCTCAAAAGATTTTTCTTCAGATTATTAGTGGTATTCCAGAAAAAATACCAAATTTCTGACAATATCTTACTTTATAGTCATGCCTTGCTCCATTAGAGCTCGCTACCACATCACAGCCATTTCCCAGCTATTCTATGGTAGCTTTATCTTTTATTCTCTTTGTAATTAAAGCTATTCTACTATAGTATTTAAATTTTACTGATTAATAAAACCTCTTTCTTGGTTTTTGTACTCCAATACATCTTCTGCTAAGTTCTCAATACATTTTTTTTCCATTTGATGTCCTCTGTGTCTAGGCTTTGTACCGAGCTGTCCGAAAAACAAAGCAATCAGTAGTATCTACTTCTAGCCCTTAAAAACGTTTCTCTTTTTTTCTCCAAATAAGTGTTAAGTCCTGTGAGTCTTTAAATGCATGAAGGGGGAAAGTGTGGTAGACTTGTTAGTTGGAGCTGTTAGGCGTTGTCAAATCAGGTGGTTCATCACAGGTCAGCCTGCTGCAGCACAATTCCTCCAAGTCCAGCTGGTAGTGAGGGTGAACACATGCTCCCTTATCTCTGTCCCTGTGACACTCCCTTTAGGCACACATGCATGCAGACACACAATTGAACACGATGTAAGTGTGCACATGGATGGCCACACTGATAAAATAAAAGCACAAAAATCTTGATCATGCTCTAAATGATCAAGATAAAAATCAGACATAGAAAATACAAAAGTATAGATAACATGGTTTCATCCAGTAGCTGGCCTTAGGTTTTTGCCCACTAGCTGGCCCTGGATTCACCAGGTCTTCCCAGCTGCCTCGTGTAATAACATGCAAAGGGACCTTTCCAGTAGGTGGTACAGAGCTATGGGCACACCCAGAGCTGACTGGCAGAGTCCTCCTGGCTTCTCCAGTCACTCCTCCTGAAGCCAGCTCTCGCATTCTTTGGCGCTTTAGAAACCTTTGACCTCTCTGAAACCTGGATCTCAAACTTATTCTACTCTCTGGCTAGTCTGGTCTGATGCTCACTGCTGAAGTAGCTGCACAAAGGCACACGTGGGCTCTGACCCACGGCCTGACTCCAGTAGCTGCGTTCAGACCTCAAGTGAACAAATGTGCAGACAACAGACAGCCCTCAGCCAGTTAGGAAAGGAATTTTATAGGAAGGCAAGACATATTGTCTACTATTCCCTCTATTTTACCATACTTCTTCCTCCTCAGACTCTTCCTTTTCCCCATCTTAGTTTCTCCTTCAAGCATTGCATAACAAACATTGCATAATCCCAGAATTCTCTTCCCAGCACTTCATAACGAGCCACATGCACCAAGGCTCTTTTCATATGTATCAAGTAAAAGCAAATTTAAGCAAATTTTTACTAGCAATTTCTCCATCACTCATCTGGCAGATTTAAGCTCAGTAAAGCAGCACTTAAAGAGCTATCATTATGACTTTTTGGGCAAGGCAAGGGCTAAGTTCAGTCCTATTCTGAGATCTTTAGTGGAACAAATTTCACATGATGGGAGTGATTTTTAGATTAAAATTTCTGGAGATAGCTTTCTCTTTATTGTACGTACATTGCATATTCTACATACTGTGTCTATAATATGATTTAAAATTGTATATACCACAAACTTATCCATAGGGTTCTTTTTCTTATTAGCTCCTATTTTGAAAAAAAAAGAAACCAAAAAAACAAAACAAACCCAGATGAATATATAGATGTCATCCTTTTGATGTTGTTGAGTGTATGTGTTTTTAATCCATCACAAATGTTACAGAAGATTGAGTATGCATAAATGTGTTTCCAAATACCTCTCCTAAGGCTGCACATTTTGTGCTTTGTCATTGTGGCAACAACAGCAATGGTCTTTTACTAATGTATATATTTTTACACATTCAGTGAATTGTTTCTCCCTGCAGTAAAAGGCTCTTCTAAAGAAAATTTGAACATATATATTTTTGAATTAAAACTGCTAGCCTCTATTTTTTCTGATTTGTATTACATTTAGAAAGATAAATGCAATATCCAATGTACACTTATAACAAAAAAACCCACATATTTTAAAATCATCTCAGCAAAAACTTACAAAACTGTACCGCAAAATATTTAGAGCTAAATTTACTTAAATTACTCTCACTTTATGTATACCTCAATTTACACCTTTTGTATTCTCCAGTGGGTAATAAAATGAATGTGGTAATACATACAAAAACCAATCTTAAGCTAACACATTGAAGCAAGAAAATGCTATGTGTTATTAGTATTCATAAAATCTGGTCAGAATAACTGTTGGTAAAGGTTTACTAGCAAAAAACCACCAATATAATATGAGTAGGAACCAGTCCTCTCTGAGGATTTTGGCTCTCTGATTTCACTAACTTCCCTATGGGGTTTACTTCTTGAGCCAACTGACTACAGCATAGAAATTCCAAAAATTAATTAAAATATAAATATAATTTAAATACCCCAATCTGAATAATGAAAAGGTGCTAAACACTGTTAAAATTGTTATGCAGAGTATGAGGCTTAGTCTAACCATTAAGAAAACTTTTTCAGAAGAATTTTAGTGATTAAACTTTCTAAAATTAAAGCAAAGAATCTAAAAAGAACTTGAAAAATGCATTTTTTATTCTTATGGAGTTATAACAGTATGTTCACACAAGATTATTTCAGAGATATTCCAGCAAATAATTTCTGTGTGCATTGGGGTTTTGTTTTGTTTGTTTTCTGTAATTTGAAATTCCACTTGTGGGACCATCTGTAATCTCATCATCTAATGGTTTTACAGATAACTCTCAGTAACTGTGTTCTGATGTCAGTGGACTATAAAATTTTTGTGCAACAATGTACTTAGAGCTACTGTTGGAGAAATGGTTCATTTCTTGTAAGGAACTTTTCAAAAGTAGGAGAAAGATATTTGAAAACAATATCTATGGAATTCAATATTTTTCATTCATTATCCTTGAAAAAGTTTCAAGACTGTGACAATGTTCCATTTTAGAGGACACAATTAAATTACTTAGATTTTTATTTGATCAAAATATACACAGTGTTTTGCTTCACTTACATCTGAAAGGTTTTACCTTTCTATCATATGAAAGTTTTGATATTGTTCCAGCTATGTTTATGAAATTGATATTAGTCGTAGTTGTGAAGGACTAAGTCGACAATCACCAGCTACTCATGATGTCTTAATTAAATCTTATCATAGCTTTAATTCATGCCTTTTCTACTCCATGCTTACACAAGGTTAATTGAATTGGTACTGATGAAACTAGCTGCAGGGTGCTGCTGATAGCACATGATCTGGGAGTGTTGGAGTATCCTCCTGAAGGTGATGAGCTCATAAGACCAGGATTCATCTTTGCCAGTTGCTTCTGTGCAATTTTAAGATTATATCAACAGACCTGGGGCAATTATAAGTCTGATGGCATCTGGATGTTCAGCCTGTCACTTCTGCATCTTCCCTGCACCATCCTCTTGAATGAAGGATGGATTTAACTTGTGTGGTGTGATTAGGTTTTTTGTTTCTGTCCTGCTTAGGCTGAGACATTAGGCAGATCAGTTATCCACAACATCCAGCAAATTATGATGTCAATGTCTGCCTCATCATTCCCTTTCTGGATCCTTAACACTTTTTCTCACACTGTCTCTTTCTCTCCCATGAACATAAAACATGCTCTCATTTACTCCTTTGCCTTTCATCCCAGAATTACTACACCTGTATTCAAAAAGGTATTTTTTATACAGTCTGTTGATTTTGGCTGGGAAAAAGTTAATTTTCTTCACAGTAACTGAAAAGGGGGTTGTGTTTTGGATCTGTGCTTGGAACAGCATTGATAGCACAGGGATGTTTTTGTTATTGCTGAACAGTGCTTGCACAGTGTCGAGGTCTTTTCTGCTTCTCACTCCACTATACCAGGGAGGAGACTGGTGATGCACAACAAGTTGGGAGGAAATACAGCCAGGACAGCAGACCTCAGCTGACAGGGGGATGTCCAGATGTCTTTTGTGGCACTATCTGCGTGTGTTACATGTCATGTCCAGTTGTCTTCTCCATCCTGCTGAATAAGCAAACCCTCATCCAGTACATGGGCAGTGGTCAAATAATGTGCTTAATAACCTAACAGTGCAACCCTATGATCCTCTAGATAAAGTATATTAAATACTACTGTACCTCCAGTTTTAATGCAAATAGAATGATTCTTTATGCAGTTTAAGTACTGGATGCAAAAAACTGCCATGCTTTCCTTTCCTCTTGTAGATTTCCTTCATATTGCTGATCATTTGTTTCTTTGGGTTTTTTTCAGTAAGAAAACAATTTCTGGGAGGGATGTGGTGCACTGTATTTCCACCATGTTCCTACAAACAAAAATAACATACTGTGTTGAAATGCCACCTCTCTCCTGAGCAAGGTCACGTGCTGCATGGCTATGTATCTTTGATAATGAGACTCCAGCAGCCTCTCCTGAGATGTGTTTTTCAAAGCAGGAATATTTTCTTTTAAAACAAGCAGTAAAGTTATTACTTTTTAGATAATGGCCACTGGTACAAATCCTCACCAGACAGAAGTTTCATTCAGCATGAGGGAGTTAAAATCAACATATATTACCAGCAAGATGCAAGCCCGGCTCTCAAAAGCTTTAAATTATGCTGGGGTTGCAGTCTGCTTATTTGCTGAAGATTTGCAGATAACAAGTCAAGGTTTACAGGGCAAGGATAGGTTGTTAGATCGATTGACTCTTTAGTCTAGTGTTTTAGACACTGATGACTCTTTAGTCTAGTGTTTTAGACACTGATTGTTCAAAGCTCATAGGCTTAATTCTCTAGTTGTGTTGGATGGTATCAGGATAACATGCAGAAATAGCACAGAGAAGCAGGTTGGCTTTCTCACCTCCCTCTCCTACCAGGTGCTTTTCCTTTAATCTGTTTTCACACTCTCAGTTTGGAAAATGTGTGTTTTGGAAATATAAGTGTAAAATGATTTGGAAATTACTGTGTCATTTCATGGGAAAGGCTAATAATCACTAAGCTACCACTTCAGAAAGATGAGCGACAGCTCTCTCCCTCTAATAATTTCAGAACAAACAGAAGTAATAGATATATTTTGTAAGAGATTTAATTTTCTACATTTGTAGGTGAGTACACATCAGTTTTGAGCACATTCTGAGAAATGCCTGGGTTAATCTGCAACCAGTAAAATTTAGAGAGGCAATAATCACCGGGCTGCTCAGGCTGGAGTAATTCTGTCCATAGTTAAAACACCAGGAGCAACGATTTCAAGCAGGGAGGCATCCATCTACTTAAACACATCCCGTATTATACAGCACAGTTAAGCAGGAGCTTTGCTATTGAAGAGATTCATTTGAGGACCTCAGTGCTACCTAATCCATGCTTGGAAACTTAATTAATGTATTTAAGTTTGCCAGGTATTTCTATTAAAATGTTGAATTTGCTGACATTTCTGAGATTTTGTCAAGATGGCTACAGCCCACAAAAAATATAGGAAATGAAAATGTTTAGAAGCTGCTGTTAATAACTGAAAAATAGTGCATGAGACACTGGAAAGGCAAAATAACTTGTAATTAGAACAGTTAAAATATTTTATCTTATATTCAATAATGATTGACTGAAGTGCATTAACAAGATAAAGCCAGATGCAGAGTGTATATCATAGCTGGGAAAGAGTATTAGGGAAGCACAACATTTTGCTTTGGCCACTAATTACTAATGTTAAAAAAAAAGAGGAGCAAGTTTATATCAAATTAATCAGGAGACTGAGTTAAACAGAAACACATGGAATTGTGTAGCAAGAACTAGTATTAATCAATAAACTATTCTGGAATAATGCAAAGCTTTAGAAAACGAGGCATTTCAGGGCTATATATCAAGGTTTGCAATCATCAGTGAACATGTAATAGGAGCTTTTTTACCAGCTGAAGCCCTGAGAGGAGGAACCAACCTGAAAGCATTCACTGGAATACCTTGTTGCAATGTATTTTATAGTACATAAATTCACACATCACCACAGTAGAGCAAAATAGTTTATTAATTTATTTACTGAAATCAGCGAGGATGCAGTTCCACCAGTGCACAAGAAATTTACTTTCCATAGTCAATCCTCAGGCTGAGGATCCACTATTGATCCACTATTGATCACAGTTCATCAAGAAATAGGAGAGAGAGAGCACAGTTTGCTTAAAGCATGATTAATTTCTTCATCCCTTTGTCTAAAGGGCATCTCCTAGTGAAGCCCATTTTATTATCTCAGTAAAAAAAGTAGTTAATGACTGAAGCTTTTTCATACAGTTGCAGAATATATCCATGCTGGGTAATATCAATCCTGTAAATTTATTAAGTTTAAAAGTTTTAATATCCTTACTCTTGCAACTCAAATAGCTTCATTATGTCTGGAGACTGCTTGGATGGAGACAACCCACAATCACTGTAGCCTACAATATAAAAAGTTATAAATGTTTAAAATTTCCTCTTTTTTAATATAAAATTTGCCAAGTACCCCTCAGTTATCTTGCATGTCTCAAGACTTTTTCTCTACAGTAACATGAGTTTAGGATCTCAAGGGTATTGTTTATGTCCAGGTGGTATTCTGGTACAAGGAAATTTTCTAATCACTGATTATGGGTTGAATGACTTTTGTCACAAAATGTCCTAGGCTTTTTCACTGGGCAAGAGAACTATTCTGCAGTATTGTAAAGTAAGGTCTATGTGATAGAAGACAAATATCTTAGAAAAATTCCTCACAGATTTTCACAGTATTTTTGAAAATAAGTGACGAATTTTGTAAGATTTTATCCTCTCCATCTTTTTTTAAATTATTTTTCACTCAATATTTTCATTTTCTAAGCCTAAATTTCTCTAAGGGAAAATTTCTGAACTTCAGAGAAAGTTATTGTTGCAGTTACTACAAAACTGAATGCACTAAACAGGAAAACTACTAGTCAAACTCCATGTTTTTTAATCATAAATTATCATCTGTTTAGGAATTAAGAGTAAGAGTTACAGCTGAGGTGCTTTATTTTATTATTGCTGCCTAAGGGACAGTTTATAGACAGATTATATCCCAGTGAACCCCTGACTCGAGTCCTTCAAGGATGGTGATCAGCAGTGGTGTTTCCTGGCCTAAGAGGAGCTAAAATTTTATTCATCCTATATACTGACCTGCTGAACTACTGGCTCAGGGTGACAGATTCCTGACAGTTTTTCATGTTATGTCAAAGCTAAGTTTGTCACTTCCACCACAACAAATGAAATGTTTCAGTTCAAAAAGATCAAAAAGTTTCAGTTGAAAATGATGTAGAT
This sequence comes from Taeniopygia guttata, assembly GCF_048771995.1. Lineage (NCBI taxonomy): Eukaryota > Metazoa > Chordata > Aves > Passeriformes > Estrildidae > Taeniopygia > Taeniopygia guttata. Next base: position 134,825,353 of record NC_133026.1, read on the forward strand.
TCTATTTAACATCTCACAAAACCAAAATTGATTTAGGCTCAGCTCTCTCTATGACAGCCTGTAGTTCCACAGTAAAAGAAAACAAACTTTAAAGACTTTATTATAAGCAGAGGTTAGTAAAGGTGAAAATTTATAAATAAATGTTAACAATTGTAATTTTATTTTGTGACTCATAAAATATACAGGAATCTAAACAACAGAGTTAAATTACTCTGTTCTTTTGTGTTATTTTTCATAGTATTTTTATATTGAAATATATCTAAAAAAATATATGAAGGATTCAGAGAATCGTCTCTGAATTTGCAAAAGAGGCTGGATAGAAACTCAGTTGAATACTGCTGAGTTTGTGTCACTCTTGTCAAGTAAGTGAAACCTTTTTTGAGTCCTCTTGTTTACTGGAAAAATGAGTACCTGTGCCTTGAGGAACTCTTTGTATCAGGTAATTTTTTACATTGGCCATGTTCTGCATTGCACAGATGCCATAAATATTTATGCCTCCAGGACAGGATATTTCCACTTAGTGAAGAAAAAGCATAATTTTTTTTAATGTTTCTTTCTAGATTTCATAAATTATAAAACTCTTCATTATTACTAGCAGTAATTAAAAAAAACCAAAACCAACTTTGAATTTTCATAATGCTGCTCTTTTCAGTGAAAACTGCTCATCAATTTAAATAATATTTGGTTTGTGCAAAGACTGAATAAAAGTTAATTTTGTTTTAAAGTCAAATACTAGTTCTTAAATATATTTTAAATATATGTAACCAAATGTCTGTGCAGGTGTGCAAACAGTCAATGTCAGTGTGAAATTAGTTGTGCAGGAAGAAGCTGCATTGGAGGGACACAGTAACACCATCTGTGAAGCTCTTGTACTTCAGACTGCACATCTAAAGATGCTGAGCTAAAGCTAAAATTGAGAAGTTTTAGAAGTTACCAACTTTTTTTCTCCTGCATCTTTTTGGCCATTCAGAAGTCTAAGTTATGCATGAGAGACTCTATGCTGGTGCATTCTTCTGTGATGTTATCATCATAATTTTAGATTTCAAAGATAAGAGAAAAATCTCTATGTCTCTGATGTTTTTGTATTTAGATTCTTGTATTGCAGAAAATGAGAAATTAATGAGATTTTCAAAATATCAGGTTGCCTTGTCTTAATATCAGTTCAATAGAAAATATTTATTTTGGTTGACATTTATAAAACAATTTTTATATGTAAGTAGAGTTGTAGTTCTGCTGGGAGAGCCAGAGAGGCATAACCACAAATTTTAGAAGAGCATTTACAACTCTGGCAGGTTTCCCTAATATACATATTTCTTATGGTCTTGTCTTCCTTATGATGTGAATGCAATACAATCTTGAACTCTGAATGCTCTTTGATTTGAGCTGCATATTAACATAGGAGATATATGCACAATATCAGGAGTGCCTTGCTGTTAAGACTTTTTTTTCTGTTTTAGGGGAGGTGTTAAACTAAAATAACAACATAAAATTGTTAGAGTTTCTGTTAAACATTCCTTGATAGATTTCAAAGGGTCATAACTAATTTCTTTTGTATCCCTGATTTTTTTTTTTTTTTAAACTGAAATGAATGATAGAAATTTTATGGTAAAATGTGCTCAAAGCAGATGCAAAAAAAGCAGATTTTCCTCTCAATTGTACAATCATTTGGCATTTGCTTTGATTATCTATCTATGAAGAAAACTATTAAGGAAACAAATATATTTCTGCTTTTGTGAGTCAAGATATTAGATTAAATTTTTAAAGGGACCAAATTTCTTTGCCCATTTTAAGAAAAAAATATTTTTCTTGATAATCCAAAATGCAAAATTTTCATGAAATATCTTAAAAGAAAGAAAAGAATTCCCTCAAAATGAAACAGGAAGAAACTTTGAAGAACTGTAGGCGGAAGATAAATCAGAAATGTTATGAATCATCATGAACAATGAACATAACAGTCAGTCCAATATTAAAGATCAGTGAGAGATTACACTGAATGGTTAACGTGCATGTGTGCAGAGATATAAAAAGTCCTGGCTGTATCTTATTTCTCCTCCACGACACCACTTTTTATGTCTCTTCTGGGAATTCAGAACTGTGACAAATTCTTTGAGATGTTATTTTGCCTATTAAGTCTGAAAAATCTCCACCATCTCTAATATCAAAGGAAATTTTTTAGTAAAGAGTAGAATATTTCAACCTCTAGACCCAAAGACAGGTTTTTGGGGAGTTACCTGTAAAATTATTTTAAATAATTATTTTATTATGTATCAAATTCAAAGCTTAAATACAATTGAATTTCTGAGCCTTGAAACTTCTTTTCCAGAAATTCTCTTACTTGTAATATCCTTTTGATGACCTAAGCTTTACTTCTTTTCATCTTCATTTTTCTCTTGCATCCATGGTTATTCTATATGGTAAAAAGATTGCATATCTCTTCAGTTTAAGCATTCACTTTCATTTTACAACTGTTTTTTATACAAATTATTTATAATGTGTATGTTTTCAGAATGCATATCTTAAACCTAAAAAGAAGCTTTGTGGATGTACCATGTTCTCATAGGAATCAGTGGAATGATATGAATCTGTTTATGTTGCATAGGTGAAATTGAATCAAATATATTGCAAATTAAATTTACAGATGGGTTTAAGAAGAATTATGGTGAGAATTAAGAGGGTTTTTGCTTGTGCATATGTGAATAAAATATGACAGTTTGTGTTGAGCTTGTTGAACTGAAAATTGGAACTCGATTTTAGCTAAGCAAGGACAAAATATTGTTAATAACTGAGCTTGAGGAAAGAAACATGTATTTACAATTGCTTTCTTATTGCATTGAAATAATAAACTTCATGGTTTTTGACTTGCAATTGCCCCAAGATCACGAAAAGCGTGTGCAGAATAGGTTTGCATGGTGAAGCAACCATTATTTTGTGATAGCAGAAAGGGTTCTTTCTCATAGTGTGAAGTTATTATAAAGATTAACAATAAAAATAGTACCATAAAGCTGATGCAATGATTTCAATCAACCCTCAGACCTCTCAGTTCCTGAATTTTCTCTTAGTTCCTGTGAATCACCTTCCCTAGAGGATTCCCATACTAATAGTATTGATTGCATTAATATTTGTGGGTGATAAGATACTTAATATATTCCCGGAATATAGTAGCTTCTAATTCTACAGGCTGCATTTACAAACCTTTTGCTTTAATAAAAGAGTACACATAACACAGCAGAAAATTGCTATTTTTTAGTATCTGGAAGTAAAAATATGTATGAAGAGAGAAACACGGGCAAATAATTTTGTTGATTCTAAGGCATCTTAAAAATGTGGTTAAGATGGGAAAAGTGAGAGGGAGAGCATCTTTTTCTTTCCAATTCAGATAGTCACATATTGATTTTTTTCTCTTTTCCTCTACTTGCTTAATTTTTTCCTTTCCCATTTGTCAAATGAACATTCTGAATGTCAGCTGGAAATCTGCAGTGTTTGTTTGAGATTAGTCTGTGCTAAGAAATGTGAATACTGAATTATCTTCTAAGTACAATGGAATTTGAAGTTTAGAGAAAGTGATATAATACTCATGTACCATCCATCATGCTAAGTAAACTTAACACATAATCTTTCTCATCAAATACTCCTTTTTATGCAAGAGCATGTACACTGTCTGCTGGAGAGCTATCTTTGTTTTAACAGTGTGGGCCTTTTTGCTTTCCAATGGGGAACAATTTGTTCTTGCAGATTCTAAATTTATTTTCATAAATAGAAAGCAAAGCAATTGATTTCCTAACATACTTCTCAAGGTATACTGTAACTTTAGGAATAGCTGTTAAGAGTTCTGTCCATCTCCTTTCCTATAAGGCTGATTTAGAAATGTGCAACAAAAATATTCCCTCACATCCTTTCTACTGGTTCTGGATACTTAATGAAAGTTTACTTTCACAGTGTCATAGGAGAGTCCAAGCTGGAAGGGACCCCAGGAGGTTTAAATTCCTACACAAGCCAAGTCAGCTGAGAGATCAGATCAGATTTGCTCAAAGCTTTATCCCGTTGTGTCTTGTAGACTTCCAAAAAGGGAGACTGCACAACTTCTCAGGACAACCTCTTCCAGTGTTTGACTGTTCTCATACTGAAAAAAAGTTTTTGTTACACTCAGTTTAAATCTTTCTTGTTTCAACTTTTATCTATTTCTTTTCTTCCTCCCACTGTGAAGAGACTGCTTCCACCTTCTAAGTGACCTTCTCAGAGATGCCGGCACGTGCTACTAGTTGGCTCTAAAGTTGTTTCTTCTTCAGGCTAAGCAAACCCTCTCTCTTTATCCTCTCCACACAGGGTAAGTACTCCTTCCGAATCCTTAGGAATTTACTCTTATATCCACAAGTTTCTATAAATAAGAGGATGGTCTTGCAAACCCATTAGCCAGCTCTCTAAGCACCACTGGAAGCAACCCATCTGGACTTGTGCTCAACCTACATTAAAGAAGTGCAATGGAAGAAGATTTTGCACTTGCCCTGGACAGAGAAGTTACATCAAGCTTATTTTCAAACAGCTTCATATTCTTCAACTGAGTGATGACTTGTGATTTTCCCCATTAGGATAATAATGTACCTGCTTTTCATGGAAATCTAGAAATGTGTAAAAGACGTAGTTGTTACTTACAGCTATCCCTTTTCCATGTTAGATGTATGCTTTATACTCAGAAGAAGATTTGGTTGTTGAGGAAAAGATTAATAGAAAAATATTTTTTACTTTCTTTAGTTTTAGGTACATAGTTGTGTTTCTTTATTTTAAAAATTCATGCTTTCAGGCTGCTAACTGTCGCACTCACCCTCTTTTCAAAAGAATGTAATAATGAAATTCTAAAGTACTTTAACAAAATTGGAATGAAGACAATGAGAAGACTGAAAATACTCAGTTGTGATTTAGGCACAACTGTATATCTAACATTGATTAGATATACAATGCAAATTATTATAACAATGCAATTGTTAATTATTAAGTCTTTTCAAACTTGGATTGTGTTTAGGTATAAAATTACCAATTCTGAAAAGGAAAAAAGGAAAATACAGGATATTAGATACATATTTTAATTTCCAAACTTCGGAGAGCATTCCTTTTTGTTTTGTTTTTTTTTTTTATCAAAGTCTTTGAGGTCTAGGTAAGGTACTCTGTGCTACTTATTTATTTAAGAGAGAGTTTTCAGTAGAAATGGATAGGACAGAGTTTAAATGTTTCTTACTAAGACTGAAATCTCTACAGACTGAAATCTCTAGCACTCTTAAATGCTCTTGAACCTGATAAACCTCTCAGTGGATGAGAAGAGAGGACCTTAGCTTCCCTCTTTTAGAACTACTCATGTTTCCAATCTACATTTTTTATAAACTTAGACAAATAAAGGGAGTGGCACGGACTGAACGAGATCAGAAAGATGATAACATGCAAACAACATATATAATTGGCCTCCTATGGACTTATTATTTGGAATAGACATAGGTGGTAGAAATGACGAATATGCTGGACATTACTTCAACTGTAAAGAAGCATTTTCAAGAACACTTATTAGTGAAATCCAGATGGTTTCTTTGTGTGAATGCCACTGATGCAAGAGGAAGCCTGTATAGCTCTATCCTGTATGGGCACCTGCTGAATTTCTGACACTACCCCACTATCATTATAAAATGTGTCACAACCTTTGGGGTTGTCACTGTCCAGAAACCACTCCAGATGGGTGTTTGGGGCTTGTGTTTTGGCAGGGTGTATGCACCCTAAAGGGTGTAGTTGTCGGGTTACAGGAAGGGTGCTCTTCCCTTGGCTTCTACAATATTTCTTACACATTAGGCTTTTATGATCTCACAGGTACAAGGCCTTGCTGTATATTCTCTTCAGATGGACTTCAGTAGATGTCTTACAAATCTCCTTTGTTCAGTCTTGAAAGTACTTTGGGGTGTAATTCACCTTCAGAATTTTGGTTTTGGACTTATAAATTCTACGGTTAAGTGAGATGTTGATGAATCATTTCTTTAGTTTGTTAGACAGATGACATTTGATTCAGCAACTAGAGGAGTCTCTTTATGTTGACCTTTAATACTCTATTTCATTGCCCTACAAGTATATTTATAGAAAACTGTGCTGACTTGATGCTGTAATGCTTTTTTTTGGTGTCAAAATTCAGCTGAGCACATTAGTATTGCCATCTAAGCAGTAATATTAATCATTACATGCACTTCTTCATAATTTTCTTTAATAAATCTTGTTAATAATTAATGAGGTTCTTTTGATAACTCCAAGACAAGCTAGGAAAGATTTAATAACTTTTCTCCAAATGACCTACCAAGGTCTCAAAATCTATGATAATAATTTATGTTTAACTGTGAAGTTGAGCATATTTCACGTAATTTTTTTATGTGTGCTTCTGATAAATATTGTCTACAATACCAGTGATTAATCAGTGTTAGAACTACATGTCCATATGCATAAAGGAGAAACACCTCCAAGTGGATTTAAATTTTGGCATTATTGGAGCTAGACAAGAGAAACTGTGAGCTGTATATGAGGTAAAGGGCAAGAATGCATGGTAGAACTTCCTCTGAAGCAAATCTGACACATTCACAGTGATGTATTTGTTCCTCTAGGGCTGCAGTTTCACCATTATGATGATACAGGATGCACTTTAGGGATGAATTCATAGAAATGTAAGGATGTTATGTGGTTTTCCAAACACAGCTTCTTTTAGTGATACTACTCATCATATTGCTAATATAATTGTCCATTCAGATGGACTCCTAACTTTGTTATATGGTTATGGCAGCCCAAAAAAAAAGGTAATTCCTTAACCTAATCTTCATTTTAAATTAAAAAATATCTGGATAAAAATATATTACCCTTGATATTGTGGGTAAAATTAATTATATCACTTATGTAATTTCTCATTCTGGAAAATAGCTAATATATAACAAATACCATTAAATACTATTCTCTATTCATTCCAGTATGAAATTCTTGAACTTAACCAGCCTTAAAATATATATGAATAATTATTATTTTGTAAAAGAACTGTGATTTTCTTTAGATATTTTGCACTATGATACTCTTCCACATGCAGAGGTAAGAATTGCATCTATGATAGACTATTCCTCATAATTTCCCTATGATTAATTTTCCAGTACTAAATGTGAATATTTGTTCTTTATTTTAAAAGATAAATAGGAATAGAATATAAAAATATAATGAAATAAAATTTTAAATAAATTGCATGTAGAAAGATTTCTTTTGCATATCTCTCCTCCCCTAGGAAAATGAATGCCTTTGGGAGTATTACATCCAGCTGGAGGGTAGAACATGACTTAGAAACAAACCTAGTGTCATCATGTAGCAGTTTTTCTTTATCAGAACTATAAAGGACTTGTCAGTCTGCAAGAAAAAGCTTATCTAAAACATTAATTTTATTATTGTAATTATTTGCCAATAGAATTTACCCCCAGATATTCTTAACACCAGAATATGAAACATCCACTTACAAATATGTGCTATGCATTAAAATGGTCAAAATCTAATGCCTCTGTGGTCTTATTCTGAAGTATAAACATTAAAAAACAAAAGTATTCTCTCAGATTTTTTTTTTGGGCATGTTATTTTGAGGGGTGAGGGACTTCATGGATGGTTTTCATAGTGGCCCATAACCTTTTGGAAAACCTCTAACACAGATGAATAACCATACTATTAAGATCAGCACTACTCACATTAGGTGAGACAGCTGAAAGAAAAAGAGACAGAAGTACTCAATTTGTTTCCTTTAATTCCTAAAAGCAAACACTATTTTAGAAGTACTATAATTATGAATACATTCTTTGCTATTTTTTGTTTCCTAAATTTCCTCATGTGTGCTTCCTAATTTGTTTCCTGCACTCTTACTGTGATACTATTTGACCATAATGGTGCTTTTAAGGTCTGATATTAGCTAACCAAAGCCAGAAAATTATTTGCTCCATGGTGCTACCTATAGATCTCACAAATATTCCTGGTCCTGTAACCAGAATATGCAGCATACATACCATTCAAATGAAGATAATTTCTTTCTCCAAAAGAAGTTAAATGTACAGGAGCTTTTGATTTTCATTATGAGCAAAATTATATTAGTTGGCAAGCATTCTAATGTTATGGCTCAAAAAATATTATTGCATTTACAGACGTTTCTTTATAGTAATCGTAGTTTGTGGTTGCAAAACCTGTAATTCTGAGAGAAATTAAAACCTTGTATCCAACTACTACTGTATTCAAAAATACCTATGTTTGAATGCTGTCTGGAGTTTCAGGTACAACCAGTGATTCAGTAGAATCCTGTGTCTGTTCCAGTAATTCTTTAGGAAGACACTCAACTAGTCTACCATGTTCTGTGCTTTGAAGCATGTGCAGCCTTGGTAAATCTCACCAGAAATTGGGAAAGAAGGTGTCTATAAAGCTCTGCAAGTCCTATTGTGTGCATTCAGTATTATTTAACTTGAAGCTTAAATTCTAAAATAAACTAATTTAAAAGTGATGAGTATATGCTAAGGATATATTTCTGATGATGTTTTGATAAGTTTGTATAATCTTTTCTTTTAAAAAAATAAAGTAAATTATTTGTGCTTAAATTATAACTGGTGGCATAAGATTTACCAAATACTTATTTTCCTCTATTCATCCTGAAAGGGCAAAATGTCTGGAGAGAAGGTCTTATCTCTATCTTCTTTACTTTGCAGAAAGAACAAACTCCTTGCTCAAGAGCTAGGTAATATTGTATGTTATTAAATTTCTATTTATAGAAGAGAGAATGTTCTTATCAAGAAACCTACTTCTATTTTTATACATTTGTTTATTTATTTATTTGTCCTCTACTTTTCTGTTTGTTTGTTTGTTTTCTTTATAACTCAGAAGTCCTATGTATAGTTGATTAGATATAAAACCAAATGAGATTTCCAATCCTTTTGGGACTGTAAATTTTCCCTTACTGTAATGGTTCTGTGTTGATCTTTTAGAAGTGTCTTATTTGAAAGTAATTCACTAGGGATATTTGTAACAATAGTACACAGAATTAAAAGATTTTGTGGCAATTATATTAGTGGCCAGAAGCCTTTTTGGGAAGCGCTTAGCATATTTTCTAGTCTTCTAAAAATATGACATCAAGCAGTGAAACATATTATTAAGTACAGAATACAGAAGTATGTTTGCACTTTGTATGGAGCAAATAGTGTAAGCCAGCTGCATTATATATGACCATGTATGTGTAGTCTTTCCCTTCTGAGGAGGCTGTAATATGATTTTAAGACTCCTCCCATGAGACACCTGATAAAACCCACAGCCCTGGGTCTGCTCTCTCTCTTTCTCTCTCCTCTCTGCTCTCAGCTCTGGGCTTTGCCCAGGGTCTCGGGCCTTTGTCCCTCTGCTCCCCCTGGCATGGGGGGGAATAAAATGAACTCCCCTGCTAAACAATAGACTCATCTTGTCTGTTTTCCCTGCTGCTGGTGGTGGTGACCTCCCTGGATCACGATTGTCACTGTAGCCACGCCACTACACATGTACAAGAAAAAGATAAAATAAAAAAAGCAGATTTTTAATCCTATTTAAGGAGTACTAGAACCTGAAGTTCTTTTTAAGGTCAAATACAATTTATTGTGAATCTGAGTCATGCTTACTGTTAACTCATGTTTCATTCCTCCTACTCATATCCCTTTGCTTCCTGAAATATTCTCATTTCACAGTGTTCAGGTTTGTTGTGTGACATTCTGTCCTTCCACTCTACTGATGTGTCAAGGCATTATGAAAACAAAGACAGAACTGGCTGCTGAAACCTTTTCTACATTACATTCACTGTATTTCAGCAAACTTCTGATAAAGCTTCTGGGTAAGGAAAGAATCAGAGTAATTTATAACAATAGTTCATTTTATGGACTGATGAAGGATGAGTATCATCTGTTGGAGTGCACCTTCTAAACTACCCTGAAGTCAGAAAATGTGTTGTCTCCTAGCAGCAGAAGGAAAAGGACAAAGCATGGTACTTGTAAGAGTATATCCTAAGTTTAGCAGAAAGCACTCAGCAGTCAGTGTCTGAGAAGACACTAACTTAGTTACTGAGGGCTTTATCCAACATGTTTGCACATTGCATTCTTTATGTTCTGGTTTAGTTTCCCTGTGTCTTTGTGGTCTTGAATCAAAACACAGAAGCCCACTCAGTTTTTGTGTGGCAAGGTAATGCCAATTGTCTCCAAGCCAATAAAGAGGATGGTGGGGCATGACTGTTTTGCAGGTAACTTCATTATATTCTTATGTTTACTTTCAGCTGAAATTAAATATTAAAATATGTCTTCAGAATTATGTTTCCTACCCTACTAGAGTGGAAAGTGTACTGTAAATATAAAATATTAAATCCGTACTGTTCATTTGTGGGTAGGAGGTCAGAAGAAAAAAACAAAGAGTATAGCACTTAAACTTTTCTGTTTTAAATACACATTTACAAAAGAAGGAGATAGTAAATACCTCTTTTTCCTTATAAAAAAGAGGTATTATATAATAAACACTATTTTCTTCCCAGTTCTCTTTGGAAATTAGAGTGATACTGTATGGGATTTACAATTATTTAAATTAATCCATTCTTAATATACAGACCTGAACATTGAACTAGTTGTAACACAGGCATAGAGGAATAGATGATCTCCACAGCTTTCCAAGATTTCCATATCTGTCAAAGTAAGCTGATTTTAAATACAAATTTCTCTGTAAACAAGATTAAATCAGGATTTTTTTTAAGGTGACAGTATTTTGAGGTGCAGAAAACTTGTTCCATCTTATGTGTAAATAAGAAAATATTGTTTAATATTATCATTGGATTATAGTCATATAGTTTAATAAAGTTACTAAATGCTAATTCATCATTACAATAAGCAACACTGTTTTCAAAGTAGTTCTAGATCATTGTTAAAATACAGTAATCTTAACTTTATGTAATTACCTGTAGAAGAAATTGATATTTTCTTTTTTTTCATATCAGAATTTACTACTACACTATTATTTTTTTATACCTAAATTTGGAACACTACTTTTACAGATTTTGAAGTACCTAATTTCTCCAGAGATGAAAATGAAATAAACGAAATATTATAAAGAAATAAAATTCTGAACTCACTCTGAAAATAAACTATATGCTAAAGTTATTTTAAAACTTATTTTAAAAAAGGGAAGACAGTGACATTATTCACTAACAATGTAGTTTTGCTTCAGCTTTTGTATCAGGGTGATCAATGTTAGTAATTTCATTGTAAAACTCAAGTAGAGAAATTTCATTAGAGCAATGGAAGCCCAGTTCTGGGAAGAGAGCAGTATGGGAATATAAAGTGGAACTTGATTATTTGTGCTGCAATAATTCCTGAGCTCCATCACCCCTAGAATTTTATATTCACTTAGGTACTGTGCACTTGCAGTATCATTGGAGAAACCCACCCACTTCAGAAGACCTCTGTCCTTTTTTTGGGAGTCTCATGCCTTGGTTTGATACACTGAATTTTGCAACTAAATGAGAAAAGATTCTAATGTGTAATTTTTGTTCTTTTGTTGTAGTTTTCATGAGCTTTAACTACTTCTGTTAATGACCACATTTGAAATTTTAAAAAAAGAGATTTTCCCAATATTTTATGGAAATTAATGGAGAGGTTATGTTGTCCAGTTGGGTGGGTCTTGTGGCATTGGTTAAGAAAATGCAGACTCAAGTTCAGACTGATGTTATTCAGGATGTGGGGGAGGAATAAAAAAAGTTTCTTCTCTAAAGGACTATCACAGTCATTTACTAAGCATAGTTGCTTCATTATTCTTCCTCTATCTTTTCCTTAATCCAAAATTGCTGAATTTGAAAAATATTTCAGAAAATGTTATAACTGAAAACAAGTTAAAAGTGAAATCCATGACTGTAAAAACACCTGAAGTTCAAAAAGAACTCAGCTCTAATTTTTCAATTATACTGCTATAGGTTCTGCAACATAATGTTTAACCATATATGATAATGGTCTAACAATAATAAGCAGTCTGCTCATTAATTAAATAAATAAAATGTTCAGTAGAATACATTAACTTTCAGGCACAAAATGCTTTACTCAGTTCGTATGTTTGATTTTTGGACAGAAATAGTATATTTTCTGCATGGATAGGAAGGCATGGTACAAAGTTGGTCTGAATAGGTAGACTAAATCTGAAATATGTGGAATGGGTGCACAGACCAGAACAGAATAGTTACTTTTATAAAATGCTGTATTCACACTGTAGGCTTGCATTGCAGGCCCAAGGTGCCTGTTGGGTGTCTATACTTAAGGTTTTCTTGCTTCTCTTTGATATGCAACTGGCACTTCCTACTCTATTGATTTAAAGTCTTCTTTTAACAATGTCTTAAGCAGTGATTTCTCAAAACTGGCAGTAGCCAACATAGCCAACAATACCTCCCAAAAGCAAATGTACTGATTATTTGGTAAGCCATATAAATTGCAGGTTTTAGACAAGATGAATAGAGACTACTGAAATACTGGGGTTTGCTGTTCTTTGTAGGGCTTTATCTTTCTACAAAGGATAATTGTGTCTAAAACTGCTCTAAATTTGGATCACAGAGTAAACAGTTTCCCCTGCTCTCTGCAGATTTTAAAGCAATCTACACACGTTTTAGAAAAGCACTTGTTTTTGGAAGGAGGTGTTTCACAAAATGTCAGTACGTGCTGCTCTTGGACTGCTGTCTGATGTCAGATGTTTATGTGCATATACCCTTCTGATGAGCTGGTTTAAAAGCAGCTTGAGTACATCATACAGTAAAAATGCAGTATGGTGTAGACATACATTTAGAACTAAAAATCTTTCTATGTTGTCAAAATAAAAAAAAAAGTTGCAGGGCTTGACCATTTCCTACACAATTCCTACAGGTAATGCACATTCAAGACAAAAATCTAAAGTGATACTTTTCTTGTTGGAATAGATTGATTGTGATTTTCTTGCTGCTCAACAAGTTCAGTAGGACAGTACCTGATTGGTAACCCGGCCCCACTCCTCTCTTCCTTTGAAGGAACCTGCAGGCAGGAGAAAGATGTGACAACTGCAGTATGAGTGCCCAAGAGAAGCAAAGGAGCTTTCATGTATGCACAATTTGGAGGACAGAACTGATATTTATCTTACATACAAGAGTTTATTTTTCTTTTCAAAGAGAACACAAAACTGCCTCTCAGCTCTTACCCTAGCATCTTTCTAGATCCTTAGGGAGAGAGCGGCAGAAGGAACAAGAATTTCAAAGGTGTAACAGATGTGAACTTTTGACTGAAAGAAGTTCACTACATGGTACGTGACTGCTACTCCATGTGACTGACGATAGGGATTGTCCTGTGTTGCCCTGCTGCAGAATAAGACATTTTTAGGTATGCAAGTAATTCAAGATAGATATTGATATGATCAATTTAAGATACATATTGGTATGATCTCCTAAAGTATTACTGTACATGTGGAAAGCTACTCTAATGAATGGATTTAATTTTTGTGTCCTCAAAGTTGCAATGAAATACAGATAGGAAATCAAATCCACTGACTTTTTGGATCACTAATTCTACATATTGAAGAATGTTTCACATGGATGGAGCTTCCATTCCTTGTTTTGATGTAGATGAGACATTATAAAAAATATCATTTTTGGATCTCAAACCTTGAAAAAACTCTTCTTAGTGCACTGCACACCTTTTTAAAAGATGATCAGTTCAATGACACTGACAGTTCAATTACAAAGAGTTGAGCACTTCTGCCATTTATCTGCAGGGGAAAATGAGACTGATTTAAGTGTTTTGGGAGATTTGGAATATATTAACATTCTTTCTAATAAGTCTGTGTGTTGTTGATTTTATCTCTGCTTACTTTTGTATAGTTTTCATTACTTTGTGTTAACACAGAAATATACTGAAGTCCTTCTTACGTCTTTGAAGTGAATTTCTCTGGTTTATGGAAACTAGGGAAAAACACAGTGTTGTGATATGAAGATCTGAGAATTTTGTTTAATACTGTGATGTATTTTCTCTATTCTTCCTCTAGCAACACGTCATAAAACAACAGATTTTTTTCTTTTAAGAAGGTAAATTAAGAAAAAGATAATAAAAGAGGAACATTTCTTTAAGGAAATTCTTTAAGGTTGCATGCAGTTGTGTATGAGGATATGACCCTTTTACCAGTTTTACCAGACAGCTAAATTTCTCCTTTCAATGAAATGCCTGTATTCACACTTTTCTTATTTAGTTATTGGGTTTTTTTGTTTGTTTTTGTTTGTTTGTTTGTTTGTTTGTTTGTTTGTTTTATTCGTTGGTTTTTTGTTTTTTCAACTTAAATGTTCTCTGTATTGCTTAGGCACTTCCTTCCTTCCTTCCTTCCTTCCTTCCTTCCTTCCTTCCTTCCTTCCTTCCTTCCTTCCTTCCTTCCTTCCTTCCTTCCTTCCTTCCTTCCTTCCTTCCTTCCTTCCTTCCTTCCTTCCTTCCTTCCTTCCTTCCTTCCTTCCTTCCTTCCTTCCTTCCTTCCTTCCTTCCTTCCTTCCTTCCTTCCTTCCTTCCTTCCTTCCTTCCTTCCTTCCTTCCTTCCTTCCTTCCTTCCTTCCTTCCTTCCTTCCTTCCTTCCTTCCTTCCTTCCTTCCTTCCTTCCTTCCTTCCTTCCTTCCTTCCTTCCTTCCTTCCTTCCTTCCTTCCTTCCTTCCTTCCTTCCTTCCTTCCTTCCTTCCTTCCTTCCTTCCTTCCTTCCTTCCTTCCTTCCTTCCTTCCTTCCTTCCTTCCTTCCTTCCTTCCTTCCTCCCTCCCTCCCTCCCTCCCTCCCTCCCTCCCTCCCTCCCTCCCTCCCTCCCTCCCTTCCTCCCTCCCTCCCTTTTTTTTTCACCAAAAAGGGGTATTGCAGACCAAAACTTAACCTTGAGAGAAGCAATTACACACATTTCCTCACTTGCGTGTGCAGTTAAGTGACATGTTTCCTGTTTAAATGTAGTAACTCTTACATGGTTTTTCCAGAACCCCTCTTACATTGATCAACACAATCCCCCCAAAAAAAGAAACACCAAATCTTTGAGAAGCTAAGGAAAGGTAGTTAAAATTAATCTGTATCTCAGGAGGGAAAAATTGATAATAAAATTGCTCTAGTATAGAACTTAGTCTTAGAAATGCTAGAGTGTTTCAGGGGCTATAGTCTGCTATTCATTTTTAATCAAGTTGGTATAGCAGGCATGCAATGTTATGTAATGATCTATGTGAATTTTGAGTTTGCTTGTTCTGATTCCAGCCAGGAGTGGGCTTGGCCAGGCCCTGAAAGTTATTCTGTAGCACCTGGTGTCATTGCTGGAGCAGAGGGAAGGGAGTCACTTCTGGGCAAAGAGGGTCCCTTCCATTTGAGTAAGTGCAACCGAGGGAGTGGTAGGGTAACACCAATGCTGAGCATTTTGCATGTGACTCACTTGCCTCTCTCTTGTATACTTTTGTTTTTAATATTGTTGCTATTACTGATTGTTTTCTTATTTAATTGTGGCTTCCAGTAAATTGTTCTTTTCTCAGCCCTTGATCATTCCCCTTTGTGTCTCCAGCTCTCCTATGCAGCCTGCCACAGGGGAAAGGGAGAGAGGGAGAAAGTGAGTGGCAGCAAGGCTTGAAGGGTCTCAGTGGGAACACTAAACTGGGGAGTACCATCCCTAAAGCATGGCATGCTTTTTAAACTGTTGGTGCAGAGAACAGCTGAAGACATAAAGAAGTTTCTTACAACCTGGTAATTTTTAAATTAGCATAGTAGATATTGATTCCACTAAGATAATAAGTTTGAATATTCTTAACAGAATATATGAAGGTACAGTATCACCTCCAGGGGAGCAAAACAAGGTCCAGAAAATGTTGGTATTACTTTAGCACTGTCTTCTGTGAGACTGTATCATACCTGTCTCAGGGTCATGCTGGGAGTTCAAATGAGGTCTGAGTTATTGAACCCCTGTGACTATCAAAGGCAGCATGCTGGTTTTTCATTATCATAATATAAGCTACTGCTAAATTCTCAGTTAGGAGTTGTTTTTAAACTGAATCCTAGAATTTCTAGGCAGTTGCAATATATGTAGACACTTTCATCTACTGATAAACTCTAGATGATGAAATTGATAGTTTGCAATTGCTTCTCGACTCCTATGAAAATTGCTGCATAAATAGCTTTGATCAGTCAATACCTGTTAATAAAAAGTAATATTCAGATAGCAAAACACCATGTGATTCCTTCTGTTATATTCAGGATCTGATGCTATGTCATTGTCTTGGTCTGTACCTGGAACTATCAGGGTGCTCCTGAATTTCGGTTTCTTGTTTATGAAAATAGTTGCAGTGAAGATTATATCTAATCTCAAAAATAAAATGTTTTTCTTTTACTAATGTCAGTATAGTGGTGGTTATGACAGAAAAATTGCGATAATAGGACTGATTCTCTGCAACACTCAGCATACTGTGATAGGACTAAAGTATTTACAATACTTACCCTTGTTGCTTTCCCTTTGCTATCCTGCACAGAATATTGCACAGAAATATTTGACTCTCAGCTGCACTTGCACCTGGCATGCTTCTATTTAGAGCCACACACCCCCTTTCATCTCCATCTTCTCCATTGCTGACTGCTAAATGAATGCATTTTTTTCTTTTCTACTCCACAGTAGTTCCTACTTGTCTTTATATTATTATACTATTCTTAGGATATTGCCAGAGCAGAGCTGCCATACACGGGAATCAGTAAAAGCGGAATACTGTCATTTTGATTCAAAATCATTTTACACCTGCTGCACACTCAAGCGGTACTTTGTCTGGAGTGGATGTTTCTCTGACACCTTATTCCAGGCCACTAACTCTTTCCCTTTCATGTGGTCAGACCATGTCTCTACTACTCCTGTGGGTGTGACACCATGATTTAATATGACTTCAGCCAGGCTCATGCACTGCAGTTCTTGTCCCCTGACTGCCAACCAAAAACCAGATTTGACATGTACAGAGTTTTGCTTTTGGAGCTTATAGGCAATAAGAATGTGGAGTGACAGAGGAATGATTTATGATTTATTTGTTTGAAGGAGAATAGAATTCAGTATGTTTATGACACACTGTATTAACCATATCTGGCATTTCAGTGAAGCCTGATATGATGTAGCCCTGCTAAATCTTGCAATTTGGCATGTCTCTTTGGGAACAAAGCGTGTCCTAATTCAAGTTACCCCCAGTCTTTCAATATGTCAGATTTTAGATGCTGTGAGGCAGATTACTCAGATGATAAGTATATAACCTCTATTTAAAATCTCTCTGTTCCTGTTTACATCCATGGAACTGAAGAATTATCTCTTCACAGCTTCAGAAGAAAAGGATATGTTGAACAGAGTTCTGTAAGTGACTGTCTTGGGTCTAGTCTTCTTCAGTATTCAGTTACACAGAAGAACACCACATAAGTATGCTAATTAAAATTTATTTAAAATAAAAACTGGAAAGGTCTACAGTTACAGGAAGGAAACAAAAAAAGGCCCGAGATCTTAAACAATTGTGTAATAAATGTCCCAAAGTGGAAATAGTCAATAACCATAACTGCACATGTAGCATATTTAGAATACTTAGTTACACCAATGCCTGGAAATAATTTACCATATAGCTAGGTCTGCAGCAATGTTGAAATTCATCATGAAATGAAGCAAGAATCAATGTTGTGTTGCACACATTGTGTTAGCAGCAGTAAATGCCAAACAAATATGTGAATAATGCTTCAGTGATGCTTGGGAGCTGTAAGATTCCAGTAAGAGCAATCTGTATAATTCTGGGCATTCCAGTAAAAGAATTATATAAACCAGTTAGGAGAAACCTAATGGACATTAACAAGAATATCTAAAGGTAGCAAAATGGAGGTTCATGAAGAAAGGTAGAATGAATCATATATACATAGATATATGTATATGTGTGTTAGAGAGAGAAAAAAGGAGATAATATGGTCTTCAAGTCCGTAAAAAGTTTCTTACAACAGGAAATACTCCGCATATTCTTGGTGACCACAATAGGATGTAATGGAAAATATTGTAGAAATGGGAGAACTTTTGACAGTGAGGGGAGTTAAAAAATGCAGAGAGATGAGGCGTCCTTTGAAAACAAATTGGCTAAATATTTTTCAGGAGTAGTGCAAATGAAATACTGTCCTGAGAGGAAGACATTATTTTTTTTTCTTATTGTTGTTTCATAAATTCTAATACTTCTTTATTTCTCTGTATGAATAGCCCAAGTATTTTGCAAGCCTTGAAAACAAACCATTTTTAGACAAGTAAAATCTGGTGAACCTTGTATTTTATAAGAGCAGTGTGTGTGAGAGAGAATTATATCTATCCCAATGTAAATAACTTTGGATTGAAATAGAAGAGAGGAGAAAAAAATTGACATTGGTATAAAAGAGTATTATATGATAGGTAGATTCCATCATATGTTAAATCACACCTCCTGTCAGAGGAGTTACAGGCTGTTTTTATCATGATAGTCTTCAAACATTGACAGTTTTCCCATGAAAGTTTCTTATTTCAGGCCAAGGGGTTTATTTTATGGCACATAAGGATAAAAGATCTGCACTGAAGATTTTGGAAGATGGACAAATCTTTTAAAAGCTAGTACCAGGTGATGGCTGGATTGCAGGTAAGAGAGATTGTGCTTTGTTTGTGCCATCACTGTCATCGTAGTATCCTTGTTCCCAGAAAGTCAGTGCTTTAGCTTGCATTGTCCATAGTTGAATAATGGCTTGAGATTGAAATGACACTGCAAAAAACATTAAAACAATATATTTTAGCAATGTGTCAAGTAGCTCTCGTCAAAGGGGTTATTTTCTCCAACCTGCAAATATCATGACATTTTTTGTTGAGTTAAAGGGCAGATTTCCCATGTGTTTTCTTGAAGAATTATGACACTTTTTGTATTTACACATACTGTACTTTTCAGTCCAGCATTTTCCCCTTTGTTATAAGAGTAACACCAAGCTTAATGTTTTCTTTAGTTTATATTCTCTTGTTTGCAGGACTACCTGAAGTTTTACAGTATGATAAAAAAATATTTCTTCTTACAGATGCCACATCTATTTAAAATATAACATATCCTTTATAAAACTCAGGATATAAAAATTGAGTCTGTGTACAGATATTCAGATGTTTAGTTTATACTATGGGGCTTTCATTAGTATGTCAGAGTTGTTTCCTCATTTTGGCTTTTTCTCTTGAAAACGTGATTACTTCCTGGCAATGTCAATGTATTAGTGAGTATTAATTTCACTTAAGCAAATAATTCCTTGTTATAATTACAATGTATATTATCTACTGCTTATTTAAAACATTTATTATTATTATTATTATTATTATTATTATTATTATTATTATTATTATTATTATTATTATTATTATTATTATTGGTATTGGTATTGGTATTATTATTTAGTATATGATTGGACAACTGAAAATAAATAGACTGCTTCTAACAATCCAGAAAACATTTAGTTATCAACTGAAATGGCTGATTTTGAGAACCTTTCAGGTCACATGAACTCTAGCTGTGATTTCCTTACTCATCTTTCCAATATGTATTTATGTGGTAGATTTTTAAAAATTATTGAAAGACTGAAGGGTAAAGTAGCTATAGATTAAGATTATCATAATAATTTCCTGAATTACTGAAATCAGTTTTTAAGTTTACTCTATCATGATGAATGTGATTTCATTAGAAATATTTTTAAAATCTCAACAGTTTTGATTTGGAGAAGACATTTGCAAACCTTTTAAATTAAGAATTTTTTTTCTGCATTTCTTCAGGCTTAATGAAGCCTTATTTTTTGCCAAACATTTTAATTACCAGGACTAATGTCAAAGGGAGTGTGTTCTTTATGTTAGCAGAGAAGTAGCACTGCAAACTATGGGTTTTTAAGTTGGCCATAGCAATTTAGTTCTATATAAAAAAATGTTGTGGGTTAAAGTGATTTTGCTTCATAGACACTGAGAAAGTAATGTGTAGCATTTAGATAGAACTATGCTGTAGCCATTAGAGACTGCAAGGTTCACAGAACCACAGAATACTCTCAGAACCACTTATTGGTTATCGTACATAGACAGAAAAATAGAAGAATCCACAAATTCTGGTTGTGCACAGAGCTAGAACATGCAGCTGGTACTATTTTTCAGAAACATATTTTTAGTTTCATGAGAAAAAAAAGTAGGAAAACCAGGGACCTGGAAAGATTACTTTAAGAGAAGTATAACAGTGATTTAGGACATTTTATACTATCCGATGTTACTTCCTAAAAACTTCATCACGTTTTTGTTGAGTGACACAAGCAACAAGCTTTGGTTAGAAAGTATGAAATGAATCTCTAATATGGTATAAGCATTATAATAGCACAATATACAATAATGAAATTTAATACCTATTTGGGTCTCTGTAGAGATTGTAGTAAATTATAAATAAAACATCTTTAAGAATATTTAGAAAAAAAGCATTAGGTCATGAAAGTAAGACATAAAAAGTGTATTTGGATCTCTTGGAGCTCTTTCCCCATCTGATCTTTGTGTACTTGTATTTGCCACAATTTACCCTTTCTTACCCTTGCAAATGAGGCTGTAAATTAAATACAGTAAATATATTTGCCCAGCAGCTTTTGTCTTGTTTTCTGTGAGGTATATCATAGAAGGTAGTTTCTCATGTAGTAATATCTATCAATGTTTAGAACTAATCATGTCATTAAATAATTTCATCTGATGGAATGATACCTTTACATCAATTTTTTGATTTTAGCATGTATGTTCCAGAAAGTATCAAAGAGAAGAAGCATGTAAACAATAGTTCTACCAATGCAAACAACACATTAAAGACTTATAAAAGGTCTATTATTCTGGTTTCCATTCATCCTCTTTCAACAAAAAGAAATCCAAGATGGAAGTGATATTCTCAAAAAATTAAAACAATCCTTTTAATTTATGTTTCCTTCTGCTAGCAAAGTTTCAAACCATGACATTGAATATTATTCTTTGTGTCATCTTCAGCTCCTAATATAATTTTACTCTTCTAGGCATTACTTTCACCAAAAATTGTAGGTGCTACACTGTAGACCTAACAGTCTGATGGAACCACATGTGGTAAAACAAATCTCTTCCAAATGTGTATTAGGCATTAAGCTATCAAAAAATATCAACTCTGTGTATGCTGTCAGACAGGCCATTTGCACAGCTGTGGCCATGAAGTGCCAAGAAACTCTGATGTTTTCTGCCTGTCAAACAACAGGTCTACAACACTACATAGGTCTGCAGCACTCCTGTGATGAGAGATAAGGTTCTTAAGAAGCATAATACATAAATGTCTATGTTATTCAGTTTCACTTCTAAAATAATTTACTGCTTGCTCAGTCTGCTTGTGGCAGTGCAGACATTCCACTTCTAAAGATTTTTTGCTCTTGGGAAAAAAGAAATTGACTGCAAGACAGACTTTGCAGACATCTGAAAGATAGTTTGAGGCTTGATTATTTCTTTCAAGATCTGAACGCAGTGGCAGACAGAAAGTGTTTACAGTTCTTCCCTTTAGCTGTCCATTACTCATGGGAGTGATTCTCACTTCTCTGTTCTCCCTTTGAAAATCTGTTGGCTTTGGTGTAGCTGTAGGCAGCACTGCAAATCATTGCATTATGTGACTTTTTCCCTTTCATGTAAAAGGTGAGTATTTGCAGGGATTTATACAGTAAAATCAGTTAAGCAATTCACTGTTACACATTTCTTTTCCTTTTTTGCTTTTGGAAAGTCACATTAAGTGTAAATTTCTCTGTTCCATTCCTTGTTTAGGACTTTAAACATTTTAAAGTGAATGCAATAAAGATGATAAAGAGACAATGCCTGGTATAAATAACATCTAATAGTGTGTAATACTATGCTGAATTCTGATTTCTGCTAATATTTATAGTATATACGTCTTAGAAATTAATTTATAAAAGACAGTAAATTCATATTTTGTCCATTTTAGATTTTGGGATCCAAAAATAAATTTTTCAACAGATTTTTATAATGATTTTCTTTTTTAGAAAGATGCTAAACCCCTTATTTTTTGGTAGTTTTTGCTATTTTATAATTATTAATGCTTTAAAAAAAATTAAAAATACAAAAGAATGGTAGATCATACAGAAAAATGGAAGAGAATGCATTTTTGTGTGTTAAAAGCAAGAAGAAAAATTTTTATGGTTTTTTTTTTCCTGTAAATATAGCCAGCCCACAACAGTACAGAGAAATAAAAAATCCCCAGGGGTTGACTTTTGAAAAAGACAAGAACATAAAAGTGATAGAATTAATTCAAAATACTGACGATCATTTACAAATAATAGATTCACTTTTCTTTAAGAAAGGATATAAAGTTCAAAAACTATTACTTTTTTTTTAATATCAGAAATCTTAATTTCTACTCTCAATATTCATTAGTAAGTTTGACCCACCCCTTGAATATTTAGAGTTCCAGCTACATCTGCCAAGCTGGTAATTGTGCCTGTGATGTTGCTTTGCTTGTCTGTTATGGGACTTTTATTATTGTTCAACTAAAACTAATTGCAGGAGAATATTGACTGTGCAGATGATATGAATAGATTACATTAGTACAAACCTCCTACAACCGGAAATCCCATTGAACATTAGGACTCTTATTCTTGCTGTGGGAGGTATTTGCCAGGCATGAACTGTGAAAAGTGTAAGTTTTAATGATCTATGTAGATTCTACTAATGCAATCTATTTCATTTTACTTACTGCAATCAAATGTAACACAACCAAGAGGATTTCTGCCACATTATATTGAAATATCGACAGGCGCCTAGCTGGGCAGTGCTTGGTGCTTGGGAGGGCTTGCCTGAGCCCGAGCTGGTGCCAGATTGCTCTAACAAAGATCTGGTGGCCACAAGAGCATTTCTTGACCTGTGTCATACTTCTGTGACAGCCAGAGGTGGTGGATGAAGCTGGTCAAACCAGACATTCACTGCCAGTTGCCAGTGGTGCCTCCCAGGACTGGGGGAGGTTGTGATGCAGCATCCAAATGAGGCTGGAGGTCAGTCAGAGGCAATCAGGTGTGAGAACATTGGAAAAACAGCGCTGATCATGAAAAGAAAGAAATGTCCCCATTCCACCTTGAACACCACTCCCCACCTGTGGCAGCGGCTCTCTGGCCACAGAAAGCAGGCATAGACTTTCCCAGGCATTTTCCTGGGGAAGTCTCTGAGAAGATCAGAGGGAAGAATGAGAAACAATTCTTATGTTGCACCTGCTGTTGTGCACATATGGAATGTGTTACGGAGATTTGTTTACCAAAGGTGATTTCTTAATTGGACACTGGATGGTCAAAGCTATATTGGACTGGCAGTAAGAGTTACTGAGTTTCTGAATGAGTATAGTATAATATAGTATAATATGATAAAGCAATTGATCAGTTTTCTGCAATCATGGAGTCAATGCTAATTATTACCCGGCTGGGGGCCTGTGGCAGCACCCACTCAGCACAGAGCTTGGGATGCCAACTTGCTTTGACACCTCATGGTCTCTCTGGGTGAAGAGGTTTCGTGCTGTTGAGCAGAGGGATATTGGGAGTGCAAGAAAAACACCAGAGTAACAAGGCAGCTCAGAGTATGCTCTCAGGAGTAAAAGTTTGCAAGAATATTATTACCAATGAAGCTTTTCTATATTTGGACTATATGAATCATTCTAAGAGGACTAAAGAGAGATGTTTGTTAGACTTTGATCAGATCAAGATTTTAATTTTGTTAACAATAAATTCTTAGCTCTATACATAAAATATGTTCCCTCTGGTTGTTTTACACTTTGTTTTAAACCTTGTTAGAGCCCAAATAAACACTTCTTACTACATACCATATGCACCTAGCGCATTATTAGGGAAGGACTTCACAAGTCAACTAATTTATAGGAGTAAAACTGATTTTCAGAGATTTTGCAGGTTCAATGTGATCTTTTAAGCTACTGCTAGCAATTATTTTTACCTTAAATGTATGTCTTCATGAACAGTCATAAATCAATATAAAGTGCTAGACATCAGTAATAACCATGCTGTTTGATATATATTTGTTTAGTACCAGACTTCTGTCAGGTTTCACAATCACATTAATAAGAAATTCAGTTTTATTAGTATGTTTACACACAGTGGTTTTCTGGTGTGGTTTTTTTGTTGTTGTTGTTTTTTTGTTTGTTTGTTTGTTTTTTTTTTTTCCTGCTTCCTTTCTTTGTTTAAGAGTTAACTTGGGCTTTGCTCTCATCCCAGTGGAACCAATTCCCACAAGTATACCTGCACAGACT
Organism: Taeniopygia guttata; assembly: GCF_048771995.1. NCBI lineage: Eukaryota > Metazoa > Chordata > Aves > Passeriformes > Estrildidae > Taeniopygia > Taeniopygia guttata. The sequence goes on from NC_133026.1 coordinate 134,849,700, forward strand.
GCCTTTTGTGGGAAAGCTGCTGAGGATAAAACTAGTGAGTAATAAATGGAGCATATGGTCTTAAAGTAGTATAGCACCAGGTCTGAGAGAAAGAGAGCACTGTCCCTTTCTTACACTTGTTCTTCACTTCATTAACAGGTGAACTAAAAAATGCACAGTGTAATATTATTTCAATTTCAGTGGTTGAGTATATAGTAAAAATATTATCATTTGCTTTCATTGGTTTTGTCTTTATAAATTTTTGCACCTTAGTCAGGGGGAAAAAAGGTCCAACGCTGCACTTTAAAAGTCCAAACTACATTTCACTTTAGATTTGGTCATTAGAAGCCACAGGGACAAGAGACACATACACCTTTGTGGAAACTCACACTGAAAAATGGTGAAGTAAAGGACATTGATAAGAGAAGATAACTTGCTGGAAGACCAAAATGGTAATACCCAGAAAAATTATGTGAATGTTTAAATAGGGAAACTTTTCAAACTACAGCTTCAAATGATTAAATGCATGAAATAAAGTGTGAATTAATAGAATCTTTAAGAAATTCACCTGCATGCTTTCTTTTTTGATGTTGTTCTACTGAGATAAAGGAGGAAACTAGTACTGAATAAACATTAAAATATATCTCTTCCTACTTTTTCAGCACTAAGAGCTTAAATTGAAATATGATCTGTAGAGGTTTTTAATAAGTAACCCATTACATGTACTGCTTCTAACTTAAGACTGGGTGTTAATAAGTCAGCTTTGAGAAATCTTGATTGCAAGATTTTTCTGAGTGTACTTAATTTAATTTAGTTTATACTTCACATTTTTAACCGAAATAATTCCAGTTGAATTATCCTTTTGTGCCTTTTGAACTGGCCTCTTTTAGACAGATGCATAATACTGAGTGTAACCCTGATGCTACAGGCTGTATTCGGGAATAGTCCCATCAGTCAGTTGTTCCTTTTTAGAGTAAATGCTTACAGAGTATCAGACGTGGTTTATAGAGTGCTGAGTCAGGAGAAGCTGGTCACTCCCTTGTGCTCCTTGTTGTGCTGCTCATTGATACAGCGCATTGCTGTTACCATTGTCAGATCACACTGATGCCTTGTGGTTAACCTCCTGCCTGCCAGGACCTCCAGAATCTTTTCAGCAGATCTGCTCTTCCACCAGTGAGTGCCAAAACTGTATTGTTGTTCTTTTTTTTGTAGATGCATGACTTTACCTATACCCCTGCTGAATTTCCTGTCTGATCCTCCTGGATAGGATTGTCTGGGTTCTTTTGAATTACAGCCCATTCTCTGAATTTGGCAGCTGATGTTATTCTCCATGTCTGGTGTAATCTTCAGATTTTATGAGGGTGTATTTTATCTTCCAAGTCACTCTTTAGAGATATGAAACAGGACAGGTACCAGGATAGACCACTGGGGAAATGCCCTTGATTGTTTTCCAGCTATAGAACAAAACAATAACTGGTTGTCCAGACATTCCTGGTTGTCCAGACATTCAGACATCTTTGCGTGAGTACAAGAATATTGTGAGAGAAAATGTCAAAGGCCTTACTAAAGTCAAGGTAAAGAATTTCAACTGCTTTCCATTAATGCATGGATTCAATAATTTTATCATAGCTCATTTCCCTTTAATCTGATAGATTTGTGATCTTATTCTTGATAAACCCATGATGGTTACACCTAGTAACCTACCTCTCCATCATGTGACCAGGATAGACAACTGGAATTTTCTATTGAGTGAAGTTCAGTTAATCAATCTTGTTGCACCTTCATTCCTCACTAATATTTCTTGCCCTATTTTGAAGACAGGTAAAATATTTTCTTCTGTTATTATGGCCTCTCCTTCCCTCTACAAGTGTGACAGAAAGAAGTATCACAATGACATCTCTTGTGTCTCAGCATTTTGATATCCTGTCTGGTCCCACAGACCAGAGAATACCATTCTTATCTAAAAAAAAAAAAATTAAACATGAATTTATAGTTTAAATATAAACTTATGAAGGAATACAGCATTCAAATATAATTTCAATTGAAAACAGTGTATCTTGATTTGCGAGAGTTCCACAGGGGTTCTCAGAGCAGTGGGTCTTCCCAGGTACTAAAAGAAATGCAATGACCAGACATAATGTGACTTGATGAGGCTAGTACTTTCACCTTATTTATGATTGCTTGACTTTAACCAGCCTAGGAGCTATCATTTGTATCTTTCAAGAAATCATTTTTCATTACACGTCTGTGTATAGACTCAACACTAGTTATCTTATCTTGAAAATCAAGCATCTAGCTAAATCTGCACTGCATCAACACTCTATTTTCATAATATTCCCAAGTGAAATTAAATAAAAATTGATGTGCATACTTTAAAGGCAAAACTATAGATTATTGTTTTTCTATATTCATAGATAATGAGGGCAACAGGAAGAAGTGAAAGAATTTCTGCTTTAAGTAAATATCTTCTGGTCTATTTAAAATAAGTTTTTTTTCTTGATTTTTTTTTTCTTTACCATGTACAGAGAGAAATGTACTATTATAATTTTTCAATAATAAGTTGTGAATTTGGTCTGGCTGAGATGGAGCTAATTTTCCTCACAGCAGTGCCCTTGAAGGTGTGCTTTGGTAGCTAGAAAGGTGCTGATAACACACCAGTGTTTCAGGTACTGCTGAGCAGTGCTCACCCAGCACAAAGGTTGGTTTTCCTACATTCCTACTTGCCAGTAGGTGGGGGGTGGGCAACATCTTGGAAGGGGACATAGGCAGGACACATGACCCAAACTGACCGCAGAGTTATTCCATAATGCATATTTCATCTGATCAGCAATAAAAGCTAACTAAAAGGAGAAGAAAGGGGGATGGACATTATTACTATGTTTGTCTTCCAGAGCCCCCGTTATGCATATTGAAGCCCTACTTCCCAAAATGTGCCTGGACATCGTTTCCTTATGGGAAGTAGAGAATAATTATGTAGTTTTTCTTTACTTTTACATACGACTTTTGCTTTTGCTGCTGTTTCATTTAACTGATTTTATCTTCACCCATGAATTTTCTTCAAACTTATTTTCTACTTGCTCCATCCTGCTGAGGAGGGGAGGGATAGAGTAACTTGGTGAGCATCTGTCATCCAACCAAGGTCAATACACCACAATTCTTAGACAGTCAATTTGGTTTGCTCAATATAACTTTGCTAAATGATGCAACAAATCTTTCATAAATACAATCAGAATTTGAGCTACTGCATTTTTGTCAATATTGTGTTTGTTAATGTCAGCTCATTTGCACCAATGCATTTGATCATGAAGGAGTGACTCATGTTCATACAGTGAATGAAATAGCTGTTTATGTTCAGAATTACTAAATCAATGGTTGCATTATATTCAAAGCAGACCACAAGGACAGTTTAGTTACTTGCATAGCAACGCAAAGTTGCGCATATCCTCAAACTCTCTATAATATCTAATTTTTAATACACAGAGACATCCGGGAGACAAATCAACACATGCTAGATAAATAGATGCAGCAAAAATGTTTTCCAGGCCTCATTCTCTCTTATTCATTATTTTATATAAATGCTGGTAAGTCTCAGAAAGAAACTGCAAAGCCAAGATACAAGGAGGGGGGAGCCCTGACAGTAGTATAAAACTGGGGCTTTTTGTCACAATCTGTCCATGATTCCTGCTTTATCATTGCACATCTTGGAGCCTGGGGGAGCTAGTGATTACACTGAGGGACACCTCTGAATAGTAGCTAAGGAACCCATACCTGTTGTGAGCTGCAACTTGTTGGAGGCTGGCCACCCTGAGCTGACTCTATCTAGGCCAGGAACCAGAGACCTTTGAGGAGCCTGGAGCACAGGGTAGGTTATCTTGTCTGATTCACTCCACTCCTCTGTCATCTGCCTATTATGGGCCCAGCTAAGACTATTATACAGAAATACTGCTTCCAATACCCCAACTAGTAATTTCTACTAGTTCAACTTCTTCTGTGCTATCGTGCAGTCCAATCTATCCTGGTGATGTGCAAGTTTAGTTTTCTTTTCTCCGTGGGAAAAAGACATTCATCATGGGTTTTTTTTTTCATATTTAATTTGGTTTTTTTGTTCCCCTGAATATAATTTGAACAATTTTATTGAATAGAATTTTCAAGGCTGTAGTTTTTTCAGGTATAATCCACAATTAGCACAAACCACTCTTGAAATATTAAATGCTGATTTCTTGACTGTATTTGCATTCTTAGTTGCTGAAATATTAATGTTCTATCAAGGATTCATCAGTAATAGATCTGGGTTTTTTTGTCTCATAAGCTATCTGTGCCCTTTGTGACACTCTGTGACAAATAAGACCGGGTACATAATGGCCTGCAATCAATATAGACTGAACAATGTGAACATCAACACAACACAGGTAATGTGTGCCTTCTGCTGAGGAAACATCTGTCAGGAGAGAGTGACATGAGGATGAAAATATTAAATATTTGAAGTTGGGCAGGAATGAATAATTAGTACAGAGCAGTTGTAATTGCTTTATTTAATAGATGATGGATAACTCAGTATTGCTTTTGTTGTCAGGTTATGATTTGTCAGCAGCTTAATGGTTCCAATGTCCATGGCGTATCACCCATGCTCATGTCAGAGCAGGGAATGTGGCTCTCTCAATGAGCTTCAGGCATTCAGTGAGTCAGACAAGTGGTTTCCTTTATAAGACCTGAGCAAAGTAGGTGCTCAAAGTAGGCTGCTAATTAACAGTGGTGATGGCATAAATTTTTTCACCTACAATACAATTTATCTGTGTTACAATGGCTTTTAAGTCTTTCACATGTTAGCAAAGGACTTTCAAATTCTGGAATAAGAGTCAGCTATTTTTGCCTATACCTATATGGAGGACAAGTTGTGGGGATTATTCAAAAATATGCTCTTGCTGAACATAAATCTATTAATCATTTTAATAGAAATACGCAAGATTATTTTAGGAAACATGCTACGAAATCTGCCTTAAATATTTAAATAAAGTGGTCTGTAGAAATACAGACATTTCTAATTTTGGAAGACTGAGTAGAGCTTTATTTCACTCTCAACACCAAATACTTCTGCAAAGGTATTCCTATACTTAATCAAAGGTATAACTTACACATATTGATCACAATTGCAAATATGTGATCAAAAAATATTTAAATATTTGAAACTGAACAATTTCTAGAAGCAATTTTCTCAGATGGACTGCTTCCTTACCAGAAAAAAAAAAAAAGTAAAAATAATAATTATACAAAAGAAATCTTATTTTTAAATTTTTATTCACACAAAATGTTCTGTAGTAATGAGATTCATGTATTGACCAAGAGATAACTTTAAATGTAGGAAAATGATATTAGATAAAACTCATAAAGCATTTTTAAAATAGATTTGACTCTAAATTAAGTTGTTACCTAATTAAAAACTATATCACAGGTAATTATATCCGTACTACCAATATTTTTTGCCTCTGATACTAATATGTTTTTCAGAAATGTATCAAACTCCACACTAATAAAGAGTTGCTGTTAAGTCAGAAATGAATCCCATGTTTGCACCCTTACAGTGTCTTCAAAGTCAGAGTATACTCTAGATGGAAGTCTTCAAATCATATCAAGGATATCAGCAAAATCCCAAGTCACTGGCAGTTGCCTATCTCCCAGAATAATAAGACAAAGCCCTGTCCTTTGAATAACCAATTTTGTACTTTTATTCCTCAGCAAAAAACTAATTTGGTTAGAGCTGATAAAAGTGTGTGCAGGATGAGATAGTAAAAAATATGCCAAGAGAGACAATGCATAATCATGATATTGTGCATATTTTTGTATTTAATTATTGTTCTTGGCACTGTAACAGTCATAAACTGACAGACTTGTAACTCTTTGATGCAATGGCCACAGGGCAGAATTTACTGTTCATTAATGTAGCTGGTAAAATTCCACTAATCAAGAAAGAGCACCACACCTTTCTGATGCAACAGTGATGACATCAGATTGCATTACTTTAAGGGTCTCCAAAGTGCACATGACTAGCAATATACATGCCTATTTTTGTGGCAAATTAAACCATCTTACCAAGAGCCTTATTGATGGCTTTTACTATCAATACAACAATCGTGCCACATCAATTTCATTTATTATCTTTAGTGGAGTGCAATGACTGAAAATGGCTGAGGATTTACCCCTGCATTTTGGTACAGGAATGGCAAAGTACAGGTGAGATGTAGTCTTAGGACAAAATTACTATTGTTTCTGGTGGATCAGAAAGGACTAAACAATAACACTGTAAATTTTTTCTCTCTCAAATTAACTTTAGTACAGATAACAGCACTAATATCCTGTGCAATGGAGTAAGGTCAGATGTACTTCATTGATGCAGTTGCAATATCTATTTTACTATTATTGCTCCCAAGCCACATTATTGGCTCTAGAAACTGTGCTGTTCCTGTTTTCTTTTTCTTAATTTGCTTGGAAGCCATTGCCTGCCAAATAAAAGGTCACTTAAAATGGGTTAATTTAATAGTGATCCTGTACCAAGTATCTTCTCTGGTAGGGTTCTGCATTATTTAATAAATAATTAGGTTATTGTGCTGGCCTCATAGTGAACACTTATAAACGCAAATGAGAAAAACAAGACAGTGCAGCATTAGAAAATTCTAGAAGACAAGCACTGTAAAGTATTCTGTAGACTTGTGCTTCTGTTTTCATTGAATATATGCAGTGAAATTGAAATATAGATGGTATTTGACCTCTGCAAGCAACAAAACTTCCTATAGATTAGTTTTTTCTCTATAACAGAATCTAAAAATAATGTATGCAAACACCTCTAATGGTTGTAATGTGATTTGAATCAAAACTTTATCTAAAGGATAAAGAACTTTTTTCTCAAATAAGGTTCTTATAAACAGGAGCAGAATGCTACTTAGTATTTGGAGCTAACACTACCTTAGAGAAAATTGAGGAAAGCTAAATTACAACCTATAAGATAAGGTACAGACTGACTGCAAGACTCTAATTTTAGAAGGTACATATCTTCATTTATCAATATTTTTCTTCTTCCATACCTCAGCTTTTGTCCACCTGTCTCTGTAGATCTCCACTGTATTTGCAAAGGTCAATTTAATTTGTTTACCACCATAGCACTGTGCAAGATACTTTTGGAATTTTCCAAACTAGGAAAATTATTAGATCTAAAGCTGCATCTACAATAATCATTAAAATGCCCAGCACCACCTAATTGAGACACTTGAACAAAACAAAATTTCCAAGAATCAAATTGAGCTAACTACCTATTCTTCTCTGGAGGTGCACGTCCTTACACTGTATCTCTACTACCCAGTAGCAATTCCTACCAGAAATGAAATTCCAGTTCAGATGAACTAAGATATCATATACCAATTGTATATATACCATATACCAATTTTGTATATATATTTATTGTCATCAAAAATTCATATAGAAGGAAAAAAAAACCTTCTAATACAAAGGATCACCTGAATTGTATTTATAAAAATGTTGATGCTATGAATTTCAAAGAAATATTTAACTTAGTCTCCTTAAATGATGAGAAAAATCAATGTCCCTTACATAGCATGAGTGTTAATACACACTTCTGTAGGGAAACCTTTGTTATGATAATATATGATGACTTCCATATGATGTAAAAAAACTATAAAGGATTAGAATAATATAGACGTGAATAATCCTAACACTTAAAATTCTTGAATATGGTTTTTTTTTTAAATATAAGAGTGGATGAGAAAAGTCTATATGACATTAAATTATCAGTTCTAAATTTTCCTTATCATGTACCAGAATGTTTTAATGAGGGAATTTCTTGTAATTCTAGGTATTTTTTGAGCTTAAAAGACCTAAATCGAAACCTCTTTCCTCTTTTCTGTAGTTTTTTTCAGTTGAAAACTCATCAAGAATAATATCTAGCATGTTATTTCTTTAATAAGCTTTTATCTATATTAATTTAAAAAAAAATTGTGGGGAAGAGAAAATGAAAGAAATATAACTAAATTGTTTTACTTTTTTTATTTAGAACATTTTTTCCAGTGGATTGAAAGGTATGCATCTTAAAAATTTTTTGTTTGAGTCTGCTCCTCCTAAGCTGTATGAAAAAGTTTTTAATATCTTTCAATAACCATACATAAAATGAGAACTCATGTTTCATTTTGATGAGTTCAATATAAGCAACAGGGAAAAAAAAAACAAAACAGAAATGAAACAGAGGAGGACCTTGTCAGAGGATGGTCTAGAAATTAAAAATATGAATAAGTTTAAAGAACAACTAAATATCTGCTAAACACAATAGTCTAAATATAATCTTTGGCTCAGAAAGTCTGTAATTGTCAAGCACGGGGCACTCAGAATATCCATCAGATAATTCTATATTTTCTATGGGTTATTTTTGGATTTTTTTTTTTCATTCAATACCATTTTCTACATGTGATGAATTACCATTGCCATTCTGTTAATAGAAATTGAAAAAAAAGTGTTTAAACAGTAAAAATAAGTCTGATAGTCACAATTTCCCTAAATTCTCAGCAAACTTGTTATTGTTCTTCTAAAATACTTTTCTTATCATTGTTTAAAAAGTAATACATCCTTAAAACAGGTGTTACTGATGATAAAGAAGTTTTAAAATACTGAGATTTTGGTGAAAGGAATCTTAAAGCAAAGAATTCTACAATTATGTTCTATTTAATTCTTCAATTTCTTTTTGAGTGTAAGTAGCTAGCAAAAAAGAATGGTTTATTTATGACCTATTGAATCTCATAAAATTGCTACATTTCATTCACTGAATTATCTGAGTTCTCTAATCTGATTTGGTTCCAAATATTGAAACTTAAACGCACATCCAGTACAACAGAATGCTCCTTCCACAGGAAGGGATGTCACTGAGAGCAAAGATCACCCTAAATTCTTAGGAAAAATATATTTTTTGTGTAATCTCAAATGTTACATTAGAAACATCAGCAGTTCTCCAACGGTTTATTAATTTTAAAGTTGTGCTTAAGATTGTATTCCTACGGGAGTGATTGTATGTAAATCATTAGTACAAAAATAATCCAATCCTTAATTAGATGAGTAGACATAGCTCTTAGTTGTGCCATTGTATCTTCCATAGTAATGTTCCCTTTTTCTGTTTTAATGCAAAAGTGCTTGTTAGCAGAATTAAATATTTTGGTATTGATAAGATATTAGTCATATGTATCACGGATATCTTCTTTTAACCTGTAGGAAAAAATTCTCTACATATATTTTCAGCAGGTACAGATTAATATTTGTCCTAATTGCGTTACACCAGCTCTAACCAACTCCTTTGTATTGTAAGATGAAGTCCAGTTCTGTTTGATTATGTAAAAGAAAACAAAGCAGAAATAATGAATTGTCATAAAACATGTTTTAAATTTCTGGTTAGAATTTTTTAAATTTACTTTGGTTTGTTCTGTATTGATTTGTAGTTCCTAGAAGTTTAAAACACAATTCTCCTTAGTATTTCACATGGTTTGAATTTCTGGTTAGAATTTCTTTAATTTACTTTGGTTTGTTCTATATTGATTTGTAGCTCTAGAAGTTTAAAACACAATTCTCCTTGGTATTTCACAAAAGCTGAGTTTGTAAATCACTTATATGGTTTCATAGGTGTCTGCATTCCTTCACATACCTCTGGTGAATTGTAGGATATGTCAGAGAGAAAAGAGAAATAATACTAGAGACTGCAGCTGCAGCAGCTCTTGTACAACTGCTCAGTTACACAATACTAGTTGTGGCTATGTCCCAGATATCCTGCCTTTTCTTCTTTTTTTCTTAGCTCTAGTTATGACCAGTTATGAATCAAATAATTCTGCAGCTGGATGCCTGTTTTGTCAGATGTGGAACCACTTCCAGTCTCTGCTATAATAGTTGAGTAACTGAGTGATCCAAAGGGAGATGCAATACAAAGAGCCATAATAATGCTCAAGTGATAACTACTTGGGGCTAGTCTTGGTAACAAAATACAATTATTTTCCAGAGGGAGAGCATAAATAATTTATTTCAACTTTTAAAAATAATTAGTGGGACATTTTAAGGAGCCTTTTGGTACTTCAGATGCTTGAGTTCTGCTGGCCAGCATCTCCCAGGTGAACAAATGTAGCATTCAAACCTCTAGAAAGGTATGAGTTTTACTCAGGAAATATACATGCAGTTGGCATTAACCTTGATAAGAAACTTAAAAAACCTTATGTATGTTTTTTTAAAATATCTTGAAAAATTGGAAGATATTTGTTTCCCTTTATTTCTAGACATAAATTTAAACCATATGGAATTAGAAGTAGAAGCAAACAAATACGTCTTAAGGCATTAGTTAATAACAAAATCTTGTCCCATATTAGAAAATAGAAAAAAAAAAAACCAAACCAGAAAACCAGAATGCACAGCTCTAACTAGATAATTCTATTTATCTCCCATGAGGAAAAGATGTCACATAAAATATTTCAAAAAATTTTTAAGGTCCAAAATTCAGGAAAGACTATAATTTATCCTGACCTCTTCCCGCTAGTAAATTGAGATCCTTACCATTAGGCTAAACAGCTATGAGCATATTATATTTCTAAAAATCATGTTTCAATGGCATGCAATAATATTAGCAATGTACTTGAGGCCATGTAATTGCAAGCAAGAAACAAATACAGAAATATATCAAAGAGGAAGTTGAGCTTAAAACACAGGAGTTAAATAGAGAAGTAGAAATGTTTTACTTCTGGATAAAAATATGCAAAGCTCTCAAGTATATAAAATATGCCCCAAAATTTCTTGCCATTGCAAATTAACATCATATTGAAACATGAAATCATATATCACATATGCAAGTTAATGTAGTCAATAGTACCTCTAAGTTGCAGGTATATATTAAATTGCTAGTAACTGACATACAAGCCTTCAGTGTGGAGGTCACACCTGTAGTGAATTTGAAATCTTATAAAAGGCTACAATATTTATAGCAAACAATCTGATTCAAGAGCAGTGGTAAACACATAGCAATGTGTGATTTTTCCCTTTCTTACCCTTTCAGAATTGTAAGCAGCTCACCAAACCCAGTACTTTACCCCCTCTTGCAGAAAGAAGTATCAGATTCTTCACACTTTATTTTTGACACCAGATGGAATAGGTAGAGGGCAAAAGAAACATATACCCTACTTATTAAAATTTCCCATACCTCTGTATTTATTTACTACCATTAGTATTGCAAGTGGTAAACTAGAATACATCTATTCTAATCTAATCTAATTGCATCTAAGCAAGTGGTAAACCAGAATACATTGATTATTGTATTGCTTTTATCACCTTGTTTGGAAGTCCCTAAAGTTGCATTTAAGGTTGCCACCAGTATAGATAAAAAAAACCCTGAAGAAATATAACAAATTAAATGATTCTTTTCATTGTGATGAAGGCAATGAAATCCTCCTCTTTTCACATTTTTTTTTTGTCTCCTTTTTATTTTCTAAAGTGTATCTCAAGTATTTAGATAGTTGAAGCTTCTGCTATTTCATGTGGATTTTAGAATTTTCAATGACCTCTTTCTACAAGAGATATAAGACAGACATGATTGTGTTCTATAAGCACCATGGGAATATAGTACTTAGAGTTCATAGAATACAGTATCACAGAGAACAAGGCGTCCCTACTTTGTTCTGGCTTCAACCAACAAGGTAAATACAAGGCCTTGTAGTATTTTTTTCTCAATTTAATATGTATCGAGGCATGATCTGCAAATGGATCATTAACATGAAATAAATCTCTATGTACCTTTATCTATCTAAATATCTATGTATTTTTTTTAGCCTTTTCCCCCATTTTATGCACTGACAGATTTGTCTGTGTACTTTAGTTTCAATCTGTCCTAAAAAAAAAAAAAAAAAGCCCAAAACCCAAGCCAGATCAGCTGCTAACATCTCTCTCATTCTTTTTCCCTTTTCCCATTTACAAAAGGACCCCTATTATTCTCTGCAGAACAATTGTATGTGCGTTTGATTAACAGCTGAATCTTGGCAGGATTGTTCCATGATTTTTTCTGATGACTTGCAGCTGCAGAATCAGCTCATCTCCCTTGTAGCTGATGAGGAATAGTATCAAACATCATTCCTGGTGGCTGAGTCTGAGCTGCTCTGGACCACAAAAAGAAAGTGGTGTGTGTTGGTGGCAGGAGAACCACTGTGCAGGGGGCAGAGGCCCTCACCTGCTGACCAGACCTGTCCCCTGGAGAAGTTTGCTTCTTGCTGGGGGCTTGCATTCATGACCTCCCTGAGAGGTGACCAATGCCTCATCCAGCCTAGTGGTTCTACAGTTATTCCACATAGGCACCAATAATATAGACTGGGGTGACCTGGGAATTGCCAAAATATGTGTAAAGAGCTCTGCGGACAGTGTTTAACATCATACACATAATGTTTGACTCCTGCCAGTGAGGAGAAGGGGCATTAGGAGGATTCAGTAGACTTTATGGCTCAACAATAGTTTGCATAGCTGGTGTTTGAGTAGGTCTTCAGGCTCTACAACCATGAGGCTCTCTCAAAGGATCAAAACCTTCTTGTGAGAGACTGGATCCATCCTGAACCAATCAAATGGGGCATCCTTCCCAACAGACTGAACAAACGGGTGAAGACAGCCGCCTCAAAAATCACGTGTAGAAGTTTTAGGTGGAGTCGATAAATTAAAAGCTCAGGATGATGAGAAAAAAGGAGACACAGTGATCAGCTGTAACCACCCATGTGGGCACTCCAGACACTGGATTTATCCCACCAGGTTTCACTTTTGCCAGTGATATTAAATCTCTGGGATGGGGCCAAAACTTCAAGCTCCTCTTGTTTGTTCCTCATGCTGTTGCATTGTTGTTAGAAACATTTCAGGTGTGGTACTTTGTAGCCAAGACCTCATGAAGGTGAAAAATGATAAATAGGTAAATTTGTGGAATTTTTTTTTTATGGTTTCACAAAAAGATTTTGTGACTCCTTGTGAAGTCATTGAGGGAGAGACTCCTTCTTAAGTAGTTCTATAAGATCTGAGAGGTATTATATAACATGTATGGGAGATACATGTCACATGCATCTCTTTTTCATATTAACAAAGATATCATAACAATTGTAAAAGTCAAGATCTTTTACTGCAGCCTCTGAGCTACTGGACTCTGGAGTACTCTGTTTCTGCTGTTTAATTTTCTCCATTTGGTATAAAACAGTATTATAGCAGATATAATTTCAGTGCTCTGGTCACCAAGCTGCAAAGTTATTGACTCTCTTTTGAAAAATTTGCTCTAGTATATACTCACATTATTAATATATTCATTTGCTTTTATTAAAACTGCTCAGAAATAAAATTGAAAAGAGGTTACATATTATAGTCAAGAAAAATATTATATTTAATGAAAAACTTTATTTGAAAAAATACATTGAGTTTAATCTCTTCTCTTCTCTCATTTTATGAAATTTAAATCAGATTTTTGGGGATGGTAAATTTCTCCTAAGAGGTGGAAGTAGAAGTTAGCCTATTCCTCCAGTCTAAAAGGTAAAATCTTTAGTTTTATTACTGATCAAATAAAAAAAAAAAATCTCATTGTTAGAAATCTCAAAAAGAGTTCTTATATTTATATTTACTTTTGCATTTATTTGAGCTTTCTAGTCTTTGTCTTGTTTCTTATATTTAGGTATCCTAGTAGACTGTAGGTAATGATTCCTACCTGGATAGGTCTTTTAATTCAATTTCATTTTCGCACACTCATTCATAGCTTGTTTCATCACACCTTCCTGTTTGATACTTTGTCCTCACTGACTTTCCTCATTTTTTTAATATTTCTGTCTGTATTTGAGACGTATCGAGCATAGCTCTTAGTGGGTTTTGGTGGATTTATCTCTTCCCATTTACCAGCTCTGAAAAACATCAGTTCTGGTATAACATGATGTCCTTTATGGGAGGCTATCCTGTCCTTAACTACTGTCTTTACTGTCTAGTACATCTCTGCATTAGTCCTTTTCCCAAATCTCCCAGTACTACCTACTTCAATCCAAGATAACATTTGAGTCTGTTATACATCTACTCTTAGAAGTACAGCATGATTAAAACAGAGCTTTGAAAAAGATGCCAGGACTTTCATCTTGTTCTTAACCAACAAAAGTGTGAAGTTTCTGTCCACTCCTTGTACTGGCTGAATAAAAAAGCTCCTTGTAGTTTCACATGACCATCTGCTCAAGGCAAAATTATGTTGTGCAGAAGTCACAAACAAGGCTGTGAACAAAATGACTACAATCCACCCCAAAACCAGCTGTTCTTAATACTCCTTGAATGTTCTTCCTTTAAAAAAAAAATGTCAAAAGAAACAAGAATTCCTGCCATGGCTAAAAGACATGATTTTTAAAAATCAGCTCTTCCTAGTGCTAACGTTTTGTCAAAGGCCAGAAGATTGCACAGTACTGTGCCAGAAATAATTTTTTTTTTGCAGTGGGTTTAAATAGTGTCTGGAATGTCATATGCAAGTGACCGTCATAGTTTGTCTTTGAAACAAACAAGGATTGATGTCAGTTCTCTCTTGTAATGAGTAGCAAAATAATCCAAATGAAAAGGAGCATCTTCTTTATAACCTTGTAGATACTATAGGTTTTTTTCCAAAAATGTCAATATCCTTTTATATAAATAGACATAGAATTTAATTGAAATGCATATTCAGATGAACTTTTGTTGGCATAAAATTTTAAACAAAGTTTCTTCGGCATCTTGGAATCTGGGAAGTGGAGTTAAGGAAGATGAAAATATCATATGCTATTTTCTTTGTGACAAAAATTCTTCAGTTCATTACTACAAAGCTGGCACTGGATTCAGAAAACATTTCAGCTTCAATCATTTAATGTACAATTCTCTTATACCTAAAGACTACTTTCAGGCAGAATGTTGGCCTTTAAATCTTTAGGACAGATTATATGGAGCCTAGATAATAAAATGTGTATGTCAGATTTTTTAAAAATATATTTCATAATTTATAATATGAGAATGAGAGTTCTTGAATTCTTATTCCAAAGCAATATTTTCCCCTTTCAATGTAATACTAATTTCTACAAATTTTTCCACTGTTATAGATAATTGATATATGTAATTTTTTTATTGCACAGATATGAGTATTTTTTTGAACTTAGAAAAAATTTGGTGCTGTTGTGATTAAGTAGACTATTTTTTTCTTTTTTGCACCTGTGATATTCTGAACCACTGAATAAAAGGCCAATGAACAAAGAAAGATAAATTTCCAGTTGGCTTCATTGCCATCTTTCTTTTTCAAGGTACAGTATAGTACCTATAAATACACAAGCTTCATAGAAAACGTTCAGGATGTGGAACTAAATGTTAGGTAGCCTATGACACACCTACCAAAAATAGACACTTAAAAGCCATTCTACAAAGTGAAAAAAGAAATCTCAAAAGAGATGCTTCTGAATACAGTTCCAGCCATGTGTTTTAAGTACCAAATGCATAACAAAAACTAAATAGAAAATTCCTTTAACACCTCCACCTCTGATAAATACAAATAAGACAATGATAAACCTAAACAAAGCCAAGCAACTTATTAAGTGCTTAGAAAATTTTTATAGAAGAAAGTGCCATAAAAGATTTTCTACAGATAATTTTTTTCCTTTAAAGAGAGCTGCTTGCCAAGATGGAGGGGGAAATGCCTCGAAATCCTTTGCAAAAGCTGACCACAATCTCTCTTTTTAAGGAAATATTGTCCCAGCATTAAAAGGAAAATTTTTACTTCCAGTGCAGAAGTTTTTCAACTGTGAATTATTTACTTGTGAATTCCTGTTTAGAAGCTATTTATTTAGTCCAGATCTGTAGCCTAGGAGACTATTCTACATATTTTTGATCTATTCAGAAGAAACTAGTTCCAGTATTTAAAAAGCAGTACTGTTCCTTAAAAAGATTTCTGTCCTCTTGTTTCCTTTCTTCCCCAAAAGAAGTAATCACATTTACTCAAGTTTATATCCAAGCAATATTTTCTGTTTTGATCATAAGGTATTTTTATTGCCGTACTTTTTATAACCTATAATAGATAACAACCATGTGATACAGAATGCACCTAGATACTCTGTAATTGCAAGTTGTGTTTGGATAATGTTTTAATAGCACAGAGAGGTATTGAAGATTGTGCAGAATAGTACTATCACAAAAACATAGCTGTTTTCCCAGAGCAATGAATGAGGTATCAAGAATATATCATTAAAACACACATGGATGCATTCAAAGCTGTTCAAACTTAACAACTCTTGCTCAGCAGAGAATAGAGAATGTAGTTGTCCTCAATTCATTGATAAGGGATGTTTAGTGGAAAGTTCAAGGTTGTCTCCAAACAACCTTGCACTGTAAGGAGAAGGAAATGTTTCTACTACAAGCAGTTTTGTCCTAGATCACACCTCTGTACAGCTCCACAAGCACTTTGTAGGTGCAGATGCAGATATAGATGCTTGTTCGTAGCTGAGGTGACCACTGTCTGTGGGTGTGTCCATTTCTATGTGCATTTGTGCAGGCAAGAAGCCCTCTAAGCCTAATTTCTGAGATCCTAAGCTATTAAATTTGATTTTAAATTATATTTTTATAGATTAAAAACAAAGTCAAATATTCCCCAAACAGGTTTTCATGCATATGCCGCATTTCACACAGTACAATTAAATCTGCATGGACTAGTACCTTTATTTAGGATCAACTTTTTTTCTCCTGTCTGTCCAGAAATTGCTGAATTATTTGCAAATAATATATTAAAAAAAGAAAAATTTATTCTGTGCTGTCAAAAACCCCAAATTAATCATTATTATTACATGTTGAAAATTATTAAAGGCATTTGAAATACTGATATATATTGTCTTTGTATACAAGATGAATTGAAAATTACATTGGAAAGGTACTGCTCTCGGAATCATCAGATAAATATATGCTAAAACACTAAACCCTAAAAGCAGTTCAGCACATATTCATGGACATACATTCACCCTTACATTCTGCTTATTCTTTTAAGCACAGGAATAGTACATACAAGAACACATAAACATTGAATCATTAAATTACTGAGCCTGAAAAGACCTACAGGAGTCCAGTACAACCAAACACCACCATTACAATTAGACTATAATACTAGGTGCAATGTCCAGTCATTTTTTTAACCCTTCTAGGGATGGTGACTCTAACACCTCACAGGCAAGTCTCTTTCAATACCTAGCAACCCTTTGCATGACGAAATTTTTCCTGATGTCTGACCTGAATCTCCCTTGGCACAGCTTGAGACCATGTCCTCCTGCCTGGACACAGCACGTGAGGTGCAGCCTCAACAGTGTCCAGTACAGGGGGACAGTCACTTCTCTAATCCTGCTGGCCACACTATTTCTGATACAGCCAGGATGCCATTGGCCTTCTTGGCCTCCTGGGCACACGCTGGCACAAGTTCATCTGCTATCAACCAGCACCCTTGGTCCTTTTCCACTGGATAGCTCCCCAGCCACCCTGCCTCCAGCCTGGAGCACTTGAGGGACTTTTTGTTACCCAAGAGCAGGGCCTGGCACTTGGTCTTGTTGAATCATACATTGTTCTCTTCAGCTCATAGATCCATCCTGTTCAGATACCCCTGTAGAGCCTTTGATGCTATTGAGGCAGGACGGGAATGAGGAGAATCTGCTCAGAAGGATGTGAGAGTATAACTCTGATTTATTTCAAAATGCATCGCTCTTTATACAGAGCTTCCTCCAGGCCAATTCCATTGGTCCTGAAGTGTAAGCAGCCCATACCATTGGTGCACAGTGCATGACGCACAGTGACAGAACTTAACTATAAACAATGTGAACAATAAGAGATAAAAAACTTTATTTACATTCTTTCAAACAGATTCCCAGGCTTCTGCCTGGTTAGAAACTTTCTCCTTCTCTCTTTGACTGAATCTGAGACCTATAGAGCCTTCCTACTCTCAGCAGATCAATGCTCCTGTCCATCTCAGTGTCTTCGGCAAACTTAGTGAGGATGTACTCCATTCCCTCATCCAAATCACTGATAAAGTTATTAAACAGCACTGGCTCCAATACTGAGCCTTGGGGACCCCAGTAGTGACCAGCTACCAACTGGATGTGTCACCACTTACCACCACTCTCTGGGCCCAGCCCTCCCAGCAAAGAGTGCATCTGTTCAAGCAATGGGCTGCTGGTTTTTCCAGGAGGGTGCTGTGGGAGAAGTACCAAAGGCTTTACTGAAGTCCAGGTGGACTAAAATCTTTCCCTCATCCACTAAAAGAATCGCCTGGTCATAAGAGGTTGTTTTTAAAAGAAAATCATGTTGACTAAGCAGGACCTGCTCTTCCTAAACCCATACTGTCTGGGTCTGATCCCCTGATTGTCCTGAAAACATCAGGTACATAAAATTCAAGAAATTTCCATTACGAGCAGATTTCTTATAGATGCACCAGGGTTATTTAATAACTTCCATTCCATAGTCTTAACACTTTACTAAGCACAAAAACATAGGTCCCTGATGTACCGAGAGTTATTCTAAAAGCAGTCAAGCTAGACTCTTTTTCAGTCATTCCTATTATGCATTTAAGAGCAGTCTTTTCTCACAAATATTGCAGACTTTAATATTGAGGATCTTGCAAATATTAAACTAGAATGATGTTAAACAGAATGTGCCCTGAAAATACACTTGACCACCAGCTCAGGCCCTTGCTGCCCTGCTCTGGCTGTGGTCAGCACTGGGGTGCAGAATGACGCAGCATTTGTGAGTCCCAGCCCTGGCTGGTGGCCTAGCAATGCCTGCTGGGACTCAGCCTTCCTCTGTGATGGACACACGTGGCTGTCTTCCCACTAAAGTGCTATCATTTTCATTATTTGTCACTTTCTAACTCTCTTGGGTGGCACCAGTTGCCAATGGCTTCATTGGTCATGTAGTCCCAGATCAACCTCCCTTATTTTGTCTGTATCGAAAGGCAGTTAGTGGTCTTTTGGGTGGATGCAGCTAAGGATTCATTTTCTCTCAGGGGTGGATCTGAGTGGGTGTCAGCCTGTGACACATATAAACATGTTCATTACTGAGTAGATGGGTTGCTGTAATCTGCACTTCTGAAAGCTGCTGGTCACTATGGCTGAAAAACAGCTGAAAGCTGCTGGTCACTACGGCTGAAAAACCACTGAGCAATTTTAACCATATCAGCAGTATCAAGTATGGTAATGGAAAGGAAGTGAGTTGAATGCTGTTTTACAAAACGCTATTTCCTGCAATGTCCAGAGAATATCCAAGGAAAGTACTCAGGGCTTGTACTTTTACACTTTGATTTTCTTTGTGTTCTGCATAGGACATCAACCTTTCCACCCACCAAAGAAGAAAAAAACAAAATCTTTTCTTAGTGCTACCAGTAAATAATTTTCATTCAATCCCTAGAGTATGGTATAGCAGGAAATTTTATTAGAATATATAGATCATGACAAATTTTAGTTATGGGATGAAATCTCTGCAGAACTTGCTTCTTTCTTCCTACCGTCTTCCTCCTGGATAAAAAGAAAAAAAAGTAAAGCTGTCTACTTACAGCACAAGCTTTCCTACTTAAGCAAATAGGAAAACTCACACACTGTATACTCTCAACGAGATTTTATTGAACTTTTCACTTTCAGGAAATGAATTCCATTCTGCAAATATTCATTGTAGAAAAGGGGAAAGAAATCTTAGGGCAATATAAAATTCAGATTCTCCTTCATGGATTTTGTCTCAGAGCATATTAATAGTCTGCAGTTTGAAAAATTTGTCTTTACAGACAAGACACTGCATTATCTAGTTAATATATATAATTAACAGAAGGAAAAAGAAAATTGGAATAGAAATTCTTTGAAAAAATTCTTTGTTTCAAGGGGACATATAATAAACTATATTAGCTGCATTGCTCTTGTTCTTAAGGAAATCTTGAGAAAGATATCACCATCCAGGCTTTTGCTGAATTTATTTGCAAAATATAAAAATTATAAAAAGACTTCTGCTTTAAGTCATATTCATATTTGCATTCTTTCAAAGATTTTTCACTATGAAAATTATCTGTATAAGTAATTGTAAACCAAATATGCTAGATCTAAACTAATCTAAAAGAAATCATTATCTACAAAAGATAATTTAAAAGGAAAAAAAAAAAAAGAGAACATACTGCAATTCTCTCTGTATGTAAAGCAACATAACTGCTAAAATGTGATTCTGTTGGACATAATTAATTAAATGAAAAAAACTCCTACTAGCCTTCTGGCAAATGATAATACCACCCCCCAATGCATG
The DNA here is from genome assembly GCF_048771995.1 of Taeniopygia guttata. NCBI lineage: Eukaryota > Metazoa > Chordata > Aves > Passeriformes > Estrildidae > Taeniopygia > Taeniopygia guttata. Next base: position 134,870,007 of record NC_133026.1, read on the forward strand.
AGTGTTTGACTTTTATAGTATTGGATTTCTTGATTTAATCAACTATGATTGTTGTATTTTTTTAAGAGATAAATTTTAAATTTATGTCTAAAGGGAACAATGAATTTATTTGGAATAAAATAATGGAAAACTTTATCTTATTTAAAAATTGACCTTATGAAACCTTTTTTCTTTTTCCTGTCATTTTTTTGTTCACTGTTGCTCAAAATCAGATTTTAGTTTTTCTGTTATGAATTGAACTTATAAACATTTCTGAATGTTGGATCAATGAAAACCTTTTTATTTCCTTCTAGATGTCCACTGATATTTAGAATGGCTTTAATATTTTTTGTAATTCCTTAGTTCACTGATTTTTAAATGCAGAAGTTATTAAATGCTAGCTTTAGTGTAGTTTTGTTGTAAATAATATCACTTTCACCTATAAGCCATTATTTTCTGCATTTTCTCTTTGAAAGGTATCTCTCTTAAAGGAACATGAAAATCCCTGCTTAGAAATGAAAAATTGTTTTGTTTGGCAAAAATACCCTCAAAAATAAATGAACAACAAAAAAAAAAAATCACCAACCAACTAAAAAAAGCCCAAAACCCCAACACCACCAAACATAAAAATACTCAGTTGATGATCAAAATGTGAAAAAGGAAAACTTTTAAGAAGGATAGCAAAATACTAGATAGCAACAAACATACATGGAAAAAAAAAAAAACAACAAACTCCTTTTGGCTTCCCACTCATCCAGAGCAGTATAGTTCCCTCACAGTCTATAATATCATGCTGATAATTTTTTTGTTGGTGGTGGTGTTTTTTGTTTTTTTTTTTGTGTGTGTGTGTTTTTTTGGGTTTTTTTTGTTTAAAAAGTGCCTCTCATGCAATCATTTCGTCTCCCTAATTTCAAATCAGAAGTGCTTCTAGCTCTATGGAATGTGTTACACCTACAAGCTTCTCTCTTATCAACTGACTGTATCATAGCCTGGAACTTAGGAAAATACTTTTAAGAAAATAAGAGACTAAGAGAATGTGCTGCTTGCACTGACTCAGACTGAGTGTTCTGGTAATGTTACCTCTTATCTTCGAAGCATTCAAAGAGAAAATGAGAGAACAGATTTCAGGACCATAAGCCTCTGGTAAAAACGAGACCTCTCCCTTGAGATGAGGGCTTGAGGACATAGTATCAAGATGTTTTCTCTCAGAACTAGGGTTGGAGAAAAATGAAACTGAGTATCAAGCAGAGACAGGAATCAGAGTGCACAAGCATGCAAGGCAATCTTTTGCTCACAGCCTTATCTGACTGATGCTAATCACTTGCCACCTTGTTGTCTTGGAGCTGTGCAGCAGAACAGCACAATTCCATGCTGCTGGCTGCAGAGGGACAGCTGAACACTGTGTGCCCATTAGAGGGGAGACAGAATTGATTGCTTATCCAAAAAAAGAGGAAAAAAACCCTAGAATCTAGCAGTCATATTTCTGTATGTAAGCACTAATATCAATGACTCAGTCTGGATATCTGATTCTGCAAATGTATGTTATGATGAATTGGGTCTAAGTACTGATTACAGTGAAATAATTGCTAGCGGAGAAAATTGATGGGTATAGGAGAGATCAAGCCATAATTTCTTGTTTTGTCGCAGAATCAAGACTGGAAATCTATAAATATCTACAGAAAATGTATGTAAAAACATATATATGGACACTATGGTGTTTTTTTTGTTGTTGTTGTTGTTGTTGTTTTTTGTTTACCTTAAGATTAACTTCTCTGGTGGCATATAACACACAGCAGAATCTACGGATTGTTATGGAATATTGTGGACCTGGCTCTGTTCTGAATATAATTAAAATGTGGAATAAAATTATGATCATTAAAAACATAACCCTTATTAAAATCAGACTAAAAATTAAGGCTAGAAGCCAGAATAAAGGTTGAAGCTAGGAGATAAGGTCTTGGCTGATGCCAAGAAGTCTGTCTAGGACTTGGCTCCTCAGGAAAAAAGCTCATGGAGTTGCTGTCTCTGTTCATTTATCTGTGAAGTGTTCATTAGCAGAAGCAAACACATGAAATATGAAGGTCTTGTGAGCTTTTTGAAAATTACTGTTTTTTGCAAGGAAATACTGAAGCTTCTTCCTCTTACACTTTTCAGCTCGTAGCAGGGCAGTTAGTACATGCATAGTTTGGAAACAGGCATAAAATTGTTACTCTCTCAGTAATTAGGAAAGAGGAGCAGTAACTGGCATTACTCAAGGAATTAGAAAGACAGAGATGCCAATTAATGACTGAGAGAGGGAACCAAATTGAGAATTGTATAGAAGTGTCTTAATAGACTTACAACAGCAGTAATGTAGAAGAATCCTGTAGGGAGTAAGCTCTGATAGTCCTAATTAAGAAACAACTTCTCTGAAAAATATTTTGTTGCAGATGTCAAATAATCTTTAATTCCTTTGAGTCCATTGTTTTCAATAGTGGGTTGTACCAGGCAGTACTAATTTCACCAACAAGTCCTGTGAGATGACATGCTGCTTGCTTGCACTTTGCATATTGTAAATGCACCCTGAAATGTTCCTTGCACTATACTTGGAGGCTGAGAAGAAAAGTAAAGGAGAGAGATATTGTCCATCAGGAATTTTGATATTTGGATAATTCAGCTAATTCTTAATATATGTAGTTAAACATAAATGCAATTTGGGGTACCCTACACATGCAAGAATCAAAATGGATTATTTGATAGTGGATTGCATGGCCCTTAGCTAACCCATTGTGAATTATGAAAAAATGAAACACCATACCTGTATCCATTGTCTCTTTGAAAATGATATGAAATACAATACACATATTCTGTGAACTCTGATAATATTATATGAAGGAGCTTTTTTATTTGCACTAAAATATGATTAGTACAGAAACCATGCAAGTATCTGTTATTCTTTTATGTGTTAAAAATGCTCTTAGGAAGTGTTGTTGATAATTATTTTTCTATGAAACATTAACAATAAGTTTTATTATGTTTATTTTTTAATTTAGAGGGATTGATTCTTGTTCTTCTAACATAATATAACTTTTAAAAGCATGCATTGGAGGCCATTTCTCCAGATCTGTGTTTTGACCTTTTTGTGAGTCTGTCAGAAGAAGGAGCTATGTTTGGTGTAAACAGGCATAAAAGTTTAAATTATGAAGCTTTAGCCTACTGCTGATTTGAATCTAGTGTCATACATAAACTGCTGTCTTAATTTGGGCCAAATATAATTTCTCTGTCTGTGTCTTACCCAGAAGGAGTTGTCTAGAGCTTTATGTTTTCAAATCTGCTATTGAGAGTCTGTTACTGTGAATAGAATTTATAGCATCTTTATATAGCTCTTACTGCTTAGAATAGCTGTGAAAATATTGCACATATTCCTATTTTTTAAAAAGTATGTTATCCTTTTCTATCAGTTAAAGATCACAGAATCACAGAATAATGAGGTTGGAAGAGACCTCTAAGGTTATCAAGTCCTAGACTATAGCACCAAGTGCCATGTCCAGACTTTTTTTAAACATATCCAGAGATATAGGAAGACAGTTCCAGTACTTTATTAATCAAGATGTGATCTTGATTCTCTCTTCTCTATTCATCTTCCATCTTTAATACTGCAATCTGTGAAAGAATATATCAGAAAGGAAATTGCTCTTGCAGAAGACTTTAATAAACATGTCAGCTTCCATTATATGGAAACTATGTTTATCTGGAGTTGAAACAAAATATTAGCATAAGAGAAAATCTGAACACATCTTTGGTGTCTTTCATTTTCAACTTTGGTTGGAAAAAACATTTCATATTGTTGTTAAAACTTTTTTATCAAAATAAAAAAGAAATCTATCAGCACTTCCTGTTAAAAACATCTTGGTTACCAGGAGTTTTTGGGAGACCAGTTCTGTATATTTATATATATAAATTCAGGACGTGTGTACTTTGAATATTAGTTGCCAAGAATTATAATAGGCCAAAAGAACATCATACTATTTTTAAGCTTAATTGCTTCCAAGCATAATAAACTGGTCTTTTGAAAAACTTGTGAAAAGAGGTGAGTGTCTTCAATGCTATTACCTTTTTTATGACTCTTGTCCCTTTAAGGACCTTTTTAAAAAGCTACATTTTAAAAGATTCATGCTGGGGCATTATACCTATGAAATGCCACCTACTTACTATTTTCTGACTGTGTGACAAGTGAAACCTGCTGAAAATTTGACCTTCGGCAGGAGAGAGAGTGCAGTTAAAAAATAACCAACCAAGATCACATATGTAGTGACACCATACATGCAATATCACAATTTTCTCTTACTAGAGAAAGAAAAGTTGGTGAAGCAAAGTCTGAGGAGAGACAGTGGAAGATGAAAAATGAGATAAAGTCTGATAGAGTTTCAAAAACAGGCTTCAGAAGTAGACAAGATTAAAAGTAAAACAGTATGTAATAAATAACCAGCACATAACAAAACAACAGCCAATCTCTGATATCAGAATATGGCCAGAAAGAGTCAGGGATAGTAAAATGGATCACATGCTGTAGTAAATAAATTAATCTGGTAGTGCTGGTCTCCTGGGATTGTCTTTTGGTATTTAGTCTGTTTTTTTAAATTAGACACACTTAATGCTGTTCCTACTCCCTAATATTTTCATTAAGAAAATACCAAATTAACTAAGGAAAGGTATGAACAGCCTTTTGCAAGATTTTATTTTTCACTTGATTAGCTTCTGTTTACCACATACATTCAGTCTCTTACCACTTTGACAGAAAACTAATCTGGTTCATATGGAATTATTAGGTATGAATGCATTTTCTATTTTCATCTATAGTTCGTATATGCTTCAGTTTTTGAAGTGTCTTTGTCATTAGATCTAGCCAGAAAACAACTGAATGTTGTATTAATTTGTGGGGTTTCAAAATGTATTTCCTTAATGCCTTTAAATCAAATCTTCCCAAATAATTTTTAATGTACTCTGTCAGAAGCTTTCACTGAAAATGGTAAATTTTGGGGCTTCTTCCTCCTTGTCTTCTCACTTCTTTCTGAAATTTTACAGGAATCTCCACATTAGACTAAAGAAAGCTATGCAGAGAAAACACTGTTTAAATTACAATGTTTTTGTGGGATGATTGTGCTCTGATACTCATCACTCTTGTAAAAAGTGTTCGATCACACCCTCATTGTCACAGAGTCAGCAATATATACAAGTTCCCCTGTATATCTAAGTGCTCCTGACTTACCATACATATTTTTTCTAGCTTCTGCTCTATCCTTGCTAGAAGCTTCTTATGAAATATTTAGATATTCTTTAATCCCGGTTCCCATTTTTGTTGATGAAGTCAGTATTCATGCAGAAGTTAAATCAATCAAAAATTCATTGATTAAATACTCACCTTGTAAAATAATTGATACAAGTTCATTTTAAAAGTGGATGGGATTTTGGATAAAGAACTCAGCTTAGAATCTTAGTTTTCTTGTGTATCTGAAGATGGACCTGTTGGGGGGTTTTTGGGTATTTTTTGGGGTTTTTTTTACTTTTTTTTTTTGCTGTGATATCTTAATATGGGAACAGAATTTTGTTCCTTGACATGAGATTATCCATCTGTAACACATCTACAAATGCAGCTTTATGGTCTGGTTTGTACAATCCTAGGATGCAGGTGGTATATTCTGCTGCACTTAGTCAGACACTATTGGTGTATTTATTGGTGTATCCTCTTATTTGAGCACTGAAATTCCTCCAAACATATTTCTGCATCTGTAAATTGTGACCTCAGAAGTGTTCTGACAGGTTTGGTTTCCTTGAGTTTCCTTCATACCTTGATGCCCAGGTATGATATTTACCAAGCTGCACATGAAGAACTTTCCTGCCATTGATGTGTGTGGAGCACACACCATGCAATATATATTCTCCCGTCATAAAAAATGGGATTTCCCCACACTGGCTGTGATGTATGATAAAAACTTAAGGCAGTATAGTAAGCTTCCAGAAAAAGAAAAAATGTCTTATTACTTACTACAGAAGTAATGTGTGATTAAGTATGTTCCTGCAGCAAAAATATAAGGTGTGAGGGTATTTGGAAATTATCACCCAATAATTGCCTTGTGTTTAGGCTTTTCCTCAAATATGTGTTTTCATCCACTCTTGTAGATATCATACTGTTCTAGAAACATCTTTGGTCTCACTGTAGCCAGTCTCACTTCTCCTACTGTTACAGCAGAAAAACATAACAAACTTTTTGAACTTTGAATGCAGTCGTCTGTGTTTTCTGGTAATATGTTGATAGCCTGTTTCAAAAACTATTCCCAGACCATGCTGCTTTCCCCCTTCTCAAGTTCCCACACATATTCCTTTGCAGGCACAATGGGGGTGAATTATATTAATTGTTCCCACCTGTGACAGGTGGTGAGATGCATGAAGCAACTTATTCTAGCTAAAATCAAGGATGTGAAAGTCAGTCCACAAAACCTTTACTTATTAGTTAATTATGTCCTTTCTCTAGCATGATCAGCTCTCCTTTCCTCTTATTTACCTCCTGCTAGTCACTTAAAACTAACTGCCAGATTTTAATTGTTTCTTTTTTTACATTAAGCACGACTTTTTTTAATGTATTCTCTATTACCTCCCATCATTGTTCCTAACTGAGGGTTGGAACTAGTTCTTAGTGGTTTTCAAGGTGGTGGAATTGTCACTAGAGAATATATTTTGTACTTCATACACCACAATTTTTCACTAATTCAATTCCTATATTCTCCACAGCTTTGCTTCTATTTGCAATTTCTTTATTCCAGAAAAAAAAAAAAAACAAAAAAAAACAAAAAACCCAAAAAAACAACACAGATTACCATTTTATCACAATGGAAAGCTGTGAAAATAATTGATACTCCTGTGGCACAAATTTTCCTTCAAGAGTACCTATAAAAATTTACATCTGTCTTATGCTAATAAATTAATTATTTCCTAAATAGTTATGTATGTATCCCTTTTTACTTTAAAATTGATACTTAAACAACATATATAAAAAATTGAATTATTATAACTTTTTAAAAATTTTATTACTTTAACTTCTCCATTAAATGACACTTTTCTGAAATAAGCTTGTAGACAACAGTAACACTATCCACGCACTTAATATATGACATTGCAATTCTCTTAAGTAGAAAAAAAATGTGCAGAAAAATGTGCTGTAGAAAAATACCAGTAATGAGAGCTCATTCAGGCTATAAAAATACAGATATTAGGTTGTCAGCAATAATTCAGATAAGGGCCACATGAAAAGCTCTGCTTGCTAAAACCAGCAGTCTTTGAAAGACAACTTGGAATAGTTCACAAATCTGAAATGTAAAAAGTCTGCAAATAGGAGGCTAAAAATCAATGTATACTGGGAAATACAAAAAAATAGTTGGACAGCATAGTCTTTCTGCAAAAAAACCACTCTAAGATTTAACAACAAAATGAGTAAGAAGTAGCATGAAAGGCTGGAAAGCAGAACACAAAATAAAATACTAAAACTCCCACTATATTTTTAAACAAGGAAACTGATTCACTGATTTTACCACTGTGCAGCTCCTTTTACTTTCTTTCACTTCAATAGAAACACCCTTTTGCTTTCATTTGCCTTTCAATATTTGCTAATTTATTTTTAAAATCGCTGTTCTGTATATGGATTAGCTAGTTAATTGCCAGATTAAGTATTATTCTATGAATAATTCCTGTTAGCTTGGAATCAGTACAATATTGTGTGCAGATATTGTTCATAAAAGCATTTTAAACAGTATAGTTATATAAAGAGTTCTGAACAATATTTTTGAAAATATTTTCATGCAAGTAGAATGAGTTGCATGCGCAGATGACCGACAATATAAAAGAAATATTAAGAATTTGAATAATCATTGTCCCTGTCCTCTATGCTTAAAAGAAACATTGGTAAATTAGTATTAAAACTAATTAGTATTAGTATTATTAGTAATACTAATACTAATTAGTATGAGTAAGGTTCTTCTCTAAAACATAAAATTTGAAACAGAGTAAAACGTCAGCCTCTGAGTAGGTTTATCTCAACTTAAGGTCATGGCTTGCATAATGAAAATTAAATTGATCTATATGGTAATGCTAGATTTAATGCTACATTAATTTGATAATAAGGTGTCTTCTCTGATTTTGTTTGTGTGTTTGACATTCATTTAGTAGAATTAACTATTCTGCAACTAAATTTTTTTGCATTAAAAAACTTCATTTATATTTATCCTTTATCTGATTCTTCTGTAGGTCTAGACCTAACACTACCTCATGTCATTAGAGCAGATATGTGCTGGAAAAATCAATTTATGAAATCTTGGAACTTAATGCTAAATGTGGATTTTATAAATATATATAATACTTTTATTAAAAGGGAAATTTTGTATTTTATAGATTAACTCTTGTCTTGCATCAAGGGGATTGGCCTAGTTTCATAGCCAACATTTGGTTTTCTTGATTTTTCATATCTATGAGTTTTGTAGATATATCACAGGAAATTTTATTTCAGATACTCTTTTTATTACAGCAATCAGAACTGAAATAGTTATTGTAAAAAAGCCAACCTATTATGGCCAATATAGAGGACCATGTCTCAGGATTTTGCTCCTGCCCAGAAGAATAGTTCCTAGAATCTGTATGTTCCAATTCCTAATTGAGTGCCAGAATCATCTGTTTATACTTCCTGCTGCTTTCATTTAAAAAAAAAAATTGAAATTTATTTCCCCTTGAAAGTTTAACATCATAACTATAGATAATACTTTAAAAAATATCCCAGCATCACTTCATTTTCCTTTGTTTTGTATCCTTTACCATTGAATTTATTGAAGTGTCCTGCTACAATATGTGGTTACACTTTGAATTAGTGGATATTTAGCAAAATATTTCTTTCTGGATATAAGGGATTTGCTGAAGCTTTGCCTCTACTCTCCGAGTAATAAAGAAATGCTGTCATCACAAAAAGCAATTAATCTCATTTTTCTTAGACATTAACTGAAAGAATAGGTGAGCTTAAAGACACACCACCTTTCTTGAGCTGACATGCATATTCATTATGAGCAGATTCATTTGTAGATTGGAGTACAGTAGTATTTTATGCCAAAGTCATGTTACAAGGCTTAGTTAATTAATTAATTATTACAAAGCACTTTGACAACCCTGGAGAGAAGACATTTTAAAAGTATGTGATGTTATTTTAATAATTTTCCATTTAGCTGAGTGGAATGAATTACCTCGGAGCCCTCAGGGTTCTGTGCCTGATTAAGGACTGTTGACTGCATTACAGAAAGTACAGTTTACACTTCCTTTCTGCTTGGCAACCTACCAACTTCTAGTTGGAAGCTAGTAAAAAAGAGGACTCGGTAGAATTTTATATAGGAGTTTTGAAATGCTAGAAAAGGTTTTAGAAGAGCAAACATCAGCTAATTTCACCTAATCAGAATACCTGGGAATTTGCTATGGAGAGAAAAAGCTGGATGAGTTTTAATGAAAACAGAGAGAATTGCAGCAAAACATTTTATTGGTGGAAAACCTTGAATTTCTGGAAGGGGTTCATGATGAGCAGAACAAAGTTAATGCAATCTATATTTCCTTCAAAAGAGCAAGAAGGGAAATTGTGACCAGTAAACCTCACCTCTTGGAGTAATGGAATCCATCTGTTTGTTTTGACATAAAAAAACAGGACAGAAATCAGGAGCAGTCATATGACTTTTTCAAGGATGATGCTTATTCAGTCTTCTTGCCTTCTGTAAAGGAATTGCTGTTTTTATGGATGGCAGGAGACTGGTGACTGTGACACTCCTGGATGCAGGTAGATCTTGTGACACCAACTCTTACTTGCGTTCTTACTTGGGAGCTAATGTTTTGAACAGAGTACTGGGTGATAAAAATGGTTGTATTGCTAAACTCAAAGGGTGTGAATGAATGAGCTGGTGTCCTGTTGGAGATAATAGCATCAAGGGGACACTAGAATCCATCTGGTCCATTATTTTCCTCAGTGTGAACAATGTGAACAATGACAGAGAGCACCTACAAGAAATTTGCAGAAACAATAAAGCAAAATAACTAACTCACACAATGAAAGAATGATCTGCAGTTCTGAGAGACCCTGATAAAGTTGATTGAGCAAGCATAAAACTTATGAAGCCTTTCAAGAACAAAACTGGATGCTGTACTGGAGTTCACATTTCAAACCACAAACTGGACTTCCATTATGAGAAACTCAGCAAAGTGGTTTTTGATCTCTGCCCTGCGCTAATAAGGTTACACGTGGGATGCTTGCGTCCATTTCCGGAAGAGTGTTAAGAAGCTGAAGTGAATCCAATGGATTGATACTGTGCTGGTTAGGGGCCTTGAGCAGAGGACTACAAGAGGGGTTTATTTCTTTAGAATGACTCTTAATAAACTCTTTCACTATGAAATACTGATGAACATCCAGTCTACAGGATCAAACCAGAGCTGATCTAAAGCAATAATCTTAAAACATACATAGTGTAGGTGTTAATGACTCCATTTCCAACTCTGTCTTTGCACATTCACTCTTATTAAATTTTTTTTTCTAATGTAGGTGAGGTCAAATCAGGATCAGTCTAACTAGAATTCATCCTGGCTGTATAAATCACATCTTACCATCCTTATCACAACTTCTGCCTTGCTATGGCACTGTAGTCTCTTTTAGAGCTGAATATCCAACACTCGGGACAGAATTAACCCAGGAGAGGGAATGAAGAAGAATGAGAAGCATGATCCTGCAGCATGGGTGGTTAGATGCACAGCTCTGTCCACATCCAAGATCTTCACAAGGTAATACCAAAAACCTGTCCTCTTCCTGCTCCTGTGTTTCTGTGTTTTCCTAAAAAAAGTTTCTGCTCCAAGGAAAATTCTCCACCTGTGTCAATGAGTTGTAATCTTTGTAGGCATGGATGTCTCTCTGAGAGTGAGACTGAAAAATTAAATCTGTTTTCCTTGTTTTTCTGTTGCTGATCAGTGAGCTGTTAGATTTCAATATCCTTCTGACAGGTCTGACTCTGCATGAACTGAAATGGATCCTAGATGATTGATTTCAGAGAAAAGGCCCCAAGTGTTTTATTTAGATATGGCCCATTGCCTCCTTTGCTAAAACTGCAGTTTTAAAAGCATCTAAATCCATGGTTCTAGGATTTTTAAAAGCTCATTCATGAATCAATGCCAAATAAATTGAGAAAATGCAGCAAGCAGCAATGGAAAAAAATAAATAATTTTTAAAAAGGGAACACTTCAGAGTCTCCTTCAGAGAGGATCATTCCTTATGCTGAATGACATAGGAAATAACAAATTAAATAAAAGTTATTCTTAAAGCCACAAATGTAATGAAAAATCTGAAAGTACATGGTTTCATATGAAACCATGTAATGTTATCTCATTAAAAGGTCAGGGGAGTAAAAACGTCCAGTTACATCTTTCCAGATCGAACCTACAATGAGGGGTTTCATAATACAAAGAAAACCTAACAACTCCAATATTTCTCCCTTTCTAATTGAGTTACTATATGAGCAAATCCTGTTACGCATTTTGGATTTGTCAATTCACAAGTCAAAATAAATGCTAGTACAGTAGGAATACAAGAACAGAGAACTTCAAAACTATTTGTATCCAGAAATTGATATGGTGTATGATGAAATTATATAATTACATATACATACAAGGCTAATATCGACCCTTCACCTGTTTTTCTGAATTTCTTATTGATCTGTTTAGTATTTTTTCTATATGTGAAAACATTATAATTTTTATCAGAATTATCAATACACACATACTATCTAAAGAACGTAACCAATTTATTTTTTTTAAATCATCAGTTTATTTTTTTGAGATTTTTATAAGTAGACATAGACATTAAAATGCCCACATACAGTATATATATTACTTAAAACTTTTCTATCTGCAGTGTTAGAAATGGGAAATTGGTAGCACATTCATTTCACCTAAAAAGCAGTCTTTATATTTTTCTGTTTCCTGAGATCGTCTCTTCGAAAAGGTGCTGTTCTAAGCATTTAAGTAAACTTAATGAAAAGTAATGATTTTGTGATGCAAAATCTTCTAAAGGAACTGTCTTCATTTCTAATTCTGCTTCACTTTTGCATTTTTTACACAATGGCAGCAAATTATTGACTTCCCTGAAGTTCCTTTTTTGCTCCTCACCTCACATACTTTTTAACCATCTTTTCTGATGTGATCTCTGTATTGGTGTTTAGAGGAAGAGGGTAATTTCCTTTTATATCTTTGGTTTAAGCCATGTTGATACCCTTTTTCCAAAAAATTTCAAGACAAGAAAGAATATTTCTTTTATGAACTGTTGTCTCCAAGGAAAGCCTTATAACATTGCAATGCCAAAACAAAACAAAACAAACAACAACAACAAAAAACCAAACCAAACCAAAACCTCATTAATAAAAAGAAACGAAGAATAGTTATTGCTAGTAGGCTCCATTACAAAACAGTAAAACATTCTTATAGCCCTCCAATTCTTCATTTCTTGAATTTTAAAGCTCACTAACAAGAAAATTTATTGAGTTTTCATTTACAGTTTGATCCTGAGGTTGATTGGCTCATGCATGCAGTAAAGTACATTTATCATGAGGTTTCCAGAATAAAAAGTCATAACAGTTTTAAAAATCATTTGCTATAAAAATTCTTTCGTACTTACTTTAAAATAACCAAAGATTAACCCTCCTTCCCTTCAAATACATGCTAGAAAATGCATGAAATTTTAATACAAAATCCTGCATTGAATTGAAAAGTAGTTTGTATTGTAGTCTAAGAAGAAATTAATAATAAAAATTCATATTTAAAAATATGCCTCATGAATCTTACACCAGTAGTTTGGTTTTACAAAGTACATATTCCTCTTTTCCTGGATGGCTTCAACCTTTTCTCACTTGCTTGTGCAAGGGGACAGCAGTTAACAACAATCAGCAATTTCTAGGGAAAGCCATTACTTCCATCACAGCAAATCAGTGGTAGCTGTGAAATAACGATGTTCACTACTATGATTCTCACATATTTTCTTTACACATTGAAGTTAGAATGTCAGTACATATTACTTCAGCATTTTACTCTGCATCCTGACAGGATATTTTACTTGGAATAGCACTGCTATTTGAGGCGCAATAAAAAAGGCATTCCAAAAAATTGAAAATGCTCTTAAACTTTTTGAAATAAATGGACTGTATATTTGTTCTTCATGGCAATCTTGAAGAGCTTTACAATCAGATGTCTTTTTGCAGCTGCCATCTGCATGTTCCTGAACTCATTCAGGATGTCATACAGCTCTGAATAGAAAGCCTCATAAGGTCATTTTCTGCCTTAGAGCTTTACACTTAAAAGATTTGGCATATCTGGAGTTGCAAAATGCAAAGCATTTCACCCAGAATAAATTTCCTGTCAAATGACAATTTATATCTATGCAAAGCACAGCTTTTGTTTATGCATCACAGGTCTGACTATGTATAGATTAGCTGAACCCTAGAGAGGTTCTCAACTTAGTAGAGGCCACAACCAGATAGTTTGGAGCAAGAAAGCAGCTGGAAACCTGTGTGACAGAATATTTTTTAAATTAACCCAGGAACTGAATTTTACATGCATTTTCCTTACTCTATTATCCCAAACTCTGCAACAGTGTTACAGATTTAGAATAATTTCATGTTAAATTAGGACTTTGGATGGAGCAGAGCTCACTAGGGAAACATTGTGTTTGGCTTTTAGTTTTAATTTCTCTGAGAGTGTGCTACTTTTTCTGAGAATAGGTTTTATCATTAGTTTTTATTTATACATTGGAGAGCTATGGACCAGCATCAGAAAATGAAGAAATATGTCACGAAAATCAAGCCATGCCTCAAAGATCTTTACAGATGAGAACCTTAGGATAGTAAAAATATAGATGCACAAAGTAAATTGATCCAGGTCTTTTAGAAGAAAAACATTGAAGGACCCTTCTTTATTAATAAATATGTTTTGTGTTAAAAGGCCACTTTTTATAGAAGTATGTATTAGGAAACTAGCAGGTAAAGATCAGGTTATTAGTGCATAAGAAAAACAGGCAGGTTTGATGCATTCTGGAAATGTAATGTTTATTCAGCTTATCTGGGCATTTCTAAATGCCCATATATTACCTTATCATTTGGTGGAAAGGAATAATTTCTGCATTTATCCAGCTTTCAACATCAAAATAAGGTCTTTCAAAAATAAAAAGTTATAAGGATTGATATTTAATCTTTAACTATGAAATAGCAGAATTTTAAAAATGGTCTTTATATGCACAAAATTAAAAGAATATGAACAAATGGGAAAAATACCACAAGGTTGCAGAACTTACTGCAATAAATATCTGTAAAAATATGTCATGTTCTGCACTTGCTTCAACTATGCCATAGTTACTTTCAACTATGGCATAACACAGAGGAGTGATTGTAAAAGCCATATGTGTGATATATTCATCCATTTGTTTAAACTAATAATGCCTACCACATACACCTGAATCTAATCTCACGACTGAAGGCTTATTCAGAGTCTAAGTTTTTGGAAGCAAATTTTGACTTTTGAGTCACCAATACTTTAACTGATTCCTGATTTAAAACCAAGAGTGATTCCTCATTTTAAAGTAAATTGGGTTTTTATATTTTTGGAAGTAGACCCGGAAAATAATAATAGGAAGCTAAGTGAGATTGCATTTGGTATGGGATACTTTCTCCTTATTCAACAAACCCCCCCACCCCAGTTTCTGAAAGAGGCATTATTAAGGAGTCCTAGCTAAACTTTTTGTGATGTCTACTTTCTGTGGAAGACTAATATCACCACAGACCAGTGAGCTGTTGACAAAACCCATCTATGCTCTCTATTTACTAGAACATCAGCATAGTTTGCAAAGTTATAAAATAGAACATAACAAAAAAAATCAAGTCAATCAAGCATGCAGAAAAGGTAATTTTTCTTTTCAACAGTATATGGATTCAAGAAAGAGAGATGGAGAGTTACAGTACAGAATTAGCCAGTGGGCTGGAGAGATAGCACTGTTAACTGAGAAAACAGGGACCTAAACAAATGATCCTGTTTTGGGGGTGGGCAGATAATTTTAATGGTGATAATAATTTTCTACATAATGTGATGAAATGAATAGTAAAATGAAGTTTCCTATCACCTATCTAATCACAGTTAGCTATTGAAATGTGTTGGAACATCATAAACTATTGGTGAAAAACTTAGAAAATAGATAGAAGAAAATAATTCAAACATCTCTTGATGAAAAGAAAACCTAAGTTTGGGGTTTTTCTTTGCCTGACTACAAAAAAAGAAATACAGAAAGTCACACATATAGTTTAGAAGTGAAATCTTGAAAGCTGTCAGTCTTCATTTAGAATGAAAACATAAAATCCTAAAACATATTATATAAAACTAAATAAAGCAATAAATAATTTCTTGACTTAAAGATACTATTTTCTTTTTTCCATTGTCTTCAATGATGTTCCCTCATCACTGACCTACTTCGAAAAGGAGTATTTTATTTGTAAGTGGAACAGTGTGTGAGAAAATAATGTCTTGAAGAGCAAGGCTGGAGTTTGGGTCTTCATATATATGAAGTGAGATTTTTGTCACTCTCACTCCAGCATTTAAAAGACTCTTTTTTTCATTTAGGAAAAAGAAAATAAATGTTTTTAAATATTAAAAAACACATTTGGATTGGATTTGCAGGGTGCTTGCAAATGAGCCTGTTTTTTCTCGTTTTTTCTTCTAAATGGTGCCATTGGAAGGCTACTGGAAGACATGGTGATTGAGGTCAATATGTTTCATTTTCATCAATGTTGTTCATGTCTGAAATAAAACTTATTGAGCTAAGAAAAAAAATTTGTGTAGTAAAAAATTTTTTAAAAATTGTAATATTATTTGGAAGGACAAGAAACAAAGAAACAAAACTACATGAAACAAAAGACTTTTTATTTACAGGGTTTTAGAATAATTGTCTAAATTTCCATTTCCCTTGTGGTTCACTGAATAGCAGATAAAACCTTGCGGTTCACAGAAAGCAGATGAAAATAATAATGCACTTTTTAATACTGTACAGTAGAATACTTCTTCTGTTTCTCTCTTTTCTAATTATTAAAAAAAAAATAAAACAGGTAGAATTTATGAACAATACAGATGTTTTCAAAAAAGTCACAAAATCCTGAGCTTTTTAATCTCCTTTCATGATTAATAGTTAGGTGACAGACCTATAAATTGATGTGTCATTTCTAATTTATTGTCATATATATTAATCTTTCTGTGAAAATGAGTCAATTATTGCCTGCACTTTGCCAATAGCTTAGATTATTCTGCAATAATCAACAGACTTCCAATCATAAATTTTACCTGACCTGAGTTTGCTTTGGGTTGGTTGACAGCTGCCTGAGCTCTATTTTTATGAATTATGGGGAGTTTCTTCAGTATGTAAAATAATGACCTTGAGATGAAAATGTGGTCTTCTGTTTTCATTTACAGAAGAGAACTTCTATGGAATTATCCCATTATGCTGGTTTCTACTGTGAATCTAAAGTTTTAGGTGTTTTAAAGTTACTGTTAAATTTGTATATATTGTTTAATGTAGCATCTATCTGCTCTAGTGTCTTTTCTGTGATCTTGATAAAAAATATGTTTTCTAATAATATTCTGATTTTTGAAAAGTCAATATATGCTTTTTTAAAAGTGGCAAAATTATGTTAACTTATGTTGGTCTGCTAGCTGAAGCCTTGTTTTGATGTATTTCTGCTATGTAATTAGAATCTGGTATTTATTTTGATTGTTGTAATGCTTGATTCCTTTTTAAAGGAAATCTTTTATATTAGTGGTATTTGTAGACTTTTAGTGAGGCTGAATTGGGATCAATACCTAGCATTCCCATATCCAGATATTAAATCCCTTTGTATAAAAAAGTTGTTTACATATAAGCAATTGTATCAAAATCTTAAAAAACAGAACTACTTATATTTATTTAAGAAATTGGAACAGTTTCCACTGACTTTGGACTATGCTGTCACTATAGACTTTAATGTAGCTAGAGATGAGTTGAAAGCTTGACCAAACAAACACATATTATACTGTGTTCAATACCAACCAACCATGACGTTGGTACCTATCAATATGGGTTTGGACAGGTATTTGTTAAATTTCTGTGGTTTCTCTGGATTGCATGCAACATTGAATGACATTTAGGTTTTAGGGTTTTTTTTCAGTTATCACAATCTTCAGTCAATAGACTAGAATAATGCAATTACAAAGAGAACCAAAGCTGAAACTTTAACCTTGACAGCAAACACATATACAAACACACAATAATTTCATGACAACGTACACTTCATTGTTTAAATTTGAACAACCTTGGGGATGTGTTCCTCATTTTAAGAATATCATTGTGAACTTTAAATTCAGTTGCAATCTGGAACAAATATATGTTAGGATCAAACTGACTATGTTTGCTATTAAATGATAAATAACATTATGAATAAACTCAAATTAAAACTGAAATGTCTTATAGATTAAGTATATGATAAGACAGTATAAAATATTTAGAATTTTATAATGAAAATATAATAAAAATATAAATATAAAAAATTGAAATATCTCAAAGAAAATTATTTACATAGCATAATAAAGGCATAATGGTCTTTCTCCATGTGGAGAAAGACTTGGAGTGAGCATTAATGAAAAACTCAACATGAATCAGCAGTATGTGCTTGAAGCCCAGAGAGCCAAGAGGATCCTGGGCTGCATTAAAAAGAGTTTGGCCAGCAGGACGAAGCAAGTGATTCCTCTGCTCTGCTCTTGTGAGACCCCACCTGGAAGGAGCAGCTTGGGAACCTGGAGAATTCCCAGCTGACTGAAAGCTGGCAAATTGTCCCAGTTTCCAAGAAGGTCAGGAAAAGGACCCCGGAAACTACAAGATTGTCAGTCTCACTTCAGCGCCTGACAAAGTTATGGAAAAGATTATACCTCTGGGAGGTATTGAAAAACACCTAAAACACAATGCAGTCGAGGGTTGCAGCCAGCAGGGCTTCATGAGGGGAAAATCCTGTTTATAAAACCTGATTTCCTTTTATGATGAAATAACCCACCTACTTGATCAAGGGAAGCCAGTTAATGTCATCTTTTTTGAATTTCAGTAAAGCTTTCGACACTGTCTCTCACAGTCTCCTTCTGGACAAAGTGTCCAGCACACAGCTGGATAAGCATGTGATGAGTGAACAGCTGCCTCGAATGTGAGGCACAAAAGGGTTACAGTGAATGGGGTGACATCACACTGGTGACCTGTAACCAGTGGAATTCTGTAGGGCTTCATCTTGGGCCCTGTGATCTTCAACATTTTCATAAACCTGGGGCTGGAAGGGATACTGAGCCAGTTCACAGATGATAGAATGCTGTGAAAGCTGTCGGTTCCCTCAAAGGCAGAGAGGGCCCGTAGAGAGTTAGAGGCCTGGACAACCGCCAAGCACATGAAATTCAGCAAGGGAAAGTGCTGGATTCTTCACCTGGGATGGGGCAACCTGGGATGCATAGACATTCTGAGATACATGGACAGAATGAGATGCTGGAAAGCAGTGCCATGGAAAGGGACTGGGGATCTTGATTGATGGCAAATTGAACATGAGGCAGCAGTTCCCTGGCAACCAGAAGAGCCAACATTGCCCTGGGGAGCATCAGGCATTGCCAGCCAAGCAAGGGAGGGGATTGTCCTTCTCTGCTCTACACTGGGGCAGCCTTACCTTGAGTGCTGGGGCAGATTTGGGCACCACAAAATAAGAAAAAATTTAATCTTTTAGAGAGCATCTAAAGGAGGGAAACAAAGGTGGTGAAGGGCCTTTCCTAACATAAAAATGATATACAACTGTTGGAGCAAGTCCAGAGGAGTGCCATGAAGATGATCAGAGG
The DNA here is from genome assembly GCF_048771995.1 of Taeniopygia guttata. NCBI lineage: Eukaryota > Metazoa > Chordata > Aves > Passeriformes > Estrildidae > Taeniopygia > Taeniopygia guttata. The sequence continues at coordinate 134,888,946 of NC_133026.1, forward strand.
ACTGGAGTACCTATCCTAGGAAGACAGGCTGAGAAAGTTGAGGAACTCAGCCTGGAGAAGAAAAGGCTGTGTGAAGACCTCATAGCAGCTTTCCAGAATCTGAAGGGGGCAATCAGAGGAGCATGAGAAGGACTCTTTGTTAGGAACTGTAGTGATAGGACAAGGAGTAATGAGTAAAAATTGAAAGAGAGGAAATATAATTTAGATAATAGGAAGAGGGTTAGACAGTGTAATAGGTTGCTGAGGAAGGGTGTGAATGCTCCAACCCTGGGAATGATCAGAGCCAGGTTGAATAAGACCTTGAGCAGCCTGGTCCAGTGAGAAGTGTTCCTGCCCATGGCAGGGAGGTTTGGGACTAGATGATATTTAAAGTGTGTTTCAACATTCTATGATTCTATGATTTCATGATTCTATCTATGCTTGACCAAGAACCAAGCAAAACTAAAAAAACACAAAACAAAATGCAAACAAACAAAAAACAACAAAAAGGAAAAAAAGAAAAGAATGGATAAGATCGGTATTTAAAAAAATTTAACGTGAGATGTTGAGTAAAAATAAGTGAAAAATCTAGTGTATATATTCTAAATTCATTCATCTCACTAGCAACAACTTTTACATATGTTTAAGAAAACAGTTAAGTTTCTCAGGAGTTTTGGATACATATTTGTTTCAACTAAGTGAAGAAAGTGATAATTGGTTATATTTTTCTTCAATGCAGCTGACTAGTTGTAAAGGAAAATGCAAAATCCTCTTTATCTATGCTCTGGAGAAATGAACCACAGAACAATTTGTCTGCATATAATAAAAGTGCTTTCAAAAAGCTGTCATTCCCAAGAGCCATTTTTCAAGACTTTTTCTGATATTTATATTTTTGGGATATATTCTCACTGTACCGGTTGTTTCTTTGTTTTTCCTGAGATGGCTGTGTTGGAATTTCTTTCTGTTTCATTAATTTATGTGGTTTCTTATAATGCCTTATGTAAACTAAATGTGGATGTCTGACAGATGCTGGCTGGCTCATTTCCCCCACCTCCTTGGCTTTCTTGTTTGCTTCCCTGCATTCAACTCATTGTAAAAGCACTTGTGAAAAGAGCAGTCTCAAGAGTTTGCAAAAAGATGTGGCAAAAGAAAGGCAGAGCAGAAATCCCCCTTCCTACATTTAAATACAGCAGATTAGGTCCAAAGGCAGAACTATATCCTTGGATACCTTTAGCCAAACAGCACTCCTCTGCCCACATTGCTCAGATGCATGAGTGAATTTGCATGTTTACAGCAGCACACATTCTCTGGGAGACCTTAATTGCTACAGCTACCTACCTGTACAAAGAAAGTTCCATACAAACATCACATGTAGCAGTTTAATTTAGATTTAAGTGCCTAATGACTTGATGCATTATGTATAGTTCATATAGAAAAATGCATATTAAAGCTTAATTTTTAAATCTTAGGGAAGTTTTAAGTAGAACAAAATGAAGTCAGGAACAGATAATCCAGGATATTTGACCAAATCTAAAATGTTTAGAGGATTAGATGCCAAACAAGAAATTCAGTGATTGAGGAGCATTTGGATGATGCTCTCAGTTGCGTGGTTTAGTTTTAGATAGACTTGTGAGAAGCAAAGATTTGGACTTATTATCCTTATGGCTCTCTTTCAGCTCAGGATATTCTACGATTCTATGTTCTTAAAATTTATCATTCCATACCACATAATCTATGGCATTAATTGTTTTCTTATTAATTGGTTTCTCTTGAATTGGGTGAAAACAAAAGGAATATTTTTTGTAACACTTAGACAAAGAACAAAAGACTGATTGTGAAAGAACAAATATTTTCTTTCAGTTTTATACATTGAGATGTTGTGAGGCTAAAAATAAAATGTACTATATTGTTATAAAAGAAATCAAACCTATTTTTCAAACTATCATAGGCTAAAAAGTACAACCTATATACGAAGTCTTAATATATAAAAAAATCAGCTATAGTCCCCTAGCATAAATCTTTAATTTTAAATATGTATATTAACACTACACTCATTCATCTGCTGTTGCAAATATTTTTAATCCTTCCTGAATAACAAGAAGGGGAGTTTACACTGGAGATTTTCATGATCTGAAGCTATCCTGCATTTCACTTCAAGTTAGCAAGTGAATTGCTAATTCATAATGGAAATGACCCATCAATGCCTTGGATGAAGGGGCAGATGCCTACTCAGCAAGTTCACTGATGACATGTGAATCATCAGTGGGAGAAGTGGCCAATATCCCAGGATGTGCAGCCCTTGATAGGCTGAAGAGATCACAGAGAAAAATTGTGTGAAAATCAATAAAGGCAAGTGCAGGGTCCTGCACCTGGGGAGGAGCAACCTAAGTTGGAACATGGACCAGTACAGGGTCAGGGCTGACCTGCTGGGATGTGGCTCTGTGGAGAAGGACCTGGGGGCCCCAGTGGAAAACAAACTGACCACGAGCCCAGCAGTGTGCCTGTGTGGCCCAGAAGGTCAAAACAGGTTGAAGCAGGTGATCCTGCCCCTCTACTCAGCCATGGTGTGGCACGTCCAGTTTTGGGCTCCTCAGTGAAAAAAAGAGACCTGGAGATTCTGGACCAGGTCCAGCAGAGAGCAACTAAGCTGGTCAAGGGTCTGGAGAATCTCTCTTATGAGGACAGGATGAGGCAGCTTGGACTGTTCAGTCTCGAGACTTTGGAGGAGGGATCTCATCAATGTCTATAAATATCTGAAGGGAGGGTGTCCAAGGATAGATCCAGGCTCTTCTTAGTGGAGCTAAGCAATAGGAGAAGAAGCAATGTGCAGAAACCAATGCCCAGGAAGTTCCACCTGAACATGAGAAAGAACTTCTTTAATGTGCAGTGATCGTGCACTGGAACAGATTGCCAAGAGGGGCTTTAGAATCTTCCTCATTGGAAATATTCAAGAACCCTCTGGATGCAGTCCTTTGCCATGTGCTCTGGGATGACCCTGCTTGAGCAGGGAGGTTGGAACAGACAGGCCACTGTGGTCCTTTCCAACCTGACACATTCTGTGATTCTGTGAAAGGAAAATACTTGCATACATATATATGTGTGTATATATATATATATATATATATATATATATATATAGATATACATTCAATATATTTATAAAAATAAACAAAAATAATAAAAATTTTAATGAAAGGAAAAATCAAACAAATCCTAAATAAAATATTTTAAATTGTTTATTGGCTTTTAACAGAGATGTGCCTATTAAATATATTTGTGATTATTTTATTTTTTTTACTTTTTTTATAGCATAACCTTGGTTTTGAAAGTTGCATAGCAATTAATCCAAAGGCAAGCAAAAAGAATGTGAACCTACCTTAAAGTATCTGTGAGAATGTAAGAAAATAATGTAAAATCTCTCATTCTAAAATATTTATTTAGAGTTACATGATTCTAATGAAATGTAATGGAAGAAAACCTATAATGTGTATATGCTTCATGTACATCCATAAAGGAATTTCAGTACTCTCCTGACTTGACTCTAAATCTGTCTCTTCAGACATGCACATTGATTTTGAAGATGTTGTGGCACTAAGCATGAAACATTCTTGATCCCTTGCAGTGCTGTCACTGAGATTGATAAGCCACATTATGGTTTGGTGGCCATTTAACTCTTGTGAACTTGACAGTATTTCCCTGGAGCTGGAGAGCAAGGGAAAAATATGGAAAGACAAATGTGCTGGACTTAGCTGTGCTCAGGATTGCTCTATATATGAAATGCAGGTTTTCTGACAGCATGACCAGTCTCTTTCTTCTTTGATACTTCCTTGCTAAGGAATAGAGAGGAGGCAAAGTTTTCATTTAAAGATGCACAATTCTGACGTTTTATTCTCTGAAATAAAAAAAAAAAAAAATTAGAACTTCAGTGTCAGCAACAGAGATCTACTGATTTTGATAACACATAAAATTTGGACATGTTTGACTGACCATGTTTGACTGAGCATCACAGATGTTCAGTTGACCTCCTCCCACTTCCAGGCAGCTCTGAGGGCATAAGGAACTACTAAATGAAACAAAAAACTATATACTCTTTAATCCTCCAGTAGAGGTTCAGATTGTTGAGATGAATTTCTAGTTCACAACATAATTAAATCAAGGAAAAAAGACCAGAACCCCCATGAACCGGTTCCTGGAAAATTTACTTTGCATATATTGACAAATCTGTGCTAACTGATGAAACTTGACTCGGTTGCTCACAAACTCCCACACCATTTTTGATGCTCAAGAGCGTTCAAGTCAGCTGCCCAGTACTTGCAGCTGAGAGACATAAAGCTGCCTCCCACCGCAGCTGGGGGCAAGGAGAGACACCCTCAGGCATTACAGGTGAAGCCTGTGGTTAACAGAAGGAATCCTAGGAGTCTCAAGGGACAGCATACTCCATCTGCAGCCCAAAGCTCAGTTTAAGGACAGAAGTTCCATCTCAGTTTTGTGGTCCATCCTTATTTTCGTCCTTTATGTGCTTGGTTAGCAAATGGATGCCTACAGACCACTGAATTACTCTTCATTTTGGTTCAAGGGCCTGAAAAAACTGGAACATGTCTGTTATGTTTGAACTGTCAAAATGATGTGCCACAATGTGGTTGTGAGAGTTTCTGCTTTCAACTCTCAAGTACCTCAGGATCTTTTGTCCTAAAGCTATTTTAAATCCAGTGTTTAATTTCTCATTTCTCTGGTTTATGTAGCATAAGAATGAGAGCATTTGTTCTCTCAGGGAAAGATGTACAACCTCCACAAAGAAATTGGTATATAACTGTATTTTATAAGTAGGTGTTATCTGAATTTGCTACATTATCAATATTGTGTATAATACTAACTGAAGAGCTAAAATTCAATTGTGACATAATTCAGCATTTGCAAATAGAAGCAACAAAATTTATTAATTAAAAATGTGATGATTTTCAGATGCCAGAGTGTAATAAAATAAAATTTGTATTATGATTAATTTAATCAAAATGTTCCTTAGCTGAGGTAATTATATTCAGCCAAGATCCATAAATACAATTAGCTATCATTTTTATAAACTGTAGTGAGAACAGTTGTATAGAAAATTACTGTAATTTGAAATACTGGAAGATTTTTTTCAGGAAAAAAGAAACCAATTATAATTTGTTACTTAGTTTAATTTACTGCACCTCTCTTTACCTTTTTTTTCTCTTCAAATATTAGTATAGTTCTGCTCTACTGCGCTACTGTTCTGATCTGTGATCTGGGAAATTGCCATGTAATTTCACAATTTTATTACATGAGGCAAAAATTATAGACACGTAAGATTCTGTAAAGATTCAGAAATCCTTCAAGATGTAGAAGTTTAAGTATGGCTTTCAAAACTGAGGTTCAGTAGTATTTTTAAAATTTCAAAGATTTAAAAACACTAAAAAAGATTTACATTTATTGCTGTAAATGCTTGTGAATTAAAGCATATATTAACAATGATCTTGCAGAGTAGCACTGTGCCCAGGTTCCCAATGTCTGCAGAGGATGACAAGCTCTGAATTACACAGAAGACTGGCCTAGCTTGCCACCTGCATTAGGGCCCAGGGACAGTCTCAGATACTAATGGAGTGCACTTTTTAAGGACACATATATTGCATGTGTAAGTGCAATAAAATATGTCATTTTTGCTGAGACAAATTGTACTTTCCATCTACAGGCTACCTATGAAGCAACAATATATAAAGAAGGCAGCTCCAGGGTCCAGCATTTTATTACAGATCAAGCTACAGAATTTCCCTGAGATTGAGGAAGATTTTTTTTATTAGTTACAAGAAATTTGGTATATATCTCTCAAACTTCCAAAGAGTATAACTTCCTACCAAAACCTCACTGTTTTATAGATCTGTAAAGTATTTTTGGAATATATTCTAGAAAAAAAAAAAAAAGTGTGTTTAGTAAATCACAAGTTATTTACAGATTCTGTGTCAATGCACCACATAATTTACTTTGTAATATCTTTTATGGTTAAAAAGAATGGCCCAGTTAACAAAACTTTTATATAAGTTAAATATGTAGAGAAATATCCTAGGCTGTAGAAGTTAGATATAGTTCTTTACTATGCTTGCATGAATATCAAACTTGTCATGAATCCCCTTGATTTCTAGATAGGTGGTTTTCACAGAATTTCCTGCTGGCACTGATTCATGTTGTATGAAGTACTTAAACTTGCATTGCAGCAGATACTGCCAAATACTTTCTCTGTTTAAAAGATGAAACAGATTTTAAGGCAAGTGCATTGAAGGAAATGCTTAAGGAAATACTGAACTAGGAAAACATACTTTTTGCAACTCAGCTGTGCATGTGTGCAGTCCTTTGGGACTGTGTTGGACATCTGGCACTTTTGAGAAGCATCAGACCTACTAATGGCAGAATGACTGTGTCATGCATTCATAATAAGCCCGGTGTTTCCATATGCAGTGGGTAGTCGGGATGGTGTGTGCTGGTACAGCTCACCTCCCTATGGCCTTATCTGGAGACCTGTTATCCCAGTTTAAAAATTCTGTACACGTATCAGAAAGTTGCCTCTGATAAATACCTGTCAGATTGCAGATGTAGAATAGCCATCTAAAACTCCCCATTCAAGTTTTTGATGTAGGGAAAAAACTCAAAACTCAAGTCTTAGAAAAAAAAAGTGAGTGTGATATTAGCACCATTTACATTCTCTTTCACTAGATTGATGAATATTTAAAATAAATATTTAAATTAAAACAGCCTCAAGTGAAGAAAATAATGAAATACCTTCCAAATACTGTACAATATGATGTCTGAGACAATTCATTTGGATACTAGGAATTTAACAGAGAGACAGTATAGTGAATCCAGTCCTACTGTTGCAGGTAGGGTGGTAGAAATGCTGCAACCTTCTTTGAAATGTCTCCTTCGAAAGCCACTCAGAGTAAGGCCACAAAAACAGCCATTTCAAGTCCATGCACATGCACATAGCGCAGAGAGCTCAGTGGAGGAAAAACAGGAAAGGTCTTTGCATTATATATATATATATTTGTAATAAGGCTTTATTGCATCCACCAGACCAAAGGGACCAGAGTCAAAAGATAAAAAACCATGTAGTCTACAAGACTTAAGAATGGAGTCAGTGACCAGTGACAGGGGCGCAGTCATTGGCACAGGGGTGGGCAAAGGGCAGGGCAAAGGGCAGCAACCTGTAGGGGGGATGAGGGATGAATAATTGGGGTGGGCAGTGTCAACTGGCCAATGGGGGAGGCAATCTGATGTAGATTGGCAGTAGTGCTGCGGAGCATCATGGGTTAAGCCTTCTCTATCAGCCTAGGTGGGGAAAACTCTATGGTATCAGAGGATTCCAGTATACTCTCAGTTTGTGCCTTAATTATTTGCACATAAAGGAACTCTACATAGCCAAACGTATCATTTTACTGTGAACTGTGTCAGTTTAACTTGCACCTCAATTCACTGTTGTTCAGGTTCTAATTGAAAAATCTAAATGAAAACTAATATATGGAAAACTACATTTACCACTCATAATGTATGTAGCAGTGAAAATATCGCTAGTGCTCTTCCAGAAATTATGTTTATTGACACTTGATTTAAGGGGAATGTTACCCCATTTAAAGTCTTGATGTGAATTGAATGTGTTTTTGGAGAATTGGAGAATAAAAGAAAAAGACCTATGGTAGAACTTGCCATCACTGTGCTAAAGAAGGAACAAAACTGTAGGCAGCTGAGACAAATAACTGCCTTTGCTGTCATGTCCTGCTGATCCATCAGCAGTGACTGCAAAAAGAAAATTATATAAACAGGTTATAGGGGCATGTCTCTCCTTAAGTTAGGCAATGTCTTCAATAAATCACAGCATGCTTTGAAATAAACTGCTAGGACTCAGTCTGACTGTCAATGTTTCTCTAATAAACCAAGCCATGACTATTTGATATTAATTCAGGCACAACTGAGGACCATCAGAAATAACAGCAAACCTCAGAAGCTTTTTGCTAAATCAAAGGTCACAGAACATGCTATAAACTGCCTGTAATAGACTTCAGCTGAAGTAATTACCTGAACAAATGAAAAGACAAAGAATAAAACTGAAAAATATCTTAAAGTGAAATATGTGTGTATTTATATTAATTATGAGTAGTTCTCCAATGTTTTCCAGCTGCCATAGAAAAAAATCACTGGGTGTACTAAGACATGCAGGATTTGAAATTCATTATGATTTACAGATGAAAAACTACTGAAACACGCTGCCTAAGGAGGTTGTGGAGTTTCCTTCTCTGGAGCTATTTAAAAACAATCCAGACACAATTCTGAGTAAAATGATCTAGGGGATGCTGCTTCAGCAGGAGGTTGGGTCAGATGACCTCCAGTGGTCCCTTTCAGCCTTACTGATTCTGTGATCCAAGTCCAGGTGGGAAAATTACAAAATACCGAGCTTAGCTGGAATCTAGAAAGGTATCAAAACTGAAGTGACCAAATGAAGTGTGAAGTATGAAGAGGCAGATGTGTGGGAATGGGGAAAACCCCATAGATTCAGAGAAGCTAGCAGAAGACACTAACTATGGAGAAGAAGGGCAAGAAAGAGCTGATATCAAGAAAGATCTTCAATCAAATAATCCAGAAATCTTAAAATTAGTTGGATTTACTTTGGTCTTCTTTTAGGAAGGTGAGAAACAACAGTTAGATATCTCCAGAGTTTCCATTCAAAATACATATGTCATCAGTGTGCAGCTTGCAAGGTTCTCATACTTGAACTAAATATTTAGTGCAAATTGAGTACCCAGAAGATATTAAACCGCTTATACCTTACTTAATGAGGGATATGCAAGTGTGAAAACTGAATGTAGCAAAATACTATCATACCATGTTAATAGTGATATAATGTTCTGCTGGTCCAAGAAAATTAATTTGAAATTGCAATTTAGAAAAATAATTTCAGAGCTAAATTTTAAGAAAATGTCTTATCTTTTTCAAAAGCTTTATTTTTTACATTATAAATCTTAAAAATATTTGATTTTTGCTGAAAATAATAAGTAATCGGATAAATGTTTATTTTTGTTTTTTCATTCATTGACACACTGTGAATGATGAGTAGGCACAGATTTATTGCATGTTTGTGGGAAGAAAAGAGAGCCCTGATTAGTATGAGCAAGTGCATATTGTCTGTCACAAGCCACCTACGTGGTGATATGTTTTATTTAGCAAATCTGGTTTATACTGCTGTGTGTTCAGGTTGTAGTCTAATTGGAAAGCTGGCAAGGAAGCATTTGTACTTTTGTGACCTGTTTAGAACATACCAAAGGCTAACAGTGTTCCACTTATTTAAAAACAACCACGGTATACCAGAGAATTTCTTCCTTTTAGCTGCCAAAAGTGTTTTTGGTCACTAGAGATCTAATCTGCTGATAAAAGAACACAGATGCCCACAAGCTGTAGATAATTCTGATAAACTTGCGAATATCCCAAACAATGTGCTGAATTCATTGTAGATTGACAGAGTAATTAAAAACGTTAAAATTGTGACAAACGCACTGCTTTAAAATTGTGACTCTGAGTAATCAATGAATGTAAATTTGTGGCTGTCGTGATATTTTGTAATGTCATGAGCAGACAGGTTTTCATATTTTTTTTTCCACATCACAGACTGAGATACCTGAGGTCATTAGGTATGGTAAAGTATGCTTCAAGATTATTGTTAATATTCCCTTCCCACTTTTTGCAGGGGGTCCTTGGCACTCTTATAAAAATGAAGTGTTCATGCATTTAACAAATAAAACTAAACTCTTCAAGATTAACATTATAAACTCAGCAGGAATTGTGCAGTAGTAATTCAACTTTAGTCAGAGTTGGAAAACTGTCTGGTAGACATTGTAGAGGTCCAGATAAAAAGAAAAATGTTGAGTGTGGGAACTACAGAACTGTAATATAATAACTTGATTGTCTTTCAATGAAAGATAAAATTTAAGTGGCATAAATCCTGGCGTTGTTAATCACTTTCCTTTTGGTTTTATTTGTTATTTGGCATCCTCTTACAGATCAAAGTCCTTATTTTATATATACAATTTAAACAATAGTTAATTTGGAAAAAAATCCCCAGGTATAAAAATCCATTATTGTTTGTAAAAAGCTTACAAGGAGATGATAAAATCTGAAAATGTTCTAAAATTTGAAAAAAGAAAGTAATGAGGTTATTGAAAGAAAGGACAATTGAAAGAAAGGGTGATTGAAAGAAAGGCTCTTGAAAGAAGGAGTGCAGATGCATTTCATTAAAGTCAGTAAAGAAACTGCATTGGAGGAGGGGAATGGAAATGGGGAAAACTGCATGAGTCACTATTCTTTGGCTATGTGCTCCACTTCTTAAGGTAAATAAATTCAGACATTTGTTTTGTGTTTAGGTGAATCAGTTACACTAGGATGACAAAATAATTTGAATATTTTTTTCACGCTGAATTACTGATAGACTCTTTTAATCAAAGACATCAGAGCAGATGATTAAGCTTACTATCAAAAAACCATTTATTTACTGAGCAATACATAACATGATGACTGCATCATATCAGAGAAAATTTACATGTTTTCATTGAGCAGTTATGTTACCTTTAAGTCTAAAGCGAAAGTAACAGACCTTCACTGCAAGCTGGGACAGAGCTTATCATAGAATCACAGAGTTTTAATTTGGAAGAGGCTTTAAAGATCATCTAGTTCCAGACCTTTGCAACAGGAAAAGACACCTTCAGGTTGAGCAGGTTGTTCTAAGTCCCATCCAGCTTGAATTTGGACTCTTCCAGGAATGGGACATCCAAAACATCTCTGAGCAACCTGTTCCAGTGTCTCACTAACTGCACAGTAAAGAATTTCTTCCTAAAATCTAGTCTAAACCTACCGTCTTTCAATTTAAAGCTATTTCAGCTCATCCTATCACTGCCTGCCCTCGCTCTCCTGCTTTGCTGTAGGTTCCCTTCTCCTACTGGAAGGCTGCAACCAGGTGACCCCATGGGCCCACCTCTTAAGCTGTCCAGGTCCCTCTGGATGGCATCCCTTCCCTCCAGCCTGTCAGCTGCACCACACAGCTTGGTCTCCTTGGAGAACTTGCTGAGGATAAGTGGCACTCAAGCCCAGCACAACCAGCTGCCTTTTTCTAGTGATGTGAACAATGACATTCAGTGTCCACAGCCCACACTTCCATAGTGTCCTTGGTCAGACTGGGGTACCACCAAAAGGGCTCAGCACAGTGATAACCTGTGAGATGCAGTAAGCAAAACACCAGATATTTTTGACAAATATTTTACAGTATGTATCGAGTTCCTTCTTTATTGTAATGTTCTGCAAAATTATTTTCTTACCCCAGAATTTGAGGTACTGCCATGTACTTGCTATTTCTACAAAAAATTTATACCAAGAACATAGTGTTGCAGAATTTGCTTACACAAAACATAAATATTCCAATATTATATTCCTGACTGTTCAGCAGTTTGTTTTCTATTGTTGCAATGTTGACAGCAAATTGGAGATATCTATTTTCTCTGACCTTATTGCTGAGCAGAAGAGGTTTTATTAATTTGCTTGTGAGATAGGAAGGCTTTACTAGCATTAAGCACAATATATTTTTAATATGTTTTCTATAATAATTTATTTTATCGAGTATCTCACATTTTTAAAGGCTTGTTAAAACTAAAAAAGTTTTTCATCTATTAACAGAGAGATTTATATTACCAGATCCATCAAGCATTACTGGTCTTATTGTAGAACTGTATGTTTCTGTGCTTTACTTCCAATTAAGTCATCTTACAGAAAGAAAGTAGAACTTGAAACACTTTTTTTTTAAATGCAAGAAAATTATATGAAATAAAAATACAAACTCTCTATTAATATTTAACATTGTCAATCTTTAATTTAATTTCAAGACAAGTATGATCTGTTTTTTAGTTATTCAAGCACTTTATCTGCAAAAGTTTATTCAATAAGGAAGTCAATATGTTAAAATGAACATTTCAAGAATGCAATCATTGCTTCAGAGTTTCTCTAACAAAAGATTTTAAAGCCACTGTACCAATAGGAAGGAAGACTAGTTTAATACAGAGGAAGAGGGGTTGAAAACACTTAGAATATTCAGTTCTGTCACTTTTTCTTCAGCTTTTACACCCATATCTGAGTATGCTTCTATATTGGGGGGGAGGTTGGAGGGGGAGTTTAGAAATTGGGAAATAATACAGTAGTCCCCTCAAACTTGGTTCAAGTAAAGATTGATTTGTCAGGTTTCCTTTTCTTTTAGAGGGAGTAGCCAAGAGAAGGTCCCTTTAATAGAATTCAACATCCATAAAATTGAGGAATGACAAATGATGAGGTTGACCTTAACCTCCAGCTGAGCTTTGTTAGCTGCCTCCAAAGCTGAGACAAAAAGCAATTCAATTAGGAAAGAGACTTTGAACAGCATTAATGTTTGAACAAGAAGCACATCCGTTTAAAAAGGTAACAAAATATTGGAAAGGGCTAAAGTTCAAAATTAAGTGATAAATTGTCAGACAGCAAGGACTCAGAACAGTTTCCCAGGAAGACACATCCAGTAACATTTAAAGCTGCCTAAATTATCTAAGATATCCACATGGAACTGGCTGATGTAAAGCCCATTTGGTTTCAACCTGATTGACAAGATTTTGAAATGTATCTGATTTTGTGACAGAAACATTTCTGACCAAACTTTGGGCAATATTCATATCACCTGTCTTTTCTACAAAAAATGTGAAGAAAAAAATATTTATAATTGACAGATTAATACTGATAAACTTGCCATTATGACATCACTTTTCCTTTTGTCTGTATATCCATGAGAAACCACTGGCTAAATTTTGTCACTCACAGGGAATTAACAGTTGTGAAAGGTACCGATTTAATGTGTTACTTATCTTCAATTGCTACATATCCCTTGATATTTTTCCATGACCAGTTTTTTCATACACAAACATATTTCAGGTATGTTAATTTGTTCTCTCTCTATCAAGTTATACTTTTCCACTGTAGTTTTGTTCCATCAAAGCCTTAATAAATATTTCCTGTTATTCTTATCTGATGATGACAATATTACTAAAAATAGCTTCATCCAACCTGAAGAGATGGTTAAAGATGTTTTGGGTACAAAAGCATTATTTGAAAATTTTGCATCATATCTGTTTGCACCTTGTCTATGCCTATTTATTGCAGATATCAGTGAAGTTAGCAGAAAAAGAATACAGAAAGAAGCCAGAGATTACAGGTCATGGGTGCAGCACAGAATTCTATATTTGTGCACAAAGTCCTTGGAAGCAATGCTGAACTTACTGAGTAAATGGTGAATCCCCCAAAGAATTATGTGACTGATTTATACAACAGTGTTTCAATAGCTAATGTTTGAAACAGTGTTAGTACTCTCCTCCCTGTAAACTACCAAAATTATGATATTTGAAAGCTTAAATATTGCATACATAAAATTTATTTACCAGTCTACTGTAAACCTGACAGTAAAAATTTTAAGAGGTTTTAAATTGTTAATAATTCTATTCATAAAGACCTACTAATCAAGCTATAAAAATAAATCAGAGCACCTGACTAGCGTAAAATAGTACCTAAGTTATCTTTCATCAGAGTACCTGTGTAGGTAAGTCATGCCAGATCTATAACTTCTAATTTTGCCATAGAGGACAGTGATAATCAGTAGAGAAAAATGAATCTTGGCACCCACAATTTCACTGAATTGAACTGTTCAGATTACATCTGTCATGACTGTATTCCACTGTAACTGAGACACTTTCCATGAGCTCTAAGTAGGACCAGCAATCGTGAGGCTGCACCTGGAATACTGTGCCTGGGTCTGCGCTCCTCAGCACAAGAGACGTGGAACCCCTGGAGCAGGTCCAGTGGAGGGTGACAAAGATCATCAGTGGACTGGAGCATCCCTCCTGTAAGGAAAGGCTGAGGGAGCTGGGCCTGTTTGGACTTGAGAGGAGTGACTAAGAGGGGACCTCTGCTGTTGAATTGGAAAAAGTTGTTTTCCTTCTCTGATAATTAAAAGTAAGTAAGTGTTAAAAAACAGCAATATTGATCTCGGAAAAAGAAGATTTAAAAGATAGCAGTGCTCTAGCATGGCTCCCAGCTAGCTATCATTATCAGAGAGCATGAGATTTTTCACTCAATTAGTCTACCAGGATGCCATTGCTCTGTTAGTTATATTTAGGGTTTACTTTCAGGGAAAGCAAACATGAAATGCTATCTAAAGAGAGCCATCTATGCTTCGAAGGCTTTTTGTAATTGCTGGAAAAGTAGGGATATACCATGTTTTTTCTGCGCTTAATAGACCTCTCCCAATTAGACTTTTGTGTCACAGTTAACTAGGTAATGATCCTGTCAACTTGGTGGACATTTGACTTCTCTTCCAGATGACATGAACAGTAAAGATGCCTTTTGAATAACTGGTGTGAAGGGGGCTTTTGGCAAAGTTTTCACAGAGTCTTCTATGAAAATGCATATTCAAAAGAAGAAGTTTGAGATAATGGAAAAAATTAAGCAGATTAAATGTTACAGGGGTTGTATGCAGCCTGGATGTTTTAAATGTTTTGTTTCTTTATGCAGCATATCAAAACATCTTTCAAATGTTGAGTTATGATTGTACTTTTTTCCAAGTTTCAATTGGGGTTTAAATGACTCATAAGCATTAGTAAACTTGAAATCACTAAACCCTGAAAAACATTAGCTTTGACAGAAATGTCTGGTGATAAAATGTTCAGTTAGACTGATAAACTAGTTTTTATGTTTCAATTTCAGAAGAATACAGCAAAGAATGAACACAAGGGTAAATCACAATATCTACTGAAGACGTAAAGATTAAATTTGGATATCAGATCCAACTATTTTCATTGAGAATTACTTAAAGCAGATGTAGGCTGAATATATTGAATTACATTTCTGTGTATCTTTTTACATGTTTTTAATTAAACAAAAGTAGATTCTAATTAAGTCTGAAAACAGCAGATAGAAAAGAGCAAGCAAGCTGTCCCAGCAAAGGAGTGATAACAGCAATTTGAAAGTGGAAAGGCTTACATATGCTTCATATCTCCCTTCTTGTATTCTATGAGCTTGGAGTTGCAGCTTTCCTTATTTCTTATGTCACTGTCTTGGATATTAGGATGGGCTGCAATTCTCATTATATCAAAACAATTGCTGAAATCAGTGAAAATTTTGCTGCAGAAAAATGGCCACTAAATTGTGTTCAATACACAGAAAAATTTATTTTTTTTCTTTCTCATTTTTGAGATTAGTATCTTCTTACTAATTAAAATAATCTTGATTTGGTCTGCTTCAGACTCATTTTTATCCACTGAAAGTATATGTTTAATGCTGATAACTTTTAAAGAAGTATTCCTTATAGAGTCTGTTTCTTTTGACTTTTCCTGTATTTAGAAGGCAATGTTATGATGCATATACCTCAGTGTCTCCAGGTAATTTAACCTCTATATTATTTTATTATGCCTCTTTTCATATTTCTTCCTCTTTTATTAAATATAAAACTTTCTTAGACTCAGCGAAAGCTGCCTCATTCATCACAAGAAAATGCTGTTTGAAAAATCAAGTTTGGAGAATATTGATATTAATAAACTTCCTAGGCAGTAAGTTGTTGGAAATTTGTCTGTTAATGGGAGCGTGTTGCCATTCCATTTATTATAGTATCAATAGTATTGATTTCTCCTTTAGGAGTTTTGTGTCTTCATCTTCTTTTTCATACAATCTATATTTGCAGTACAGTTCTTTTTGTTTGGTAAGAAGGCTATTTTTTTTTCACTATTTTCAAGCCTGTCTTTAAGCAATTAAAATTTAGTTTCAGTTCATAAATATATGATGCATGAGAATTAAATAAAAATATTGTTACATAAAATATATGCATTTAATAATCATATTTAGTAAGATGTATTTTTATCCATCTTACTGTAAATTTTTATGTGTTACAGAAAGATATGAGTTCAGATATGAGATTTGGCATTCATTGTATTTTAGCTGTGTCATGCTGTTATGGTATCTTGATGCTGTGACACTAATTTTGAAGTTTTCTCTATTTGCCCACATGTCACTTCTGCCTCCCTCAAAGTTATGTCCAAATTATTAATATATAGCCAATTGCAAAAATGGTAAATTATCCAAAAAACTGTTGCGTGAAAATGGTGAACATTATCTGCTTCAACAAATAGAGAAACTATTTATGTGTATTTAATGTGTCCAGATATTCATTAGTTTCTACTTGCAAGTAATTGAGCCTTTTCAAATTTCATAATTTATTTAATCACATAAAATAAAACAATAAACTAAAATAGTACATCAAATTTAAAAAAAAATCAAATTCTGCTTTTTTTTTTTTTTTTCTTTCACATAAAACCATGACTGTATATCTATGTGACTTTGATTTGGGCTAAAATTTAATGTTCATTCAGATTAAAGTGTTTTGAATTCTCACAATACTAGTGAGATAACTAAGTGAAAACTGTTAATGTTTATGTACATCCACATTTGTCAATTTTAGCAAAATATCCTTGCACGGTATCCATGGTAAAGGGATACTGACAGTGTATAAGAAAACTAATACTAATTTAATGAAAAAATATAACCAAGAAAAATAATAACCATGTGTTGTCCATGTCTAAAATCAGACTTTAAATTTCCTAAAACATTGCATAAGTTATGAATTATTTTGGCTTCCATAATCATATTCATCTAGGAAAGTGATGCAGATGTCAGAGGAGATTTACCAAAGGAAGTGGAGAAGGTGGCTAAAATGGTCCTCTGGTCAGCACTTAATAGTAAGATACATGTCCATGCCATTATAGGATAAAAAGCTTTATTCCTATGTCAGAATTTTCTCATAAATATGTATTTCCTACATAATACTACTGTGTATATAAAAAGCTTAAAAGCAAAGCTGTTCAGGAATTTACATTACATTTTTCTTTTTTAGAAAAGAATGATTTATTGAAAGCAAGATTCTGAGGAAGATTCAAATGTGCTCCTATGCTAGCATACTGCAGAAAGATGAAGAACATGTGGAAAAATACTGAACACCATATGAGAAATAGAGGTGCAAAACTATTCCTCTTCTAAGAGTTTGTCATTTTGCAGGTAGCTGTCTTGGGGCTTAAACCTTTGGATAGCCTATTCCATTCACTCTTACTGTTGGCTTATTCCACACTTTCAGCTCTGCTTGAAAGCCATAGACAACTTGTGACGTTCTTTTCCAGGCAGCCAGTGATGTATATGATAAAAGTATCTTCTGAACAGTTGCCGCTTTGGTGGAATTGTGATTCCAGACATAGTTTTTGTTTGTTTGTTTGTTTGTTTGTATTTTTTATGTGAGAAGCCTGTAAAGTTAAGAGCGTAATGTCAATGTCTATGTCAGTGCTCTCTGCATCACAGAAATGCTCGTCTGAGGACTATTTTGGGAATGTATGCTGTCACTAGACTATATTAAGACTCAAAAAACATTTCCTGAACTTTGCAGATATGTGAAAAATATTTGTTTTATTGATTATGTTAATTCAATGCAAAATGTTTAAAAGATTTGCTGTATAATACTTATATATAAGTAATATAATATAATATAATATAATATAATATAATATAATATAATATAATATAATATAATATATATATAATACTGTCCTTTCTGAGCATTCTTATTATCCACAGTACTCCTCTACAGAATCTGATTTTGTATTTTGTTATTTCTCCTTAGATGTATTACCTTGTAATTTTCCAAGCTGAATCATCTATTTTTTTTTCCTGACTGTATTTCTACCATCACTTATTAAATTGGTCCCACTGCTTCTCTCAAAAATAGATGGTTTCTTTACATGCTATTCTTTCAGAATGTAGAATTCAAATAAAAGAGATGCAAAACTGAGTAATGATTTTGTGATGATATGGTAAAATATGTCTCTGTTAGAGGAGTATTGAAAAATGTTTTGAAGTACTAAACTTGTTGACAATAAATAACCTATAAACTAAAATATCATTTTAGAGCTTTTTAAACTGTCTCCTTGCAACAAGGAATGCTAAACATATTTTGTTACCCCGTTTTTCAAAAATGCCGACTACAAATTCTCTGCAAGTACAATCTGCAAAACAGAGACTTGCTGTGGGAAGATGACTGGGGGTAAAATTGGTGAAATCTGCAAAGTTATATTCACATTCTAAGATAATGTGAATATAATGTTACAGACGATAGGGAGTGAAAAGGTGAACTGCAGTTGCTACTTCCTGCACGGAATGCATTTGGCATGTATGAAATCTATCCCACAATGATTCCACATGCAACACAACCTGCACCCATAGGCACATGGTAAGAAGGATGGAACAGAGGGTGGAGCGGAGTGGATACACTGCAGCCATGCTCTGTTGCAATCCTTACAGGGATTGGAACTTGATGGCATAACTGTGGCTGATAAACTGCACAGCACCTGCCAATCAAGGCAGATAGGAGATGTCCTGTTGAATCAGCAACTGTGGCAAAATATTTTTCTGCAAATAAAATTTCTTCAGTATAATCCAATTTTAATATTAACATATGCCTCCATCCCAACGCTACCCACTCCAAGGTACAACCACTCCTCAGTGGGTGTGTGCTCTGTATTTCATTAACTATAGCTTTAGCAGAGAAGTGACAGATTTTTCTACTTATCAGTAACACAGGTATGTAGGACTATAGTCACTCAAGCTACACCTAAACATAAAGAAATGGTATAAAGGTAAGTTAAGGATGGGGAAATTTAGAAACTACTCTATTCTAGCTTCTGGGGTCAGGTGACAGGCTGAGCATTTCTTTTCCCTTGTAGGGATGCATATGAGGTAAGAAACTCACTCTATGCATGTTCTATTATCTCAAGCTAACTTTCATTGGTGATTAGAGCTTGTCTGTATATTGCTTTAAATACATATTTGCAGTCAGTTACTATCAATAGCAATTTTCAAATCTTAACTTGCCTGATAATTTTCTATTATCAGAGTGTCTATTAATTAGGTGAGTTATTCTGTAAACTGTTTTGCCTAAGTCCTGCAAGGGTCCTAGCTATCATAAGCAGTCAATAAGATACTCAGCAAAAGTGGCAAGATCTGTTAAGGAGTCTCTCTTTCAAAATTGTAATAAAAGATTAGGCTGTGATGTACTATTGGTACGTGTGCTTGAACAAGTCAATCAAACTGCCCCCAGATAGAGTGGACTATCAGTGGAGTCCCCATAATAGGATGCTGACAGGTGGATAGGTCACAAGGGTTTTGGCTTTCCTGGGGCATTAGCAGATTGAGCAAACATAAAGGGTTCAAGGAAACCCCACTTTCATGTGACATAATAATATCAAGATTGTGTTCCTCTATACAGGCGTTTTCAGAATGAGACTGGATGCTGAAGGCATTCTGTCCTGGATGAGGAACTTATGTTGCTCTAAATATGCCCTTTCACAGCAGACCAGTAACAGAATGTTTTTTCATAATATCTGCAATATTATCACAATAGTTTCTGTTCTTTCTGCCCACTGATTTCGTAATGAAACATATTCTTCAGCACTTCATTGTCAGGCATTGGGAAAGTGTTATGCAAATTGTGAGACATTCCTTATTTTTTTCCTTGCTTTGTTGTTTTTATTAGCAGAGAGAGATGGTGGTAAGGATTTAGAATGAGTGATCTTGTAACTCTCTGTTGGTGAAGAAACTTTTATAATGAATGTTAGTGTGTTTACCTATAGGCTGGACACCAGACACAGAAATGGAAAGTTTTCCTTGAGATTTACTATGCATTTGAGAGGGCATAGTAAATCTCAAGGAAAACATCAATTCCAGAAAGTAACGGTGAGAAATTTTGATGTCTGTTTTCTGAAATGAAGCATTCGCTTTTCCCCCACGATAATGCTGTTTTCTTTTCAGTATTTGAACACTAATGCATTCTCAGTTTTATTTTTCGTATTGTTGTGGTGTTTAAAAAATACAACACTCAAACATGCAGACCTTTTTCTCAGAAGTTTCTCCACAGAAGTTATAAATAAAATAAAATTGTCTGGATGTCACATTAAATGATCCTGCCCCAGAAGTAAAACACATAATTCTTCTTCAGCTGTACAGGAATAAGTGTCAAGTATACTTTCAAAGATTAATGGTTTTTACATTCAAGATCTCAGATATCAAATCAGTTATTTGTTTCCCAGTACTGTTGGCTTTGTACTTACACTTACTTTCACTGTGAAGAGGAAAAAAAATTTGCTAACATCTACGTCCCCACCCCCCACTCCAGCTATACTGTATCTATGCCATTATGTTTCAAAACACTTTCCTTCAAAAGCTGTACATACTTAATCACTTGTCCAACCACTGTTTTTTGATGCACTGGCAGACTTATCATTATTTCTGTAAGGATTTATTCTTTATGTCATATGTTCTGCTGTCAACTCCATCAATGTGAGAGCTATATATATTTAAAAAAAAACCCAAAAACTCAAACCCACCATGGTTTTTGCTCTGTTGTTAATTTATGGATTTTTACTGGTCAGTCCAATACAGACAGATCATTGTTTTTGTGGAATAATATGATCTGGCAGTTAATCATTAAATGAAATATATCCTTCCAATTGAATCAATGTCATGAATAAATGTCTTAATAATGTAGATGATAAATACTTCTTTTGGTTTTCAACAAGAAAAAAAGACCCCAAACACTGAGTGATTTGAAAAAAAAAAACCATCATCAAATAGGATCATCACATCATCAAGGTTCAAAGAGACCCTTAAGATAATTAAATCCAAATATCAATCCAGCATTACCACTGTAATCCCTAAACCACTAAACCACAACACCCAGAGCCAAAACCAGATGGATAAAACACTTCCAGGGATGGCGACTCCCCTACCTCTCTGGCAAACCTGTTCCAGTTTCTGACCACCCTAACAGTGAAAACTTTTTTCTGATATCTAATCTGAATCTCTCCTATCTCATTTTAAGGCTATTTCCTCTGGTCCTCTCACTGCAGGCACAGCAGAAGAGACTGACCTCACTACAAACTCTTCTCTGGTACTTGAAGAGTGATGAGCTCCCTCCTGAGCATTCTCTTCTTGAGACTAAACAAACCCATCTCCTGCAGCCATTCCTCATAAGATGTGTCTCCTAGATCATCCAGGAGCCTTTTTCCCCTTTGCTGGATAGGCTTTAGTATCTCCATGTCTTTTTAAACTGAGGGGCCCAAAACTGAACGCAGCGCTCCGGGTGTGCCCTCACCAGTCCCGAGTACAGAGGGTGAGCGCTCCCCTGGCCCTGCTGGCTGCACTATTCCTGATAGAGGCCAAGATGTCATTGGGCTTCTTGGCCACCCAGGCACTGAGCCAGCTGTCAAACATCACCCCCGAGTCCCTTTCTGCCAAGCAGCTCTCCAGCCACTCCTCCCCAACCCATAGTGCTTCATGGGGCTGCTGTAACCCCAGTGCAGGACCCAGCACTGGGCCTTACTGAACCTCAGCAGTTGTCTTCAGCACAGTGATTCTGTCAAGTTTTCCCTGTAGAGCCTCCCTACCCTCGAGGAACTACCCTCACCACTCAATTCAAGTACTTTTATTACAATATAAGGAATTTGAAACAAAATGCACTACAAACTAATTAGATAATTATTTTATAATTCTCCATATGGCTTTTATACTTATGCTGTCATCATAAGAAGCACTATTGAGGAGGAAACATCTGTGCAAAGAGTGGTTAACACTATGAAATGTTAAGAAAAAGGAATGTAGTGAAGAATTATTTTATTATCCCTTATGAACTTTTTGTGGAAAAGATTCATTCAAAAGCATATTCATTATTCATAAATGACAACAAACTTTTTATGCTAATCCATTCTAGTCTATAGATGATTACAGTTTGTTTCAGGAAGGGTCATATTCTCATGTCACAAAATAATACAGTGAACCATCAACTTTTTTGAGTGTGCATTATTGCTGTAGCTTTGGGTCACAAAAATTATCTTGGGATTATCAGGCTATTTATTTACTAGCAGGCAAAGTGTATTATAGAAAATTATTTCTACTCCCTGCTCTCATCACCATATAATTTATAAAAAAGAAAGAAATCAAAGTAACTTTAAGATGTTTACACTATGTCTTCTTTCAAGGATCTCTGAACAAATATATATTTTAAAAGTTTGTAAAACTTTCAGACAGCATTCTTATAAAAAATAGCTGAGAAGTATTTTTGGAAGCTTATAACAATGGTTATAAATAATGTCAAAATAAATTTTTCATTTGAAATCCAGCACACACGTGAAGATAGCTTTTGTAAGAGCCATTAAGTTTGGACAGTCATTTATCACATCAACATTCCCCCAAACGTTAGGAGGAATTATTCTCTGTTCTTTGTATCTTCACAATATTTGTAAAGACCTGCAAGAATTTATGCTGCTAGAGCACAACCTTTGGAGGAATGTAACTAACATGGTGTGGATCAAAACTTTTAAAGCAGTCTAGGCAAGGACAAAACTGAATTTATAACGTTATCAGCTAACAGTTATTCACAAGTAAAAATGCTAAAGTTTGCGATGTATAGCTTACTGAATTTTATAGTTACAGAAACCCAGAAGAATTCAGCACAAAACCCCAAACAAAAATTAATTAATCTGTTCTTTTGGTATAATTTTGTAAAAATATTTCTCCCAACTCGGGAGGAGTAATTTTCTAAACACTCTACAAATTTGCATTATTGCTTGAACACTCTGACAGTGCACAGATGAAAAGAATGAGTTAACCAGATGTTTTGCTTCATTATTATTTTTGGGTTTTTTTCCCTAGCTAAAATTACACTCATGTAAAAATTAAAATTAAAATCCCCATTTATCCTTCATGAAAAGGTACCCAATGAGGAAAGGACTGAACAAGGACTGCAATATCCCAGCTTGTTAATCTGAGCACCAGTTTGCTTGTTGCCCACTAATAGAGAGTATGACATGAATCCTGAAAGTTACGTTTCTGTATAATGTAGGCAAAATACATTAGAGTAAACTATATTTGATGTCTAGAAGTCCATTTAATTTAAGACATGTCTTCTGTCAAAAAATTACAGCCATTGAAAAAGACAGTTTAACAGAAACTTTACCAGGAGTCTTGCTTTGATTGAGAAATATTTTAATTATTCCATCATTTGCTATTCTTAATGATATTCTTAACGAGTGCTACAAAGGTGTCTGATCAACAAACTACAATTTTTAAAATTTGAATACTCTAAAAATTTTAGGAAGACTGTTTGGTAAGTGCAGTATATGTCTTTCATATGTCAAGGAATTGTTCTGATAGATTAAAAAAAAAAAACCCTTTACCTTGAAAAAAAGAGAATTTAAAAAAAATATTTTGAAGTATTTGGGAGCTCTTTTTTTTAATATACTAAAATATATTGAAAGTAAAACTGCTTTTGTTGACAAAATGTTCATACAGACATGCATGTGTATAAATAAACATATGTATATACAGAAAGCAAGAAAAAGAGATAAAGAAAGACAATTATGTTTTCCTTCAGAATTAAACCAATTTCTGAAATTCTAATATTCCTTCAGAAGTAGGGCCTGTATGCTGTGGTGATCACACAGCTCTGAAATAAACTGGAGCGATGTTGTGTGAATGAGGGATAAAGCCATGAGATGTGCCATGAGATTTGTGGTGAAGGGAGTACCGTGGGTATGAGGCACACCAAGGGGATGACAGGTTATCAGGCTGAAGGCCAGATGACCAATCACTGAAATCAGCCAGGTGAAAGAGCAAGTGATACCAATACATTACTGCTCAATTCCACCCTTGTGCAAGATCCACAGCCTTTGTAATCTCTCTTTGTAACTCTCTGTATTCCACACTATCTGTCCTTAAAACCATTTATGATGGCAACAACAGGATATTTGACAACAGTCTCATCTCCACTTCTTCTAAAAGTATAAATTTGGCATTTGAAATCCTTCATGGCAGTGGAAGAGAATGCAATCACCTTGCAGACAAGTCGATGGGCTTGCTCCTCTCTCCACCCCTAAGCAGGACAGCTCTTTTGTAAAGTTTGCACCTCTGACTGTATCAGAGCAAACCCTCACACATAGCACCATGCACTTATATCTTGTAGGTATAGTTATTCATATGGCAGTCTAACAAGAATCTATAGACTGTTGCATCAATAAATTGCATTTTTCAGGAGTCTGTGATTATGAAAATACTTATTGAACCTGACCGTGCTTACAGAGCCAAATTGATTCCAATCAGAAATTAGGTCCAGACGCATCTGGCCCCTCTGCTCTCTGAGGACCAGCCAGAAGAAAAGGGAATTTATTTTCTGCCAAATGTCTATACTCTCAATGCAATAGTTGTACAGGCCAAAACTGATGTGACTTGAGAGTCTGAACAACTTTACAGACAGGCCCTGTGAGAAAAATCTTCATGTGGTGTGGCTGCAGTCACACTCTCTAGTGGCCCTAGTCTAAATAAGCTCTACCTGCTATGGCGAGAGGAGGAGTCAGCTAAGTTGTTAATACTCTGAGTTGGGGACACATACAGCAGGGAAGAAGCTGAGGTCATATTGGCATCTAAGTAATATATCCCCATCTGTCCTCTGAAAGTTTTAATAACTATTGTTTTGCATACACCAAAATCAATCTCCTACACTTCAGCTTCTGTGGGATGCCTAGGGACTTTCAATTGTCATACATAATTTCTGAACAAAGAAGTGGCACCAGATGTTAATAAATTTAAAAGCGTCTATAACTACTAAAATGACAGAAATAGAACACCCCTAAGTTCAAAACAGCAAAAAAAACATGATGAAATTACACTTTTTGCATAAGTAAACTTATAAAAGCTAATTCATCGAAATAATTGGAAACAGCTTGAAAAACATTCCAGCAGATAGAGGTAGGTCATAAAACTCTAAGGACCTGAATGAAGATTTTCTCAGTTCTGCCTGAGCAAAAAATGAAATTCAGCCCCTCCAGGATGTTTTAATGGACTTCTAGTAGAATGTGCTTTAGAAAACAACAATTATCTTTTGATTTTACAGCTAAAATTACCTCAGAATAGTTGGGGCTTTTCTCAGATATCAAATTTAAGTGGTGTAGCATTTTCATTATCTCATGAAGTTAGTAACTCCTTCTGCAGGCTATTTTAATCTTTTCTCTGGCCATTGAGTAGACTTTTCCTCAGGGCCTGGAGTAATGTCCTATAAGGTCTTCAGAAGTGCATTGTCATTGCTGGATTTTGGGTTCAGCTAAGAACTTTATCTTTGCTCACTGAAGTGACATTCAGCAGACTTCTAAGACCTTTTAGTGAAACTGTTTCTTATGTATCTTTTCAATGCTCTCTAGAACTTAATCCACTCACATTTATCTACTATTCTCTCTTTGCACAGTTTCTATCTACTGCTTTAACAAGGGTACTGATGATGATATTCCTGCCATCGTCTGCCACCAAAATAGTTAAAGTGACTTCCACCCATTCTGCTCAAAATTACCTTTTAACTTAAATCACTTGGTAAGTGATAAGGTAGCCAATAAAGTCCCTCCCATGACTATTACTTCTAGTACAGTTAACCTGTAAAAAAGAAACTAACTTTGCTGCTTGAGCTCACAAGTAGTAATGATATGGATCATTGCTAGTGATTTTGTCATTTGTCCTGTATTGTCAGCATTAATTATGCCCTTTTCTCTCCATGCCTTGGTTATTTTAACTGAAACTCTGTTAAAACAGGTATATTTTTGGAGAATTAATTAATGTCCACATCATTCTATGATGACATCCTCCTGTTTGAGATGGGTTAGGACTTTTCATATCTTGTACTATCATAGGATGACTGCAAACCACCATAGCCCTTTTCCTGCCCTGTGGTGGGGCCTTGAGGCAGCTGAGTACCATTTACCTGAGTGCAGTGATACCCAGATATAAGTAGGCCCCATGGAAAATGTCATCCATGGATAGGCTGTGGCTGCTACCAGATCTGCTGTGCTTCTCCCCTGGCTAGAGGACTATTCCTGAGAATAATTATTTCAAAAGCAGGCACAAAAAGTCACAGACAGCCTATGATTGCTGGCTAAAAGTTCCTCCTGTAGAACATAAAAAATATGCAGGAATAAATTTACCCATCCTCCAAGAGACCATTCATTGTCATCTTTCTTAGATGAAATCATCAACCCTTATAGAAAAGATTCAATCAATAAGAGCTTAAGTATCTGGCATAGACACTAATAAGAATCAGCTGAACTATACCTGCTAACTTTGTGCATGTTAGCTGTCACACAAATTCGCAAGAAAATGTAACTACTTATATGTTCATGATTCATATGCAAGTCAGTACATTCCACCTCATTTTTGCTCAGAACCCTTAGATCCATGCAGCAGCTCAGCTAGCCTAAGATTATTCAGCTTTGTGCCAGAGTCCTCAAACAGAATACAACAAAATGGGGGAAAAAAAGAGAAAAAAAAAAAGGAGATAATCAATCTCAAAAAACCCCATGGCATTTGTGAGTATATCAGCAAGTTCCTACAAAGCCCCATGTGCTTAACTGAGGTTCTGAGAAAATTGAGGCTTCTGTCCTAGAACAGGTTTTTGGAATGGAAAAATGAACCATTCATTATAGTTCAGTTATTTTAAGTAAAAATTTTTATTTGTAAGTGTTGCATACATGGCCAGAAGATTAGGGTCTCTAAGTCACCTATGCTTATTTGAAGGGATACATGAATAAATTTTCTTTGCTTAAGTCTTTCACATGGCTTCCTGCTAAGAGTAAGCTCTAGTCTAACAAATGACCTTTTATTGATTTATCTTGGAACTGCATCCTTGCTTTCAGCTGAATGCAGTGTGATAAAGCCGAGGTTTAGCTCATAGAATGACACCGCACACAAATCCATTTAATTCACCAAGGTCATAAACTCACCATATGTGGCTGAACAGTGGATGTTTTTTATCAAAGCTAATTGGTCTTGGAGCTAGGCTAGTGATTACACAACCTCTTAATCATGAGTAAAGAAGCATTTCAAGCTGGGAATCATGCCTTTACACATACTCTTGCATACTGTTTTTCCTGTCAGGGCTACTACTCATCTCCTGGACTGGTATGGTGCCTTCTTGCAAATTAATTGAGGACTTGCTCAATAACAGAGATGCCAGTCAATCATGTGTTTACAAAGGAAAAAAAAAAAACAAAACTTAATTTTAGTACAGATTCTGATTCAGTCCAAAGAGCTATTCTGTGAATGTAGCACTAAATCAGACACTGTTACCTTTTTGAGTTTCAAACCTTGACATTTCTTTTAAAAGCGCCACTTTGAATACCTTAAGAAAAGCTAAATTTAAGGGAAATATATATTTGCAACCAAGTTATATTTTGCTCTTGGTTTTGAGCTTACAATAAAATGCCAATGAAGAGATTTTTAAAAGTCACTGCTATTCATAAGAAAAAGATTTTGTCATTATAATGACAACTGGAATTTAACATGACTTAAACAGGTGGGCAGGTGTACCACCCCAATAATTAAATTTGTTAAAAGAAGCAATATACAGACTTTTTTTTTTGCGCAAGTGGCCTCTGAACTTTTTTTTCCAGCATGAAAGGTGATTTGAGCACATTAAAAAATCAGTAAAACATTTTACAGAGCTGATAATTAGCCCATTTTGGAGTACTTCATAACAGGAATGGTAGAACATATTATGATCTAATTTTTAGAACATTTTAAGTGTTAGAACATTTTAATTTTTATAAGTGTGACAAAAGGTGAGACGTACTGTGATATAACATAAGTGACAATTTCCTTAGTAATCAGAGTCAATATTTACATTATTTGGGAATTACAGTTCATGTAAATCACATGGGAAGAAATGGACTACAGCTGATATATGGTCTATTACACTGTAGCAGCTGGACAAAAACTTTAATTTTTTGGTAAGAAAGCAGTCTTGGAGAAAAGGTGTAGAAACTGCTCGTGGATTTTTAATAGGAACATTAATTTTTATTAATTAAATTAATATTTCTGAATTTTTTTAATATTTGAATATTGACTACTAAGTCTGTAGTAGTAGCTCTGCTTCCTGGCATGAAAATGCTTCTTATCATTGAAAGGGCTCTTGTTTTCTTGTTTGGTGGACCAACTTATTTGCTGAGTATTTTCAGCAAGTCTGCTGCTGAGAAGCAGGGTAAGACTTCCTGGCACCAATTCTGCGTTCCTGAGTAAGGTATATAATTTTTTGCTTAGAGTACTAAAAATGTCCTAGAGGTCCCCAGTGATGGCGTTATGGTTAATGAAAAATAGCATATTTCTCCCTAGTCCTATGCTTCTATAACAGTGAATCTTCAGTACAAGGGCCAGTTTTCTGACAATACAGGACAAATGCCCTATTTTTTTCTAAACATATTTTTGTCCAGTAAAGTTTTTTAGTATCCAAATGCCAAATATTTAGATAAATGATGCCCAAACCCAGCATCATAATTTTGAAAACCCCTGCTTATCTGTTAAGTAATTTATGTGTCTGTTTTCATGGTAAAAATAATTCGGAGTCTTCAAAGTTGTGATTTTGCATACACTTAAAGCTATCACTGAAAACCATCATGCAAGACCAAGTGATTGATACTTAGCTGGGTCTGAACTCTGTCTCAGGTGTAAAAGGAGAATATAGCATCAAATCATAAATAAAAGCTCAATTTTGGAGACCTGCCTAGAAAAGGAAAAGAGATACTAGCAAAATCAGACTTTTTGCATGAGACACTGAGGTTTCCTTGCTGTGGTTAACTTTTATTTAGGAATATGCTGGTTGAGATGCTTACTCAGACACAGGAGATCTAGCTCTGGCCAACAATGAAGAGGTTGTTTTCAATCTCTTTGCAAGATTATGCTTTACACAACAAGATGGATAATAGCCTATTTATATCTAGTTATTTCTTTCCTTATGAAGAAGGTCTTTATATTCTTCATGAACTAAAAACTGAGTCTAAAAAATCAAATAATAAAAGAGCTCAGATTTTAAAATAATTCTGGAGTTCTGAAGAGTGTGATAACTGAATTTTTTTTATAACTCACATGAACAAAACAGAATGTAAGAAATGTATTAGTATTATTTTAGCATGTTCCTAAGTAAGACCCAAAAAATAACAGCTAAAATTTTTCCAAGCAGGTGGAAAACATGCAAATAAGGTAGCATATCTTGTTGAATTTAAGGAAGATCAAATGGTATTCTAAATTATATGATTTCAGGTTTTGATAAATAATAATATTCTGAGAATAAAATTATATGTACTGATTGTTAAATGGTAAATTAAAAAATCTTGAGATTTTAAGATGCATGTGTAATTGTTTTGCACAGCCTGGTTTCTGGAAATGGGGGGGCGGGGGTCACAGAGGCGGGGAGCTTCTGGAAGCTTCCCCCATGTTAGCAACTGTATGTTAGCAACTGGCCAGAAACAAATAAAAAGAACTGTATTTCATTCCTATTCTCAGGAATGAAATCAGGGAAACCAATTGTAGCATGTGTCAAGTAACTGTCTATGTAATTTTTTTTTATGTCTGCAGTAGGAATTATTTCTCCTAGTTCTTAAAAAATGATGTGTGGTGGGCATAGAGAGATTGATCATAACATTCCAGAAACTCCTTTTAAATAAAGTTAATTTAATGCCTTTCCAGTATTTTCAGGAGTCCAATATTGAGTGTGGTAGTGTTAATATCTCCATGATACAGATTAAAATTGAACCAAGTAAAAATTAAATGTCTTGCTCTTAACCCCTGACATTATTCATTACTGTGAGTACAGCTTTCTCCTCAGGATCAAATCCAGTACAGAATGAAGTAATACCCATTTCTTTACCCATTTGTCTCTGCTGTGGATGATTGATTTCGTAATGGTTGTTCAGAGCACAGACCAGAACACTGTAAGTCAGCCTAACCATGCAGAGCTTTCACCACAGTTCAGAGTCATTCTGTTAAATTCAGGAGGTTTTTGGTCAGATATTGTCCTGTACAGAAGAGGTGTTAAATAGGTAGAGCCAAGTTTTGTCTATCTTTGGCATAACAATTAGTTTTTGGATAAGCTTGGGAGTTGTAAACATTTCCAGGATCTCCTTATATGTCCTCTTTACCAAGCTAAATTATGAAGCTCACCAGGTATCCATAAAACCTGTTTTTGATATATATGTATATGCATATGTCTTTTTATTGTGTTACCTATTAATATAACAAAATACATATACATCCCCAACTTCCAACTGGTGAGAGGACAAATATATGTGACTTGCACAATTTGTGATGCCATCAAGTGTCGCCACAAGCCCCAGCTGGGTAATAATGAGCATTGACTCCATGGTTGCAGAAGGCTGATCAATTGCTTTATTACATCATCTTGTACTATATTATACTATACTAATTAAAAAACTCAGTAACCCTTACAGCCAGTCTGATACAGCTTTGACCTAACTGGTCAATCAACCCAAACACCATGCAATGTCCAAATACCTCACCAGTGTCCAATTAAGAAATCACCCTTTGGTAAACAAATCTCCATGACACATTCCACATATGCACTACAGTAGGTGCAACAAGTGGAGATAAGAATTGTTTCTTATTCTTTTCTCTGATTTTCTCACAGCCCTCCCTGGGAAAGTGCCTGGGAAAGTCTGTGCCTGCTCTCTGTGGCCAGAGAACTGCTGCCGCAATCAGGTCATATTATATGAAGTCCAGTAAGAAGCTTAGAATACTCATCAAAAGAAGGCATAACAAATACAGTTTTTATACCTCATGCACTACAATCTAATTCTCTAGCACCTGCCATATAAGAGTAGGTAACAAAGAAGTGTGGATGTTTCCTCTTTGTTTCACCAGTCTATTTGGGAATCACAGGTAAAATATTCTAGGTTTTAATACATACTCACTGCATAGAAGAGAAAAGACTTCGACTTTCTTGCAGTGAATCCATTCTTGCTATTAGAAGATTCACTTCACATTTCACTTGTTCTATCTACTTTTTCTTTTTGCTTCTGTTCCAGAAACCAGGATTTGCTTAAGCACTATGCAGCTCAAACAGAAGAATATGAAATTAGCAAAGGGCTATTCACATTTAGTTTTCTCCCATGCACACTGCATCTTGCACAAAGATTATATGTAGAACAAGAAACTTTACCATGCTGCTTTTATTTGGCAATATTTTCCTTAACAAAACAGAATATTTTCCCTTTTTTGGAAAATATTTTGGCAAATATTTCCTTAACAAAGTCTCCTTTGAAATGTTTGTGACATACTTCAAAGAGAATATTGTGTGTCTTTTTGTTTTCTGTAATAATAAATATTATACAAAAAGCTGGTGTGCCCTCATGGCCATGAAGGCCAATTGAATCCGGGGGTGCATTAGGAAGAACATTGCCAGCAGTTCAAGGGAGGTGATCCTGCCCCTCTGCTCAGCCCTAGTGAGGCATATCTGGAGTGCTGTGTCCAGTTCTGGTCCTCAGTAGGAGAGAGACCTGGAGATCCTGGAGAGGGTCCAGAGGAGGGTGACAAAGACGGTTAAGGGACTGGAGCATTTCTCTTACAAGGACAGGCTGGGGGAGCTGGGCCTGTTCAGCTTCAAGGAGAGACAACTGAAAGGGATCTTTATCATTGCATGAGGCTTCTGAAGGGAGGGTGTCAGAGGATGGATCCAGGCTCTTCATGGTGGTGCCAAGCAGTAGGACAAGAAGCAATGGGCAGAAACTGATGCGCAGGAAGTTCTGCCTGAATAAGAGGAAGAACTTTTTACTGTGCAGGTGACCATGAACTAGAACAGATTGTCCAGAGAGCTTGCAGAGTCTCCCTCACTGGAGATATTCAAGAGCCATCTGGATGCAGTTTTGTGCCATGTGCTCTGGCATGACCCTGCTTGTGCAGATGTTAAACCACATGAGCCGCTGTGGTCCCTCCAACCTTGCTCATTCTGTGATTCTGTAATATATATTTATATTCATAAGTAAATTATCATTTGTTTGGAGGTTTTTTGCAAAGTCTTAACTCACTGAACTGGAAGCAGGATGATCAACAAACTTTTAATTATCTTCTTTCAAACATGTTTACTGTCTATCATATCAAGGAGATTGTTTTGTTTGTTTTGGCTTTTTTTCTTATAGATAGTATTTTTCCTCACCAAGTTAAGGTTAATATGAGTTCTTTGTCTGTTTGCTTTAATAAACATTTCCAGGTAAGGTCTACAAAGTATAAATGTTATTATGTAATACATATTTTAATTATTCTTGTATGTACCCTTTAGGGGTCAGATCTAGGTTCTAGAGAGAGCCCAATGGGATTGCATAATGAAAAAAAATCTGTAATTACTATTCAACATATCATTTATGGGTCAGTAGTAAGGATAGATGCCTAGGGAATCTATTCTGCATATCCTCATGTTTATTGGTTGAAATGTTATGCTAGTTTTAAACTAAACCTTTTCAATTAATTCTTTTAAATCATTTATTTGTAATATGGATATACACGGGAAATCTGAACATTCAGCAGATCTTAAGGCCATATATTTATGAATTATTATATAATATAACAATTTGTGAAGAAATTTAAATGAACTCGTCTAAACATATTGCTTATGTTAATAGGCCTGCAAGTCTTGATTGAATCCATGATATTTACTTGAGAGACACTGGGCCATTTGCATTCTCTGCAGCAGATATTTGATGCTGTTGTTTCTTTCCTCCATCAGATTACTGCTGCTGTACTTACTAGATCTCTTTGTTGTGTTGCCTAGCCCAGCACTGAACAAGTAAATATATCATGATTTTAAGTTTAATAGATTCAATGGATTACCATATGAATATGTTTCTGATGTAGTGCAGGAATGAACATTATTAGACTGCACTGCTTTGCATGAAAAGAGATGATGGAATTTTACCTTGCACAAGAAAATAAAACTATAATGAACTATAAAGGGAAACAATAAATAAATAAATAATTTTCTCATCCCAATCAAGAATTTACTTACAGGTTAGGGGTTCCCACTAACCCTAATCTTATCTGTACAATGGCTTCAGCATTCACAGCAGGTTCCTGTGGACTAATCCATTGTAAGCAGGGATCTCATCACTCTCTACAATTACCTGCGAGGAAGTTGTAGTGAGGTGGGTGCGGGTCAGTCTCATCTCCCAAGTAACAAGATAAGACAAGAGAAAATGGCTTCAGGTTACACCATTGCAGATTTAGGTGGGATGTTAGGAAAAATTTCCTTGCTGAAAGAGTAGTTAAACACTGGAACAGGCTACTTGGGGAAGTTGTTGAGTCACCATCTCTGGAGGTATTTGGAAGAGCTGTAGATGTGGCACTTGCAGTTTAGTGGTGGACTTGGGAGTGCTGCGTTAACAGCTGGACTCAATGAATTTAGAGATCTTTTCCAGCCTAAATTTTTCTATGATTCTATGATAAGGAAGGGAGATTCTAGAAGAAAATAATGCAGATAACTAATTTCTTCAAACAGAATTGTTAGTATGCAGCTTTGTGTTTATTATATACACTACAGTCACAGAGCAGGTAAATGAAGCATGAAGTGTGATGCATTTAACTCAGTGTAATACAAAAACCAATTGCATCAAGTTTCAGAAACGGAGATGAGCCTGAAGGAAAAATTTGTAAGACCTGTTGTTAGCAAAAATTATTGATTCAGAGTGCATCCTGTGGCTTTTGTTTTTTTTTTCCTTAAAGATTTCTTATGAGTGCAATAAAAGACAGATAATTGAACTAAATCATAATAGAAATATTTTCCTACTTCCATGTGGGGTGATGAGTTCCCTATAGATTGCTAGTCCTATGTAAAACAAACAAATGAGCAAACAAAGATGACACTATGGATAGAGAAAAATGTTACTTAAATATAATTTTTAGATGGGGTAAAAAGTTCTCTGTGAACAGCTGTTAGATAAAATAAACACAGCTGCAAAGCAAAAGTTATCCTTTCTTATTAAAAAAATTATGATATACACTTGAAGATGATTATTGTAAATGTTGCATCATATGGCTGTCACTTGATTGAAAACTATTAAAGCTGAATAATAATTTATGCACATTTACATATATCAGGTACAGAAATAAAGATATGTGTTGTTAGGAGTGTTTAGAAGACTGAAAAATCAAGACAGTTTTAAATTTTAAAATTAAATTTTGCTGATTTAGTTCAACAATGTCACAAATTACACTAATGGTTAATTATTTCCTGTTATAAATCATCACTATTATACCTAAAATCTCGAAGAGTGTTTTTTTTCTTCCAGTGCCTGTATCTGATGAATTCCATCTCAGTGGAATTTGAATATATATTGCCAGTCTCTTTGACACCAGCTTTGGTGAAAAAGTTTCTTTATAATACTGCTGGCATTATGAAATTATTTCAAGTGGATGACTGTTCTGTGTGCCGACTGGTAATGAAATGTCTTTTCTTTCTCTAAAAAAATGCAATGGCTATAAATTCTTACATTAAATTTCAGCCTTCTTGCTTTGACCCATATCTTCCTTACTTAGTATTAGACGTTTTAAAGATTGGAAGTACCATTTATATTTTGTCTAGTTAATTCCACCTCTACCAGTTTTATCTATGAACAAATATGTTAGCTTTTTCAGCAGCTTTAGTAGTTATCAGATGGCAGTAGTTGAACACTATGTAGTCTTCTAAGTCCTAAGATGAAAGAAGTAGACCTTTTTTCATATGCGGCAATTAATTTTGACAGATTTAAGTGAGCTTGATGTTCTCCAAATGTCAGTTTCCTGATGTTTGTACTTTGTGATCAGAATGAAGGTATTTAGAAGAATAACCCCACATCATGTTAAAACAAAAATTCATTATTTGACTTCAGACAAAGTAAAAACTGCTAAAAAACAGTTCTAGGTGATTTTGTTTAAATTACTGTGGGATTTTTTTTAAGGTGAAGTTGGGTTATGCAAGTGATTCTTTTGAGATCAAATGATACATAAAAGACTAGGGTTCCCTATTAAGGGAAAATGGCCAAAGAGTTAAATTGGAAGGTCTATTGCACTAATGGACTATGATTTTTTCAACTATGAATTTTTTTTATTATTTCTGTGAAAGAAAAAAGTCTCAGAGGAATGGAATAATTTTCAAATTTTTGTTGTAGCTCCCACTGTTAAATTTGTGTAGAAGAAACAGATTTCATTAGAATAACTTAACAGCCATTTTATTATAAATGCCAGAATTTTCACCTGTAAATAAAATACCAACATAAACTCTTGCTGATAATGTATTGATGATGATCAGCAATTTTTACAGCATTATGACAGTTTGAACTTTTGAACTTTTACTATTCTTCTTCATATTTTAATTATGGCAAAAATTATTGCTATCTGACTATACTACATCTATATTTTTGATAGTTAGTTTTACCTTGTGGTTTAATTTTAATATTGAAATATATTAATATGCAATAAAGTTGTATGAATAGTTATCTGTATAATAGTTATTTGATATATTTCAGAATGGGAAAGTTAGTTAAAATATTTTTAAATGAATTCCCATTTAAGGAATATCTGTATTTAAAAATATCTGTATTTAAAAGCCATGATTCCTTAACTTCCTCAGCTAATCTAAAATCCAGAGAACATGCCTTGTTGTCACAGTCAGATAGAAAATGCAGTGCTTGGGTAGAACATTTCCAGTTAACAATGCCTTGGCATCTAATTGGATAGGAATCTAACTCATTAGCTGAAAATCTTGGCAGAAATTGTCTTGGATTCACTTTAATATTGCATGAGGATTGAGGTCTTGAGAGGTTCAATATTGGCATTGAATTGCTTTGTGCTTTTGCTTCAATCACTTTGTTCTTTCACTTGCATGAAGTGACCTGATATCAATCTACACCTGTCCATACTCTTTATTCTTTTATTACATTGTTGCTCAGTTATTAGAAGGGAACTTTTAAGTTATAAGTTAAATAATAAGAGAAGTCATAATGTTATTTACTAAAGTATGGATTACAGTGGAGGAGAGTCCCTGTAGCTTTCGTGTTTTTTAATGAATCTGGAAATGGGTGGCTGGCACATCTTCTTCATCATGTATTGTCATTGTCAGGTACCACAAATTTCCCCTCAGCCTTTATTCTAGAGTAATTTCCAGTTCTCAGTAGTAAACCTAAAATATTTGATGTCCATGGTTTACTAAGGCACAGAAACAGGAGATCAAAATCCTGAAATGTATTTAAAATAAAAGAAAAAAGAAAAAGGAAAAATAAAGAAATTGTACTTTACTCTTTTCTTTAGTTTCTGTAGTGGACATCAGTGTTGCTGACTGATTCAGACAATTCTATTATTTTTTTTTTTTTCTTGAGAACATTTTAATGGAACTTATCAAAGGAGAGTCCTGATTGTTTGTTAAGTTTGAGCATTTTTACTTATCTTCTGCTGAGATAAATTATTTGGCAGACACAAGACATAAAATGTCATTATTTAATAACATGAAGTTCTCCTGCTTCAAAGGTTTCCTTCTCTACTGTCTCCTCCTCTGGCAAAAGGATCCCTCAAGCAATATTTGAAGTATAAACTCACATTTTCTTTCGGTTAAGTTTTAGAATGGCTTCTGGTTGAAAAACAAATTTAAACCAACATTTAAAAAGAAAATTAAAAGGAAATGTTTAAAAATTTATATTTGTCTACAGGGCATTCAGCCAGCAGTACTGAAACCATGTAAGTATGAAGAATGTTTAGAAGCTTATGGGATAAAGAATCTTTTCAGTTGCAAGATAAATTATTTATCAGAATATTGGTAAGTTAAAGATGTTCTTTCCCACGTTATATATATATAATTTAGAAAATATCTGATCTGCAGGCCTATGTTCATCATCCAAAAGTAAGTCATCTGGATTCTTTGGCAGGTTTCTTATCTCCCAGAATAAACCAACCTCGCTATGCAGACTCTTCTCTCTTCATCCTCATCTGTCCCTGGAACACTCATAGCATTTTATCTCAGCAAAAATTAAGCCTCAGGGAAGCTATGACACATAAATATATAAGCAGTATCACCATGTTTAAGGTTTGGGAGTAATTTTCTCACCTCAGAGTTAGTAACTAGTGAAAGCGGTTGATATGACTCTTGAATTTTACTTTTTAATTAAAAATTATAAAGCCACATAAGATTGTGCATTTTGAAATAGCTGTATTTAGAGATATGCAAAGATTGGAGTACATAGATTCTTGAGTCTTTAATTCTTTCAGAGAATGCATTATAGGTTTCCAAAATAAATTCTTTTGTGACATTATGTAGCTTTGATGGATGATTGAAAAAAAGATGCAAACTGGATTCTGGATGATTCACATCACAAATTTGCAGAGACAAAAGTCTCCATTGGCCTGTCAAATTTATTTATATCTTGCAGTTTTAGTCAAAGAAAAGCATCTTTCGTTTGTTAACAATATAATTGTTACAAGAATATCTGACAGTTTCAAATACCTGTGTGTATAATACATTACTACATATGCCATGCCTTGAAGTATTCAGAGTAATTTTTAAGATATAATCCTGGTATTTCTTAGTGGGACACTTCACATGAAACTGTTTGAGAATAACACATCATACATTGACAAGTTTCAGCAATGCGTAATTCTTTCAACAGTGTATCATTCACTCTTGGTAACTGGAATTTCTAAGGAACAAATAATTCCTTTTACCTATTGGTTTTTTTCTTCTTTTTTTTCCATGGAAAGCTGAAGCACAAAAAATTTGTCTTACCTAAATGAAGTGACAGCTGGTCAAAAAGATACATTTGTTTTGTACGTGGTAAGAAAAAATGCATGAGAGTAAAAAGTTGAATAAAGGTTTTATCAGCATAAGCACAGAATGGCTACATCAGTCACAAGTGACAAACCCCATAGTCAGCCTTGCAGGTCATCCCATACATCTGTCAATAAACCTGGAAAAGCAACCTTACCCAGGCAGTTTTTAACTACTGCTTGTGTTGCATGTTGTCTTAGACAGCTTCAGAATAGCTGAATGAGTAACACAGGTATGTGAAAAAATGTCTGAAAATTGTTGGATTTATAAAATGTATTGGAAGATTTGTAAACTTAGAGAAATTTGAGAATTATAATTTTGCCTCTCCCAGTAATTGAAATAATCTTCTTCAGACACTGCTGTAATTTTACATTAGAAGAATCCCTTGTGTCATCTCTCTTCTATGACATGAACTTAAATATAAATTTTGATAAACTATGTTTTTAGAAACTTCTGCTGACTAAAAACTAATAAGGAGCTATGACATAAATGATATTACTTTATATTACTGCATATATTTAAATCTGTGTTACTGGTTATGTTTGGCTCTTGGTTTTCATACATTAACACTATGTTTCTAAGTAAGGATACACAGAGATCTAATAGCATGCATATTATGAAATGTCATTCATATCTCAGGGAAAATCATGTTTTGGTAATTTCATACAGTTGATAATTTGAAGATAGGCTACACATGGTTATCTTTTCTAATTACAGTCTGAAGTAAATAAGCTAACCAGCACAGTTGTTTATGATTTTGCAAAGATAGTTCATGAATAGTCTAAAGCATACCGTAAAACATACCGTGCTAGGAAAAATCTCTGAATTCAAACTTTTTAACTTTAGAAGGCAAGGACAAATATAAATAACAGTAAACTAAATTAGTTAAAGTTATGTGTATGCATAAAAGTGAATTAACATATATTTTGCTTATATGTATTGTAAAAATAATAAATAGACTTTTGGGTAGATGGAAAACTATCCTTTAGAATTAACTACATCAGATTATGACAATGTCAAATATTATAGCTGAAACATTTAAAAAGTGCAATAATTTTATGACCAATGATAGTATTTGCAATGAGTCTAGTGATAATAAAATATAACTATGTCTCTATGCACACTGACAGCTTACAGTATGCACCAAATATTTATTTTTTATCTTTTACAAAATTATATCGTTTTACTATTGCCTTTTTTTTTTTTTTATCATTTCCTAGCCAACAGAGAAATGTGTTTGAAATTGTTATTCTTCTTCCATAGATCATCCATTAAACAGAATGGGCAAATGTAACATTCCATTATCTACAATCTACCTACTGGATTTCTAGGAGATAGAATTGCTTGTGACTTTTTGAAATAAAGTTATTTCCCCCATTTTTATTCACAACATGCTTAACATAAGTATAACATATTTCTATCCAGGAAGTTCAACTACTTGAATAATTTCACAGGGTACCAGCAATTGGAAAGCGCAATTATAACTCTGTCATGGTTTAACGCCAGCAGGCAACTAAGCACTGGACAGCTGCCTGCTCATCCAAGGTTGCTTTTGAGAATAGTTAGTATTCTTTTCTAGAACAGAAACCTGACATAATGTAGCCTGGTAACTAGAATTTTTTGTTATTATCAATATAGGCTCCCTAGCTTGTTGTGTTCTATGTGTTGACTTGACAGTGCAGTCAACACATCTAGTCTAGTCATCTAGTCTGGACTTCTTGGCCTGAGCTTATTTTAGTTTGCTTACCTGTAACAGCTAATATCTATGTGGATTTTATCTACTTTTTTCCTTAAAATGGTATTACTTTATGCTGTAAAGCCTACTACAAATAATTTGCATATAATAGGAGTAGGAGTAATATAGTAGGAGTAAGAGTTACTGTATGCAACTGACAGAGAATGAACACATAAAGCTCATTCAACATATAACAGGAAAATTATTAAAAGATACCTGAGACGTCAAGGCTTTCGGCAATTCACCAATCGGTGGTGAATTGTGGATACAAAACCAAGTTAATAAAAACACTCTCAGTTGTGGGTGAAACACAAAAGATACATAACCAACATCTATCTCATATTCAACATATGATACCTGACAAAGTCAAAAGCAAAATGAGTTACGGTCTAGGGCAGACAGAACACAAAGCATGTCAGAAGAAAAATAGGACCTCAAGTGAACATTAGGGTGATGAGAAGGAAACATGAACATCTTGCTAATCTTGCAAAGTGAAGAAGGAACACCCACAGCTAATCTCCCTGTGAAGGCTTCAGCTGATGACAGCTCACTGTTACCCTTCCCTGGCATTCCAAGACAGAAGCCCTCAGCCTTAGGACTTGAGGGAGCAGTGTAAACATAATGATAAACACAGCAGAGGAAGAGAAGAGCTGTCAAACCCCCTAGTTTTTATTGTATGACAACTTTGAAATGTAATCTTGTTGGGCAAATACATATTGACCAAATTATTTCCTCTGTGAGTGTTAGTATCTCTGTACCTGACCTAATAATAAACTTCTTTGTGTTTTAGTTATGCCACAAAAATTTTGATTAGACTAGTAATACATTCTTGGCATCACTTGTATGTAGTTACTTTTCTGCTTGTCCATAACAATATTTTGACCGCAGCATGCTTTCAGAAAATACTCATAAACTGAGACCTATAGGGAGCTGTATGGTGTTGGTCCAAATCTGGGGAATCCTTATAAGACAAGCATTTCATTTATAAGAATATCTGTTATCTAGTTCTATTAATTTTTCTGAAGATCTGAAAATTAATATTCACAAACTTTCTCTGATTGATATTACTAATATCATAGGCTTTTAGATGTATTTTATAATCACCTATTCAACCCATGTAACTGCCACATGGAAGGAAGGTACCTTCTAGGACGCAAGAATGAATGATAAAAAAAAGAAATATTTCCTTGAGGCTAGAGAAGACAAAAGAGTTATCAGCTGCATAAGCAGATGACTGACCAAAGCAGCTCCAGATCTACTATTACAAACTGCTGAAGGATCTTGTCTGCCAGTTAGAGAGTACTGCTGGGAAAGAAATCTTTCCTGTCTAGGTAGCTGGACCCTATGATTCAAAGAAACAGCACAAAAATTGCTTCAGTTTAGTAAGAAAAACACTATGTATTTAAGATGCTTCATCTACTTCAGATAAAAAAAATAAAAGAAGTCTGAAAATATTATTGTTCAGAGAACTAGTGGTGCAGCAATTTTCAAGTGCCAATAGAAGTCTTTCTTTAGGGATCTGGAATGAATGTGCTTTTCTCAGGTGACAGATATAATAAAACACAAGATGAGAGTGAAAAAAATCCCATAAAAGGAATAGATTCTTTAAAAAGGTACTTCAAAGCTATTATTTTTTAGTTTGTATACTGTCACTTTACCTCTGGATTTTGAGGTGATGTAAGTGGATAAAACCTTTCCATTCCAAACCTTTCAAGCCAAGGTGTTTTCATATCCTGACATAAGCTATTGAACTATTCACAGGTCATGAAACAGGGTGACATGGCTGATAACAATCAACAAGACCAGCTGTAATTCAAAAGCTCACACTAAATAAAAGAGAAAAAACCACTGTCTTTTCAAAACTTATATTAAATTGCTGTTTGTAGAGTTGATTTAATGCTCTTTAAGAATCCATACAGCAAAAATAACATAATTTGCCATATACACACTGTCCCTATTCAGATTTACTAATTGGTTCTGAATTTAATTAATTTAGATTTAAACATCAAGCTAAAAGGGCAAACAGTCTTTTCTGTGTTGATTTCTCAGATGTAATGGGTCCAGCTTGGCTGGCTGACAGGTGTCCTCCAGGCTGCCCCCTCAGACTTCCTCCTCAGCAGAACACAAGGAGAAAATAAGATGAAAAGCTCATGGGCAAGGATAAGGACAGGGAGATCACTCACTGAATATCGTCATGCATAAACCAGACTCTGCTTGGGAAATTAATTTAATTTATTGGCAATTAAAATGAGAATAAGATAGCAAAAAATCTGCCTTATTTGCAAAACACCCAAACTCTTCCCTACTGTGATTGGCAGATAGTTTCTTTCTTTTCTTTTTCTTTTTCTTTTTCTTTTTCTTTTTCTTTTTCTTTTTCTTTTTCTTTTTCTTTTTCTTTTTCTTTTTCTTTTTCTTTTTCTTTTTCTTTTTCTTTTTCTTTTTCTTTTTCTTTTTCTTTTTCTTTTTCTTTTTCTTTTTCTTTTTCTTTTTTTTTCTTTTTCTTTTTCTTTTTCTTTTTCTTTTTCTTTTTCTTTTTCTTTTTCTTTTTCTTTTTCTTTTTCTTTTTCTTTTTCTTTTTCTTTTTCTTTTTCTTTTTCTTTTTCTTTTTCTTTTTCTTTTTCTTTTCTTTTTTTTCCTTTTTCTTTTTCTTTTTCTTTCTTTTTCTTTTTCTTTTTCTTTTTCTTTTTCTTTTTCTTTTTCTTTTTCTTTTTCTTTTTCTTTTTCTTTTTCTTTTTCTTTTTCTTTTTCTTTTTCTTTTTCTTTTTCTTTTTCTTTCTTTTTCTTTTTCTTTTTCTTTTTCTTTTTCTTTTTCTTTTTCTTTTTCTTTTTCTTTTTCTTTTTCTTTTTCTTTTTCTTTTTCTTTTTCTTTTTCTTTTTCTTTTTCTTTTTCTTTTTCTTTTCTTTTTTTTCCTTTTTCTTTTTCTTTTTCTTTTTCTTTTTCTTTTTCTTTCTTTTTCTTTTTCTTTTTCTTTTTCTTTTTCTTTTTCTTTTTCTTTTTCTTTTTCTTTTTCTTTTTCTTTTTCTTTTTCTTTTTCTTTTTCTTTTTCTTTTTCTTTTTCTTTTTCTTTTTCTTTCTTTTTCTTTTTCTTTTTCTTTTTCTTTTTCTTTTTCTTTTTCTTTTTCTTTTTCTTTTCTTTTTTTTTTCTTTCCTAATACAGGCAGGAACAAATTCTGCAGTCATTGCCACTACCATTTTATGGTGTGATTTTTTTCACTCTGACAGGTCTTGCTTCTCTGTTTTCCTGCTTTAACTTCATCTTGACAAGTCATTTTTCATTTCCTGTTCCTGGATGTCCACCCTTAACTCACTTGAGGGATCCTTCTACCTAGAAGTACAAAAGCACTGCACTGGCATCCTCTAGAGACCCTTGTCACTCCTGTTTTTGGTCATTCTGATTGATGACTACAGATGTAACTGTAAAACTGTTGTTTGCAATTAGGAAATAAAGTTACCTTCCTTCTGACCTGAAA
Organism: Taeniopygia guttata; assembly: GCF_048771995.1. NCBI lineage: Eukaryota > Metazoa > Chordata > Aves > Passeriformes > Estrildidae > Taeniopygia > Taeniopygia guttata. The sequence goes on from NC_133026.1 coordinate 134,931,935, forward strand.
TTAGGTAGTAATACATTATGTTGTTTATCTTTTATGGTCACTTATTAGATGGAAGTTTAGCACAATTCTTACAGTTTAGTTGATTTCTCATTTTTCCTTCACACAGTCACTGAAAATAAGAATTTAGACTGCTGGAAGTGTTCTATTCATTAAAAGGTTTGGGTTTTTGTTTGTTTTCATTTCAGTCCTTATTTATCTGGGCTTTTTATGGCAAACGTTGAAAGAAATTGAGCATTATTTTTATTTTGTCACTCTACGTGACTTTCTGATTCCAGCTTTTTGTAGAGTGATCCTCCAGCAAACTGTCATGTTCACTTGAGGAAAACTTTGAAACTTTGAAACAAGGAGCACAACATAGATTTCTCTGCAATCGTGTTTAAATTATTTTCTCCATCGTTATACTGCTGTCTACCACAATTCTTGTGTTTCACATTCACAGAGTTGGTTTGGGCCAGGAACTTTTCAATTACTTCAATCTAATTGTCACCGTCATGCATCCTTTCATGAAAGATACTTTAAAGAAAGACCAAACTAGTTCCAGTATTTAATTTGCAGTTATACTGAACAGAGATATATAAAAAGTTTAAAAATGCTAGATTTTAATAATTCTAGACAGAGTATCTTAATTCTTATTTCATAATGGGTTTAGGAATTCCTGGTGCACTGTATGTTATCTCTTAAACACACAACCATACCTTTTCAGTTTCATAATGAAATCAGACAACATCACTGTAAGGGCTTTAGTAATATTTACATATAAGGACTTTAGAAGATAATCCATCAACATTAAATGAAAACTCAAAGATTCTCAAGTAATCAAATACTGAAATAACTGTGATTTTAAAATCTACAAATAATAATGATAATAATAGTTGAAATGGAAATTAGATTGAGAAAAATATAGGCCTTATTCCTATTGCAAAATATAAGAGAAACAATAGCAACCTTGAGACCCAGTTTCTGGAACATTGTATGAAAACTTATTATTTAACTGCACTGAAAATATTCATTGTATGAATACTTTCAGTGCAATTAAAAAAGGGTCATTGACCTCAGGCTTGCAAAAGTGACATGTGTTGTTAAGTGAGCTTTAAATTAAAGATAAAAGAGGGAAAGGAATCTGTCAAACAGCAGAAAAGAACTGACATGATCTCCCAACCCACAAAATAAGGAAACACTGAATGCATTAACTATTCTTTGTTTCAGAATAAAAAGATGAATATTAATAATATAAAATGACTAAATGAAGAGAAAAACAAGAAATGTCATTATACAATCAGCCCATTTTAACATGAATAACAACTTTGTGATAAATGGGTCATCTGTATGTAGACAAAAAAGCAACTATATTATAAAGATGGCATATATAAGAAAAGGAAAAAAAAATATGGGATCTTATTGGAAGTTCTTTAGGTTAATATCAAGAAAAGAGAACAAAAATAGAACTGAAGGAGAGGAATTTTTTTTCCAGCCAGCCAGAAATTAGCAGTTTCCAACGCAGCTGATTGATTAGCTGCCAACAAAGAAAGTCAAGCAAACTAAGAAAACATGTTTCTGAATAGGTGTAGTTTTCTTACTTAGGGAGACAATTATTAAAATGTAATGTAAATCATCACAGTGATATAAAAATGCTTTTAAAAACAATCATTTTTTTATTACAACAAATTTTATAGAATTCCTGGGAAAGATTACAATTATTACCATAGAAATTAAGTCTTAAAAGAAATAATACTGTGTTCCCCTGAGAATCATGAGCTAATGGCTTTAATTGCAAAAAATTTAACTATTCCAAAAGAAACTATAATTGAGGTTAAACATGATAAAAAACCTTCAAGACAATCTATATAAAAATCAACTTTATTCTGACAGTGATTGCTTTCTGCATAAAAGCAAAACTTAGTCCCAAAAGGTTTAAGTTCCTCAGAGGGATTTTTTTTTCATATTTGATTAAGCTCAGGTTTAATTATTTACTCCAGTTTTATATGTGTGTGTGCGTGTATGTCTGTGTCTACACATCCTAATATGTTCATTGTGGCAGCTGTAGAGAGTTCTCATCTTAACCAGGGCTTGTTAATTAACTTGCCCTCAAATGGGTTAAAAATGAACAGTGAGTTTCAGTTCTGTGATACAACCCAAATTGGTCAAAAAAGACATCCAGAGAGTAATCTATTTATAAATATTTTCAATCTATCTCTCACTACAATAATTAGGCATTCATTACAAAGTTTAGGAGAAGAATATATGATATTCCACTACGATTATCTTTGTTGCTCTTCCTAACAACTAGCGATGTTTGTATAGAACATGAAAGTGTCACTTTCTAGGTATTTTTAATTGACTATTTTTCTCTTAATACTTTTATTTTGTTATCAGCTGAGGAATGAGACACCATTGAAATCCTGATGATTTTTTTAGACTAAGTTAACATATTTTTGCAATATTAGTGCCTGATTCATGGTATCAATATATGTATTTGGGGCAAATGTTTTTTCCGGCTGCAGGAGCATTCTTTCAGGGTGAAAATTCTAGCCAGACAAGACAGTTTGTTCAAGGTCACTCATGTATTTTAGAATTTGGCATTTTGTAGTTAAATATTTGACCACGGTGAGTGATAGTGATAAAGCCTGATACAAGGTGTCCCTTGTGTATGGAAGCTTTTCCTGGATTAGTTTTATTTCTGTATATTTCCTAGATAATTATCACTTCACTTGGGTACCACAAACAAATGGAAAATGAGATTGTCCAAACACCGTTAGACTCACATAAACACAGCTCATTTTAATTACAGCAATATGATGTCTTTTTATAACCTTTTGTTGTGACAAAAGCTGATTCTTTTTTGACAGCCAAACCTTGCTACAGAGAGGTGATTCTTTGTACAGATGCTAAAATTAAGTAGAAACTATCATTTAATTGGAAAAGATGCAGCTCTTATTCAGCTGCAATTTATCTAGATGTTTTCATTGAACTGTAGACATCATAACTCTTTATCAAGAACACATTTCTGATGTTGTGTAAAACCAGTGGCAGAGCCTTTAATAACTTCAGCGGGAGCACGACAGTTCCTGTGGTGCCATGGTCACTCCCAAGGCCAGATCCCCTCTGGAGAGGGGTGACCTCAGTGCTCCACACATAAGTTACTTGCTAGTAAGGTCTTCACATGGAAAAGGTTAAATTTAACTGGAGTGCTGTTTTCTTTCTCTCTGTAACTTCAAAAATAAGTTGGGATGTGTTTGCTGGGGGTTGAGTGTAGTGCACAATAGGCTGGGGTTTATCAGCTTGAGTTTACTTGAAACTGATAAACCTGAGTTTAACAGCTGAGTTTACACAAAGTTTACTCGAGTCTGAGTTTACTCGAAGTAGGTTGTGACAAGTGGGTCTGTGCTCACCCTCTGGTGTGAGGGGATTTGGGGTGAGAAGGCTCAGCTGTTCAGGGACCTGTGCCTGTTTTTGCTAATTGGAGGCTTGTTCCTCAGGTCACCTCTCATGGGTGTTTGTAGTTCCAGTGTTCCCCCATGCCTCCTCTTTAATTTTGGCTGAAAGATTGTTTTAAAGGAATTTGGAATGTGATTTTGGGAAATTGAAAGCTCATTGTTTTGTAAGTAGGTTAAAGATGACTGTTACCTTTCCTGGTTATAAGTACAGAGAACATCTCTGAGAGAAAGGTGCCTGTCTGGGGGCTGAAAGAATAAAGTTTCTATGATGACTATACTTTCTTCTAAGTTATGCTCACTGAGGAAATTCACCCTTCAGTTATGCATACTTATGTATTTTTTTAAACTGTAAATCTTACTTCCTTAAATATAAATTTCTTAAAATTGATGTGCTTTCTCATGCAGCTTCTGTGACTATCTCATGAGAATTTCAGGGATAATTTGAGGGAAATAATCACTAATCCTTCAAGAATATCCCACAGGTTATTTTGAGCGCATGGGTTTTTGCATAGTCTTTTGTTAAAAAAAAAGAAGAGTTTTAAGTGTGAAAATAATTTTCTGGTTTACATACATTTATGTTTTTATATTAAATTTAAAGCTTCATCTCTTAATGCAGCTCCAAGGAGAATATACTTCAGAAACATATTCAATATTTTAAAAATAAGCTTTAAGAAAAAATAATCACACTTTTATAGAACAATTACTAATTTTTGCAAATGATAGTGTATGAAAATATGAAGCTTCAAAATGATGGATGACAACACTGAATTACTTACAACAGTGCACTTGACTAGGTAAAAAGGTCAACATTACCCATTCAAATTTTGTATTAAAAATATTTTGAATTGCTTTTCTTCCTTACTTTTAATTTTCACTTTGTATGTGTTGCTTGGTAACCTTGGAAAAGTTAGTTAAATGGAAGCTATTTTTAGTTCCCCTGTGCAAGATCTCATGGTGAGAAATCATTGGCAGAGTGATACACAGAGGACTAGCACCAGAGGCATGAAACATGTTTTGCTATGCCAAGGAACAGAAGTTATTATTAAAAAACTATTAATGAAAGCTTTTCACCACTGAAAGGGAAGACATCGTAGTCTCCAAAAAAGAGACATCTTTATCTTTTGCCTTTTTACTTTACCACTACTCTGTGCACTTGGACCACCATTTTCTAAATCTCTCAGTAGTTTTCCAGAAGAAATTCAGGTACATATTACAAGGAAACATTTAATGGCACTTTACAAACTCATTTCTCATGTACTTTAAAAAAAGTATTTTTTTATTTATCCTACTTTACAAACTCATTTCTCATGTACTTTAAAAAAAGTATTTTTTTATTTATCCTACTTGATGTGCATAAAACTGTTTTCAGATTTCTTGAAATCTAAGTTCCTCCTTGAACCTGTATCACTTGATTTGATCCTGAAGAAGGAATTCCCAGCATAGTCATATTTGGTGGTGGTGTTGAATGGATCAAGTTTATCAGGATCACGCTGTACCCTATCTGACTATACAAAGATGACTATACCACTATGTGTCACTATGGGACAGAACCTGTTTGACCCTACCTCCCATTCTGGAACTTGTGGAAGGGGGATGGGCATTAAAATTATCTTCAGCACCTCAGTAAGTTAATGCTTGCACTCTGTCTACTCTCCTCATTTGTGTTATATTTCTTAGAAATCTTTCACATTATTCAAATTCCTCAAGATCAAATTTCTTTTCTCTCATCAAGCTGCTCTATGAGGCTTAAAGCAGTCTGGGAATGGTTGCAAGACAAGCTCCAAGTGATATTTGTATTGGTCTGGAATGAGACAAGCTGCAGATTTAGCTACAGGCAGTGCATGAACTTCAGGTGATCTGAAACCCCATTTTTACATTTCCTGTGCCATTTCTTTCACCTCAGATATTTCTGCTAAATAGCTGAAGGTCTCTTTTTTTTTTTTTTCTGCATTTGCACTTTATTTTTTGCCTTTGCAAATGCAGCAAAGTAGTCTAAAAGAGTAAGACTGATAGACTTGTGGTTGTTCAGCATGGAAACAAGAAGACTTAGGCATCACCTTAATACAAGGAGACAGTCAGCTAAAAAAAACAGTTTTGGTTAGAACATTTCATGAGTCTTTACAAGTTTCATCTCTAATAAATTTGCATAACATGATTCATACAAGTCATTAAAATAAAATATGGGCAGAAATATGGTGCAAGATAATTTTATTAATATGGAGAGAGTTTAATTAAAAGTTGCTACCATAGGTCACACAAAGTTATTCTCAGTAATGACTCAGACTTTCTAATACTTGGCAATATTTATTAAGATACTTTATAGCTACTATTAGGAATAAATTGCTTCTTCCAGATTATTAAAATAATTTTACTGGTAGAGCAGTCCTGAAGACAGAAAAAAATAAATAGATGAACATACAAACCAAATTAGCTTACCAAGCCTCACAAGCTGCTGCGATTTTATCAAGGCATGGCTGACCACATAATTATGTAAATAATCACAAAATATTTAAGCAGGCTTTGATCTGTTTACTACAGATCCAAATGCAGATCCAGAGTCTTACTGCAGATTGTCTATGACTTTTTTCCTAAGAATGTAAAGAAATTGTAGTGTGAGTTTATCATTCTTTTACATGTCAGTGGCTGAACTGTAGAGTAAGAGAATCAGCTCAGTTCTGTGTCAAGTCCTCTGGGCAAAATTTTCCAAAGAAAGGACTGCTGGATTTAGCTTTCAATGGAAGATAAATTGGCTTATTGGTTCAACCTAAAATTTCTAAAAACTGAAGATACTTACAGTTTTCTAAAAGTACTTGTACATTTGACCTTATTATCTTCTGCTTGTAGAGACAAATATATCTACTTAACCAGGAGGCTCAATCTGTTACAGGCAAGAAATCTTTCTCAATGCTGTGCAGTCTCCAGTATCCAGAAAATAATCTCCAGGCCTTTTTCTACTGCCTGCCCCTCACCCTCCTGCCCCTTACTGCCTGACTTTAGTGCTAAAAGGCCCAGCTCTGCTACCTTGTCAGTGACAGATTATGAAGGGATGGTTTCTCACTTTTCACCCTTACTTTAAATCATTTGCTGGAAGAATATATTCTCAATCTTTTTGTATGGGTATATAATTTTTAACTCTTGAATAACCATATCAGAAGAGTTTTAGGGTGCCATGATAATATGATTTCTTCTTTGCTTGTCCAGAAAACACAAGTAAATCAATCAATGACATCCTTATGTGATTTCTGCTCCAAAGGATGTGAAAGTTTAATACTGCTTCCATTTGGCAAATATATGAATAGTGATTTCTGTTTTCATTTTTACATTACATGCCAAATCTCCCTGAAATGTCATTCTGTCTGTTTTTTATGGTTACTGAAGTGCTGATACACTTTATTGTCCTCAGTACCAAGAGAATATTGTGCTCTTTTATATATATTAGCAAACTATAATGCCTTTCTGAACACTGAGCTGCAAAAAATCTATTATAGTAAAAAGTGTTTACATGTATTTGTAAGTTTTTTTAAGTTATCATTTATATAGTTAATACTCATGTGAAGAAGTTGGACTGGCAATGTTTTTTTTCATCATATTTTATATGAGCTGTTCCTGGTTCCTTTCCTCAAAATGATCCTTAGAAAGTTTACTCACTGGAAAGGTAAATTTTTGTTTAGTTTTATTTTTGATATTTCTTTTCTCTTATATAATTTTAGAGTACAAATGCAGTTATGTAACAAATACAACTTCAAATTAATTCATTGCGTCAGTAGAGTTTTTGTATCCTTGGAAAGGTTTTTTTTTTTGCTGTGAATTCATTTAACAGGTATGTCATTCTTATCTGACACTCACCTATTTATTCAGTGATGTCTCATCATTCTCTGTACTAGCAAGAAAAAGGCAGTAGATTTTAACTAAACCTAATTAATTGGTCACAATGGATTTCTCTGAAAGTCCTTTTGCATTTTAATTGAAATATTGACTTTTGTGAAGTGAAAAGCTCATTTTGCAGACTCGAGATCCCAGCAACTCTTAAAAAAATCTCCAGACATGTATTAACTACAGTGTAGATATATATTGGTTCCATATAGAGGATAAAATGACTTATCCTGGATTTTCCATTACTTTTTACTCTCAATTTTATGGCTTCTGAGATATTCAGGTACTGCATGCAGAAGACAAGGGATATGAAATGCACATGAAATTATACAAAAAAATTTCTTGTCACTCCCATGTTTATTGTTCTCTTTCCTTACATTTGCATATATAAAATTGGAAGCCAAAGTCAATTTGCAGTTTAACTACTCTGCATGGAAAAAATATTCTGGAAAGCTCAATATCTTTCTAAATATGATACTTTCTGAGGGGTGTTGCAGTCACAATGAATGACTCTACATTGTACTACCACATCAGCATTTTGTCCTGTGGTTCAGCATGAGGAGTGAGACCCATAATTGTTTGTGACACAAAAATATCCTTAAAATGTGAAGCAGAATACTAAAAACTTTGATTATCTTTTGTATTTTTAAATGACAGTCTCAAATTTAATTAATTTGAAAAATAAAGTGAATTTTACAATTAATCATACTTTCTCAGTAAGCAAATAACATATAACTGTTATAACCAAAAGAAGTTGCTTATATTTTTTTACTTAAAAAGAGTTATTTGAAGTCAGTGTTATTCCACATGTATAGATGTAGCTACAAATTAAGGTATTTTTATACAACTTTTATTGAGAAAAAAATTCAATAAGCATTCATTTATTCTATTCCACTTACCTTTTGGAAGTTTTGTGGAAATATTTTTTCTTTTCTTAATCATTAAAATACAGTATTAAGATAATATGCCTAATGTAAAAAAAAAAAGAAAAAAATAGACTCTAATTATTATTTAGTCATCTTAAATTTTGATAAGTAACCTGAGACTCTGCAATGAAGCTTCTAAAAGAGTTAAGAAATTTTCATCATATATCTTTGACAAAAAAGAGCAAAAAATAAAATAAGAATTTAATAGAATTGAGTTGATTTATGGGTCAAGCCAAAGATGATTCAGGCCTTCTGCCTGAAAGACATTTGAAGACATTTAGGGAAAAATGAAGTAGTAAAATATGTAAAAATGAAAACTTTCTTCATTTTCTTAAAGGTCTCAGCAGTGGCAGGACTTGGACCATCCTGTTAAATAGCAAGAGAGAAAACTTTTCCATTTAAAATTTTGATTGATTTTGGATACATTTACATGTTTGATCTCCAGAATATTTTATGTCAAATGAATTCCATAATTAATTAGATGTTTTTTGGAAAATGTTTCCTTTTGTTCCTGTGCTCTCCCTGATTTTACTGGCTGCCTGATAATCCTTGAATTATGAAAAAAATGGGCCATCACAGCCTTTTTTTTTAATTGAAGAAAAAGACCTATGTTATATCTTCTGCTTCTTATGTTTGCCAAAGTAAAAACTTCTAGACTACTAATCTGTATTCACATGAAAAATATTGCATATTTTCTTGTCCTTCTCTGTGCATTCTTTAATTTTCAAGATTGTAGAATAGTTTTTAATTTTTTAGGTCATGTTTAACATTTCTGTATACTAAACTGTAATTTTTAAAAACTAACTGTTATGTTTCAAGATTTCTTTTCTGAATGGCAATATTTTAAACTGATCCCTTTTTTGTATGAATAGAAATTTCATTTTGTGAAAAATTTTATATTGCTGTTCTTTTTATTCTCCTAATCACTCAGTACTGTGTTAGTTTTGGGTTTTTTCCAGCTTTTTACAGTGAGCGCTGACATTTCAGATCACCTGTAAGCCTTTTGTGGTTCAGTACTTATTGTATTTTACAGGTCATGCACAGATAAACATATCCTCAAACAATAAAAAAAAAAAAGAAAGAATAATGCAAAGTTAGTTTTTCTGTTGCCTTTAAAGAAGAGCTATATAGTAGATAAAATTGCCCTTCACCTTTCTTCTTCAGTGATTTCTGACACAAGAATTTCTCCTCAAAACCCTAGAACATTTGCAAAGAAAAGTTGAAATATATTCTTCAAAAATTATATATAATTCACTCCTTTGCAGCTTTTGTTACTGGTGGCAAATTTGTCTTCTCAAATATATGACTTTGAACAGAGAAACTACTGAAAAACTGTGAAGATACAGAAATCATTACAGAACCAGAAGTTTACTGGCTTTATAATATATTTTAAGATGTTCTTGGTTGCAAATTAAACAAGTGGTGCACAGGATTCCAAAGCTTTAAGAGAAAATGCAGGAAAGAAGGCATAAGGGGGAATTCTTATTAATAAATTGGAAAAGATTTAGGGAAAATAGCTGGGTACAAATCTGTAAATTTCAATTATGACCTGCCCTCACAATGATAGTATTTCATCTTTAATTAGTTGAAAGTATTTATACATCTTCACGGAATCTTAGAATGGTTTGGGTTGGAAGGGACTTTAAAGATCATCCAGTTCCAACTGCCCTGTCATAGTCAGGGAACCTTCCACTACATCAGGTTGCATCTTCACTTGAAATGTATACAAGACTCCTGTCCTAGTCCAGTCTTTTGGATAAACACAAATCAGGAAGCAAGATTTCCATTTCTCATACCTTGACATGGAAAATTTTACAAAATAATGATGTATCATTTTTGTATGTATTTATTTTCATTCAGTGTATGATGAATATTTAAGAAAAATAATAAGTAATAGGTTTTATTTATAAAATATTTTAAAATAATATACTTTTTACTTCCTTCTCTTAATGAAACTTTCCATTAAAAGTGATTTAAGGCCGCTATTTATCCTGAGAGTCCATAATACATTTACAGATAGATAAAACTAATGCAGTCTTAGTGCTACTAGAGGCACTTTCTTTTTCCAAGAAGAAATCAGTGTTCCTGATGTTAAGGCATAGTTGGAAAATCACCTGAACTGCTTTAAAAATGTGAGATGAATATGCAAATATATGTGTATGTGCATGCATTTATGAAAAACATTATAGAAAATGCAAAGATAACATGGCTGAAAAAAGCCTGTCAAGACAGGCCTTTTGGTTAGTGAAATGTTATCCCTTTCCCATCTGCAAGGCTGTGTGTGCTCCAAACATCAGTACAAGACAGCAGAGAAGCATGGGGAAAAGAAAGGTGGTGGGAAAGAGCTTTGCCTTGCTCTTTCCTCAGATGTGAAACATATGTATGATACTTCACAAACTGTCTGCTTAACTGATTCCTCACATGCTGCAGAAATGGTTTACAGACATCACAGAGACTCCTTAATGAGACAAGGTGCAAATAAGGTTAAACACTGCAACAGCACTGTCTGAGCAAGATGAGCAGCCTGTTTGGTATGGTAAATATGTGGTAAACAGTCATGCAACATCAAAACATGTATACTCAGCTTTTCTGTGTTTCCCTGGAGCTTTTTCTACTGTATTTTAAAGGAAATAAAACTTAAGAGTTTACCCTCATGTGATTCTGCACTTACAAATATTTAGGAACTTCAAATATGGCATGCCCTCCAAAAAAGTCTTCCTTTCTGATCCAGAAAATTAGGTATGTTATCAAAACCAATTTTTTGAGTCTCATCCTTCAGCTGCAAACTAATTTTTATCAGTAATTTTTCCTAGAACTTTAGCATCATTGATCATGTTTTATGAGACAGTGGATTTCATTCTGAAAATGTGAGACAAAATTTTACATTCCTAAGACTCCATGACCACTGTTTCCATGCTGCTTCTAATTTTAGGTTTTCAATTTTTTCCTGAAATTTTTCAGTACATCGGTTGAAAACTATGTCTTTAGTATAAATCTGGAAGAACCCAACAACATCTTTTACTCCATTATAATTTGCTAATAATTTATTGGTTTTCAGCAGCAGATATTAAATATGCTCTTGTATTGGATGTCTTTAGATTCTGTTCTTCTAGACAACTATTTTTTTCCTTAATAAGTTATGGTTTAAAGAATTCAGTGCCACAATTTAAGATTAACTTTATTCTGGCCATATAAATTGGAAAATGATTTCATGTTTTTGTCAAATAGGGATGGATTAAAAAAAAATGTAGGGAAAATAGCAGGTCCATTAATGAGAGCTGCACCATACCGGTGTCAGTAAGATCTTATTGTTTGTTCTAAAGAAAGGTGTTTTTCTTGTGTTATATACCTGTACATACCTACTCTATCAGTTTCTTTCAAGTGCTGTTGGAAGGTCATTGCCAGAAAAAATGCTAATGAAATCTAATTTTGTTCTCCTAGTGGCAATAATAAAGGTCAAGTTTGTAAAACACAAAATGGTAGCTTTAGAATTTTTAGAAACAAATTTTCATTTAAAGAGAAAAATGCTGTGTACAAAAACAATACTGTTGCAAAAGAGATGAAACAGCAAACTTGAAAGTACAAAACTGTTTTCTTTAGTGTAATTACATATAGTATCCTAAACCAGCCATGAAGTTACAGCTTATTTCTGAACACTGAAGGAAAAAATATTGTGTGAATATTTTGTTAATGAATGAATGATTGTCATGGTTTGACACGGGAAGAGAATATTTTTTTTTTTTGAAGGAAGAGGTCAATCCAGTCAGGGGTCAGGTTTGGATACTGACACTTGGGGTGACCAATTGAAGGTGGACATGCCTCTGAGAATACAGAGGGGTTAAAAGCAGAATTCCCAGGAGGACTCGTTCTTCTTTGGTTCTGGTCATCGCAAGGTACGGACCTCCCACCCAGCCCAGGCTGGGTGGGGGAGGGGAGCCATGCGGCCTACACAGGTAGGCCAGGGGGTGAAGGATCGGAACCGAGCTGGGCCAGCTCCTGCAGATGGAAGGGTGGAGAACATCTGGGATGTTTTTCTTCCCCCTCCCCTAAGCCAGAGGGAAAAGAGATAGAGAGCCAGCAGACACCTGGGAGTTTGCCGGTGGAGGAGAAGGAGAAGGGGGGGGGAAGATGCCCAGTGTGGGAGACTGGAGACAGAGTCCTGGGCCAGATTTCAGCCGTCCGGGGAGTCTGGGAATTTTAACCCTTTCCTGTGAAATGAAGGCTTTATGAAATATTACTCCTCCTGATTTGAAGGAAAGAGAGACAGCCTGGGACCTCAGATGTTCAGAGAAGAAGGTTGGGGGGAGATGATGGAGTGCCTTTTGGCTGGACTCTGCTTGTTTACCATAGACTGAACCACTCTTTCTTTCAAGAGGGACTGCATTTCAGGGGGATGCACTGGTGAGCCAAGAGACCTTCTTCAGCAACTACCAGTTTTGGAATGGACAGAGAGAGCTGAGGAGGGTGTGAGGATGCCCTCCATCTTCAGAGAAGAAGAGAAGTTGATCTCTGTCCTTGGACCCTTGGCCCCAGGGGAAAATGGGGGGGACTCTAGTCCCAAACTGTGATACTGGACTGTTGTTCCTGGTGGTCCTTGGCAAAGCATCCTTAAAGGGGCCCTATAAGCAGTCTCTGTCCATGCACGGTGGTGAGAGCACGGGGACATGGAGGGGAGAATGTCACACTGGCCGGTGTGTCTGGGCAGTGCCACGTGTGACATTGGAAACACAAGAGGTGGCAGCTGTGTTTCCTGGGGGTCTGTGGTGCAAGGGGGGACTCCTCTCTTCCCTGATGGACTCAGTATTGATTATATTGAAGGGTGAAAACTTGATTAAGGATCCAAATGGGTCTCGCTGTGGTTTGGTGGAGTTGGGTGGTGGGAGGAGGAATGTTTTGGAAGGTTTTCATTTTGAATTTTGTGTGTTTTTTTTTCTTTCTTTTCTTTTCCTTTTATAGTAGTAGTAGTAGTAGTGTAATAAAGTTTTTCCTTTGTTATTAAGTTTGGCCTGCTTTGCTCTGTTCTTGATCACATTTCACAGCATTTGATTGGTAGTTTGTATTTTCATGGGGTGCTGGCATTGTGCCAGCGTCAAACCATGACAATGATTCAGGTTTGAAGGTACCTCTGCAGATTTTTCAGGCAGAACTTTACCCATCTGTGAAGCAAAACTGTACATAAGAAATAAACACAGACCACTCAATATTCTTAAATGATTATGTATGTTACTTCAGGTTTTTGGAGAAGATGGTATTCTGCCAAATATTATACCTAATTTGGTATACCTATATTTTAAATAAACTTATATTGAAAAGAAATACCTTTTTGCATCATGAACTAACTAGCAGACAGGGAGTAAGTAAAAAGGCAGAAGACTGGAGCTGTAACTCTATTTCTACTAGCCAATAGTTGAAACTGTTTGCCTTTTCCTTTCAGAATTAGACCTCTGAGTCAAGGTACACCACCCACTACGTATGATGGTCTATTTATGGTTAGAAATATGCCAAGGTCAACCCACCACATTCTAATTGAATGTTTTCTTTGTAAATTGTTTTATTATTGTAGTAAAGAATAAGTATTTGTTATTATCTTATTAAAATTACTTTATATATTTTAAAGGTACAAAGTCTGGCCTCTTACACTTAGAAAAACTGGTAGATGCTTTTTGTATAAAATATGAAATTAATAGGATCTTTGAAGTACTTTCTTCATGGATACATGCTTCTCTCTCTTATTAATATCCAATTAAAATTATTAAATTTTCAGAGAAAAAGGAATGTATAACTTTTAATTGTAAAATCCTATAGCCACTTTGTTAGTCACTTTGGGTAAACCAATGGATGAGGTGCTATTTTAATGGAATTAGGGGTTTTATTTATTATTAAGTTAGCTAGTGCTATTTGACATAGACATATCTTGAACCTCTGCATCTAGTGTTGGTGTTAAAAACCGTTTTTATAATCTTTAAATTTACTTAGATGCTAACTAAAAGAAGAAACGATTAAATAATGAAACCAGAATTGTATCCCTTGGTACATTTCCTTGCTCATTGAACAATGTTTGAGTACTTTGAGTAATTGGAATAAGCTGTATGAATTCTCTTGCCTTTAAGATGTTGGCAAAAAACTTCCTCCTTTTTTTTTAAATCCATTTAGTCATTCCCTACAGAATAACACACTCACTATGAGAGGAATGGTAGATTCCTTTGAAAAGCAGGTGATTTCTCTTGTGCCGTTACTTTACATTCAAATATGCAGGATGATATAAAGTAAAACAAAAACTTTTTTGCATGTATTTTGAACACATGTCTGAATAAACAAGATAGTTGCTGTACATTTTAATTGGAGGAAAACACAGTTTATCTGGGAAGTAAAACAATTCCCAGGGCACAGGTCACCATTTTGCCCTCAGATATCCTATAATGAAGAATTAGTTACCATAGGTCACTCAAGCTTGTTTTCTACCCATTTCTGATACCCATTTAATGGCTAATTAATTAAGCATGCTGTATTGAAACTTAAAAATATATTTAATAGAGCAACAGGTAAACTAAGAAACATCAGGTCAGAAAGGTCTTGTGAGGGTAAAAACAGGCCTGTAAGTACTACGTATACACAGTGAAATCTATAAAGAAATGGTTTAAAAAATAATGTAATTCTTCAGTGTATTTGTTTCCAAATGCTTTTAAGGATCACTTACCCTACCAGATTTTCATATGCTACTATGCTAAGTTGGCCTTCACTGGCTGTCAGATATCCACCCAGTGACTCTCTTACTCCCTTTCTGCAGTAAGAGAGGCGCAAGAGGAGAAAATGAAATGAAAAAAGTCAGTAACTGAGATAAACATGTGGAGATCAATTAATGCTTCTACCATTAAGGGAAGAACAGTCTAGACATCATGAAAATTAATTTTATTTATTGACAACTAGATTTGGAAGGCGAAGGCACCTTCCTCTAGACATTATTTTTTCCCCTCACGCTTTTCTTCACCATTTAATTTCTTACTCTCTGCCGCCTCATCCTCCCTGAGAGGGGAGGGTAGTTGGAGAATGGGCATTGCATTCAGTTCATAACAATTCATCTCTCCTTCCTCAGGCTGTTATCCTGTTCCAGTATGGGGGCCCTTCTTCAGGATAAAGCTGATGAAACATGATGCAACTGGTCCTTCACCAGCTGTGGTCCTTCAGTAATATCTGCTCCAGCATGGATTCTTCATGGGAGTTATTTTTTCAGGCAAGATCCACCTGCTCAGGTGTACTGAGCTCCATGGGTCTAGAGCTGCCCCAGTGTGGTCCTCACATGGACCACAGGGGACCTGCTGCCCTTGTGCCTGAAGCACCTCCACCCTCTCCTTCATGTATGACCTTGGTGGGCACAGGATCATTTCTTGTGGTTGTTTTCCTTCTCTAGTCCTCCCTGCTTCCCGGTATTTTGCCTTTTAAAAAAAATCTTACCACAGAATCACTGCCAGCTTGGCTGAAGGGCTCAGCTGTGATTCTTATGGCAGGTGGGACCAGCCACATCTGGCTATGTGCAGCCCCTGCCCTCTGCTCACACAGGAGTACTGCCCCAAACCCTCTTCTAGTTATCTTTAAAATAACCTTCCTTTGTTTTCCACAGTGATTGCATGTACCTTCATATCTAA
The DNA here is from genome assembly GCF_048771995.1 of Taeniopygia guttata. Taxonomy (NCBI): domain Eukaryota; kingdom Metazoa; phylum Chordata; class Aves; order Passeriformes; family Estrildidae; genus Taeniopygia; species Taeniopygia guttata. The sequence continues at coordinate 134,947,811 of NC_133026.1, forward strand.
TAATGAATTTAAAGCAAATGATGAAATAATTATTCATTAGAAATCTAAATTTTGTCTGGTGAATCGATATTAAGAACTGTTTCTCCACAGCTAAACACCTGGTCATCTGATTCATAAACTAGTTTGGGTTTGTGTCAGGGTGTTGTTTTCCCAGTTACTCAAAATACCTATTTGTCTCCATCTATTACCCACACCAAGCTTTGTACTAATCTCACAAGAAAATTTTTGAGTGCTGGCCATGACAGTAGCTGAGTTTCAGTAAGCACGGATACAAAGAGCTACAAACTTAAACAACAAACTAAAAGATAAAAAAGAATTTTAAAAATCCTGCCATGAACAAACTTAGTTATTTTTCTTCATTACTCCTGTAAGTCTGAATACTAATACTTATTGGATAAGAGTTATTCCATGATACTCTGACTAACACCTTTCTGACAGGTTAAGTCACTCTTAGTTTATTTTTGTATTGGTACTGGTATGCAAGAGCAGATTCTTCATTCTTCACTAAAATTATTCTTCCTGCATAAAATTTCAACTAGATTAATTTAATGTCTGTCCACGATAACATTGTCATGACACTCTTTTTCCAGATTGCTACATTTAGAAAATAGTGTAGAGATGATTGCTATCTCTTTTACTGAAGTAAGTCCTGAAATTCTCACTCATGATTAATCTATACTTTTCTCTCCAAAAATCTGCCCATATGAATAAGATCTATGATAGCTGAAGATGTAACTCAATTCTTGGGGGAGAGAAGAGTCATGTATTCTTCCAGGGAAGCTGAATCAGGCTTTTTCTATTATTATAAGCATATATGGTCTTTACTTATATTGCAAAGACAAACTCTTTACAAGTTGTTTGCCCACACCCCACATTTATTCTGTAGCCATCCGGTTTCTACATATCTAGAAGAACATCAAAATTTACTGAAAGGGACAAATGATAAGAAGGATTTAAAAAATAATAACATTATACTTCATGTTTTCTGAATTATATGTTTGGAGGGGAAACATCCAGGACAGATGACACCAAATGATCCTAGGGATATCCCAGACCATCTGCTGTCACACTCAAAATATAAATCATAAATCTGGGGGTAGAAGAAGTAAGAGGGAGGACATTTGCAGCTATGAAATTTCTCTTCCTGGAGAAGAGGAGGCCCGGGAGTGACCTTATTGCTCTCTACACCTACCTGAAAGGAGGGTGTAGCCAGGTGGAGGTCAGCCTCTTCTCCCAGGAAACAAGCAATAGGACAAGAGGACACAAGCTGCACCAGGGGACGTTTAAGGAAGAATTTTTCAGAGAAAGTAGTTAGATATTGAAACGGACTGTCCAGGGAGGTGGTGGAGTCACTGTACATGGAGTTGTGTAAGGAAAGACTGGACTTGGCAACAAGTGACATGGTCTAGTGGACAGGGTGGTGTTGGGTGAGAAGTTGGACTTGATTTTGTGATTCAGTGATTCCCAAGTAATCTTGCTTTCTTGGGGATGTCTGGACCCCTGCTTGCCCACGGGAAGGGGTGAATTAATTCCTTTGCTTACACACAGAGCTTTTGTTATACTGGTTAAACTGTGTCCATCCACAAGTTCTTACACCATTATCCCCTGATTGTCTCATGCATCCTACTCATGTTTCCAGGTTTTTTACAAGAAATATCTTATCTTTCTCAGTTCTGTCAGGCAACTAATTTACATGGTATCTCCATATTGAATTGCATAGTTTTAAACATGAAATTTGTCTTCCATCTAAAGAGATTTATTAGTCTCATCAAGAATACAAGTTGTGCTCTGAAACAAAAGATAAATGTTTATTCCAACGATTTATTTCCTTGATGTCTTTTGTAAGGCTCAGCATACTTATATCTTTTAACACATTTGTTCCTTTCGAAAGATGTATTTCTCTACTAATTCTTCTACTTATAAATAGTCAGTTTCAATGTATAGATAGGAGGATTTAATTACATTAGATTGAATTGTAAAATACAATGTTTTTACTCTTGGAATGAAACAATATAGTAGTTTCTCTTTAGTAAGAAGTGAATAGTGATACTATTTTCTATAAATAGCGCTATGCATCATCTTTGCACTGACTGCTATTTTTTTCTTTTAAATTTCATTTCTCCCAATCACAAGATATTAACACATATCTGTTAATTAACCTGCAGAGGGTTACATACCATATATTTTGTTTATAGCAACCTACACACATTTACAAACTAACTAGAAAGTGAAAGAACTTAAACATATCAATATAATTCAGTTCTGAGATTATTTTTAAAATCAGAAGTTGTTCTTTGAAAGTGTAAATATAAATTCCTTCCTCTGTTTCTCATGTTTTCAAAGTTTGTCTTTTCCTGTATATTTATAACACATTAACATATTTAATTTAAATTTCACAAATAAAGGCTTTTTGATGCCTGGCCAAATCCATTTTACTGGAAATATATTATTTTCTCAACAATATGTATGATTTAAACTATAAAATGTTAAATTAACTATTAGCTTTGCTACAGAGTAATTGCACAGTCTCTGTACAGATCATATTTCATGTCTCAAAAGACTAGCTAGCAAGGCAGATAGCTAGTGCTCTATGCTGTGCTTCAGTTGAGGCAGGTTAATACTATCTTGGTTTAACTCCAGCTGGCAGCTAGGTACCACACAGCCACTTGCTCAACCCACTCTAAAGTGTATTTTATTTTATTAAATTTATTTAATTAAAATATATTAATACCAACAACAATAATAGTAATAATATTGTCATGAAAAGGAAAATAGCAAAGAGAGATGTCATGTAACCCAAGAAAGACTACCTGAAAGGAGGTCATAGCAAATTGATGGTTGGCCTCTTCTCCCAGGCAGCTAGTAATAGGAGAAGAGAAAATGGACTCAAGCTGCACCAGGGGAGGTTTAGGTTGAACCTCCCTCTCTCCCTAAAGAATTTCTTAGTGGAAAGGGTAGTCAAATGTTGGAATGAATTGCCCAAGGAGGTGGCAGAGTCACCTTCCCTGGAGGTGTTCAAGGCATGGCTGGTTGTGGCACATAGTGCCATTTTTGGCAAGGTAGTGATCAAAGGTTGGACTCAATGATCTTGGAGGTATTTTCCAACCTAAATGATTCTATAATTCTGTGATTCTAAGACAAGGGATGGAAATGAAAACAATTGCTCTCTACCAACAGATCAATGCCTAGACAGTCTCCAAACCTCCAAATTTGTATGCTGACCATGATGCCATGTATTATGGAATATCCCTTTTGGTAAGTTGTGGTCAACTGCACTGACTGTGTCCTCTCCAAACATCTCATACACCCCCCGCCTAACTGCTGTAGGATGAGGTAAGAATCAAAAAAGGTCTTTGTGCACTGCTCAACAATAACGAATACATCTCTGAATTACCAACACTCTCTCCAGCACAAGGCAGAACCTAGCCTCTTGGAATCCTGGATGCTGAGAATTTTAACCTTTCTGTGCTGAGAGGCACAGAATCGCAAGAGAGCACTACATTTGACCTGAGGCTGTGGAGAAGACTTCCAAAATTTATTAATAGCACTAGGTTTACAGGTGTGTAGTTGGTTAGACGTGTGTAATTGCACAGGGTGAAAAACTTAGAGTTTGAGGTTTTAGAATATAGAAATAAATATGAAGAAATATGGAGGTATTAGGGCAGAGGCAGGTTGTTCTTCTATGCCTTCTTCTTCCTTCTTCTTCATGGGTTTGGGTGTTTTGTGATTGGACATGTTTTGTGACTGGACAGAAAAGTCCACATTGCAGGCTTCGAGGGATCAGTTATTGGGTTAAAAGGGAAAAGAATCTAGGTGTCATTTCTTAATTGGGTAGTTTAGTTTTAAAAGACCTTGTAACAAGAGATAGTTAGCCATTTTGTACCTTACTACTGAAAGACTACAGAACTCATGGCTGTGAGGCTGTTTCACTGATAAGAAATAATAAACACCCGAGTCCAAACATGAAACACTGTCTCAAGTGCCTTCAATCCCAACCTCAACAGAAGTAGAAAAAACAAGCAGAGAACCCACACTAGCCCAATACATGGTGAAATTTCCAACATGAGGAAATTTAACTCCATCTCAGACAAAACCAGTACAAGTACTCATCAAAAATCTTTCCTGTTGGTATATATGTGTGCTGACAGTGATCATAAGACTTCTTTATCTTGTTCCTGGATCACCTGAGCTTCTTTAATCCATTACTGTAAAGATTTTCATACATTCTTTTCCAACTTTTCACTTTTTCAATCTATTTTTCTTAAATATATATGTCTGTATACTGTATTCTTACATATATATATATGCATATATAGTGCTTCTGCAACAGTGTTCAAGGGCGGAATCCCTGCTGGTTTTACCTCATTGCAATCCTCCACTGTTTAGATAGCCAAGAATTGCATAAAATAATTTCACTGCAGGACCACACAGAGCAATCACATTTGTGAGAAAGGAGCTCTCATACTAAATATGATAGCCCAGGTCACTGCATTCTTGTGTGTTATTATTAAAGGTCAACATGTATGGCCATCTGTATCCCACAGACTAGCCCACATGTTGTGTGTGAACAGGCCAACAATAAATGTTGTGCATTTCATTAATCTGCAGCATTGTGGTTTTGATACTGAAATCACTCTCAAACCATTGGTTTGAAAAAGAGAATACATAACAAGTTAGGTTTAAATAATCCTTCTAGATAAGAAAGTGCTCAATGCAGGCAGGAATAGAGAGGCTGCAGAGCATTACAGAAGGGGTCAACAATCAGTTCAGATTTCTACAAAATGTAGTTTCTGTCAGAACAGTGCAAATACACACAGGCAGCACCAACATTTGTTATTGTTGATGTGTCTTCAGAGACACATCATTAAACTGGACCCAGAGAGCTCTATAGTTAAAGAAAATTCAAGGCCAAATCTGTAACCAAACACCATAAATTGCTGGTTGGTCAGCAAATGAAGTCTGACACTCTAAAATGGCAGCAGGCATCAACTCGGGCTGCCAGGGCAGCGCTTATCCTGTGGCAGAGCCTCCCTGGGTCAGCTTGCTCTAACACCAAACTGTTGGCCACAGGATCATTGTCTGGCCTGAGATGAACCCCTGTGATGGTCACAAATAAGGTCAGATAAATTTGGCAGTCACCATAGGACAGGCAGTCACCCATGATGTCCCCTGGAGCTGGGAAAGGTGGCACCAGAAGCAGGGGTGGGAGCCAGTAAGAAGGAAGCAAGGTATGGGGCACTAAAAAAAGACAAAAACAGAGGAAGAACCATGAACTTAGTACATTTCCTGACAAGAATCCTGGGAAAATCCTGCCTGCTGCAGGTATTTCCTGTGCTTATTTTGTCCACAAGGTAGTTTGGGAGTAACAAAATGTTCAATTTAAACAATTCTACAACGTGACCTGTGTAATTTGCAAAAAGCTTGGTTTCTTCCACAAAATTTTTTAGGGTCTAATCTGTTTCTGCCTTTTTCAAATAATTTCCTTACTGGAATCTTGTAGTTTGTATCTTGAGGATGGGATATAGAAAATTTTACTGAGATTATTTTTTAAATTACAACTTAGTTGCCTGAAGTTAGATTTTTAAAATCAAGTGTGTTCTAAGGAAAAGCATTTTTCCCCAAGGTAGCAAGTATATAAGTCACAGTGCTGATGCATATGGAACGGAAGGCAGAAAAGAATATGTTTTCAACACAAACTTGGTGAGGTTTTGGATATAAAGTTGATGTAATAAAAGAGGAATAGTATTTATATTTTAATTTGGAGACTCAGAATCTGGGGGATGGTGTGAAAGGACCATTGAACTTCTTGATTTATAAGACATACAATTAAGCATTAAGGACTTGATTCCCTTGCCTGATTGGAAGCATTTATTCTGCTTGGAGATGACCCAGGTATCCTGTTTAATCTCTGAAATTGTCTGAATTTCCCATATTTGAGTCCCATGCAACTGTTTCAGATATTTAGGGGAACACAAACAGCATGGAAATCTTCTTTTAGGCAGTTGAATGGATCCCTGACTGAATCATCAACTGTAACAAATCTTGCCGAAGTTTGTTCTATTGCAGTTTTACAATTTATTTTTCACTTTTTACTTCAGACAGATGGACAAGACATAGACTCACAGGAGTTGGAAAAGACCTCCAAGATCATCAAGTACAATCTTCCACCATGTCCATTAGCAGTTTGGCCATTTCACCTTTATTACTTAGCTCCTTTCCAAGAGAATTAGAGAACTTTTGGCTTCCAAGATCATCTGAGAGCCAGAGGGTCTCTTTTGCTAACAGAGTAAATCATTAGTTAATCATTATTTCTCCTCTTCCCATAACCGACAATGTCCCCTCCAAGACAAACCTAGTCACCTTATTCCCCATATCCACTGATGCCATAAATAAAATAGATGTGATTTGCCACAAATATAACACAAAAATAGAGAAGGAAAAAGAGAAGGGAGCACATCCCTATTCCTGCTTCTATAATCCATGGGAAAAGCAAGAAAGGGAGGCATTACCTTGCCTTATCTAATATAATGATTTTGCTTCATTTAATTCTACTTTTTCTGTTCCTTTCAAAATTGTGGCCTGGAAAGAGGATATCCCTGGTTTAGTCAGCTGAAATAATCTGTTTTCTACAGACATTGGTAATATTTGGTGCTGCCAGCATTGAGAATTAGCTTGTGTTTATACAGGAACTTAAAAACTACAGTACTACTCATGTAAATATGCATAGTGGAAGATATATGTGATTATATGGAAATGGGTAAATCAGCATATCTTAATTTGATATTTTATATATAGGAAAAATGTGAACAGATATTGTAGCAGGGGATATAGCACTAATATTTGGAGTTGCATTTTAATATTACTTTAAAAATTAGGTAACGATAGGACTTTTTCCAAATAAGAGAGATACAACAATCAAGATATATTGTTGGTCTGGGATTTTATATCAGCATGTGTGTACATACGGTGCAGTGATAAACAATTAAGAAAACCACAGTGTTTTCCATAACAATCCATTATATTCAATATTAGCTTTTCCAGAATTATTAAACTGGTTGTTCTTAATGTATATATATTTGAAACTACTGCATAAAATGAGACCTTTCTTTTTTATACTTTTCAATTATTTTTCCTTTTTAATTTTTTTTTTTAAGATAATTGAGTTCTTCAGAAAACTAGTAGAACATTGATTAGTTGCTCTGGAGACTGAAATCCTGTAATTATCTTCAGAGAGGTGGAAGAGCTTCTGTGCATTCCCTGTGATAGCAGGAGGCAGCATTGTAGCAGCAGGACATCGTGCAGAGCCAGGAAGATAAATCACTAGGAAAGCTGGATGCCTACCTAAAGGCAAGGTAACTAAAAGAGCAGGTTAAATATCATTAGTTCATTAGCAAGTGAAGTTTGGATATGTGGGATGCATACAAATACCTGATGGCTTCACTTTCTAAGTAATTTTTTTATTTTGCTAAACGAGCAAGAAAAAGAGAATTAATGAAGATATGCAAGTAGTTCTAGTAACACCTTGGTTTTAATGCATTATATTATTCTATATTAATATTTTATGTCTATGGACAATATTAAGCTGATTAACATGGTTTTGTCAATGCACAAACTTATTACTATGCATTGTAAGTACTAATTTTCTATAAAGATGGCTTCCTTTCATCTTCCATTTTTTTGTAAGCCAAGAAAATAGAAAAACAAGAAAAAAAAATTTCAGGAGTTTTGATGGCAGTATTAAAGTTTTAGAGATTTTATATTTATATGTGAAATCCATGTAGAACTCTTTCTAGTGCAGCTTACCCCTTTTATATAGTATTTATTTCTATTTACTGCCTTTCATTGAAGTAACTGCTGTTCTCTGAAGTCATTAATTATTTATGTCTAGTAGAATTTGCCTAAAAAAATTTGTAATTTATGTTTCATTTTCTTAATAATAACAAAATTAAAATTATAAAATGTCTTTGATTGCAAGCACTAGGATTTAAAAATATCTCATGAAATATCTTTTTTCTGTCTCTACTAGTGTTTTTATATAATCTAGCTAATGTTATTTTAATTCCATTTTCCTCTCTCTTATCTTGGGCTGTAGACATTCTTCAACACTTAGACTGGATTGGCAAAGAGACATTTTACTGCCCCCATATTATCCTTGCTCTCCCCAGATTATTTTATTTATCTTCCAGAATAAATGAGAGGTAGGTAAAACTGGGGCCAGTTGTCTAAAGAGCATGTACATAACATTTGGTAATTCTCTATAACATGATAAGTTTAAAACCCAGACAATCAAATCAAGAAAAACCTCCATACTTTCACATTCTGTTAATTTTAGCTGTGCACAGCCTATACTTTTTCTACAAAATACAGAGCAGTAAACTTGGAGTTATAAGTGTGATCTACAAATATGTAAATGTTACAGATGATTGCTTTATATTTATTTACACTGGTAACAGCTACCACTACTTCCTAAAAAGCTTTATATTTTCTGAAATGAATTTGTTTATTGTTCATAAACTCTCCATTTTCATAATTGAAACAGTATGACTGTTTCATACAGGGGCTTCATAAGACCTTCCGAGCTATATGACTTACCAGCTATGCCGAATGTTCAAAAAGCCCATAAAAGTTACATTTAAAGAGTGAAACAATTCCAGAGGTTACACAATGCAGCCAATTGTTCTTATCATGCAGAATACTACTTTGGATTGCTTGTTTAGGCTTATTCAATTTAGTCAGAGTACTGGTTATTTTTTTTTTTTTTCAGAGCATAGAACAAAATAGAATTTAAACACATTTTTACCTTGAAGGACTTGGAATGTTGATGACATTTTTTGAACTTCTTGATGACTAGATCATCATAAAAATTAAAAAGCCTTTAAATCAGATAAATTCAACGTCTCAAGAAACTAATACTTCTCAAACTGTTGCTTGAGTAAAACATTTGAAACACATAAATCACCTTTCAGTCTTAAAAGAAAATTATTTGCTGAACGCAGAGGTGTTGAACTTCTCCATGCAAGAAAGCCAGGTAAGATTCACCAGAAGGGTAAACAACACCTCCTGTAGACGTCAAATATGTGATTTAAGAATTAACCCTCTCAGATTTCCTGGAGGGTTTTCAGGCAGTGCATCAAATTCCTAGTATATTGTCAGGAGAATGGATGGTGGTAGCAGACACATCATTCAATAGATATTCAGCAATTGAGTGTCTGTGTTTAGAGCTACTGTTCTTTGTGGTACTGTTGGTTGTGTTTGAGAGAAAATGTTGAGGAATGTTTTGCCTGGCTCTAGAAATGCCCTGCAGAAGCTTCATATGTGGGTTTTCAACATACCTATTTTGGTTTTCACATAAATACCCACACACTTCCCAAAAGTATGAACAGGGTCCTGCACTTATGAGTAGTCCTTTACCATACCATTTTATTCAGCAAAGTCATCTAATTTTGCACATCTTTGCAGATACACATCTGCATAAAAATCTATTAATAATCTGCGAAAAAGAAGTAGATGAAAATAAAATGATACAGCAGGCCCATTAATAGATGAGATCAATGAGATTTGTGAAATTACTGACTTACTTTGTAAAACAGTCTCTAAGGTAAACAAATTAAGTGAAGAAGTAGGGGGATGGAAATGCCTAAGCACAGGACAATAATGCAAAAATAAATACAAAGATGATTCTAATACTTGCTGATCAGACCTGCATGATAGCCAAAGCTAGTAGAAATGTTCCACTCATAAAATTGAATGGGATTAAATACTATTATTAATAGTTACTGTAACAGTAATGGTGCCTTGTATACACACAGTCATAAACAAGTGACCTTTTGAAATAATGGGGTAGAGAACATAATCTTAAATTGCTCTGTGCAAATTGATTAAAGTATTTCACAGAATAGTTTGGAAAATTTTCCCATTAAAAAAAAGACCCATATACAAATCTAAGTTACCTGTAAGCACTGGGAATTGCTGTGAAGATTATTTTTTACTCAAATTAACTTCTCTGAGAACCTGAGCTAGAAACAGAGCCAATTTATTTTAACATAAGAAATTCAAGTAAATGGCAGCAATTAAGATCATGTTGCACCTTTTACTGCCTTAGTCCATCTGAGCAAGAAAAGGTGAATTGTTTAGGTAAGGCCTGTGCATTGTATTTTTATAAGATCTCTGAAATGTTTTGGAATTAGAATGTGTAGCTTTTGTGTTTTTTACACACACCTCATCTTTTATGTCTATAAATCACAGAATCAAAGACTTTTATTGTCTTTTAATTTCAATTTTCTTCTCTCAAGCTTTTTATTTTCACTATTTTTTTCCTGAAAATTCTTCTTTTGGAAGTAACAGTCCCTGAGAGATTGGAATTTCTGTGGAACTCTGAAAGTGTTTAGACAAAATCTTATTACTAAAATGTATTTCTTTTATAAGTATATCAAAGTGTTTCATTTCTGTGCATTATGATCATCATAATAAAACATCTTGGTGTTTTGCAAAGTATACAAAAGTACAATAAAAATGTTTTAAATGCATTTAAGATAAATATTTAATGTGTAGACAAAAGAAATGTTGGTGACATGTTACTAATATTTAAAGAAAGAATGAAAACATGATCTTCAAGAGGAAGTTTGAGGCTGGAAATACCAAGGCAGTGGCAGAGCCATCCTGGCAGGACATGAGAGGGAAAGGGATTTCTTTTTTTTTTTTTTTTTCCCTAGAGGAAGGTGTAGCAGTTAGGAATCCCAGTGCTCATTATTTTGGTCCTATTTATTTTACAGCATTAATCATTTTTGGCCAAACATCTTCTATTCTTGATAGAAATGAAGTTTCCAGTTTTTCCAAAATAGATTACATGAGGTGCTACAAGTCAGATCTAAGTGGTGTTCTCAGTTACATTTCACAGCAGCACAGAATCATGGAATATCCTGAGTTAGAAGGGACCCATCAGGGTGACGGAATCCAACTCCCAGCCCTGCAGAGCACCATCCCCAGGAGACACACCATTTACCTGAGAGCTCTTTCAAGCTTGGTCCTGTGACCACTTCCCTGGGGAGCTATTCCAGTGCCCAAATACCATCTGGGTTAGGAACCTTCTCCTGATGTCCAACCTAAGCCTCCCCTGACTCAGCTTCATGCTGTTGCCCCAAGTCTTGTCACTGGTCTCAAAACTGAAGAAATTTGTGAAACTCTGTGCTCAGTTTGAAAAGGCATATTAAGAAGTGAAGAATTGCATTGCAAATGGAATGTTTGGCTTTAGTGTTTTTCTCATCTAGGTTGGCAGATGCGGTGTTTTTCTTCCTGGAAATTCTCTGTGGTCAGTAATAAGTTCAACTTGAGTTTTTTCAGGTACCTAAAAATTATTTTCTCTATGGGGTCTCTTTTCGTCATTAATTTCTCAAAATATGTGGAAAATTTATATCTGTGAAATCATTACTCCTCTAAGAAACTGAATTGGATTTGAAATTTACCAAGATTAAAAATTCAGAAGTGAAAAATGAATGCAAAGTTCCTCAGATAACACATACATACACACCATACATGCATAAGCGTGGTTTCTGGGAGAATCCCGAACTAAAGTTGTTTTTTTTTATAGTTAATGCATTCAGTATACATACATACTTTATTTTATTTAAATTTATCAATTAATACATTTGGTCAAGCAAAAGGGGAAAGCAATATATTCATCATGATGTTCATATCAAATGTAAGGAAAAAAAAAAATATCTCAGCACAAAAGCTCTTCAAATCCTGTAATTTCTGTAAAAACTCCTCTTATTTTAAAGTAACAGTAGCTTTCAAACACAAGTTAAATATAGCCAGTGCATCTGAATACACATGAGTCTCCAGACAGCCTAAAATTAACTTTGAGAGCTGAGCATGCCTCACAATCCTAGGAGGGGATATTATCAGGATTCCCGGCTCATGTTCAGAAATTTGTCAGCAGCTCACATTAGATAGCCTGTAAGGATGTGGCAAAAGTAGGAAATTTGCCAATTAACCAAGAAGCTGTAGTAAGGCTGTTGACCCCTCTTAGGTGTGAAGATTCTGATTGCACAGAAGGCAAAGGGAATCACTGATGACTTGAAGCTTCTCCTGCCTGAGAATATACCAGGCTGCTATTGCTGTATTTTCTGCTACTCTCCTAGAGTGAACAGCTGTTGTAAAATAAAATTTTAAGGTTTTTAGTGTTGGAAGGTCCTAATCAGACCTTCAGTTCTCAGGCTCTGGGGCTAGACTTGTCTTTTAAGCCAAAGAAAACTGGGGGTTTCAAAGTATCACATAAGACAGAGAGAACATATCCATTGGAATCATCAAATTGTTTGGGTTTTTTGCTTATGTTTTGTTTTGTATTTTTGCCAATTACCACAATCAGGTATGCTATAAAACAATGAGGCCTTTTGGGAAAATATCACTGTTCATTATAACCACTTTCTGTAGAATGTTCTGATCAGATATAATTTTTCCTAGTGTCCAAAAAGGTTAAATGGAAGAGTAAGTTTTAATTTTCCTATTTAACTTTCCACTGAATCCAAATTTCAGGAGCCAAGTAATTTTTTAAATGGGAATGGTTGAAGTATTGTCTAAATCTAAAGTAGTATTAATTGGGGAAAAAATCAATATGATCCAGTATAATCCATAATTAGTTAATTAGATCTAAATTCATGCCAACATAAAGAAAAGGGAAATGTTGCATAATTTTTATTTCTTCATCCACATTAGGGCTGTTTACATTAATTTATCAAATGTTTATGAATTCTATGATTTTTCCAATTTTTTATTAGATCTTAATTTTTAAACTTAATATTTCATTTTTAGCTCTTACTACTTAAAATAACTGTCAGAAGAATTTAATTCCAGACAGTAAGAAACTTGCTAGGTTTTATGGACATGAATTTACTTTAAAAGATAGTGGAGGTGAATAAAATAACCCAACAGCCTTCAAGACCTTTTATATCATATTGCTGAATTATAATGAATTGTTTGTAGAGCCTAAGAGAGTTACAGATTGAATAGTGAAAAAGGTATAAAACTTGATTATATTCCTAATTAATTCAGGCTTCACCTTGAAGGATATTATTTTACAACAAAAAATACTTCCTATAGTTAGATTACTCAAGACATCCTTAATTGAATACAGACAAAGAAATTAATAGTTCATATAATATTTTTCCCTGACATTTCCAGCTCAAGCTAACAGTCTGATAGGATTTTAAAAGCAAATAAAGAGTAGGTGATAGAACAGTATACCCTCTTTTTTTTAGGAAATATTTCAGAGAGTGTTTATGTTTGTTTTATGAAAAAAGCCCAAAATGCTTTCAATACTTATTGATACAAAATAAAAGAAAGTAAAAAGGACTGTTGGTAAAGTAGGTGCATTTTTTTTTACTCACAAAGGAGATTGTATGCAGAGTTATACAAAACTGCTCTCTCCTGTGTGCTTAAAATTCAAATCTTTAAACTGCATTTATACTTTTAAATGTGAATTCCCTGAAACAAATGGTGTTCCCTTTGGCATTGTAAAGACTTTATGGTTCTAAGCTCCTCTTTAAATAAGATCAACTGTAGATCAAAAGTGACCTTTTACCAGAGTCATAGAAATTAGCTTGATATTAGGAAGGGAAAAGTGCTTTGAAAGGACAAGTAAACACTACATGGCACAAAAGGGAGTAACTACACTTAATGAAGATTCACAGGTCTTTAAGGAGAGAGACTCAGAGAATCTCAAAACCCTCAATGTTCAAAATTTCCTAGAATACAGAATAAAATCATAAAACCATATTTTTCTTCCTGTATCAACAATGAATGAAGACAACTTAAAGCAGTTTTAATAACATTTCAAAATAGCATACTTCTGTTTGTAGCTAGTTATTTAATACATACAGACCCATATTTAGCACATCTGCATTAGTAGAGGCACTGCTTCATTTATTTATTTGTTTCAAAAGGGAAAAGCACTCTAAAAAGATCTCTTTTCAAAAGCAAATCAAAATTATTTTCCAAGATAATGAAATGTTATGCCAGCCTGAAAGAATTTATCTCAAATCATTGTAGCTGTGCAACTGAAATAGTATGGAACTAGTTATGTTAGGTAACTGACACCAAAGCAGATTGTCTGTAGAAAACACCAGTGTTATGTGAATAAAGTATTTAAAAGGAGAAATCAAAAGATACATCGTCTAAAGATATGTTGAATGACTGCAAAATGTGTTGCTGCTAACAATGAGAATATCCATGCATGTTTAGTGTACAGATAAACATTTAAAATTGCATTCAGGATGTGTGATAGAGTAGAATAAGGAATAGAAGTATGTGTGATACAACATATAATGACTTACTGATCAGAACTGTGGTGTCACAGCTGGTTTTGTCAGCAGCTGCTGAGAGCCATGATGCCAAGCTATCATATTGCCCCGACAGCCAAACAAGCAGAATGGCTCCAGGCTCAGATCCAGCTTCTGTCCAGGCAAGGGAGTATCTGACCTGGGGGAGGCATGCAAGGGACAAACTATGGGTCAAGGAGAGACTGGAATGACAAGGGTTAATGACTCAAGCAATCAGCTACTTGCAGAAGCAGCAAGTGCTTTGCTGAGGCCAGGTTTATACACACACACATCCAAACCAAGGGGAGGAGGAGAGTTTTTGAGTGTGTGGTGGCAAAACCTCTGATCGGCGTGAGAATAGGCCAGATGAAGACCTCCACCACTGAAGATGGCCTCATCAAACATTTAATTAGCAAAAGGCTGGGTTGTGAGCCAGGTAAAGCTGACAAGAAGCAAATCCTGGAGGTGGGATAATGCTTTTTATCATGCTAATGTCCTTCTTTACACAACTGGCTCAGGTGTAAAACCTCCCTGCTACGCCTCTGGAAAAGATGTCCAGGCATTCACATTCACACATAGGCCTGAAGGTATTCATCCCTTCAGGTGTGACATAACTCACTCAACTATGCTGGCTTGTGTGAGAGGCATCTGTCATGTCTTAGAAGGTGTCATAAACCACCAAAGACCCCTGAAGTACACCCAGACTCATTTCTGGGGCCATCCATCAGAGGACTGCCTGTGATCCAGTGCTATACCAAATATTGTAAACCCCCTCTGCTCCCACCTGAACACATTGAACATTATGTTGTATGAGCTTCCCCACTCCTGTTGGATCAGGAATGAGACCAACATTCTGAACACCAGCTATAGAAACTGTAACAACTAATTCTCATTGCCAGATCCATGAGGTGATATCTTTCCCCTCTCCTGTCTATTCTTAACCTTTCTTTCTCTTTCTCTTTTCCTTATATGTTTTTTCTTAAGTGATATCTTTTTACTCTTACAATTTTTCATTCCTATAGATAATACCAAAAATGGTAACATACCTTTTCTCGTGCAAGCAAATTGTTCTAAAATAAAGCTGTCACAGATATATATAAACACCATTGATTCATTGTCATTTTACACTAATCTGCTCCAAGAGATCTATTCACAAGAATGTCAATTACCCTGCCTTTGGGGGTGGGTTATATCAGCCAGGAAGGAGTGGCTCATCACTGAGCAGCTGCACCTTTGCGTTTTGATGTGGCCTGGCAGTGCTGGAGTGAGAAGCAGAGTGAACAGCAACAGAAGACAACAAAGAGAAACCAAAGCAATTTATTTTATTGATTATAAGCAGAATTCTCTGTCCTTTCTTTTGAGCCCTGTTGTAATTATAAGGTGATAGTATCATTCTCACCTTTAACCCCACTTTTGAATGTTAAGATATCTTATCAGGTGTGTTAAATAGGTTTTGCTTAATGCAATTGCCTGCTTGGCAATTTTTTTAGATGAGGCTCTAAAGATCACATCATGATTGGTACAGAATCTTGTGTTTTGCAGGTCCTGGCTCAAATTTGCTTGAAACTGAGTAAGGGTCACCTGCCCAGATGACCACCAGAGACCACCAAAAGAGAGCACACATGTGCAATAACAGGTACTGAAAAATGTTACATGAGCTAGATGACTAGGTAGGTGGTAACTCTGTATTAGGTAGATTTACGTAATTTTTAATGTATAAGTTCTTTTGCTTTATACTCTCTGGTGTGCTTGATTTCTTGAAAACTTCCACCTTGCACCCTGCACAGAATAAACAGTGTCTCCTTTTAAAACATTACTCTTTTCCTTGTTTAAAGAGTTTCTAAAATTTGGCAACAATTTGATTAGGGATGTGCAAAGAAAGGAGAATTTAATTTGCAAGTCTTTAACTTTAAAATATTCTTACGTATTTAAATCAGGAGATTTTACAAAAATCCTTGTTGATTTTCCCCAGCTCTTCTATAGTAATTATAGAAAATTTCTACTTCAGTAATTTTCTACATTACTGGAAATAATGATGTATGTGCTAGCTATGTTACTATTGTGCAGTGCAACTCTATACCAGGACAAGTATATACTTGATCTCTATCTATAACTGTAAAACTAGACTCTCATTTTTCAGTTAATAAGAAACCAAAACACTTTCATACATCAATAACATATTTATCATATTTATGGTAAGAAAAATGATGCTGGAATGTAAAAGCTTTATCATTCTATTATTGATTTAAATTAGCCTGAAACAGTGCTTTAGAGTCCATTATTCTTCCACTGCCTAGTCTCAGACTACTCTACATCATCAGTACATCAGTTGATAGTGTTCATTGGCAGTAAAAAAAAAAAAAAATCAAGCTTTCAGTGGCTTTGACTGAACTAACTTCTCATGTGTAGTCCCTTGCTAACAGAGGTCTATTAAAAGAACAGCTTGCAAAATTGCAGCAGATGCATCTACACAACCAGTTTTCTGACCTGTGAAATAAATAACAATTTTAAATTCACCTACCTGTAACTCCCCTCAGCCACAACTTTACATTAAAGTTAGAATTTATTTGTTTGTTTTCTTTCAATAAAATAAATGTTTTCTTAAAATAAAAAAAATATACTTATATTGCCACAGAAAGTACATGTCCAATTTCCCCTTAATTTTCCCAAGTGAAGTAACTTTCCAAGTAAAGTCCTCAGATGGCTAAAAATATATATTATTACATTTGAGGAGTTAATCCAATTTCTTTTAGCCTAATCTAGACTTTTCCATAAAGTATAACACCACTTCAGTGCATGTCAGGTGAAGCAAGTGAATTTGCCAGTTCTATTTTAAACATACCATCTGCAACATTTTTGTTGTAAATGTTGGCAGGGTACTGACACCACATTACTAAAATGAATGAGACCTGACATGTGAAAAAAATCCCAGATTTCTGTTACAGCTAATATATAGATATATGAATAAATATATATGTAAATTGGCTCTTATTCATTCTTTAGACAATGTCAATGCTACTATTAATAGCAATGGTGTAGACTGTACTAGTATTCTAATACCTGTTTAAGTTCTGCTGATCTTGTCAGAAATTAAAGGAAGAGATCTTGCTGAATAATGATTCTTGGCACAGTAGAGTAAACCATCTATGTTGCTTTCCTGACTCATGCTGTCAGCAGCAAGAACTTATCATGGTCAGGTTTTTGTGACAATAAACTGATGGTGCTTGGACTCCTGAAAAGTTGAAAGAAAAGCAAGTATTTGGAGATTAAGGAGCCTGCCTTAAAATGTGTGTATGAATGTGACATGGGCAAGTAAGATAGCCTCTTAAAGTTTTTTTGTCATCCTTTACATTACCTATAAAATATTTGTAATTCTGATAGCTAATAAAGTTAAATGGTTATACAGCTCTTCATGCCATTTTACTAATATCACTAAAAGCCAAACCATCACTTCATTGACAATTTGGATAGAAATTTGCAATGTTGCAGATTCCTACAACATTTTTTTTTTTTGCATATTAATTCACTTTACAAGCTCACTTTTTTTCCTGAATTAAGATTATTTCTTTTCTTTCAGAGTAAAAGCAAAGTGAGAAGGGACATTTCCAGAATTCGTGTATATCAGGCTATCTAAGAGAATAAATGTAGTGTTATGTACTTTTTTTTTTTGGTGGGGAGGCACTTAACTGTATCACTTAACCAAATAGTACAATATGATTATCAGATTATCAGTACAATATATGTATTAAATATGTATTATAATATATAGAATATATGTATTAAATAGTACAATACATAGTACAATATTATTTAGTACAATACATTTAATACATATATGTATTAAATAGTACAATATATGATTATCTGTCATAGTAATATCCTGTCCATTCTTGAAAAACTCCTTCCACTGTTTATAGATGACTCCTATATTTGTGTGCTCTTTTAAAACAGAAGAGGGCTCTGGGACAATGTTTGTGTGCACAACAGCAGAGGTGGAGAAGTATTTTAATAATCCACAGCAAAAAATTTATTCTGGTCATAGAATTATAGAGTCATTTAGACTGGAAAATACTTCCAAGATCATTAAGTCCAACTGTTAACCATTAAACAAGCTCAACACCAGCCAGTGTCCCTACATACTACCTCTGCATGTCTTTCAAATGCCTCCAGTGATGGTGTCTCATCTACTTCCCTGTGCAGCTTCTTCCAATGCTCTGAAAGCCTTTGGTGAAGACTTTTTTTCCTAATATCCAACCTAAACCTCCCCTGGTACAACTTCAGGTGCTTCTTCTGGTCCTGTTGCTTGTTACTAGGAAGAAGAGACCAATCCCCCAGGACCAACATTTATGTAGTTGTAGAGAGTGATACAGTTTTTATTCAGCCTCCTCTTCTCCAGGCTAAACACCAGCAATTCCCTCAGCCACTCGTCTCAAGACTTGTTCTTGGTCCTGTCCTCCCAAACGCAGCTCCCTGTCCATCCTTCTGCTGGTGCTTGCACTCACAGACCTGTGAATTCACCTGCAAAGCAAAAGGACCAGGGTGAAAGAAATAGGCTGTGGGGCTACTGCAGGAGGGTTTTCAGACCCATTTGTGCTGGCAACCTTTGAGGCAATTGCCCTTGATCTATTCCCCAGACCATGGGGAGAGCACTTTGTTCTCTCCCACTGGCATGCTCATATGGATTCTCAGTCAAGCATCATTTCTAGGTTTTTCTGTGCATTCCTATCTTCTAATGTAAATATGGAATAGAATTTCTATTGTTCTATTATTCTAATAGGATAAACAAAACATATATCCTAGGATTCTATCCCTATCAGGTCCTCAATAATTTCCTATAATCTTTAACTCCCCACTGGCACACTGGCTGGTACCCTGCTAAGTGTGAGTGTTTGCTTCATACGGTGTCAGTACAGTGCTGTAATCATTGCTTTATATTTCCAATGAGAACACAATTTACCACCTTGTACTTTTATTGGAGTTTGTTTCAGATCAATACCTAGATGTAATACTAACAAAACAAAACAGAACAAACAAACAAAACAGACACAAACATCTTGATATTAGGTCTGCACCATCTCCAGCTTTTAACTGATTAAATTTATTGGCTTTTAAAAGATGTCTGTGCTAGGCCACTCTATTCTTCATGAACTGGCCTTCTTTTATATTAACCTAAAAATACAGGGAAAATAGAAAATAATTTTTAAAAATTATTATGCCTAACAGAAGTATCATAATTCATTAATCAGGCCCTGCAGCTGTCTCTACTCTTAAATTTTTTTTTGTGTTAAGCTCATCAATTGTAACCAAGTCACAGTATGGTTGGGAACAGTGTATGTGTGACTCTATATATTTGTAATAAACATAATTTATCAAATAACTTCTTGGTGTTTAATGTAAGTGACAAGGTTTTGGTAATGGGAGATGCGGGGAGGGCCTTTGTGAGCAGAAGCCAGAGATTTCTCTGTGCTGGACAGTCAGTTCCAGATGGCTCCAAAATGGACTCACTGCAGGACACAGCTGAGCTTGGCAGAGGAGTCTGTGGTTTCTCTGGGAGAATTTATGTAAGACATGATAAAAACCACTGCACAGCAAGGAAGGGGACAAAGTGGAACAAACGATCCCACTAACACTGAGGTTAGAGAAGGAAGAGGAGATGTTCCAGGTGCTCAAGCAGAGACCACAGTGGAGCAGATATCCACACTCCAGACCATGGAGAATCTCCCACTGGAGCAGCTAGATAAGTTCTAAAGGAAGTTGCAGCCTGGCAGACCCCACATTGGAGTATAAAAGGACTGCAGCCCATGAAGAGCTGCAGTCCTTTTATACTCCCATGCTTTAGCACAGGAAAAAGTCTGAGGAGGAAGTAGCTGAAAGGAACTATTATTACAGACTGGCTGTAGCACCCACTCCCTCTGTGTTGCTTGGAAGGGAGACCATACTGTTGTGCCTTCATTTCTCACTGTCTAACTCTCTTTTTAACTGGTAATAAACTAAATTTTCCCCATGTCAAATCTGTTTTGCTCATGATAGAAATGAGTTTTCCACTCAATTTCCAGGGAACTCCAATTGTGAAATGGGTTAAGAATAGCTGGGTGCACATCTGGCAATCAGCCAAGGTCAATCTATCGCAGTTATATAATGTATTAAAGAGATAAACCCCAAAAAACCCATAGAGTATTTAAAATCCAAATGCCAACACTTGGATTTGAAATAACACCTTAAGCTGTTCTTCGTCTTTAAAGTCACAGAATGGCAAAACATCTTTCTGCTTTATTATTCTTAAAGGGCTTCTAGAGAAACTCACAGAAAATGTGGTGCTGTTGGATCCAGTCTTTTGGATCAAAGAATGCTTTCATCTGAACAGTAGTAACACCATTGATTCTTTATTTTCCAAAGCTTCCTTGGTGAATCCTCAAGTACTGGCAGCAGTTGGGGTTTGGATATGGCAGGTGGGAGGGAATTACAGGACGTGCTTACCCAGATGAGCAGCCTCCTGTGGGCTGTAGTGTGTGCACCTGCTGTGGTCTTAGTGTAAACTGAAACAACCATCTACCCCTTCAAATCTTTTGCAGTTAGTCCATTTTCCTGGTACTTTTTAGAGATGGGTTCAGGCCCAGAGATGCTCTCAAATCTCTGCTGTTCCTGTCTGAAATAAAAGATCTATGAACCCTTTACGTAAAACCCTCCTAAGAGGTTCCATTGAAAGAATCAGAGTAAGGGGGTGCTAGGTATACAATTGAAATAATGCCTAACAGGAGAGTGGCAGAACTGCCTTTTGGTTATCAACAGCAACCTCTCTTCAGTCCTTGGCCTTTGTTTGGTGCAGATGCTAATTCCCAGGGTGTCTCACATGACAAGACATTACTCCCAAAGCAGCAAGCACCTTGAATACGTAGACAACAGCATCACAGCTAAAGGTGAACAGATGAAAGCCAGAGAGACAGTTGTAACACACTTCCTGGAAAAAAAAAAAACAAACCAACCCCATCCCTGCTGCAATTACTCTACACTTGCCTTTAGGTTCAAATTATATTTATGGGAAAATTGAACTCTTTAGAATTTTTAATAATAAGAATTACATGTACAGCATTTTTGAACAAATAAAATCCTCTTTGTAAGGAAAATAGTATTTCTGTAAATTTATGCTGTTTCCTTGTTAAATCCTGTGTATTTTTCCATAAAGTTATCTGGTTTACAAGCAGAAGTTCTATATTATGTTAATAAATGGAATAAGAATCTTATCTTCAGCTACTAGCCATATATTTTTATATAAATATATTTCATGTTCTTCTCTGATGTTGCAATAGCACTAGCAGATCTGGTAGTCCCAGTAGCTTGTATCTCTTACAGAAAAAATAAACTTTCAGTTCTGCAGAGAAAATCAGTACCTGCATAGAATATCAGCAGTGTTGTGATGGCTCACTACACAATTTAAAAACCTTCAGTTTTCCCACTTCGTC
Source organism: Taeniopygia guttata (assembly GCF_048771995.1). NCBI lineage: Eukaryota > Metazoa > Chordata > Aves > Passeriformes > Estrildidae > Taeniopygia > Taeniopygia guttata. The sequence continues at coordinate 134,969,586 of NC_133026.1, forward strand.
AAGCTGCTTCCAACAATTGATCAGCATCACTTTCATCTTCTCTGAACTGATTTTTTTCAATATGTATTCTGTCAAGGGTTGCAGTGATGGAAAAAATTGCTGAATGCATCTTGTGTTTGTTCTAGAAGGTGGATCAGTATGAAATATTGTAAAATGGAAAGGGGGAACAAGAGGTCTACACTCTCTATGGGAAAAAACCCACTTTTTTATCTATATCAGTCACAGAAAAAATTATTGTGGAACTAAGAAAAAGAAGCTTTTGTTTTGAAAGATTTCAAACATAATTGAGAGGGGATAGAACACTTCACAGCAATGCAGAATCTAGATATTCTGTCTATTGCCACTCTCTAGCAGAGATACCAAACAAAAATTTAAAAAATATTTTTTGAGTTATTTTGTGTCCTTTCAAACTAAATTCTTAAGAAGCTTGTGAAAGAAATTTGACCTTTGTCCCTTTTAATGGAGGTACACATCATGTCTATATTATTTTCTTCGTTCAAATTCAGCACTTCTGCCTTCATATTCTCTCATTTAAGATGAAAAATAGAGATTAGTTTAAAAACTGTAATCTTTCCTCAGAAGATTTTATTTCCTGATATTTTTTCTTCCTTTGACAAAATACAATATTGTTTTCTCTGATTAAGTGTTTTATTATTTTTCTGACCATTAAAAGTTGTTTCATACTGTGCTTTCATGGTAATGTGAGCATTCACACGACCACCTCTGCTGTGGTCGTCAAGTCCCATTAAGTGGAGGGAAGTGGACTCAGTGACCTCAAAGGGCAACTTCAGTCCTAGGGTTTTTATTATTTTTCCTTCCAGTTCTGAAAAACAAAACCTGAAAAAAACTTGAGCTAATGTAACTGACCATACATTTCTGTTGAAAGTGGCAGCTCAGGTCAAGGAAAAGAATTGGAAATGTCAACTGACTGGTTTGAGAAACCAACAGAGGAGGGATGGGATTGGGAATGTCCCTGCATAGTGACAATGACAAAGCTGTGACTGAGCAGCAGTAACACTGCAGGGCATTAGGATTGCAGGAAGAGAGTCGGAATCAGTGACAAGTTGAAAGGATGTCACATTATCAGTCTGTCTGTGTTGCAGTATTGATCCATGCCTGCAATTCCTCACATATCCAGGGTACTTGCAAATAGCTGAGTTAGTTGCTCTTATCATGGATGCAGAGATTCCCTGTACAAATGCAGGATAGCTATGTTTTGCTAAGAAATACAGCTGAAAAATAACCTTCTGAGTAGGAATAAGTTATTGCTTCATCAGCATTCAGTACCACAGGAGGAGTTCAGGGTAGATGAAAACCAAACAGAGGAACAAAGAGGTTTAGAAGAGTAGATAAAAGGAGGGCAATGAAAAGAAAAGCATTGCACTTAATGTGCTCAGGGAAAGGTAGAGGACAGGGGCAGAGCCGGAGGCTCTGTACTCATGGGATCTTCCTTCCAGCACCATGTGTTACAGACTAGCAGATAGTGTGGAGATCATTATTTTATTGATAGTGTGTAGTAGTGGGATTTTGAAGTTTAAGAAATTGTTTAAAATAATTTTAATGGTTTGTTCCTATTTACCCCTGTTCAATTTTCCTAATAGTCTCTCCCCAAAGTTGTTTTCCACCTGTTTTCCTGCCTTTGCCCGTGTCAGTCCTGGAGTATACCTCCCTGATTTCCAGACCCTTCCCTGCCTATCATCCAAATCCTGCCCCTGCAGCTTGGCTTTCATTATTTGCTACATCCATTTATCTGGAAGCTTCCCCGTCAGTTATGATATTTTCTTTCACTCATTGCCACGTTATGTATGCACTTTCCCCTTCCCTATGGGTTTTATGTTTACACATATCCACCCCGTAGTCCTCCTATCTAGCCCTTGATTTGTTGTTTAAAAGCCGCCGTTTTTGCTACTTCGTGCCTTTTGCCTTGCCTTTACTTCGAGTCGTGACACTGCATCACCTGTGCCGCTGCCCCCTGCGCGGGGAAGAATAAAGATTGCGCAAAGATGCAAGCAAGGGGTCCTTCCCTCTTTTTCTGCCTCGGTCCCCCGACGTGGGTCTGCTTTTGTGGGTGAGGGAGTGCAGCCGGTGGCCGAGGGGGGGGCCGCTGCTGACCCGGGGAGAGAGGGGCTGGGGCTCGCTCGCAGCCAGCGTCGCTCCCTTCTCCTGCCACAGGGCCCGGTGTCAATAGCGGGTGAACACAGGGATCTTACTTCGGACTCTGGTATCTGGAATGCTGTGTCCTCACCCCAAATCCTTGGCCCAAATTCCTCAGCCCAATAGCCTCAACTAGCTTTTTGATAGGGTGAGTAGGGCAGCAAGAAGCACCCTCCGTTGGACCCAGATGAGCTTTGGAGAGTGCTTTGTGGGTTCTGAGGGTGCTGCAGATCCTGACGGTGTTGAAGAAGGAGAAACTCTTGCTGGGGGCTAAACTTCGAAGTTTACTGTGACCCAAAAAAGTCCAACAGCAAACAAATATAGCCAGCCAACAAGAGCACCCAAGAGGTGCCTGCAACAAGTTATATACGGGGAGGGAGGAGAACCAACAAGCCAATGGGGAGACATTAGGGAGTGGCTCTTGTGGGGATCGACATATGATGGAACCAGTGAGGGATAGACTGGGGAGGGGCCCCAGGCCCTCATCCAATCACCCAGCGCCCTGGATGGAAGCTTCTAGAGGTAGGGAAAGGGACACCGAGTGACGGAGAAGGCACCTGGGCGGGGACAGGGGAATGACTAAGCAGTTTTTAGGTGACTGACACATGAGGTAGGGCGGGAAAACTCAGGGAGAAACCACATAGGATGAGGGGGTACATAAGAACAAACCATTACAGAATAAGACTATAATAAAATCTAAAAACGCAACTCCACACTGGAATACTATAATCATGCTATAACCTGTGCTGCAGAGGTTGAATGTTTATATTTTTTCTCTGTTTAAGGTATTTTTGGAAATGTGAACTTATATCTAGAACTCACTTTATGTGGACACAAGCTTGTAACTGACAAAAAAATTACAGCACAGTAAAATTTGTGTTTAAATGTGATGACTGTCACTCACAAATCTGACTAGTGAAAGGACCTCACTCATCCCTCATCCTTCATCCTTTTGGCAGAAGCACACAATGGAAAGTAAATGCTCTACAAAGGAATGTTGATTTCTGGAAAAGGTTTGTGTGTTTTATTTTATGGGAAGGGAAAGATCTCTTTTACAGGCCTTAAAAAATATTCTAATTGAATTGCATAATTAAACAACTTGGGTTTCTATACAGAAGGAAGATGAGAAAAAACACTTGCCCTTTACAGTGAAAAAACTTTCTATATTAGACTTTATAATGTGTCTGATAGCTGTTTTTCTGTGTCTGAACTGACTTATGTGCATGTAGTTTGCTATACATAGTCTGCAATATATGTCTTACCCTGTTGTATTGAATAGGCAGTTAGGGTGCTGTGGATATGCTAGTAAAACCTGAAGATACCAAGTCTTTCAAGAGATCTCAAACATCAATGAATGACTAGCAAAAGTACCTTCCTGAGAGAATTTGAATAACTGATCTTTTCCATAGTTTAGCCTTAGGAACAACAAAAAACAGGGTGTTCCAGTCTAAAAGGAGAGGAAATATGTCTCAAAACAACAAAAGGCAGCAGGAAAAGATGTTCATGGCACAGAAAATATGCCTTGGACCACAGTTTTTTGATTGCAATTTCTTGGCATAGCACAGTCTCAGTAACATAAGTAACATAATTACCATACATGTTTGCCATTAGCAGCCTGCAAAGAGCTGAGCTCAGAATCTAGGTTCTCCCAAAGAAAATATTTAGCCCAGTTATCTAAAATGGCTCATCTATCTATCTATCTATCTATCTATCTATCTATCTATCTATCTATCTATCTACCTCTCTATCTATCTATCATCTATCTAGTTTGAAACAACATGTATAGGAATTAATTTTACATAATAATAATACCCATAAAAATTACACAATTTCTTGTTTAAATATTAATATTTATAAAGCACAAAAACCAAAACAGTGGTCCATATACTTCCGAAAGATAATGCTAGGAGTTCTGAGGCAGACAATTATGGAATAACTTCTGGACAAGAGGAAAAAAAAAAAAAGTTTTAATCTATATATGAAAATGGGTGAACTTTGTCCCTCTAAGAAAACTATTCCTGCTCATTTCGGGAAAATTGGAATAGATGACCTTTAAAGGTCTGCTTCAATTGAAACTACTATGTGATTCTGTGATTTTATAGATTAGTCTATATTCTCTATTGTCTATAGCACAAAAGAAGTGCCATTTTGCCTAGGGATAGAGCATCACACAGGTCACCACATACACGTCAGAAATGCTGATAACTACTTCTCTCTTTCTTGTTTAATTGCTATTTTATGTTCTACAAGTTAACCAAAACTGACACTAATAAATTTAACATTTTGAACATCAAGAACTTCCTAAGTAGCTAATCTAGATGGGTGAAAATATTTCAAGTGAAAAAAGTAAATTGCCTTTAATGACATATCTAAGTTCCTACAAGCTTAATTGTTAAGTAAATTGTTAAGTAAAAGTGTCATGTGTCATACATTATGCAACATTAGCATCTAGCTAAAGTAAGTACAGGTACAAAGTCATAGACCTTAATGAGGCAAAAATGTCCTCCAAAATAATGCACAAGTATAATTTTAATTCTACTTAGAGGCCATAAGACAATAATAGAAAAGAAAAAGGAGAGCTTGAAAGGGAAATCACCCAGCAGCTCTCAGACTTTGGTTTGCTATTATGTTTATCTCTTCTCAAGAAGACAGAAGAAAGTTCTAAATTACTTTTTCCTTCCCTCTAAAATCTCAAGCATTGATTTTTGTCTCTTGATTCTTTAAGGTCTTAATGATTTCTGAGAGTTCTGACATCAGAACTTTCACAAAATTTAGATCTCCATATTCCTTAGGAGAAAATCTCGAATGTCTGAAAATGTTGGGTAGGTTTTAAGGACAAAATATTGAAATTTTAAGAAATGTAATATGATATATAAAATAAAAATGTTTCTTTGTTGTAACTTGGGTCTTACACGTACTGATTAATGTTTCAGTCCTCTGACTGTATCACAATGTAAATTCACGAATGAGTATGGCATAACTTGAATTTAACTTCACTCACCTGTGTTTATGTCTCTTGTGCAAATGTCTATGCATAAACACTCCAATACACCTAAATCTGACTTTAATCCCACATACTAGGAAAGGTCAGGCTGCATTCACTGGGCCTGAGGGAATATGGCACAATATGGTTTATGCCCATGTGGATAAATTCTCTCCCCCTTCAACTCAGAGTGCCTTGGAAATATTTTCTTCCTGGCTGAAAGGGTTCCAGGAAAGCTGAGACCCTTGTGCCCAGCCAGTCTCTCAGTGTCCATTACAGGGAGCCTTCACTGAAAGCCCTGGGTCCGAGGGTGGTGGGACTGACTGAGCCAGGGACACACCAGCAGCATAAAGGAGACTCCTCAGTGCATCTTCCCACTTGGAGTGTGTTACCTGCTGCCAGTGACTGCTTGTGCCCATGAAGGATTCAACACTAACAGTTTACAGAATAACACTATCAATATAAAATTGTGACAGGTTAAGGGCCAGGAATTGCCAGTGATAGAGCATGATGAAGAACTTTCAGCAAAGCTCTTCAGTGTTTTCTACTTTTAGTGGCCTCCTGTCAGGTCGTTTGTTTTGGACGAGGCATGGGTTTCTATTCAGTACTAGAAATGGAAAGAAATTCAAATATGATGCTAAAGAAGAGATGCTACTAGATGCTGTGGTTAAGTTTTTCTCACCAAGAGTACATTGTGTTTATTCAGATATTTCTGAAATGAGCAAATTAAGAGTGGTTTTTGCAGGTTCATGAGTATTTACCAGAACAGCCAAACCATCAAAACAAAGGGTTGCACAAAGATTAAAATCTAATTTATCCCATTAATATTTTTCTTCCTTATTTTACCTCATTATATCAAATAAAAAAAAACTTGACTGAATTTAAAAATTGGAAAAATCAATCAAAAATACTAACAGAGATGTTGTAACTATAACTAGTGTTTTTGTCCAGAACAAACTGATGCAAACCCCACTACCCTCTCCAAAATCTTTCCTTGTAGAATAAGCAATTCTTACTCTGATTTCCTTTGAAGTTGTTATGAACTTAGCTGTAAACTACTTGCATTTTGTTCTAGTTAATTCTTCTTTTATTTTTCTTTCCTGAAAGAATGAAACTTTATCTGTATTTTCTCAATGAATAGAGATATTAATAAGGAAAATATAAGAATGATGGAGTAGTTGTGCTTTTTCATCTTAAAGAGTACTTGTTTTAATAAGTTAATCACCCTAATAATTTTTCCAGTGCATTTTTTCATTAAATATCAATATGATTTCAGATCACAGAAAAGGTAACTTGATAAAGTGGAAAAACATATGAAAAACAGGATAACCAGAGAGTGACAAAGCAGCAAAATTAGCCAACCCAAAATGCTGAGAGGTGTCGTCAATTTAGAGGTTGTGGTTTGAATCTCTTCTTTCATTAAGAAATGAAGTTTTGGTACAACCTGTAGGAGACAGTTGTCCCTATTGACTTCAGATGTAACCTTCACATTTTCTTTAGATGGGCGAAGTTTCAGGTAATGATAAGATTAAATATTTATCTATGTATCTATATATAGAAATGCATCATAAAGACATTTTGCTTATTACAGGAATTGCTCTTATTTTGAGTGTGACCCAGGTCAGGGTGGCCCTAAATTGATACACTGTAATTTTTCCCTTTTGACTATAAATAGAATATTTGTTTCCTGGCTTGGGAATCTGTTGAAGTTATATGAAGTACAAATATATAATCTACATATATTAACAGCAAAGCTCCTCTTAAATGTAATATTTTTTCATCTGGATTACCTCTTTATTTTTCCTCTTTGCATAACAGAAACTTACAAATTTGAGGAAAAAATTAAGAAAATAAATTTAAGAGAAAAATTAATTATTTATCATAGTACTAAAAAATTGCAAAACTCCAGTGCTATCTGGGCTTCATTAATATGATAATTTTTTAATACTGGCATTAGAAAGCCTGTGTAGTGTCAGTTCTTATGTGCCTATCAGTCTAAGTTAAATAATTTTCAAAATGCTAATTTTGAGCTGAAGGACAAGCAAGCAACAAAATTCACTTTGCTATTTTTACCAGACTTCACATCTATCAAGTAAAATGTAATGCCCTATTCCAAGAAGCAGATCTTCAAAATGGTGTATAGGGAGTTACACAAACAAATCTCTTTAATGTAAACATGACTTGAGCACATAACCTCCCAAGAGAGATTTATAAAAGGTACCTCTCATCATCTCTAAATGTATTTGAATCAAAAGGCAGTCCTGAAAGAATAGAAATACTTTTTTATGTTAATTAAAAAAGGTAGCTCTAGCTACCATTTTTTTTAGCCACTACTATACCAAAATGAGAGAAAGAATGAGGGAAGGAAGCAGCTGTTTTCTGAGGATAAGGAAAGGAGTTTTAAAAACCTCCAATAAAGTAATGACCTGCATAAACTGAGTCTTGAAAATATCTTTAATTATGATAAGATAAAATGTACTTTTTTTTTTGTGCATGAAAAAATTAAAATTTCTAAATGCTGTATTGTCAATTTTATATAAATGTTACTTAAAATACAGATGCTACATGTTTAGATCATGGTAGTCTGATGGAGAAGATCATCTTAGATTACTCATTGACAATCCATTACTTTTGAAAGTCAATATCTGCTTGAAGATTGAGAACAGCATACTATTGCTGTGGCTTCTGTTCCAGAACATTTTTTATAAATAAGCAAATTAAATAGTAAGGCTTATTCATGATTAGGGCAAAGAATTCACTCCATATTGAAAAAAAAAAATAGATTTTAGTAAAGTATTTCAAAATAAATGACATTCAGGAATGATAAATACTCAAATCAGACTATAGAATATGTTCATGAAGGTGTAGATAGCAAAAATAAAAAGGAAGAAAATGCAAAATCCATCACAGACATTACTTGTTCAGGCTAGTGAAGTGAAACATAATTAGAAACTGGAAGAACATGAATGTTTATGGTACTTGAGCGGAGAAAAAATGGACATTATTTTTAAAATCCTAGATGTTAAATCCTTTACACAGTCTTACCAGACTAAGATGGAGGCAGTAAGTCAGCCCATGAAGAAAAAACATGGTTGCATCTTGTAGCTTGCACTGCAAGAAATAGATTAATACCAAGCCCTGATATTTTCTCTGAAAAAATTGAGACAATGTCACAGATAATTTGGAAAAAGTTTCATCAACTCCAGTATTCCTTTTTTTTAATTAATTGGTGGCAGCTGTAATAAATTATTGCACGTCAGCTGAATTTTACACAGTCTAATTGGAAAACTATTTTAAATGTGACTCATCTCCAAAATCAGAGGTTGCATTCACTATACCAAAGCATAAATATCAGCTGGCCTGGAATTTAATATAATCACATTAAAATAAAGTTTCTTAATGGATTAGATAAAGTGAATGATGACATTTTTATCTATCATAAATATATGTTCTTATTTAAGTTATCTACATTCTGGTAGAATAGTTTGAAATATCAAGCAGGCTAGTGAAATAAGACTTTGAAGATCAAGAATAAAATAAATACATATCTAAAATTGCTGTGCTTCATTATTCCTGTGATAGGATTTTCTCATTTGAAATGTCAGGAGATAAAACCATTTTCCTTATTTAGAATGTGTACCACTTAATTAAAATTGCACTGTATTGTAGATCAAAACCCACCAGTATTTCATTTCTAGAAATTGTATTTGGATTATAAGCAAGATAGAAAAGAAAATATTGCGACTTCCTTTCTGGTTTAATGAACTATCTTCCTAAAAGCCTCAGTCCTACTTTTAACTGAAAAGTAGCAAACATAGTACAGTAATTGTCAGTGAAGAATATGCATAGACTGATACACCTATGTTTGAATCCCTGAATATATTAAAAATTACATTTTAAAAGCATTCAAAATAGTATTTATGAATATCAGCAAGTTCATTCTGAATTAATTTTAAAAGAATAGTTTCGATTTTATTCAACTGAAACTGAAAGCAACATTTACATTCATTTGTTAAGCTATCATGTGTGAGACACCATCTGTCACATGAAAAGTGGAGATTTATTCAAACCCTCTGTGTTCAATTTGTCAGCCAGCACCCCAGAAAAGCTGACACCCTTTTTCCCAGCCAGTGTGTCATTGTCCCATTATAGGGACCCTTCACTGAGAAGTTCACTAGATCAGAGGATGGTTCATCTGACTTCCTCAGGGCCACACACCAAACAGAGAAATCCCCTCCTGGGTCTCCATACCTTTACATGCTTCCAGGGACTGCCAGCACCCTTGACGGACTCACACTAGCAGTTTACAGAATAACGTTCTTTATTAATAAAGTTGTAACAGATTAAGGTTTGAAGATGTGTTTGTGTGGAGCATGAGTGGCTTTAGTCATGCCTCACACTCACGGAGGGGTGGCTGTACCGAGGGGTGGCTGTCCTAGCATGGTACCTGTGATAACCTTGGGATGGGCTCAGGTGTCAGTCCAAGGAGAGTGACTTCACCAGAGCTGCTGATTCCATAGCAGACATCTTCCTTTGTCTCCTTTGGTTTTCAGCTGCTCTGTGGCTTACGATCTATAAAGTACCACTATAAAGCTCCCTCTGCAAAGGTTTCAACAGTCTGGCCACAGTGTCTCCACCCTGTTCCACCCTCCATTTGGTCCCATTTAGATTTTACTGTGTATGGGATGTTTGGTGTGCTGATCCTGTTCCTTCCAGGGAGTAACAACTTTATTTTTCCCTGTAACTTCTGTACCATTATGTTTTTACCCTCAGTCATGTTCCCACACAATCATAAATATGTTATTCTATCATATTGGTTATTAGCATACATTTATCTAATTGACTGATGAGAGAATACCATGTAGTAATGACTTCAGAGACCGATGGGACTTATTATAAAAATATTCTAGACAAAACTGAGCAGCTTATTTTTCTAATTTAGAGGGTGGTTAGAGGTATTGCCTTGGAAAAATATTTTTAGTACTGTGTTTCTCATATTTTTGATCAGCTATAGCAGAATTCTTTTCAGTAGACTCACTGCAAGGAGGAAACCTTTTTTTTTGTTTCTCTTAAAGAAAATATTGCTCACTGGATAGTATCCAGTAGCTGCACTAAGCTACCAAAGCAAGCATTCTTCCATTTCTTTAAATTTTCATTTAATCATTGGAAAATATAAGAATCTAAGTCCTGAAAGAGCCTTTGTCTGTTGCTTCATAAAAAGCCATTTTTCACAAAGAAAAAGTACATCAAATTGCAGTGCTCCTGCAGGCAATGAGATTATTATTTTCTTTGACATATGGGAAAATCAGAAACTATTTCTTTAGAATACTGAGTCAAAGAAAAGAAACAAAAGATTCAAACTTCAACAAGTTAGCCAGTATTGGGGACAAGCAGTCATTTATTCACCAAGAATGTCCAAAGAAACAAAAACTTTACAGGGTTTATATATGTTGCAACACAAAGGTTTCCCATAGCCCCTTTTCTTGTTGTCAAAGCCCCAGTTTTTCATCTTACTGTTTCAACTACTATTAAACATTTAATCCATCACTAGTTAAAGGATAACTCAAAGCTCATCTTGTTAAACTATGTATATTAATATAAATTTCTTAGGTAAGTAGTTCACTAATAAGTTCTGTAGGTGGATACTTTTGGAGTGTGTGAGTTTGGAGTTACTCCATAGACTTTCTATAATATCTATCTTACTTTATTAGAGTAAAGTTATCTATTAACTAGAACTAAGAGCAGTGAAAGCAACAAGATTATAAAGGCTAAAATAGCAAAACCACAAAACACAAGTTTTTTAACTAATTTAAATTTTAAAAAATCAAGGTCATTAATTTTTTACTATATGCTGCTTTTGCACTACTTGTTTTTGGGTTGTTTCACTACTTGTTTTTGGTAATGTTATTAAAGGATTTTATTCAAATCAGATTTATTAAAGGATCTTGCTTCTACCATCAATAATTATTTTTTGTGGCTTTTTCAGGTTCTTTCCCTTTCATTTTCTTGTGTCAAATAACTGGAATAAACCCAGTAATTTAAATAATACTCATTCAGATTAAGATTCATTACTTTTTCTAACTAAATAGTATTTTGCATTAAATCAAAAATTTAAAGACAAAAGCATGAGAAACTTCTAAATGTGAGCTGTTACTCAGAATTTCATGATTGAAAGATTTGTATTTGACAACTTTATACAATGCTGTCTATGAATGTTTTAATTTTCAGTTTCATATTTAAAATACATGCATTTTCCAAATGCACTTATGAATATGTAGAATTATGTCTTTAAGCTGTGAGTATTCCATTAACTCTTTTTTCTGTGCCTTGTTTCATATAGACTTTCATATAGACATAGGTTGTTTCATATAGACTTATGCCTTCAATATCAAAAAGAAGTATCAGAAAAAAACTAAGGCATTTCCTATTGTTTCTAATGGTTTATTTTGAAGCTACCTTTTAAAAATATCAAATTTGCTGCATGTTTTTCTTACTATTAAAAATCCAAAAGTAATGAAGATCTAACTTGTAACTCTTTAAGAGGATGGCAGTTATTGTTTCTCATATTCATTTTATGAATTTCAGGATAAACTGGGACACAACTGAGATATGAATAAATTATTTCATATATGTAGTCACATATTTTTTTATACTTTATTACATTTTATTTGCAATCAGTATATTTATTCTTTTTTTTCTTTTTTAAATATAAGAAGTTTATACTTATGGCAAATTCAGAATACCATATGGTGTACATAAATTTTGGCATTAATAATCTTTTTTTTGCAGTCTCTTTAAAGATTTGATTCCAATTGATAAAAAAAATTGCGTTATAGTTATGTATTCATTCCATATTATTTTTCCAAGATGAGGCAGTGTTTCATCCTCTGTCTCATGTTTTTTTGCTCTTTCTCAGATTCCATTCCATATATCCAATAAAGATTTTCTTGTCTCATAGGTTACCTTGGCTGGCTACCAGACCCCTAAGAAGTTGCTCTCTCACTCTCCACTTCCACAGGACAAGATGAGAAAATAGGATGAAAAAACTCCTAGACTGGGAAAAGGACAGGGATCTTGTTTGCCCATTGCAATCCCAGGCAAAACAAATTTGACTTAGGTAAATTAATTTTATTTATTCCTAATTAGAAATAGAGTAAAATGGTGTGAGAGAGAGTCAAAGCCACACATGTGTTTCCCCTCCAAGAATTTTCTTTGTATCCAGTTGTTAGAGTTTACTAAACTGTATTTTACTGAATTTATGTTTTTGAGTAGCTCTTTAACTGTTTGGATTTTTGTTATAAATATAAAAAGTCATAGGGTGTTTGCATTGGGATCTAGATATTCATGATAACCAGGCTGTACTTCTGTTCTTTCTTAATCTTTGTGTATTTAATAATTAATTTGAAGTTTATATAGTTTCAACAATAGAGAACAATGCACAAGGATCATAGCCTAAATAAGGTTTTCCTGGATGAAAATGCATGTATTTTAGGTCTTGCCAAAAAGAATATTCTTTGATCTTCTCTTTTATTACTTTCTCTCTGTAGTTTACTTAACTGAACTCTGAAAAAAGTTTGAAGTTTAAATTCTCCATGGAGCCTGAAAAGGGTGAGTGCTTTTCTGTATTTTTAATTGCTGAAACGGTTGATTACAAGTCTCACAAGTGCTTTCTGCTGCATAGACTGCTCCTGTACGATAATTCTGCTGTTCTGTCCCAGCCCACTATGCAACATCTATGTTTAATTGAAGAGTGTCATATGAGGTCTTCCTAAATCCTTTGATCACATATAGAGAAATGTAATACTAAATGTAGCAAGACGATAACAATGTACAAACAGTACATAGAACATACAACTTAGTGTATAATGATGAAAGCAATATGCAATGTAAAGTAATACACAGTTAAAATGATGATACATTGAGACTATGTATATTTTATGAGCTGTGTGTAAATTATGCATAATCTATAGGTATGTACACTTTATTCTCCTTTTTCAAGCAAGTAGATGAAAATGCTTGCATATTCATGTTTTCACCCTTCTGTCTGTAGAGAGCTAAAGTTCACCCTCTGCCCCCATTCTCTGACACTGTCTCTCACAATTATATAATGCTACTAAACCTTATTACACTACTACACACAGAAGTTTTCTTTTGAGTGAAGGACAAATAGGAGGAAAAAACATACCTGAAATTAACTTCTCACAGTGCTAAGTGCTCCTCTGCAAGCAAGTTTGGTACTACAGTGATAAGCATGGTATAAGTAGTTCCACATAATGTCTGTGAGTGTATTGTGACTCAGCGCTGAGGACCTCACTGAGATGGACTGTATGTAATATTTAACTAAGAGTTTTCAGATCAGTGTGACTGCATGACCCTTCTACACTCCAGTGGGCCAGGGGTTAAATCTGGCTAAATAGATAACCCACTAAAAAAATGTTGCCAGTGTTTCAATGTCTTTTGTGTCTTTAATGATGCTTGTACCATCGGGCATCTGCGTAAACATATGGATTTTTTCAAATGTGTGTGTAAGGATTTAGGTCGCGTTTGGACAGAACTACACCATGCATTATTTATGATAACCTCAGGTTTGTGTCTAATTTATAGAATTGCTTAAACTTGTCAGTCTTTCTAAATTATAGAGTTAGCTAAAGCATTATTTGCTTTATGTCAAGAAAACAAATTCTCCTGGAGATGAAAATAGCAGCATGCATCAAAAAGGAGAGGGTAAGAGTTGTGATTATAGGCTTCTAGACTCTAATTTATCCCACTTCAGGACCCCATTTTCTATTTTGTGGACAAGCCTTATACTTCTTTGAAATTCCTGGTCCTGATATTTTATGGCTTTTTACGTTCAAGCCTGAGGTGGTACTGGTGGAAAACCTGTGTCAGGCTTTAAAAATGTTTGTAACATTTTGAATATTGTTGCCACAGCTGCCTAAGCTAATTAGATGTTAGGTTCTTCAAGGCAAGGATTTCACTTAACCATGCACCCAGTACAATGGGATTTCCAATCTTAGCCTGAGTTTATAGACAATGGTATAATAAAAATGATTAAGAAGAGTACAAGGTTTAAGTAATGTTGATGACATGGTTTTGATGACTTCCCTGGAGTGATTATTCATCACAGTCTAATAAGATCATTAGGAGGAAAAGTTTCTTGTTTCAGTATACAGCCAGGAAAACATTTATGTGACCATGCTAAGTCCAAGTGCTGTAAACAGTAATGGTGCTGCTGTGGCTCTCCCTGTGAGTCAGGATCGGATGGCCACCTAAGGTCAGGGAGAGGAAGACACAAAGTTAGTGCAATTGACTTCACACAGAGAAAATTATAAAATTATTATCCTATTCATCCCATATGCTTATTGGAGATGTTAACATTTCTTTATTACTATATTCTGTCCAAACCAAAGTTGGTTGGGTTTTTTTTTTAGATTATTTACACTATTGTTTGCATTAAATTGGTAGAAAGCCCTTGTTAACTTTTCTAATTCATGGCTATGTTTCATCACAGAGGTGTGATTGGGTTGTGGTAAATAACAAAGTGGCTGTGTATACAACACCTTTCTGCTTTTAAATTTATTAATCATTTTCATCTATTTTTAAATTAAAATATTGAGAGGTTTAAAAAAAATCCAAATCTTGGGGGTGAGGGGAGGAGTTATCAACTATATTTTTAATGGCAATCCCAACAACTGAAGTAAACTCTTAAAGTCTTTGACCTGAATGCAAATTTTTTTTAAGTGGAATTTTCTTTGAGTAATACTTAAGTAATGGTGGTAGAATTGGACCTGATGCTTATCAAAAGAATATACTGTGACAGTTAAAACAAATAGCAAGATAGACAGAAAGATAAAATTATTCAATTTCATGTGTTTGTCAGACTGTGAAAATTAGGTTTAATCACTGCAATTTTCCTTCTAATCTTCAGATTCTAGAGATAGGCATATTAAAAATACATGGATTCAAAACTATTTTGTGTCATTTTTCAATTCAATGTCTTCAAACATAATTATAAAAATCAATTTTGGGTCTTTTAAAGCAAGAAATCACAGAGGCATTATTATTTTATGGGAAAACACTATATATATAAAAAGTATATAGTAGTCAGATTTACTTTCCTTTTCTTTCAGTGGTATAGCCTGACTGTTGAAAGAGCCCAAAGTTCACAGGACTGATTTGGTAGCACATGTATGGAATGTTACATTTTCATACACAGAACAATAGCTACTTTCAATAGTAATCATCTCACTTTTAGAAATGAAAATTTAGGCAACACTATGATAATCTCTCTTGTCTTCTCTGCAGCCAGTTGAATACAAAATGGCACTTTCTGGTGCAGCAAGAAAAGAGTCTGCTTGAAAGGCTGGTAAATAGATATTTAACTTTAATAGAAAAAATATTTTGTGCAGAATTAAAGTATTATAATTCCAAGACCAACACCTACAGAAAGAAGTAATCAGGAGATTTCATAGATGAAAAAGATCAGCCTAGAGATGTGCCACTATACAGACAATCTTGTTGGATAGGTAGAGCAAAGAAGTTGAATGTTAAAGAGAAAGGAAAGGTTGTATATAGAAATCGTTATTTAAATGTATGAGAACAGTATGTAAAGCAGAAAATCAGAAATGTATCCAGACCATTTTGGTTCCAGAACTGTGCTGATAACCTTGCATGTATGTTGAGACTATGTGATGGCCTTCTGAAAAAAGTTATTTTAAGTGAAAATGTGACAATCTCACACCTATGGTGGATATACAAAAAATCTAATAAAATAACAAAAGCAAGGTTTTTAGTTTAAGTCTTCCATAAAAGAAATAACATTGTCTTGCTCATTTTTATATTGATTTTCAATAGTTTAATTCCTATTATTAAGGAATAATTAGAAAGACATAGTAACTCCTTTTGTATATTTGAATTGGGTTTCATTAATAGATTTTGAATATATTTATGTTTTGATGTATGGCTTATATGAAAGCTTTCAGCATAATGGATACAAATGGCTACGCAAGCATAAACCAATTATATTATTTAATTACTTACCTAAGTCCTGTTATTTGCTTATGGCAGAAACAAATGTATGACCTTGGACAGAAATATATGGTAGCTACACGAGAAAAGATTTATGCTTTTGACAAATGCAGTTAGTTTGTTAATTTAAAATGTATATTGAGGAGATAACAATTAATTGTTAATACCAAAGTTCATTATAAGGTGGTTGTGTAGTGACACGGTGTTCATATGAGCACCAGTTAAAATAATTATTGATTTGACAATACTATTTTAGGTATTGTATCTATTTTAGTAATATTGTAAAATAGAGCGCTATCAGAATAAGGTTATTAAGAGAATTAGATCTTAAAATACACTTCATTGTAGTAAATAATTTTTTAAAAATATGTATGGTCTTCATAAATTCAGAAGATTAAAAAACATGTGGAAGAATATTTAAAGAATGTTAAAGTGATATCATTAGTGTCTGTAATATCCCTGACAAGCTGGAGAAGCTTAGAATGCAATTACATTAGAATTGTTTCTGATAACGTTAATATAATGTTTCACATTAATAATAAATTGTGAAATATATATAATCCAGTAACTGGAACAAATGAAATTAAAATATAATAAATTAAATAGATTTACTTTCATTTAACAGTCAACAAGCAGGGAGTGTTTCTGTTACAAAATAGGCCTTGTACCTTAGTGGAAAATTTTTTCATCACTGTGTCTTTGTTCATTTAAACATATAAAAGGTTTCAGCATTAAATGTTTCATGCTAGAAGAATATTTCCAAACCTTTTATTCAGTTTTAGTCAATACCTAGAAATTTTTTCTTCACTCTGATTAAAAAATATTCTGCAGAACGTAATATTTTTGTCTGGCTGGTACTATTTACAAAAAATATTGTTGAGGTTACTGTGTTAAAAAAAAAAAAAGGGAATCAGAACTAGACTACTCTCGAACCCATATAATAGTACATTGTCTGGTATGAGACCAAGACCATGTCTGAGGTCTTTGTATTGTTTGTGTTATCGGCACAGTTCTGGAACCAAATATGTTCTTATTTTTGTCCCTGATGCTATGCAATTTATACACATTTCCAAGACTCGCAAAAAATAGAAACCACAAGGAGACATGTAATATTACTCAATGTGGCCAAGAAATTCTTAGTTTCAAGAAAAATCGAACATGATACACTTATTTTAAGGGGTGAAATTACAAAGTAATTAAAGAAAAAGAAAAGAAAACTGCATTACATATCTTTGAAGACAGCAAGGAAGGCATAACAACCACCACAAAAAAGGAGTTGCTCTCATATTTAATTATATCAGAGGATAAGAGAAAAAAAAAAAAGAGATAGCCATGCTACACATGATTTTTACTTACAATTTTTATTTAGTTCCTATATTGAGATGGTCATTGGAAAGGCAGGAGAAGAATATTCTTGATGTTAAGAGGACTTGACTAGTAAAAGATGCAAAGTCATACTTTGATGTAAAATTTAGATGTTTTCTAATTCATACCTCTATATCTTCTAACGTAAAGTTAGTTTGAATATCAAATGAGCCAAAACTGTACTTCTGTGGTATTTCATAGACTGATTCATTATTTAGCAGAATCACAGAATAAAGTGAGTTGGAAGGGACCCACAAGGATCATCCAAGTCCAACTCCTGGTCCTACAAGAGTTACGCCATGTGCCTGAGAGTATGATCCAATATTAAACACATCAGTTCAAAATATCATGAACAAAATAAGAATGCTTATGCTTCTTAAGGATCATTCTCAGAATAAAGGGAAATACATAACATTATTTTTTAAATTTACTAGAAGTTCATAAACCCACTGGATACTAACACCAGTGCATATGACAGAAGTGAATCCTTTTGTACACTGCTTATATTGGCCCTTGCCTAATCTGTAGGCAATAAAAGCTATCCACTAGATAAGAGTGTATATTTTGAGATTATTAGATTTATTTTTACACTGAAGTTCATTTGCTCTTCATTGTAGTGAAATACGAACACAGTAAGCGAAACATGAGTCTTCCAATTTATTTTTTTTAATGTATTGTATGTGATCTATTTCATCGGGGAATGAGACTGACTTATATATACCTGTAGATTTTTCTTAAAGTGAGTTTAGGCTAAAAAACCAAAATGTTAAAAAAGCTGAGACTCCTGCACTGTATATAGATATCTCAAGAAATAGCATGTTTCTGGAAAAATACCAATCTCCCTTGAAACAAAATTTTATTTTGCTTCAGTTCATCTTATGAAGGTAATGACTTGTTTTGATTATCTTCAGAGACAAGGAGTTTTGTGACCAAGTGATATCTTCAAATATTAAATTCCTGTGGAAAATGAGAAATTTAAACTTTTGGAGGAGATTTAAACACATGCCAATGTAAAAGTAAATCAAATAAGTTTTTAAAGTTTGCTATAATTTTGACTGAATCATCTTTCTGTAAAATTATATTGCAAATTATATATTTAAGAGTTGACAGAAGATGTGATGTAGAAAGTGCAAAGGTTTGAGTGATAATGGAGAGTGAGTAGATATGGCCAAACAGTATTAATTCAGGAAACTACCAGTATGTGTCACCAGCAAGCCAGAGCATTTCAAACAAACGTTTATATGCCTTGATTTTAATAGTGAACATTATATAAGTCAACCACTGAAATATGGAAATCCCAGAAAATTAAAGCTGATGTGAATAATCATGAAAAATAGGTGCACATTTATGCTTATGAGAGCAATTTCATTAATCCCAGCACAATAGAAATTCTAGTGATTGAAATACTAGTGTATCATCCTGATGTGGTATTAGGCATTAACCAAAAATTCACATTCATGCTAAAATTTATAGATAAGAAAATTATGGTGATTTCCTTTCTCTCTGGAGCACAGAAAATAACCTGCATGTAAGAATCAAATCAGTATTTTTTTATGGTATTAAAAATATTATCAGGGGAAAAGTAATGTATTTTTTCCTTATGTTAAAACTCATGCTTATTATTATACTTTTTATTTTATACTTGGTTTCTCATTCAAGATTAAGTTTCTGCTACAATAAGTAGCAAATAATTTTTTATTTCTTAATTTCTCATTTTTATTTACAACTTTATAGTACATTGTGAGTCTAAATAACTTCCTTCTTGAGCTGAAGAATCCTGTTTTTCCATACATTTAAAGTATTCTGTATTACTGAAAAACCTTACCACGTTGTTTCATCTTTTTGAGGAGATACTTTGATGAGATACCATGGCTTTAGACATCAGAATGTATTTTCTATACTCTACTTAAAAAATCTGAAATTTTACCAAAAACATAAAAAAAAATATTTAACAAGAGCGTCCAATAATTCTTTTCAGAAATGGTAATATCATCTTCATTCCTTCTTTAAATTCTCATTGAATGTCTCAAATGTCTAAATAATTTTTGAATTAATAAAAAAATACTATTTTTTCTAAATATCTTTAGAATAAATAGTTGTACATTCTAAAGATGCTATTCCACGTACCTGTCTTCTCTGTTAATTATATACTTTTCTAATTTTCCTATTAAAAATCACACTTTTTTCCCTATATTTTCTAGTTCTTCAGAGAAATTTAAAATATTTGCATGCATGATGATCCATTCCTGTTGTCCACAGTATTTCTTGAATAAGAGTAAATAGATTGATTATATTTTTAAATAGTGCTTGGTCCAACTTTTCAGTTTACTCATCCTCACCTTCAGGAAGATATTATTTCTTAAGATGGCATTACAAACAAAGCCTCTGGAAAGAAATTGCCTTTGACTTGTTTGTATTAAACTCCAAGGTGAAGAAGGATTTTAGAGTTTTTCTCACCAATTTCCTTGAATGGTCGTTTTCACCAATTACTCATGTGCCCTCAATTTCTCTCAAGTGTTTCTTACAGAGCTGTGAAAAAGATTTTATTAGTAGTTTTCACATTCCTCCTTCATCTTCTGGCCTCATTTTTTACAGTTTTACTATTTACTTGTCAGAAATCTCTTTTTTTCATTTCTTATATGGTTTGGAGATGACTTCCACTTTTTGAAGGATATATTATACTTCTAATCTTTCCCTTTATTCTGCTATGTAAGGTTTTATTTTGTCCCTTTACTTTAACTCTGAAATTCTATTATGGTGTGTCTCAAAAAGATTCTCTTACGCTTCATTTTACCCATTCTGCTTCTTGCAGATTTGCCTGTGCAGCATTTATATTTTAACTAAGTTCCCTTTCTGAATTAACTATGAATGCTGTTATTACCTGAGACAGTAATAAGTCGTAGTGGCCTCAGCTTATGAAAAATGTTGGCTAGTCTAAATATCTCTCTAATTTTAAAACAGATATAAAATTAACAAAAATATCTAAATTACAAATTCTTTTCTATAAAAATAACCCTGATTCAGTTTATTTTCTATTTATAAAAAAAGATTAAATATATACAGGAGTTTTATTACAGTGATTCAGGAGAAAGACAAAGGCAAGACAGGGCAGGCCAAGCAAGGCAGGGTAAGCAAGGAATGAGAAGGCAGCTACTGTTGAGATTAATTTCTTCTTCAAAGCAGAATATATTGGTCTATTTTTAGTTTGTTATTTGAATCACTGTTATAATTCCCAACTATTTATCACTTACATTTCTTAGTGAAAACAAACTCAGTTTGTCACTGGCTTTTTTTTTTTTTTTTTTTTTCTGAGAAACTCTTTATCCTAAGGAGAAAATCCAGAGGAAAAGAAAGTTGGAGGAAAGAGAATAGATCTTTTTTGCCTACATATTGCAAACTTGCTTAAATAACTTCAGGTCACCAATGTGCTTACTTGGCACCTCTTCTCAGGATAGTGTGCTCAGGGACAGCTGGGAACCTACATTTGTCCTCTGTACCTGTCATTTCCTCATACCACCTCAGCTTTTTCTTTGTACTTTTCTGTCTGACAGATTAAAAAGCAGAAAACCCCATTTTGCACAGCTTGATTCACACAGGAGTCTCATTACCTATTCTCCCATGTACACTCCCCTTATTTATTCTGTCTTCTGAGGAAACATCAGAAAAATGACTCATGCACAGAAGGGAGCACCCATCCAGTTATTCTGGAGGGAACTGATAGACCCACTACCTGTTAAATGATCAGCTCAGTTGCAGTTGCTTCAATTGAAGAATATAGCCACAACATGTGGGAAGAATCATGAATCAGAAATTACTAAATTCAGAGCTATTACCATGAATCATGCTGTCACCTCAATGCAGGAATTGTCATTCTAGTGCTGCTCCCAGCATGCAGAAAGAGAGTGAACTGTATTAATTTATAAAAAAATGCCATTTGCAGAGTGTGATTTTCATAAATATATTAGACCAATAGGTGCCACCATTGCACTGTGACAGTCACACAAAGTCTGAAAGAAAAAATGAGAGGAACTCTTTTGTTTCATAGTTCAGAAAATGCATTTTCTGGGGGGAAAAATAAGTAGGTTTATTTTTGTTTTCTCTTGGAAAAAGCAATTTTGGAAATGTAATTTTGTTTTTGGGGTTCTCCTTTTGGTTTCTTTTCTGTCCTCTTTTTTCTGTCTGATTTATTCTAGTCACAATGTCACAACCTTGACATTTCTTTGTAATCATTCAAAGCCTTTGATCACAAGTATCCAAATGAATTAAGCTTTAGTAAAGTGTGAGGATGTGCCTTTGTGTCATTTTGCTGCTGAGCCAACACTACCAGAGAATAACTTTGTTTGATTAATTTCTCATTCCTTTGGTGACCTAAATAGGGCTGCTCTTACAATTCTTTATTGGACTTTTTTTTTATGGAAGTCACAGTAAATATACTGTTCAAGTTACAAGGTACCATGGAAAATTCTGTTGAGAACAGAATGTTTTGATATTGGTATTCCTTTGTTCCAAATGTAAAGAATGGAAGTATGGCTTTTGGATATATTACTGACTTCTGTGCCCATAGTAGATTATGTTTCAAAGCCTCTGAGTACTGCTATTTACTAGGTAAAGATTGAAGAGAACAGCAATCTTCACAGTTAGAAATTCTGGAACTTAATTATTGATCCACTTACATTGCTTTAGAGCATACCATATTAAATGCAATTTCTCTTTCTATTTGTAGGCAACTGTAATATCCTGGTACTGAGAAATCACTTATACATATACGTTTGCAAAGCCAATTAGATGATAAAGGAAGTTTCCTACACTACTCAGCTTACTAATTCAAACCCAATTTAGTTTGAGTCTCCAAGATGAGAAGAAAAATCCATAATCAATATATTTTCAGTTCTGATCTTTCAGTTCTTAACTCTTCTAGATGAATCAGCAATTATTGAAGGTTTGTGTGTAATTGAAATGGATGTAGAAAAATATGATAAAGCAACTTTACTTTGTAGTAATTCTAAAATAATTTACTAGCATTAAATCAATAGCAGTATGACCTGAATTACACCAAACAACATAAAGATGAAAGACTTGCCCTACTTTGGTTATTTAGTCTTATCTACATGTCCATATTTAATTTGGTTTTATTTTGCTTAATCCTGTAATGTGTTGCTAATATACTAGTTGGAATGCCCCACTCAATCACTTTCACATTGCACAGGTATCTAGGGACCCCAAGTTTTTCCCAGTAAACAAATCAGTTTTTCCATCTTTTCCATGAAACCATTGTCAGGGAAGAAAAGCAGATCTATAATGTTCCACATCTAAGCGAGTCAATGCCAGTGTGATGAGGAATGCTAGGGGAGACCTTAAAAACACCCTGCTTATTGGCTGACAACAGTTCAAAATGCTTGCACACATCAGTGCAGCTCAATGTCTGGACCAATATGCATTATTTTTTTTAAATAGTTTAATTAATCAAAATTAATTTCTGCTATATCGCTGCCTTATCCAAAAAAGGCATTCCATATGTTGTTGGTTGCTTTTTTCCCAGTAAATTTATGCCAGCTCATGTATCTCTGCACTGTTTTCCCTACAGAAGGCTGCTTGGAAATATGTGCAACAGTAAACTAAATAGGCTAAGGAAATGTGCTGATACACCATAATTATTATCATTTGCTCAACTACAAATTGGCAGTTTTGGTCTTTGTCAGCAGTACAGCGGCACCCCCCAGGCAGTGTCTGGGTGCAGCCTGGGGGTTAGCTCAGTGTTTGACATGGGCCAAACCCCAGGCACCCTTGAAAGTCACTCACTCACTCTCCCCTGCCACAACTCAGCAGAGGGGAGAAAAATGTGATGAAGGTTTCATGAGTTGACATAAGAACCAGAAGAAAACACTCCAAGGGCAAAGGAGGCTTATCTTAGAAATACAAAGTGAGTTTATTACCAACAAAATCAGAGGAGGTTAATGAAAAGTAAAATAAACCCTTAAAAAACACTTTTTTTCCCCCCAACCGCTACCTCCTTCCCACTGACAGCGCTGGGAAACAGGGCATGGGGGTTTTGTTCAGTTCATCACCCAATGATGACTGGGTGCACAGAGGCACAGCTGCTTCACCATGGTCCGCACCCCAGCTTGCAGGGGAACCTCATCTCCAGTGTCTGTAGCACCTCCTGCCCCTACTTCTCACTGACCTTGCTGTCTCCATGTTGTTTTCCTTCACGTGTTCTCACCTCCTCTTCTTCTCTGGCTGGAATTAAAACTGTAACACCAAGTTGGTTTGATTTTCTTCTTAAATATGTTATCACAGAGGAGTTACCATCATCTCTGCTTGGCCCAGGCTCAGCCAGCAACTTGTCCATCTTCAGAGCCATCAGGAATTGGCTCTGCTGGACATAGGGGAAACTTCCAGAAGCTTCTCACAGAAGCTACCTCTGTGGTCCCCAGCTACCAAAACCAGGCTGTGCAAAACCAACGTTGTCAGGAGGACTACTAAACCTGGGTGAGAGAAATCCAAGTCTAAAGAGAGGGAAACCTGAAATATTTCAACATTGGCAGTCAGACTTCAGTTACAAAACATCTTAGTGCCACTGACATGTTTATGTTTTTATTTCATATGAAATATTTCATGATGCACAAACCTTCCTTTGTTTCTGTCAGCTAATATTTTCACTAAAAATACAGATAGCTTTTGCTGAGGAACTTTCAGAATCTATCTGTCTGTCAGCTCATACATCAGGAAAGGCAGGCATACCACCAGTAAGAGATAGAGAAGATCAACTGAGATGCAAAAGGCAAGCTTAGAGGAAAAGATGAGTCAATGATGTGATCAATCAAGACTATTTAATGTACCAGGCTTCAGTTCTCAGTGAAGTTGACTAGACATCTAACTCCAGAGTAAGGGTAATAATGAAAGACCCTAAATATAGCAAAATACTTACCCTGCTCTGCTTTCTGTCTGTGCTCTGGTCCGGAAAACCAATTCCACTTCTTTCATGCTCACTGGCCTTTCCTTCTTAATTTGCATGCAGGAAACCATCTCCTTATTCTAAACCATCAAGACTTTAGTTCTAAAGGGGTCTGCTTTGGTTAAGCATTTCAATGGTTTTCCTACTAATTGCAACAACATGTCATAAAATAGTAAGCCAGAAAAATCTACATTGTGTTTCCAAACTCTACTTGCAGTAAACCCCATAGCAAACCCAAATCTTTTATTTGTTAGTGTTTTGCAGCACTGAATGTTGATGCAGAACAATTATAGAAGCCTCTCTGTCCTCTTTCAG
Organism: Taeniopygia guttata; assembly: GCF_048771995.1. Lineage (NCBI taxonomy): Eukaryota > Metazoa > Chordata > Aves > Passeriformes > Estrildidae > Taeniopygia > Taeniopygia guttata. The sequence continues at coordinate 134,994,386 of NC_133026.1, forward strand.
TAACATAATTATAGATCTTCTGGAAATGGGTTGTACACCGAGGATTATCAGCTCTGGTTCCTAATGAGACAGTAAGGTTCAAAATAAAAGACTCTTCTAAAGCAGAGCTTCTGAAAACAAAAGGAGACATCTAAAAACAAAAGTGGTAAAATATTTTGAAATAAGTATTATAGATTCTTGTAACTCATGGGCAGTCATTTTACAGAACTTTGTGATACACTTTTAATTAAAATCACTGATATCACTGGAACAGCTGTCACATAAAAACAAGTAAATCGGTTTTCTGGACTTCTCAAGTATATGTTCTTCCTCTTGCAAGTCTTTATGATCACCAGTATTTTGAAGCAGTCCTTTAGTATTTTTGTCAACATCTTAAAGAGAAATATTTAAGTCATATTATCCTGCCATTTTTTTAAATTTTTCTCTGAGACTACAGCAAAAGTGGAAACATTTGACAATTTTATTCTTTTTCTGGGAAAAGCTCTTAGTTAATGGAATGTTCAGACCTCTTAAGATCTCTTGCTTAACTCCTTCTGCTGTATCTCTGCATATCTTGCTTTCTCTTTTTACTTGGACCTATTTCAGGAAACATTTGAGCAAATGGTCCTTGTCATAAAGAATGATGTCATCTCATCTGATGCCTAAATCAGAATGCATGTATATCTTTATCTGAGTAGAAATTTTCTTTAGCCGAGTAGAAATTTGTTGGGTGCTTAACATGAACCAACTGATTAAAGGCTTATTTTTTGTCTATATAGTCCAAACCAGAATCTATTCTTCTTGTCCAGTTAAGATATATGTAATCAAAATGTTTATTGCACTGGTATTCAATATCATATTTCTTGAAAACCATCTCTATATTTATTTTCCATATATGGATGGTGCCATTGACATCAGAGCATTTGATCACAAGGCAAAGTCTTATGAAATATTAAGTAATCTCAGATCCTTTTGTATTACTAGGACATCAGTTGAATGATTGGTTTTAGTACACTTGTTTTTCAGGTTGTCTGGAAGAAATCCTAATGAATCATCAGGAATCAATGCAGGCGCACAGAGTGTGGCATCCCTTTCTTTCATTGTAATTATAGATTAGGTGTTTCTTCTTGTGGAAAATTCTCTAAGGAAGTTTTCATAAGGATGCCTTTTCAGGGACTTCTGTTTGTTTGTTTGCTCAGCAGGGTTAACCCAGGAAATTTAGGACAGTGAATATTCATGAAATTTTCTGTTCAAAATCTCTTCAGTCCTCAAATGAGAGTCTCATGATGAAAATTGAAGAAATTTATTTTTAAGGGAACTTTAAGGTCGTTTTTTTCTGAAGATCTCATACAAATAGTGGTCTAAACCTAAATAAAGTTCACATCTCTTTTTAGCTCTACTACAAGTGTACAGCAGTATTACAGCAGTGTGGAGCCTTCTGACATTCAGACCATCCTGAGAACAGGCTGCTGAGCCAGAGTGTGGGGGAGACCCAAAATAAGAAGGACCTGGACCTGTTGAAATGAGTTCAGAGGAGGGGCTGAAGAGGGTCAGAGGGCTGGAGAACTTCTCCTGTGAGGACAGTCTGGGGGTGTTGGTGTTGTTCAGCCTGGAGAAGAGCAGGCTCTGGGGAGATGTTAGAGCATCTTCCAGTACTTGAATGGGGCCTGCAAGAGAGTGGCAAAGGGGCTTTTGACAACAGTTTGTAATGGTATGACAAGGGGGAATGACTTTAAACTGAAAGATAGAATTGTATTAGATATTAGGAAAAAATCTTTTCTGGGAGAGTGGTGAGGCACTGGAACAGGTTGCCCAGAGAAGTTAAGGATGCCCCATCCATAGAAGTTTTCAAGGCCAGTTTGGATTGGGCTTTGAATAACCTGGTCTTGAGTAACCTTGTTCCCTAGGCTGAATACCAGAAGTAAAGTCATCTAGTCCATAAGACATTGTTTGGAATTTTATGTAGAGTTTTCACTGACTGATTCACCTTTTCAGTATAGCTACAAGAAAATATTTAAATAAAATATACTATTAAAAATAGAGGGCAGATAATTACCTTGTCACTTCATGCAATTTACAAGAGCAGACAATGTAATGTAAAAAGCTCTAGTTTTAAAAATAAGATTCAGAATTTTGGGCTCTTTTACATGTCAGATATATTAAAACTATTCTTAGAGAAACAGAGGAATACATTAAGGAAATATTTTATTTGTTTTGGGCAAATATTAAATGAGCAGAGTGAGATTCATAAGCTTTCTCATCAAAAGTTTCTGAAAGAATAAATGTCTTAGATTTCAATATATCTTCCTATATCCTTCAGCAAATCTTTGCCATGCAACCAGCTAGAAAAAACCAAGCAGGGCAGCAGCTATTCCTCTGTAATTAAAATCTGCACTCTGTGAAAATTAGAGACCAGTAGCAGTAATGAACAATTATGCAATGAGTTGCTGCTTTGCGCAGCTGAGACACAGAGCTCACAAACCTTTTACTAAATCAGTTCATGAGTCAAAGAGAGTCCAGGTGACATGTTTCTTAGCTAGGACTCTGTATGCATCAACAGTGGAAAATCTGATGGCATGAGTTCAGATGTCTCAGAATCCGCTTAAAGTGAACAGAATGAAGTGAAAATGTTTTGATGGAGTGTTTTGATTCTAAAAAGAAAACATTTCAATGGTTCAAGAAATACTAATGTATTAATTACATTTTCATACATTAATAATTATTTTTGAGAGACTGAGACCCCCAGATTTTAAGCTGCACAAACATAGTTAGAGGGAAAATTAACAGACTATTATTTATGCCACCAGTCCATTGAACCAGTAAGTCACCTTAATGAATGATCAGTCTGGGAGATTAGTTTACCAGAACTAACACTCACTGGTGGGTCAGTTAAATGAATAATGATTTGACTAGGAAAATAGGAAGGGGAAGGGAAAGGGAAACACTGGTTATAAAATGATTTTTATTTATGTCCAAGCAGGTATTCACATTTTGGGGCATGAAGGAGTGCATCATAGATGCATTGAATCATAGAATGGCCTGGTTTAGAAGGAATCATAAATATAATCTAGTTCAAGTGCCTGCCATACCCAGGGACACCTCCCACTAGATCCAGTTGCTTAAAGCCCCAACCAGTGTGCCTTGAACACTTAGGGAACAGGGCATCAGCCCCATCATAGCAATGAATTTCTTGCTAACATCTAGTCCAAATGGCTCTTTTAAGTTTAAAATTTGCCCCTATTGCTATCAGTCCATGTAAAATAATTATGCTATTCCATTGAGACAGTGCTGTCCTATAGGAAAATGGTACATTTTACTGTCTTATATGGCAATTCTCTCTGCCCAATTAAGTGTGAGAAGTAACTAGTTCCCCATCTGAACCCATCCCTGCACATTCAGGTTATTCAGAATTGATCTATACAGTGTATGACAAGCAGAGTGAGGCATCTGTCTTCACATACATGCCAAGTCCCCTGTTCCCAGACCTAGAAAAGGCAATACCTGCTGTGCAAGCAGTCCTTCTGAGCAGATGTTGTGCATCCTGGAGTTCCTTGAGTTTTCATAAACAAGGAGTAATAAAGCTTATCTCATCTTCATTCCCTTGAACTCTTCACCAAAGAAACACCATGTCATTGGCCTCGAGAAGTTGCTAGCTGTAGTTTCTAAATTTATAAAAAATTTAGAATCTCTCATCAAAGAACACAATAAAATACATCAGTTTGGAGGGTTTTCTTTGGTATGTTTGGAGTTATTCTGGTTGGTTGGTTGGTTTGTTGGTTGGTTGGTTGGTTGATTGGGGTTTTTTTATATCTATATAGAAATGGACTGTTGATTTCCCTTATGAATTGGTTTGGACGCTACCTCAACAGGTTCTGCCTAGTGAGTTCTTGCTTTGATTTTTTTTTCCTCTTTAGCAGATTAAGTATAGACCAAGGGATCTGATAAAGAACGGAATGAGATTCAGTAGAGGTCTGTCAATCTGAACTAAAACTAAAACTCCCTTTTTAAAAGTAATAAAGATTTGATTTTTTGTTTAATTGAAACTTCTAAATTGAAATTAGCACTGATAGCTTAAACAGTCTCAGTAATAAAATCATCAGTCTCAATAAACATAACTGCTGTTAACTTTGTGAATTTTATAGGAGCATCAGTTTTATGTATTTATGCAAATATCTTTACATTACTTGCTGTGTATAAAATTTGAAGGCAATTTCTTTAGTGCTCTAAAAAAATCTGAAGTAATTTGATTTTTTTTATAAGATGACTATCAAGTGCATATCCAAGCAACAATGTGTTACATACAAATTCATCATGTTATATATGACTGTGTCAGAGGCCAAGCACTGTCAGGGGTTCTAGATAAGCTGACAGATAGCAAAATAAAAAGGAGACTTTTGTGCCAGATCAACATTTCATGGATTTAAGGCAACATTTTTTTTTCCTTTCTTTTTAAGTAGAGCTATATAAGACAAAATAACAATGTACCCAAATTGATTGGGATTTCATTGGACACAGAATAGATATGAAAAAAAGTTTGGTTTTGCAAAATAAATTACTTTTTATTTATCCAAATGAAAATTATTTCTTATCTGAAAGTCTATTACATTTTGTAGATAATTTTTAGTTTTCTGAAAAATAAGACATTCAGTACTAGACCAATTACTCAAATCTAAACCCAAATTAGAGAAAAGATTAACAGAATACTCAAGTTGGGGAGAATCATTGCTGGTGCCAATGACCTATTAATTGATACATAAGTAGCTGATTTATGGTTTTGTGCTTTTTATGACTTATTCAGGTCTTAAAGACTGATACATAAACCTTTTAAAAGCAATTTTAAATTATCTCAAAAATGCTACCACTGTCAGCGAAATTCTCCAGATAACTCATTTCAGATCTCATGACTGCCTGGACCTGAATTCCAGAAACTGAGATGTGACTGCCTAGACTGTAGTTTCCCCACACTCTCTTTCTTTCCTTTTATTGAAAAAGGTCTGAAGACATCAGCCAGCTCCATCAGCACCTGCAACTGCAAACCATCCTGTGCTGTGGACTTGTGTCAGACCAAGTGGGTCAAGTGATCTCTCACTCAGCCTTGGCTTTGACTTCCACAAAGACCTAGGAATAAAGCTTTCAAAAAACCCCACTGAGCACCTCATCTTTCTCTATGTCTATCATCACCAGGTCCTCTCCCCACTAAGCAGTTGACAGCAGTGCACTCAACATTCCTTTTCCTGACAGTGAAGTTCTATAAGCTTGTCCTCCTGCCCTTGACATCTTTTCTGAGTGCTAACTCTCACTCTGCTTTGGCTTTTGGATCTCCAACCCAGCACATACAAGCAACGTCTCTTTGGTACCCCTCAAGTGGCCAGTTCTTGCCTCCACCCCTCCTTGCACCTCTTTTCTGCATCTGAGCTCAGTCAGGAGTTCCTTGTTTATCTGCACCAACCTTCTGCCTCACCTGGTCAATTTCCTGCATGACAGAATGAATCTTTGTTTTGAGGACATAGTCCTTGGAGGTCTCTGCCACCTGCTCTCTGGTGGCATTTTTCTTTTCAGGAGAGTCTCCCACAGGATGTCACCAAGCAGAGCACTAAAACTGGAATCCTCTCCAGAGGCTTGTGGTTGTAGATCTCTTGTTTTTCTTGCTCATTTTTCTTGCTCATTTTTCTCAGGATCTCAAACAGCATTTTCTCATAGGAGCTGAAGTCGGGGCTGCCCTCAACAGGCACTTCATCAATCAATTCTTCTTAATTCATGTGAAATAAACACAGGACAACTGCTTCTGTAGATTCCTGGCATCAAAAAATTGTTTTGGTTCTCAGCAGAAACTTTGTATAAAGTTCTTATCTCAAAGTTAGCAAGCCAGATGAGAAAGGGGGGTGTGTGTGTGTGTGTGTGTTGCTGTTATTAACTGTGTTAATTGTTTATTAACTATTCTAACTGTGATAGTTGTTCATTAACTATTCTCACAAATGGCCCCCTACTTGTTTGTGAGCCGCAAGACTTTGCTGTACCTGATATTCTGGTATTATCTTATTCGTATGATTTTCCTTCCAATAAACATTTGCTTTTAATGAAAATTTTTTGGTTTTTTTTTTAAAGAGGAAAAAATGTAATCACAAAACACAATTAATTTCTAATATTTATATTTTCAACCTAAATATACAAAAAATCCCCAAAAACATTCTTGCGCCTTTCCTCCTAGGCATAATTGTTTCAGATTGAATATGGGGAGGATATTTTATATAGGCTTTCTCATGTTTATTTTATGCATATTGAAACATACATATGAATTTTCGACCTTTAGGTCTAGTACTGTATTAGCCTAATTTAATTTTAAAAAGGCTTCACAGTGCCTTATGAAGTAGGACTTTTTGTACTCCTCAGCTATCTAAAGTAAGGGGTTTTTCGGCTTAGAGCTAATAGAAAAAAAGTGAAAATATGCCTTCAAAATAAAATAAAAAATAATAAAACAAAAATTACTTTGACTTAAGGCCCTTTCTTTTCCTCTGGTTATTATGGTAGGCCTATTCTTTTCCTTTCCCCTTTAGCAAAAAAGTTGCAACATTCAGGTTTTATTCAAGTAGAAAACATTGAATAACATGTAAGAAATCCTGAGTAACATCTGTGATTTAGTCAGTTTGCTAATAAAACATGACAAGGTATATAGAGTGTCTACTCCCCAGGAACTGGCTGGACATTAGATATTGTATGAGCACTAAACATAAATAATAAATCTTCTTGCCTTGCTTCACTTCTCCATGTAGCTTCACTTTTCTTCATTAAACTGACTTTATCTTAATCCATGAGTTTTTGATCCTATTTTCTCTGCTGTCCTGCAGGGGAGGGGGAGTCAGAGAGTGGTTCAGTGGGCACTTAGCAGCCAGACAAAGTCAACCCATCACACTAACAAGAAAAAAAAATAACCCAGGGTTTTAATACCTCCATGAATATAAAAGAGAACATGATGCAATTATTAAATTAATGTTGACAAGGCATGCAGATTGATACAAAATCACTTAGACATATATCTTGGTAAACATTTGTTAAATCCCTTCTTCAAAAATTACGCTGAAAGAACTTTAGCAGTTTTCTATGACCTTAATAGTGGTGGTGGAGATCAGTTAGGTGTTGGGTCAAGACATTCATAATGCATCATAATGAAAAAAGATCCCTTAAAATGAACGTAAAGAGTTTTTTGTTTAGATGGAGACAAGTGAAATTGCTTTGATTCTGATGGCATTTTCATGAATGACAGAATTACATTTTTATGTTCTTTATATGTATAGATTTTAATATATATAATTTATAGAAAATCAATATGCATAGTTTATGTGCATTTAATGTTTCTGGGAAAATATTATTGTAAATCAATATGAAACCCTTAGTAACAAGTGGTAATAGGAAATACTGAAAAGTAGTTAATTACATTGCAACTATTTGCAACAAAATAATATATAATTCGGAATCAGAGTTCATGTCTAGATGCACATTTTGTAAAGTATATATTCATTAAAGCTCTTACTAAAGCATCCGAAAACTGCACCTATGAAAAAATATTTTGTTAAGCAAGTGTTAAATGTTCAATTGTGTGTCTAATCACATGTAAATCCATTAAGTTCTTACTACAAACTTTTTATTTTCTCTTTTTTTTTAAATCTGTTTTTGTTAGGTTAAAATGAGAAATATCTAATACTGCTAGATACTTGTCTGTCCCATGCATGCTGTAATAAATATTTGCATAGGCTAATCATTTCTTATAAATCTCATGAGATTTTACCTCTGTTTCAAATATGCAAATGACTGTATAAGGAATCATCAGATCAGTGTGCTTCCAGCATTTCCTGAAAATATGTCTAATTTATCCTTCCTAATTCCTTTTCCTCAGTATGCATAAGATTTCAGTTAGCAGTCTTATCATGGTACTCCATCAAACAATCAGAACAAACTCTGCTTAGAATACATTGCACTTCATACATCGAAGTGCAGTTGAGCTTGAGCACTTTTATAGATAGGGAACAAAAAGCTGAAGGTGGTGAAAGTCCCTAATTACTTAAATGGCACAGGATTAGGCCACTAGAGGATTCTGTATATTGGAGTATCTATGTTGCATTATAGCTTGTTAATAATTGAATTTTTAAAAGCCAGAATATCATGAGAAAAAAAAATGCTAAAATTTCAGTCAATAGATTTTACTACTTGGTGCCAAAACATACATTAACAGTTATCTGTTCAGTTGACCAACAAGAAATTCCCCCACCTTTTAAGAGCTGAAGATGCAAAAAACACAAAATTCCTGTAAGTTTATTAACTTCTTGGTGTGTTTAGATAGAAGCAATGCCCTGTCAGATAAAACATAATATTAATACTACATGACAAATTGTAATTCATTGTAACATGTTGTGATGCACTAATAAAATACAGTGTTTAAATGTGTATTACCTATGGCAAACTAAGTCCTGTCAAAACTAATACAAATAAAATATTTTCCTGTCACTGAGGAATAGAATTTATTTTTATGCTATTTCTTTCTGGCATGCAAATGCATTGGGGTACTGATAAGGTAAGTTTAAGAGCTATTTCTGTCTAAAGAAGTGGAATTTAGAGAAAGATCAAAAACATTTGGAGAAAGTTGGAAATTATGAAAGAGAGGCACAGGATGAAAATGTTGCACTTGGCTGGCTGAGGTCACATATGACATGGCATAACCTATACACCTGCAGTGAGATGCTATTGAGTTTCTCATATCATGCCTGAATACTGTTCTCAGAAACATTGTTGTCAGAAAAGATTCAGCTGAAATAAAATGTTGATTAACAGACATAGTGACATTTCCCATGAGTAGAACCTGTGGCAGTTTTGCGTCTGGCTGGTATTTGGAAGATATTTCAGCTATTTTTCAAGTTCATCTCCAGTTGAAGATGACTAATGTGCTAACTATAAAGGATTGCTGGAAGCTAAGCTCCGGGGCTGCTTGAGAGCATAAACTTTAGCTCATAGCTATTCTGACCAGACTTCCAAGTAAGGAACAGTTATAGAGAATAGTTTCTGAATATTGTGTGCTTGGGAAGATCAGCATGCCTGCCAGCAAATCTCACTGCTAGAAGTCTTTGCCCACTTCCCAAAATTGAATTCTGTCACTCTCTTCTAAATCCTCTAAAACTTCGTGCCTAAGCTCACACACATCTTGGTGTGCACACTTAAGCTGATTCTTTTTTTGCTTAAGTTCCAGCCAGCATTGCTTTTCTATGTGCTTCATATTATGCTTGCTGTTTTATTTTAGCTTTTCTAGCAGGTGAGATCCATTTTCCCTACTAAAATATCTTTACCAAGACATTTCTTATACATTTCTTGTGTCTGAAGGAATTACTGAAAATTAGGAATCACAGTAATGATCACTGCATATTATCTACACATATGTAAGTAAATACACACATATACATGTACAAATATATATATGCTTTGATATTCATTATAATCATAACTGCTTATCAAAAATCTCTTATCTTCCAAAGGAGGCAACACAGTTTCCAGAGATGATTTGATAACTCAGCAGCAGAGCTTTTTAAAGTAGGGAAGTTGAGTTGCAGATCCACACAATGCTTGGGATCTTTGCCAGGGTATGGTTCATGAAAAGGACTGGTCTTCCCAGGAAAGGGCCAAGCCAGCAGATGACTACATACACAAAGTGAATGATCTAGGCTGGAGATGCCATCCCACTCATAATCAGGAAGGATAAAAGTATTAAACCTTCAGTTAAAACCCTTGAATTTCCTAGCTGAGATTTGAGAATTATCTTCCCTAGTTCAAAATTTGATTGGTGTAAAACATGTAGATCCAAAATATTGGAATGGGAAAATCCTTGACATACCTCATGTATTCCAACCTTGGTCACCTTTTTGATCTGATGTTACCAGTAGGGTCGCAAAACTAATTTTATAAAATTCCTTCTAAACTTAATAATTGTGCATACATTTTAGTTGCACTCTTAATTTTTTATAGTTTTTTGGTGTACACTTCTGTGGAAGAGGTTTTTGACAAAAGATTTAAATTCTGTATCTATTAAAAAGGTGATTTTGATTAAAAGGTATTATTTACCTAGTACACACCTGCACAATTAAAGTAAGTTACTTTAATTGCTTTTTAGTCATGTTTCTAATAGAACTGCTGTTCTATTTACGACTGTTGAAGTAAGAAGCAATCTTGTGGTAAATAATTGATCTCTTCTCTGTGGTGAGCAGTGACAGGTCCTGAGGGGATGGTTTGAAGTTTCTCCAGGGGAGGTTTAGGTTGGATATTAGAAAAATGTTCTTCACCCCAGAGGGTGGCTGGGCACTGGAACAGCTTCCCCAGGGAAGTGATCACAGCACCAAGCCTGAGACACTTAGAGAAACATTTGGACAATACTCTCAGGCATATGGTGTGACTCTTGGTTATGGTCCAATGCAGGACTCAACGATCCTCGAGTGTCCCTTCCAATGGAGCTTATTCCGTGATTCTGTGATCTATTTGAGTTTAAAGATTAAATGAGAGTACAGATAATCAGAAAATAAACATCACTACTATGGTCATGGTAGTGAACCAAAGTTTGAACTGAACTGAAAGTTCAGGGAGGAGAATCATCAGATTAATTAAAAGCCAGATAAGAAACTCCTGTTAAGCAAAACATTGGAGAGATTGTCTAAGTAATCTTAAAGTAATTTATACTCAGATTAATGTTTAATTTATTCTTTTACATGGCAAAAAAGCATTTTTCTCTTCAACTAATCCTGGCCATTATCACCCCTAAAAGAGAAGATGAACATTGCAAACTCAACAGATTCAGGCCTGCCAGTGTATGAGGTTGTCCAATGTGTGAGCACTTTTTCTAAGGAAATGTTTCAGAAAGTTCATCCCATGAGTGTGAACTTCCTCGCAACTACTAGTCAGTGTCACGAAAACAAAGTTTTGGTAAGTTTTAAATTATTTTGTCCTTAATCAGGAGGAGTCATCAGGAAATCAAGACAAAGTGAGCATGAAAATGTATGAAATTTTCTGATATACTAATAAATTATTTGACTGTATTTGGGTTTTTATTCCTACTGAAATTCTTTGTGTTTTAATATTAGCATTACAATGGGAAAATCATGTTAATGTTCATGGTCACTGATCACTGGAACAACAGCTATGGTAAAAAATTTATGAAAATGCACCCCATCTAAAAATATAAACTAAATCTCTGTTAAAATTAAAATTAAATTTTCATTCATAACATCAAAAGAGATTATTACCTATAACTTCTGCATATGAACATCCCAGAGTTATGTCCTGGCACAATAAGACTTAGAGTGGAGAAAAGATCTTAGAGCCAAGTGAAAAACAGATTAAATTTGAGATGTACAATTGAAAGTCTAGTAGAATTTGAACTATTGTGACATTATTAAAATATCACAGAAAAAGATTTCTTTTCCTGATTAAAAATTGCAAGCGAAATGTTCAGAAAATTTAAAATTTACAAGTTACAGAAAAGCAGGGTTTGGTTTGGGGTTTGTTTTGTTGTGGTTTTGTTTTTGTTTTTTTTTTTTAATTCCCCCTAGTGAAATGAAAATAATTTTTTAGTTTGAATATTCATTCATACCTACCAATTTACTGGGGAAGAGAGTTGTGATGTTATGAATGTGTAATCCCTAAATCTGTTAAATTGTGATTGGTTTCATTATGTGTAACTGATTTGTCTCCACAAAATTACACAATATAACTTCCTTACTTTGCTATTGTACTGAGATTAAAATAGTATTTGCCGTCACCATTTACTGTAGGCTGTATTTTATCAATGCCCAACGTTTATAATTCTTTTACATTGTTCTTCTACTTTTGGCTGGGATGGACTTAATTTTTGTCCTAGTACTTGACTGGTGTTAAACTACAAGTACCTTTTCATAGAACTTACTTTATTTTGTAATTACTTATCTAAGTCTTGGGAAGAAGAAAAATGAGACATCTATAAAAATAAGTGAGAGCATTTTTTTAGGATAACTTGAGAAATTAACTATACTAAAATAGAACTGTGGTGAGAATTTCCAGCATAAATAAGGGCTTCTCCAAACATAACCACAGAAGGCAGAAAATAAAGTTTAAAAAAATGGAAGAAAAATAGTTTTTAATAGAATAAAGAAGGGAAAGTGAGATTATTCAATATGTACTTCAGTTTTTCCCTTAAATTACTAGAAAAAGCCCTTAGGAGGCAGTGCAAGACTTACACTATTATTTATGAGTACAATATTTTGAATATAAACTATGGTACCTATTACAATATTAAGAGAAGTGTTACCTTTAAAAAGCAATTACACTTCAGATTCAGATTTTGTAATTTATCTGTGGACAATACAAACAAGACATCTACATCCTAGCTACATCTCTTATGAACAAAAGTTTGTTTGTTCAATTTATTCCATTCTTTACAAACAGGATCTAGTACTTCCAGCTCTCTTTCACTTGGAGTTTCACAGATGGGCTTAACTTGGCACTCCTGGCACAAATGTCCAATGTAACACAAGAGGACTGGAAGAAGTGACCTCTGTGTTTCATGGAAGAATGAGGTTCCCTGTTCTACTGCTGGGCATGAGGGGTAGAAAACATTGTCCTCTTCTCATTCCACTGGGATTTAGGAACCAAGACACACTGCTTAGAGGAGGACTCAACCTTCATGTTGCTAAAATTGAGATGAATCCTTGATTCTCTCATATAGTGTCATAGACAAGGTCACTCTCAGACCACGAAAATATATGTGAAATATTATATCAGGAAACACTTTTCATGTTTGTAAGCAAATCAGAAAGATAATGATCTTTAGTGATATTCTGTAATGTTAAAGGAAGACTTTTCAGAATGCTAGAAATCTTCAGGCAAAGTAAAGGACAGAAGGCCTTGTTTTGTGGGCCAGGATCTAAAAATGAGAAAGGCTCAGATTTCCTCTTCCAGATAATTTTATTTTCTTTAAATTTTGTTTCTTTTATTTTTTTAATGTAGACACAGTTCTAGGTCAGAAGGCCCATAGCAAGTCTTATCAGACAGCTTGCATTTAAACGCCTTAATATAACAAAGAACCAGTTTAAAACTGTAAATTCCATCCTTTCAAGTTTGTATTCAAGTGAAAAATAATTCGTGAAATGAAAAATGGGGCTTGTCTTAAATATGTAGATATGTTTAAATACTGTTATATTTAGTTCTAAAAATTATCAAAGAAAATTAAGTATACATGTGACTAACCAGTGTCAATAGCATGCAAAGTTTAATTACCTCACCCTGAAGTACATCTAATGTCAAATTAAATTAACAATGCCATCTGAAAAATGCTTTCATAATGAATTTCAAGCAATTGACTGATCTTTTAATAATAGTTGATAGTTAGACATTCCAAAGGCCAGTGGCAAAACACTGCCTTTTAATGGGGAAAATTACAGCAACATTGAATTTAGAAGTGCTATTTTTTTTCTTTGAATGGTCTTCTACAACAAAATAATAAATCTGAGTAGAACTTTAGAACAATCAGACATATCAAGACATCTTTTCCTAAGAAAGACACAAAATAAAGGTAGTCTGCTGAAAGTATCATGTTAGGGCAACCTAGACTTCTAAGTTTTGACTGATTTCAGAAGACAGATACTTAAATATTGCTGAATCTATTATATGTGTCTTGGACTGTTTTTGAAGCAGAAACTCTTCAGCAAAAGCTAGCAAAAAAAATGAACAAATGAATTTTATTCTAAAGAAAAAAAAATCATACATGAACAACGGATGTAATTGAAAAGAAGCTAAGGGAAAGGGGGGGATCTTTAGGTCTGTTTTGTAAGAAACACCTGTATAACATTTTCCCCTCTTGTGTCTTTTATTGCTGAGCAGATGTCCTAGGTATGACATCTGACAGCAGATTTCATAGGTATGAAATATCCCTTTGGTCATTTGGGGTAAGCTGTCTCAGCAGTGTCCCTTCCCATCCTCCACTCCACCCCCAGCCTCTCTTTGTCGGGGAGGGGCTGTTGGAGATAGAGCCTTGACGCTCTGTGAGTACAGCTCAGCACCAGCCAAGGCACTGTTGTGTTATCAACACTCTTCTAGGTACAAATACAAAAGAAGAGTACTGTGAGAGTTGAAGTCTTTCATTTTGGTTAGCTTGGAACCTACATGGCAGCCTACAAAAGGTTTCCCTATATTTGCATCTCTAGAACATTATATTATCTCACATCAATTATGTACTGTGTATAGTTCTAAAATGTTTTACTATTCTAGCATGAAAATTGCTTTATGCCCATTATCATTACAAAAGAGGAAATAACATGTTATAACAATTTAAATCCAAGGAAGGGAACTCAGCACTTGTGGTTCTTGTAAAAAAATCTTATTTGGAAAATAATAATTTTTATCACAGCTGTTATTTAATGTATCATATTCCATAGCTCGGAATTGTAAAGTGATACCATAATAAATTGCAAATCCATTCAAATTCTGCCTTTTACTAAGTGGTTACACCCCTCTCAAATCTAAAATATGACTAGATAATATAAAGGAAATGCTGGTATCCTTTAACTACAGGCAGGGAGAAAAATCACTGAGGATTTAAGGAAAAAAATCCATATGCTTTTTTCTAATCCTCAGGAATGTGTTTGTATACCAAGGCTAATAATTTGATTTATGTCGCATTTAAAAGCAAAGAAGATGACCTTGAAGAATTTGGACCCAAATGAGAGGTAAAGCTAAGATGAACAGCCTCTAATCGTCTTGCAAAAAATCCTGAGCAGTGCTTTATTCTCTAATCCATTGTTGTTCTCCTTGAATTCACCTCTACTGTAGTTAAAAACTAACTAAACAAGAAAAGATCCAGCTACAAAAGAAGCAAAAATCCCCAAACATGAGACTATGAGATCAATCCTATACATTTCTTGTTAAGAATAACTAGAAGAGCTCAGAACTGTGAAAAACTCTTTCATTAGAATTCTTAATTGATGAACTTAACACATAGCCCATTCCTTCTTTGTATGCACTGCACATAGCACAGCAGTGATGCATATTGAGAAGGAGAGATATTATTTACCATTATAAAATGTCATGTCTTATCCTGCCAAAACTCTTTAAAGTAATTAGTTTTGTCACTACTATTCAGAAGTCATTAATAGAAAATTCTGGCTGATTAAGCACGTCCAGGGCCAAGACTCACAAACAGCAATTTCTCTGATTTTCATGAATTCTAAAAGTAAATGTTTATCTGATACTGAGCCAAATTGCCTACATCCTTTGTATTATGTTGTTAAAGATTACTTTTGCTCTTGATCACACAATTTCAGTGCCCATAAAAAATGGGAGAAAAGGCTCAAATATCTATTACTTACCTGTGGGGACTAAACTCTAAATGCATTTAGTCAATTTTGCAAGAGATAGAATTTCCAATAACTTTTGTATTTCCCTGTTGGTAGGAGAGAGAAACTTGAAAAATTAGCACAAAACCTGTTTTGTTTTGTTTTTTTTTTTTTTAAACAGCTCCCACTCCACTCAATAAACCAGAGCATGTAGTCTCTGTTGCCTATTTTCTTTCTTCCCCATCTACCAATTTCATATATTTTATTGACAAGCCTACAGAGAATTACTGGTTACACTGTATTGCCCACGTTTTGAAAACATATGCAAATTAACTGCTGCCAAAGTTAAGAACATGTAAGAGTGGTCTGCATTCAAAGAAAGGAAAAAAAACAAACAAGGAAACAAACTTCTGTGATGAGAACACAAAAGTCAATTCTTAAAAATTAATTTTCTTCTGAAATTCATATTACTACTTAAAGTGTTTCTTTCAACAATTTTTTTTCTAGATTTTTCTATAAAGGTACATGAGTTCATGAAGAGATTAACTTGAAAACTGTCTATAACATTGTGTGTGTGTTGCGGAATTGTTTGCTGATTAAGCAGAAATTAAGACATTTATGTTCAGAAGTTGTTTCCAGAAAAAAAAAGAATGTCATGAATCATTCTTAAATTGTGGAGGTTATGTTTCTAAGTATTCTTAGTTGTGTTCTGTGATGCTTTATCTGTTGGAGGAAATACCAATCAAATTCTATATTCACTGTTATGAATCAGCTAATAATTTTAGTGTAACTATTTGTTAACACTGGTCTTTTCTGTTGTGAGTTTATAAGGTTCCAGCTTAGTATTACAGATCATGAATTAATAATACCTGTTTTCTATTAAACAAAGGGGCCACAGAAATTTCCTTTATTACTATGAATACCATAAAACTGTGAGGGAAGCTTATACTGAAAATCATGCTGAATTGAAAGCTTTAAAAATTAAACTGGCATTGCAGCAATGGAAGTATATGGGGATTTGGATTCATATTCTAAAAGTTAGAGAACACAGGTGGAAAATAACATTTTGGAAGATTTCTACTCCCATTAGACCTGTAAAGTTCTAAGAAGGTTTGAGAAGTTTTTGTACGTTTGAATAAGCAAAATGTTTAAGACCATTTCCCAAGACAGTTTTGTTCACAGCTACGAGAACATGAAAAAGAAGTCATTCACATAGTAGCAATGATGCAACCTAGGAAAAAACAAAATTATCTCTTTCTGTCTTTCAGCTTCTTGCCAGAATGAAACACAGTTTATATATAACCTTTTACTAAACTTTTTTTTCATAAACCTCCCAAGGCTTAGTTCATATCAATTTTGATTGAAGTGATAGCTGCTTTGTAAGAGTAACATGAAAGTGTAAATAAAAATAACTTGAAGATTATGTAAATCAGGGCATTTTATAGAGAATATTCCACATATAGAATGAAACTTAGTCTCTCTTAAAGCAAATTATTAAGGATCATACATTTGATAACATAAATATGCACATTTATATTGCTGTCAGAAAAAAAAAAAAAGTAAGTTATTTACAACAGCAAAAATGGTCTTTCATGTTAGTTTTTGAACACTTGAGGAATGTTTCATTTCCTGAATACTGTCTCCATCAGCATTCTGGAAGTGAAAGAGTCAGAGAGACTTTGCTTCAGCATCCAACCAGATGTGTCTTTCTCTGCTGAACTTGTGAAGTGTATAAAAGCAAATAATAGAATTGATTACTCAGCTTCATGATGAATATTCATTGTGCATTGTTTGATTGCAGCCCCTAGCAGAAAGAAATAAAAATAGTACAGAGGCCTTAGAGGATAGATTTTCTCTCGTTTCCGTACTTCTCCTTTGACATCCTGTACTAGTTTCACTATTATTTCAAAAGAGTGAGAAAATTATTGGGGTTTAGATATAGAATCTTACTCAAATCTGCTGTGAGCTACTAGTGTGGTTTCAGTTTAGCAGCTTCGAAAAATGGGCTTTCCATGCTTTAATTCATTTAATGAAAAAATAAAATGCAGGACAAACGTTCAAAGTGGCATTCAGCACTATTAAAGTAAATTATGAAAGGTTGTAGTTGTATTGAACAAATAAATTACTAAATAAAACAAAAATAAAAGTAATAAAAATAAATATAATATATTAATATATGAATAAATTTCTGAATTTTACACTTAATCATCATGTGATGCCAGGTAAAAAAAAAAAAAAAAAGTGGATGTTTCTTCTTTTCTTGCCTTGCCAGAAGTCCATTCTGGGATGTAACATTAAGACAATAAAATCCATGTTTCCACATGTGCAGGTAAGGTGTTTAAGCTCCCATTGTAGTCAACAGATATTTAGTTGTGTAATCAGTGTGACTTGGAGTTACTCAGCTTCTCTCTAGCACAGGTGAAGGTTAACCTCCATAGTAAATTGAATTGGCTTCATGAGATGTCATTTAGGGGTGAGTGGTATCTCCCACTATATTTCATGCTTTCTTATATTTAGTCAGTATTGTAATCAGAACCAGAATATCTTAGTGCTCTTACATTAAGATAGTCTCATTTCAGATGGTAGTACTTTAGAAAAATATAGAAATTGTGGATATTTGTGATATCAGAGGTGATTTATCTGTCTTGTGGAAAAAGGGAATCAGTCTTCAGATTGCCTGTAGACAGCCTCTAGGCCAGAAGATTTCTAGTGTGTGTCCTGATAGCAATAATGAATTGTCCTTTGGAAGAGGCAAGGCGCAGGACATAGATTTAATGTGCCAAATTCCATCATTTCCTTGAAAATTCTTTAAGATGAAAACTTTATGTCACTGGGGGATTTTCTTCTCATTTTTCTGCCTGTATTCTGGCCTTTCTCATGAAGAAATCTGGGGAATCAGTTTTCTCTGTCACTGCATTTCTACTCATATGTCCATAACATGTTGTTATTGGTGGTCTGACATGATTATTTAATTTCTGATGGAAGATCAGTAATTTTGTAAAAAATGGTATTTTTCATTCCAGAGGTTTCTTTACATTGTTTAGCTAGTTAATTGGAAAGATGAAGAGATTAGTAAAGAGTCAATTTCCATGTATAATGTGCAGCATTAGACCTTATTTGTCCTACAATTCATTGCATCCCAGAAGGCCCTGATTCTGTGTTATTTTACTCCTATTGGAGTCCTGTTTTCTTCTTCTTTAGGATAAATGTAAAATATTCCTAATCAGATCTGGAAATTTATCATTCTGATTTTGAAAAAAAACAATTTACACTTGCACAAGAAAAAATAAAACTAGGCAAGGAAATCATCCAAGCATTTAAGACAAAAAGTAATCAATTGAAATCAGTTTGCTCCTCAACTACAACACTGCAGATATTGAACAGTATTATAATCTGAAAGAAACAAAATATATTAGGATATATAAGCAAATGTCTTTACCCTTTGTCTCGACTTCCCAGCAAGCTGCTAACAGTATACAACTATTTGTTTCTTTCCTTTCCACATTCCTACCTATATTTTTCAAACTAAGGCAAGAAAAATGGAGCCTGTACTTTCATATTTTAGCTTGAATGACTAACACCTTACTTAGTGAAATGGAAGTGTTCTAGTGCTGCTAGGTACCCCATATTCTTTCTGCTTCAGCAGCTCAATTTGTGACCCAGGGTCACAGAATTGTTACTGACTCTATCTTTTAGTTTCTTGGTTGTCTTTTGGTTGACAGAAAACGACAGGAGCTGGAAATGTGCACTTGCAGCCCAGAAAGCCAGCTGTATTCTGGTCTGCATCAACAGGAACAAGGCCAATACATCAGGGGAGGTGATTCTGTCCCTCTACTCTGCTTTTGTGACACCCCACCTGGAGTGCTGCAGCCGGTTCTGGTGTCCCCAACATAGGAGGGACATGGAACTTCTGGAGCAAGTCCAAAAAATAAAATTTGTGATCTTTGTTACAGTATCATGGCCTGAATATTGTGAGATTTTTATCACCTAAAATTCTGCACAAAAGCTATACAAATTCTGTTAGAAAATTTCTTTTACTAGACAAAAGTATACAGTGATATATTCATATCTCAGACACAAGGGGATTGTTGGAGTTTCTGTCTATGACCATTGTCATGTCAGTGAAGCAGTGAATCAATTAAACAAGTGAGCACGGAACAATGAAAACTAAGTGTATCCTGGGAAACTAACTAGGGATCTGCATACTATTAAATGTTAAAATATTAACAGCCTAATTTTGTTCCAATAATTATTGAAAGGGTTTAGCTAATGACTCTAAAGACTCTAAGGAAGTTATTGTCTCTTTAAATTGAGTACAATTTGTGAAGAAGTAGGAAATAATAAGGACTAGCAAGAGAACACAAAGACCGGAAACAATAGAGGGACGAAATGGAAAGATGGTTCAATAATTAAGACTTTAATGTACAAGTAATAAGGTGAATCTTGCACTTGTATCTCCTATGAGCTCTGGGACAAATTATCGCCCACAGCACTCATCTCAGCAAATGTTATCAGTAGTCATAATCAATACAGGGAAAGAGGGGCTGAGCTTATCAGAATGCTTGAGCAGATGTTTATGGTCCCTAGATGTATCCACTTGGCTGTAGAAACCACCTCATGATTAGTGATGGCTAGATAAAGCAGCTGGGTGTCTCTCCCAGAAAGAAGTTACAGTACTAAGTGTAGCAGATAAAAAGACAGGTTAGGATAGTTGACAGAGTTCAGACAACTAATTAAATAAAGTTATATAGGCACTTAAACTTAAGACCTGGAGTGCATCAGACTTCAGGCTTCACAGTCGGAGTAGTATAGCTAATGCTTCTAAGACCCCTGGCAAAAACTGGAATATCCAGCAGTTTGATATCCCATGGGGGAGAGGAAAAATATCAGTAACCACATAGTGGTAATCAGTATTAGTAACAGTAAATCCTACTTAATGTCAACAGAGTGAGACTTGTAGACAAAAGTATTGTCTAAAAGAGGATGGAAGAAAATATAAATGTGAGGATTAGGGTGTTTATCTTAATCCATACCAGAATTTATGATAAAAAAGGAGCATAATTATCATTAAGTGAATCTAATGAAAAAAAAGTAATTCTCATCAGTGCAAGGAGCTAATTACATAACTTCTACTAAAAAAAAATGGGCAGTAACTTTGAAGTTTTTTTTTTTTCTTTTTTTTTTTTCTCCCTAGGAGAGCTCTGCAAAACCATTAATAAGTTTCTGCCTGCAAAGGCTGCCTAGGAAACAAAATGTCTGACCTGCAAAATATGTATAACATTTACAAATGACCGCAACCTAATTCAAACAATGAAAAGTTAAAAAGTATTGGGTTTTGTTTAGTGGAACTGAAAATCCGCAGAATTGCACTGAGTTTCCAAATTTCTCCAACAGTTCTTTAATGAATTGCTTCTTTACAAGGTTTCTGCAAACCAGCACATTAGCTAAGTGAGCTCTATGAGTCAGCAAGGGGAGCACTGACAGTAGTTTCTAGAGCTGCTGATAGAACGTAGCTGCTACCCGGAGAACTACTTCTGCCTTCCTGGGATGTTGATAGTCCAGGGAGCCTGGCAGTGAGGTGGGCAGCTGCATTGGAAGGGAATTGCTCCAGCCATCTGGAAAGCTTGGGAGGTGCTTTGTCAAATCTGCAGACCAGGAGAAAAAAGAGACAGTGGCAAAAGAAACCTTGACACTTTCACCTGTGGAATGATTTTAACTAAATATTGGCCTACTAACCTGGTCAAGCTCGTGCCCTGACACCTGGGTATGCTGCTGTCTGCCTCCCTGGGACCTCTGGTGCTATGCTCACCAGTGCTGCAGTCTTTTTGGCTGGTTCACAGGAAGAACAGCTGTGGTGTGCACAGGATTGGAGAGACAAACAACTCAGCAGATGGGGAGCAGCAGAAATTTGTAAAACGCGTCATAGGAGCCTGGGAAAATCACTCTAAATTTATTTGGAAGACTAAGGAAACTGAATTATTTGGTTTCTTGATTTCCATATGAAATATGGTTATGATATAGTATTTCCCTGAAGTATTGCATTTCTGTCAATATTTTTTAACCAGCTCTAATCTCATGACCTATTCAAAGAAGTCGAACATTTGTGCTTGTTCCACATAAGTGGAGAACAGAATAGATAATACTTAATATTATTATTCATTTTTAATTTATAATTTTAAATTAAAAAGTAAATTTAGTCTTGCAAGAAAAGCAAATTAAAAAATGCCAGCAAGTGTCATATAATTTGGGGCTGTAATATCCAACTGAGAAATCCAACCCATCTCTTAATGGAAGCTCTGTCAGTATCCATTCTCTTGACCTTTTAGTCCTGAACCCATGTCTTTTTCTTTGACTCCTGAGATTTCTCAGCCTGAGAAGAAGTTTTTTTCATTCTAATGTAAAAGATCACTCTCTAGCTTTGTGGCTAAATTGAAAATCTACTTGTCTAATTTAACACTTTAAAATATTATCGGTTTTTGTATTATTACTGACTAAAGTATTTGCTACTCAGTTGAGGGTGGAAAATAGCTGCTTAACAATGGAACCTGGATTGATTTTCATTTATTAACTTTGAAAGGACATAAACATCCTGAACAATTTATCACTTCTCCTTATGCTTCAATCATGCTTTAACAACTGATCTTTTTCTTCAAGAAATAATAAGATAATTAATTAGAACTCTACAAAAAGAAATGCAATGAAACCGCCTTTCAGCAGATTATTCAGACCTACTAAAATGAAAAAAATTTAAGGATTTACACTTAGACACAACGCAATCTTCCACGTGCATATATATATGCACACATATGTGTATATATGTATGGAAAAATGAAATCAGCTTTATAATTTCTATTTGGTGTGATTGGCATGGACTGTAATTTATAATAAATTTATGTACACACATATATATATGTTATAATAATTTTGAATTTATCTTCTAAAATATTTTTCAAATCATCATCTGTGGAATTCACACAGTTATTTTTCTGATACAATGAGAAGCTGAAGAAATGTGTAAGGAAATCCATTATCATACATACACACACATCCTACAAAACATTTTGCTATTTATCAACAGATATTAGAATGCCACCACAATTTTTTGAATTCTTAAAATGATTGTCATATGACTTGCATCAGTAGCAAATTTCCATATACAGCAAACAACAAGTAGTGAAGAATTTCTGGTACTTAGCAGAGGATGGAGAGTTCCACAGAGGGAAAACTACCAAAAACTATCTTCCCACATCTTATGGCTTCTTTAACCCTTAGAATCTTTGGCACCCTATTATGTCTTTCTCTTGTTCACCATAACTAACTTCTGGTTAGATATTTGTTAATCAGGAAATTTGTACTTTTTCAAAAAAGAAAAGAAAAACCAAAACTCAGCAAAACTCTTTGCGGCAAGTTGTTTAATCAGAATTATTACTTGGTTAGGTAGCTGAGCAAGCAAGGTTGAAGGAATGAGATCTGTCCATAATTGTACTGTGGAGTTTTATGAAAGTCTCCAGAGATGGAAACTTTATTTGCTTGCTTTGCAGGTATATAGAATTGCTTTTAGAAAACAGAAAACTAAAGAATATAGGGAACTTCTACACATATTAGGCAAAAAACTTATAGAAAGTTCATGCTGTTTCTTTGTACCTTTGTACACACCTAAGTATTTACTAAGTACACACTAGGTACAGCTCACAAAAAAAAAATCTGTATGCTGAATCATACAACAGTGTGCAATGAAATTATTGTTAAATCATTCTAGATTTCAACAAAATTTGATCCTTTTTCACATAGAAAGAACATTTTTGTGAAAGTAGTTAGCTGATTCAGAAGCTCATAATTTCTTTTATGAATGGATGCTAAGATGGTTGCAGATACAAATCGCTTTTGGAAGTTGATTAGGCAAAATCTTGGTTGAATGCTGAGCTTAATAATTCTTATGTGATACAGGTATGAAAGTTTCTGAAAGTTAAACTGCCAAAGGCTGCAGGAGAGGGAAATTTGGGCAAAAGAGCAGTGAAGATTTGTTCTACTCTTTTGGCTTCTTGTTTAGAAGTACAGCTTAACTGTGTCATAAAAAGAACTTCAGGATTATTTTAACTGGAAGCTTTGCCTTTACACTGTAGTGGTAGCAGTATACTGAGAAATGATCAGCCTGGAGGAGCTCCCTTTTTTTGATGGTAGTAAGGCACTTCAGAAATATGAATCACCCATCTGAATTTTTTATGGTTTAGTTTTTCAACATTTCTTATCTGTGCTAGAGTACATGGCTCATTTGACAAAGATGAGAGGTAGAGATTACGTGACCTGAGCTGTGCTCAGGCATTAGCATTGTTTTGACAACTCTGCAGAAGATGTTACAGCACATAAAAGCTCTAAAATATATTGGCAACTGAAGAGAAAAGGTGCTATGACCTGTCAGCAGATGATGGCTCCTAACCCATTCTACTAAATCTTGTAGTTCAACAACTGACAGTTGAAGCTTTCTGTTGATTTTTATGAAAAATGTTGCACTTTCAGAATTCATCTGTTACGCATCCATGAAGTAGCAAAAACCTTGCAGTGTACTTCTGTGCCGTCTTCTTCTATAAATGTCTCTACAGGAAGACTGTGCATGTATGAAGAAATATATGATAAATAAATAAGGATGAATAAAATGAAATATTTTAAAAATTCTTCGCATTATATTCTTCAAAGGAACCTTTTAGATTTTAAGAAGCTAATAGTAATGAGCTGTCTTCACAGACTTTTCCACATCTGAACCTTCCTTTTAAAGAAATTCAGTATATTGAATGCAAGGCAATTTACATCTTCATGAAACTCTAACTCATTGACTTTCCAGACTAGAAATGTTTGTTCAGGTGGCAAACACTTGCCTTATTTCTACACTTCTGCAGAAAAATGATGCTTCTTTTCCTGAAAAGATGTCAGTGTTTTGTCTTATTTTATGAAGTAATAAGGCATGAAATAATTTATGTCTGGGAAAGAATTTCCTGTCTGGATCTGTTGTGTTGTCTCAGGATAGGATGGCTGTAGGACCAACTACCCTCCTAAAAGTGGGAAGGAATTTCCCAGTATCTAAAAAAAAAAAAAAAAAAAATGTAAATGGGACAATAAAGGTTACTCTAATAGCTATTTTTAAAATGCCCTCTGTGATTATGTGTTGTGTATATCTTCATTCTTCATAAGTGCATTCGCATACCCTACTTAATTTCTGTCAAAATTTGCAATCATTATATCAATTTACACATACAAGACCACTTTTTATATTAAATAAGATGAAAACAAAAAATAAAATTCCAGATCAGTGAAAAGAAAGACACATACCGTTCTGAATTCTGTCTTATTTTCTTCAAAGCTATGATTCATGAGGCTGACAAACACTCCTGTCTTCTGTATAGGTAATTTTTATTTTTCTGGCCTTTCTAGATTTTTGACTAAGATTGCTTTCAAGTACAAAAATATAAGATAAAAATATTTAGAACAGTTCCTATGTTGTTGTGCTTCATTTTTTTCTGGAGCAAATAATAATTAAAAAATCTCCTGTGTAAGTTTTAGGCAGGTAGTTGAAAACTTTTCAAAGAAAATGTTATTTTTTAGAATACACTGAATTATCAAAATGTTTAATTCCATGAGAGCTTCTCAATGAGAGACTTTGCCTGTAGGATACAATTTCTTCTTAGAATTATTAACTAGGCAAGTAATGGAGTGTTCAGGGATCATCTATAAAATTTGTCACACAGAGTCAAAAGTCTATTGTAAAACTCAAGCTACAGTTTCATAATCTACCTCACCACCTCCAGCAGACCAGCTAGGGTGTGCTGAAGGCATAGAGTCTTCCTCATTTCCTATTTCTTACAATGTCTGAAAATAATGAAATATGCTTCAGGATAGACACTTCAGTTTGATCTATCCAAAGCTATATACATGAGACTGTGATTTTTTTGTTTTCCTTCCAACATGAATGGTAAATTTTGGAAATACTTTCACTTTCTAATTTAATCAGATGCAATAATTTAAACAGTCCTAATATTCTCAGTCTCTCTCTTTAGTGCTACATAGGTCTGTCCAAAATTTTAAAAAAAATTCTGAGATTCTTGAAACAAGTTTGGATGTTAGGGAAGCTAAAATATCCTCCTTTAATCTCAGTGGCTTTTATATAAAATATTGATTTGAAAATCATTCTAAAACTTTGCAAGAATGAGTAAACCTAAAAAAAGTCCTTGCAATTTGTGTCCGTAAGCCTTCAGAATTGTTTTCTGCAGTATTTTTATTCTCCTTTTTTTTAATAGAAAATGCAATAACTTTACTTCGCTTTTTCAAATTAAAATAGATTAACCTTTAGACACAGAGCCATTATGTAAAATCACAGAATCATAGAGACACAAAATAGTGATGCTAGAAGAGACATCTGAAGGTGAACCTGTCCAACTCCTCTTCTAAAGCAAGACCATGTAGAGTTGATTGTCCAGGATCATGTCCAGATGCCTTTTGAATACTTCAAAGGAGGGAAACTTTACAACACCCTGGTTAATGTGTGTCAGAGATCAGTCACTGTCATTGTACTTTGTGATGTTCAGAGGGAACCTCCTGTGTTTCAATTTATGCCTTTTGCTGTCACTGAACACCACTGAAAAGACCCTAGCTGACCTTTTTTGCACCCTCCCTCCAGTGCCAGCTTTCTCAATCTTTCATCATTTGAAACAAGCTGCAGTACCTCAGTCATCTTAGTGGTTTGACTCTCCTATGGGCCTGTCTTGGTCTGAGGAGCCAAGGACTGGACACAGTACCCCGGTGCAGCCTCACCATACTGAGAAGAAGGAAAGGATCACCTCATTGAACCCAGTGGCAACACTTTTCCTAATGGACACCAGGATCCCATGAGTCTTCTTGGCTGCGAGGGTACTCTGCTTGCTCACATCCAACATGGAGATCAGTGGGACTTTGAGGTTTTTTTCTGAAAATTTGCTTTCCATACAACTGTCACCCAGCATATATTGGGGTTTCTCCCTGGGTGCAGGATTTCTCTCCTTTCCCAGCTTAAAATTCACAAAGTCTGAGTTTAGAAAAAAGTATATAAATAATGACAAATCAAGTATCTTTTCCTGAATCTTCCAAATAATGAAGAGACATGAATCAGAAATTCCACCTGAGAAACTGATCATACACTGTGCACATAAAAACTGCCTGGATAGATTAGGAAACTCAGGGATAAAAGCTTAAGAGAAGTGTTCACCAAAAAGAAATGGCCCTGGAAAGAGGGGACTTTGGAAAAAAGTGGTGAAGCTACTGACTAGAGAAAAGATCATGGAGGTGGAAGAAGTGTGTGAAATTGGGGAAGATACATATGGATGAATAGAGGGGGAAGAGGAGGGACTCTGGATGGTAATACCTGAGAATGGCGGCTCCAGGGAGTGCAATCCAAGCAAAGTCTGACTCAACTTTGGGACTTTAAATTGTCACATATATTTGAACTAATTTTTATATGCAAAACTGAATAAAGTAAAAAAAAAATATAAAATAGTTTAAATTATCCTTAATAACTGGTATGTAACTGAAATTCAGAAAATAAATATTTGACGAATGATAATATAAAAAGCAGTGTTTATTTCCCTATCTTTATTGTATTGATCCATCCAGGAAATGACTATTTCATAAATAGGAGATTTGTTTAAAAAATAATGTCCAATATAATTCAAATGTATAATTATGAACATTGAGGACAGTAACCTGATGTGACCTAAGAAATGGTTTTGTTGTTTTCCTTAAATGATAGCTACTAAGTGATACAATTTTGTTGTAACACTCACTGTCTGAAGACGTAAAAAATGTCACCTTTTTGGCTCCTCAGGCTTTAGAGACCGTGGCTACCTTGGTCTTTTATTGCAGCACCATGTTAGACTTGATAACATTTGTCTCTGGCAGATCTATCGCATAGCAGGTGCTGTCAGCCTTCCTAAGACAGTTCTAGAAAAATAAAATTTTCAGTGCTATTATGCAAATAAGTTATACTTCCAGACGAGATCATTGGATCATGAATTATTTCATTTGGAAAATACCTTTGACATCGTCAAGTCCAACCATTAACCCAACATTGCCAAATCCACCACTGAAAGTCTTTATATGCCTCCAGGGATGGTGACTCAACCACTTCCCTTAGCAGCTTGTTTTAGGGCTTGGCAACACTTTCAGTGGAGATTTTTTCCCTAACGGCCAATCTAAACCTCCACTGGGTGCATCTTGGGGCCATTTTCTCTTGTCCTAGAAGTTACCAAGAGTTTCGTATCAGTTTAGGTATAAAGAACAGAAAATACATTCCTTGGAATGATGCAGTGTATCTTAAGGATCTCTTATCAAAACATCTAAATACTCTCTAAAAAAACACATCAAAACAGTTAACATGACATAATACCTAGTGTCACTCTGCATTTCTTCTTTTTCAACAAATAAATGTAATCTGGCAGGCTAACAGTCTATTCTACATTTCCTGTGTTCTGTATTTGGAAAGAATACAGCTGAGACCTCCAAAATCTTCCTGGCAGATCTGTCTCATAGAAAACAAAAAACAGTCCAGCCTTTTATATTCAGTAAATGGTATCTCTGTTTTTCAATTATTATACATCTGTCAATCATATTTTTTAGTTCTGACTTATAGCACAACAGTTATTGATTTCAAAACCTGTATTAATATAATATCTAATTTTAACATTTAAACCCCTGTTATTTCCAGCTTGTTTTGACTGTCCTTCCTGTAGAGCAATCTAAAATGACTTTATATACATTATCTCTAATCTTCCTTCCCTCATTCATTTACTTCTCAGTTTATAAGAAACACTAGAAGTCTTTTCTGTACTGAAAAAAATGTATAATCTCATCACTAGTTACACTATATGATTGACAATGATGGACAGAATTTGTTTTCAAGTTTTAGAATTTATTTTTATAGATAAATATCTGAAAATTTTTTCAAGAAGTAAATTATTGTCGTAAAATATCGAAGTTATTGAAATATTTAATATCTTATAATTCTTCTGAGGTTATAATTTTGTGTTTCATAGATATCTCTTTATAATGTAGTCAGATGAAGTGAAGTGACTGGTTTTAAAGCATGCTGGTTTTGTAGTCCCAGAGCACAAAATCTCCCACATCAACAACAGAAAGCTCAACATTTTCCACAATGCTCTGTCAAGACTATAATAAATTCATTTTTCAGAGCCTGCCAGTAAAGATACCAATTTTACTCCTATATTGCAACAGACAATCAAGCAAGAAGAATCTCAAGCTGTAAATTGATACTGATAAGCAGAGGACATGTTTTGAAATTGAAGGATAAAATATTTCTATCTGAATTAGTCCATCTGAATACAGTGCAAACCCCATGTAAGCCACACATATCCAGAGATTTCCATCTAGCAAAGCAAACTCACCTGTGGAATGTGACATTCCTTAGCTTTCATTACAATATTAATTAAAATTCATTACAACAAGGCATGTGCCACCTGGATGGCTGTATATGCTGTAGTAAGATATGCAGGCCACAGAACTCTTACAGACTATACTCTTGGATTAGTGCTCAAATAAATCCAATCATGCTTCTCCATGCTGTAACCTCCATAATGCCATTACAGGGACAGTCCCCACAATATGTATTAATTGCAGACATACTGCTATGCATGTGCTTGCTTTCCCATTTGTATTAGATATGCTTCTGAAATTGCATGCTACATCTGGCTTTCCGGGACATCTTGAGTGAATTTCACTCACAGTAAGGGAGATACTATAATGAAAAAATTGAGGGGAAGGATGGCAAGATCTAAAAGGTTGTGTCTGTGTAGATGCTTATACCAATTTCACATCCCCAGAAACCTCTTGATTGTCGCAAGAAATTGGGTGCACTGTCCCTTTACAGTTCTAGCTTCTTTTGGTAGAAAACCCAAGCATACAGACAAACAAACAAACAAAGCAACAATGAAAGAACTAAAAGGAGAATTAGTGCTCCATTTCTCCAGTCTGTGTGGTAGGAAGAAAAACATCTTAGGGTCTATTATAGAGAACTGCTATTACATAAAGTAGTTTTGTTCCACTTTCTCCTTGCTTGTTTTTTATTCCCTGTGTAGATTTGGAGACACTTATGATGTTAGCAACACTCCCAAAATAATGACCTGGTTTGATAAATTCAGTCGAAAGTTTTTCAGCTTTGGAAGAAATATACTAAGACATAGGTATCAAGAGTCAAAGTGAAATTTTGTTTTGTGTAGGCAAGCATTCACCCCTATAAAAAAGGTCAGCCCAAGTAATTCCAATTGATATCCTAAGTATTAGAAAACTTAGATGAATCATTCTAAACAATGAAAAAAAATATAATTCCAACTTTGCCAAGAACAGGTTGTTCTTATTACCACTGAGTTGACATTGTTTCCAGATTGGGGTTTTTTCCCTTCCTATTTACCTAAAAACTCATTCAGCCAAAGAATTTCTTTGACTTATTGAAGCACTACAAGAAAGAAACCCAAAAACCACTGGGCAAATTGTAAACATAAAGGAAAGTTTCAGAAAGTAGTTATAAAACCACTTTTGAGTTTCCATGATTTTCATGGTCTGATACTTGAAATAATTTCTTGCGTATTAACAAAGCCAAGTGCTGTGGGGAGATGCTGGCCAAATGCCAAGTACCCGTGAAAGCCACTCACTCCCCTCTGCAGCCAGGCAGAGATAAAAAAAAAAAAAAGTGAATTTGTGAATTTAATATTAATGGGTTGAGATAAGGACCAGGGGAGATCACTCATCAAATATGGTCAAGGGCAAAATAGGCTCAACTTAGAAATAGGGAGTGAATTTATTACACTAACAAAATCAGAGCAGGATAATGTTTAGTAAAATAAAACCTTGAAAACACCTTCCTCCCATCTTCCCTCCTTCCAGCTCTACCTCCTACTCCAGCAGCCCTAGGAGGCAGGGAATGGGGATTATGATAAGTTCATCACTCAAGGCTTCTCCTTCTGCTCAGGGAGAGGAATTCTTCCCCTACTGCACTGTGGGGTCCCTCTCACAGGAGACAGTTCTCTGTGAACTTCTCCAATGTAAGTCCATCTCACAGGCAACTCCTCAAACAGCTCAGTGTAGGCCACTCTGGGGTGCAGTCCTCCAAGGACAGGCTGCTCCAACAGGGCAGCAGGACCCTCTCTCCATGAGCGTCCCACAGGATCACAGCCTCCTCCAGGCATCCACCTACTCCAGTGTGGGGCTCCCCAACAGGCTGTGGGTGGATCTCTGCATCCCCCGTGGATCCCCACGGGCTGCGGGTGGATCTCTGTATCCCCCGTGGATCCCTATGGACTGCAGGGGCACAGCTGCTTCACCATGGTCTGCACCACAGCCTGCAGGGGAATTTCGGCTCCCGTGTCTGGAGCACCTCCTTCCCTTCCTTCTCACGGACCTTGGTGTCTGCATAGTTGTCCTTCTCACATGTTCTCACGCCACTCTTCTCTGGCTGTGATTAAAACTGGGTAACAGCGTTTTGTATTTCTTTTTCCTTAGATCTGTTACCACAGAGGTTTTACTACCATTTCTAATTGGCCTAGTCTCAGCCAGTGTTACATCCATCTTTGGAGTCACCAAGGATTGACTCTGCTGGACATGCTGGAAGCTTCTAGTAGCTTCTCACAGAAGCCACCCTGTAGCTCCCTCCCCCCCCCCCCCGCCCCACTAACAAAACCAAGCCATGCAAAACCAATACACAGAATAAAATGATACTTGCAATAATAAACTAAATTTGTTTCTGTTAATGTTAGTGAACTCCATTTAAGACTGTCTAGTATTACAGCTGTAAGCAAACAAAAGAACAAATTTTACCCGTCTGTCTTTTTTCTTTAATTTTTTCCTATGTCTGACCACTCAAAGAATATACACAATTCAGGGCATATTCTGACACAGCTTGAATTTTTACCTTTGGCTATTCATGCTCTATTAAGACATGGGTATTTCTTTTTATGGAGTTTAACATTTCTTGTGTTTCAATTCATGTTGTTTTTAACTTTTCTTTCCTTTCCTTAGTCTCTATAAATTGCAATTCTTCAGGTCTTCCTCACAGTGTGATTCATCACCAATGAGAGAGCAAGAAATTCTTAGTATCTATGAAAATCACCTTTTACCCATCTACACATTCTCATCAGAATTTCTGTACTTTAAAAAAGAGGAAAATCCTATTCCAGTGAACTCCAGGAGATTTCTAGCTTGGCTGAATGAGTCTATTAGTCATATTTCCTAAAAATAATTCTTATGCAGTTCTAATGAAGCAATGAAAAATTATTTTTATAGAAAAAAGTGAAGAAATGGATAATCGTTTGAAAGTATACTGAGTTTCCATGGCAAGGTTTTGGTAGTGGGTGGGATGAAAGTTGGTTTATGTAAAAAGTTGCTGAAAGCTTCCCTTATGTACAGCATCTCAATGCCAGTTGTGCCCAAGACAGATCTGTTGTTAATCAATGATGAGCCCATCAGTGGTGGCGGTGGAGCCTCTGGGACAGAGCATCTGGAGACAGAGAATATGTGAGAGAAACTGCTCTGCAGAGACCAAGATCCGTGAGAAAGGAGGGGACATGGTTCTTCAGGCCCTGAGCAGAGATTCTTCTCCAGCCTGAAGCGCACACCACGGAGTGGCAGCTGTGGCCCTGCAGCCCTGGGATGTGAGCAGTGAAGCAGAGAACCACCTGCAGACCCTGGAGGACCCCACACCACAGCAGAAGGATGTTCCCAAAGGAGGCTGTGAATATGAGGGAAACCCTCAGGCTCCTGTCAGGACCTGTGGCATAGAGGAGCCCACCATGGAGCAGGTTTGCTGGCAGGACTTGTGACCCTGTGGGGGACTCACGCTGAAGCAGTTCATAAACAAATGCAGCCCATAGAAATTGCTGACGTTGGAGAAGCTCATGAAGGACAGCCTCCCATGGGTGAGGCTCTGTGCAGAAAAAGTATTATTACAATTTGCTTGAAACCAGTTAAAGAATCTCAAGATAAAAATAATCCATCTAATTGATACAGCCTTTGCTTCAGGAATAAAGCTTCTGACAGGAAAAAACTAAAGTAATATCATATAGTTTTCTGCTCTCTCTGATACTGTGGATTAAGCACTAGAGAGAAATATCTCCTTGTTTGTACATTTCAGTGAGTGTGTGGGGAATGCTGAGGTTTTTTATTCCCTTAAGAGAGTATTTTACTTCTATTTCACTGAAGTTCTAATCTTTTAGCCACACTGAGTCAAATTAAATCTAGAATATAATAGAAAGTTTTATATTTATATTTTGTGAAATGAAAAAAATAAAGCTATTGAAACTATTAAAAAATAAACAGTTTTTATTAAACTCAGTTTATTTTACTATTTGCAGCATAATGAGAAAGAGGGCTTTTTAAACAAAAAACCCCGGATTATACAGAGGTGGGCCAATAATTAAAATATCTTCATTTTGCTAATGCAATATGGAAGCAGATCTAAAATATATTGATGAGTAAGAGCAAATGTATTTCATGGAATAATAAAGTCATCAAGTTTGAAAGAGACCAACCATCCACCCAGCACTACCACTATAAACCCAGCAGTATCACCCCAAACCATTTAACCAGATAACTCACTGCCAGACCCACACACCTCTTAAGCATCTCCATGGATGATGGCTCCACCATCTCTCTGGGCAACCTATTCCAATGCCTGAACACCCTAACAGTGGATTTTTTTCTGACATCTACTCTGAATCTACCCTGTCTCAGCTTAAGACCATTTCCTCTGGTCTTGTCACTGCAGACACAGCAGTACAGACCAGCCCCCACCTCACTACATGTGAGGTGTCACCTCCTTTTGAGGTACTTGTAGAGTATAAAGAGGTTCTTCCTGAGCATCCTCTACTCTAGACAATGAACCTAGCTCCATCAGCTTATATGACACGTTTCCTAGACCCATCACAAACCTTATTACCTTTTTCTGGACGCACTCCAGCACCTCAATGTCCTTTTTAAACTGAGGGGCCCAGAACTGAACGCAGCATTCCAGGTGTGTCCCCAGTGTTGAGTGCTGAGTACAGGGGGTGATCACTTCCCTGGTCCTACTGGTTGCACTATTCTTGATAAAGGATCCAGTTGTCCAAGATGCCATTGGACTTCTTGGCCACTGAGACACACTGCTGACTCATGTACAGCTTCATGTTCCATTACCTTTTGCTTTATATGCACTGGGCACATAACTTTTAGGAAATATGCAAAACAATTTGGCTATAATATAATTTTCCATATTTTTTTCTATTTCATTTAGTATTAAACAGGTTGTGTAGATCATTTCAGCTTACATGCAAAACCTTAAATTTGAAACATTGTAGTGAAACCTTTGACACCTATTCAAAGTTTCAACATATGATATGAGAATAAATTATGAATGTGCATGAGCTAGGGGACTAAGGAAAAGAATCATGAAGACTCACCGTCTTCTATCATCAAGAAATGCAGTGGCCCACCATACATTTAAATTCTTGTCACTTCCACATCCTATATTGGACACTTCAGGCCAGCATGAAATTATGGCTATTCTTTTCAAAAGAACCCCCATGGTTGACAAAAAATTGCATTTGAACCACATATAGAATGATGTATATTTATTTTTTGTACTGCTCAAGAAATGTTTTAGCATACTGGCTTATTACTAAACCAGCCCTGATTTAATTTCTTTTCCAAGGTTAATTTGAAAACTGAAACTTAAGAATGAAACTTTTGACAAGTTTTGCCTATAGTTTTTATTAATTCTATTATTCAAATTAGTGGGGGAGAAGAGCATTTTATTTTATTCTAATATTTCTTATACATAAAATCGAATACAGAGCTGGGGCTCTGTTTCTGATTTTACATTTTTTACATTTGAAATGCTGAGAAGTACAAGACTTATAGAGACTTGCAAAGTTTAACACGTTGAAAAAGAAAGTAGGTTAGTGCTCATTCAGGATAGGATGGATATACACATGGACATATTTTTAAATGCATGTTTAATTAATAAATCAAACTGCATTATACCCAGAAGTCCTCATATAGAAGAAATTAGTCCTCTACTTTTCTTTAATTTTGCCAGAACTTTTAGAAACCTAAGCACTTAATAGCAGTTTTGGTATAGTTTTCTTAGTTAATATATAGACAAAACTCCAAATTATTAAATAGTCTCATATTATCTGTGGAATTGTGTTATTATATGTTCTATTATGTATAAGGTCATTCCATGTATCCCCCCCGCACTCTGTAAGTGACCCCCCGGGTTCTCCCATTTCCCCCCGCGGTCTGCCTTCCCGAGGAAGTGCTTAGTCACTTTGTTTACGTCTCTCAGACCATCTGTCAGGCATGCGGCGGGGTCGAGAGACGACCGGGCACCCTTCCATCTGTCCATCTCCCATTGGACCCCTGCACCCCACTATCCCCAAGTCCCCCCGTGGCGTTATCTCATTGGCCACCCCGGGTTTCCCCTATCCCGTACTTATAGAACGGGTTTGGGGACGCCCCGGTGCTTTTTCTCCCGCCTGGCCCCGACTGCCGCTGCTGCCCGGCCCGCCGCTTTTTCTCCCGCCTGGCCCCGACTGCCGCTGCTGCCCGGCCCGCCGCTTTTTCTCCCGCCTGGCCCCGACTGCCGCTGCTGCCCGGCCCGCCGCCTCTTCTCCCGCCGGATCCCTGCGTGCTGCCGCGGCTCTCTCTCTCGCCCGGCCCCTGACTGCCGCAACCGCCGCTGCCTCGGGCGACCGCGGCAGCCTCGGACTGCACCGCGATCGCTGCCTCGGCCGAACCGCAGCCGCCGCCGCTTCCGGGATCGCCGCGGCTCCTGCACGTGCCGGCAGCAGCGCCGCGGCTCTGCTCACAGCGTCTCTTGGATCGCGGCCAGCGCCGGAGCGCGCCGCCCCGCCCCCGACTCGGCCAGGCGGCACGGACAAACTCGAACTTAGCACGCAGCAGCTTCTCGGTTTTTTCCTCCCCAACCAAGCCATAATAAACCGAGATTTCGCCCGCGGGGGAAAAAGTCTCTCTCCTTTATTCGCCTCGGGACTCGCCTAAGCTCCCAGACCCACGCAGCACCGGCCGACACCCGCGAGGGTTCGCCGGAAAACACGGAAGTTGCCAGCGCTCCCCCCCCCCCTCACAGAGCTAGCTGGGACGAAAAGGGGGACAAGAGAGAGCGCTAAGGCAGTTGTGGCGACCAACGCGTTGCTTGGGAGCTCCAAGCACACGGACTGAGGACCACCGAGCCCCGAAAAGCTCGTTGATTTACCTCGTGGACGTTACAACACCCTCGCAAGCCGTGGTTCCGTTTTAAGGAGCCAGGGCTTCCAGAGGGGTGGGGCCGGCACCTTTGGCTCGCACCGCCGAAGCTCGGCCCCCCCACGGCGAAAACTTCGCAGCTGGACTTTTCGTTTCGCCTTCGGACGTCGCCGGACCCGTGGTGAGTTACCGGGGTCCCCCTGGGCTGGGTACGCCTTGCTCCCTTTGGGGTGAGTTTCTCTTTCCCCCACAAGAGGGCGTAAGAGCCCACATTTTGTCTCCCGCTTCAGGGATTTTGTAAGGGAGGGCTTCCCAGTCTCCGACAGGCGTCTTTTTTTTTCTTTTGATATTTTACCAGCCGCGAGGGTTGTGACACGCCTTAACATCGACATAATGGGTGCAAAAATGTCTGTGTCACAGGAGAGAATTTATGTTCAAACCCTAGGAATTTTAGTGGGGGGAGGGAAGAAATGTAAAAAATCAGACGTGAAGCGTTTTGCACGGTGGCTTCTGCAGTCTTTCCAGGACCTGTCGCAGGAAAATTTGTACAAAGTCCAATTCTGGGACCGAGTGGAAAAAGAAATTGCCCAAAAAGAGGATCAGTCCCTCTCAATTTTTATCCACCTGGCAATCCAATTAAAGAATATTGTTAAAGATAACTGCGAAGGGAAGCCAGAGCCACCACAGGGCGAACGCTGCCTCCCAAGCCCCCCAAATCCCCCAAAAACCCTCTCCTATCCCTCTCTCCCTAGCCCGGGGATTCTCAGACAGGCATCCCGGCAAAACGAGCCGCAGGCAGATTCTGGCCTCTCTGTTAACCCCCAGGCTCCATCGCAGGACGATGCTGGCATCGCCCTGCACCCTTCCCCTCCCCAAACCTCCTCTCGTTACAAAGTTGTGAGTTTTAAAACCCCAGATCCCTGCCCCAGGGCACAAGATGGAGGCGACCACATGGCATACCCCTCCCCCTCCCTGCGTTCTTTGTCTCCTAACGACCCCCTCCGCCCTACAGCCAACCCCTCCCACTCTCGAGACTTCCCCACCCACCCCTCCCCTCCACCCCCTTCTGGCACCTCCCCTAATGAATCATTCATCAGTCCTCCCTCCGACCCCGCCCCTAGGGGTGAGATAACACCAGCCACACCCCCTAGCCCTGGTCCTGCCTCCGCCCTCCGTTCCCGCGACCCGCCCTCTGGTTCCCAGGCTTTGGTTCCCGAGGGAGGGGGGGGGGCGGAGGAGGAGGGAGGGGGGGAGGGGGGAAGCCACGACCTGCTGCAACCCCTGCTTGCCTTTTCTGCCGCACCAGTCACCTACACCCCGCGGCAGAGGGGCAGACCCTTGGCACAGTGGACCCCTATCCCACAGGCTGTGATTAGAGATGTTTGCAAAGCCCAAAAAGACTTTGGTCGGGAAAGTGAATACTTTAGGGGACTTTTAAAAGTCACACTTTCCTCCAATGAGTACGTCCCTGCTGACATCCGCGCTCTGTTTTTGTGCTTGCTTACTCAAGCTGAGTTTCTGGTATGGGAATCCGCATGGAGGCGGGAGGTACGGGATGCATTACCGCAACTTTGGGCAAAAGCCGAGACCTCCTCTGACACCGATGGAGGCATGTTAACCATTGACCACCTGTGCGGGATAGGGGATTGGGACGTGGCAACAACACAGGCTGAAAAGATTCCAAGGGGGGCATTGGCAGCAACTGCCAATGCGGCAGAAAGAGCATTTTTTAAGCTAAAACCCCGTGGTCCTGTTGTTAACTGTTTTTCTATTAAGCAGGAGACACAGGAATCTTTCGTTAGTTTCGTAGACAGGTTGTACAGGGCAGCTGAATCGCAGGTGCCAGAGGACGGATTGAGGCAGGGCATGGTGAAGCAGATCGCCCTGCAGAATGCCAACGAGGCCTGCCGACAGGCGATGCTGAGCCTGCCCCTCGACCCAGAGCCAACGCTCCAGGACATGCTGGACGTGTGCGCTCGAAGGGTCACCCTGCCTTCAAAGGACCCTCAGGGGACACCCCAAACGCCATCACGGAGAGTCTCCTTTGCCGAAGCCCACACGCCATCCGCGGCCCCAGCTCCTGCACGCCGCTTCACTGGGCCACCACCCAAAGGCTACCATCCAGGACGGCCCTGCAACCTGTGCAATAAGAAAGGACACTGGGCATCTCACTGCCCCCTCAAAGAGGACTTCTTGCGCTTTAAAAAACAGCAGCAAGGGCAAGGTGCCTCCAACTCAGGGGAACATTCAAAAAACTGATTTCCCAGCGCAGTCCCTCCCTGCGTGAGGACAAAAATTTGGTGGGAAACATAACATCAGGGGGCAGGAGGGACAACACAGTAGCATACCCACCTGAGGATAATACCAAACATGACATTTCTGGAGTGCACAATAGGGGAACAAGAGCTGGTGAACCAGCCTGCGTGGGAGGAGTTGGGAATTTCATCTCACAGGCATGGCTTGGTCGGGACCCCGACCATCCCAGGCCCATCCTTAACACCCAGTCCAACTCCTCTCCATACAGGTTGGCCCTAACCGAACCCCTACTGCTCAGGGACAGCAATTGGCACTTTGTCACAGTGGACACACAGGACCCAGGGACCTGGAGAAAACTCCACAGTAAGTACATCTTCCTTGGGGACACAAAATACACGCCACTCGACATCACTATCGCACCCAATTTGACACCTGCAAACCCTAAACATCTGGTGCTGTGGCTGCACTGTGCTCACCCGCCAGTCTACCTTCCCAAAGGGCAGATCATTGCCCAGGCCATACCTGTATCTGGGGCCCCTGTCTACCCAGAAGACCTGTGGAAGAAATCCGCAAAGCAGATCTACGAGGTGTGTCAGGCCCAGGTAATTGGGAAGGATAGACCCAAAATTGAGTGTTACATGTGGAATGGCGGTGAGCACAAGTGGCTTAACGGCCTCTTGGACACAGGGGCGGACGTCACAGTCATTCCCTCACGGGATTGGCCGTCGCGTTGGGAGTTGCAGGACGTGGCTGGACACATTCAAGGTGTCGGAGGGGCACAATTGGCAAAACAGTCAAAAAACATTATCAAATTTGAGGGGCCAAACAGACAAACAGCTTACCTGCGTCCGTTTGTTCTGGATTACACAGAGCCCCTGTGGGGAAGGGACCTGATGGCCCAGTGGGGGGTCTCATTGACCATTCCTACCCCCCAGGTTTTTCGGGCAGCGGTCACTGAGGAGCGTCCTACCCAAAAGTTAAATTGGCTCTCTGATGTTCCAATCTGGGTAGAGCAGTGGCCGCTCAATAAACAAAAATTAAAAGCGCTCCAAGAACTCGTGGCAGAACAACTTGCCAAGGGACATATCCAAGAAACAACATCTCCTTGGAATTCCCCCGTCTTTGTCCTGAAAAAACCAGGCAAAGACGAATGGCGGTTGCTCCACGACCTCCGTGCCATCAACAATGTGATCGAAAATATGGGTCCACTCCAACCAGGGATGCCGTCCCCCACAATGTTACCCAAAGATTGGGAATTGGCTGTGATTGACATCAAAAATTGCTTCTTTCATATCCCCCTCCACCCACACGATGCACCACGTTTTGCCTTCTCGGTTCCGTCCCTTAACCGAGAAGCCCCAATGAAGCGGTACCATTGGCGAGTATTGCCACAGGGCCTCAAATGCTCGCCCACCATCTGCCAGCGGTACGTAGCTTCATTGCTGACCCCAGTCCGTACAGCCACCGAGGGCGTGATCATCCAACATTATATGGATGACATCTTGATTTGTGCTCCCAATGACGATCTCCTTACACACGCGCTTAACCTGACAACCGATGCGTTGGTTGCTGCAGGGTTCGAGCTGCGAGAAGATAAGATTCAAAAGATGCCACCCTGGAAGTACCTGGGCTTGGAAATTACCAAGCGGACTATTACTCCGCAAAAATTGGCCATCAAAAACAAAATTCAGACCCTAGCAGACGTCCAGCAGCTGTGCGGTTCTTTGAACTGGGTGAGGCCATGGCTAGGCATTACAAACAGAGACCTAGCCCCTCTTTTCGATTTATTGAAAGGGGGGGAGGAGCCGAGTTCTCCCAGGGAACTCACCCCAGAGGCCCAAGCAGCTTTGATTAAGGTCCAGGAGACAATGTCTGCCAGACAGGCCCACCGGTATGATCCGGACCTGCCTTTTAAATTCATCATATTGGGCAGACTGCCACACCTCCATGGTGTGATATTTCAATGGACAGACACCCCAAGGAAGGGCAAGGACCAAGACCGAAGGGACCCACTCTCCATCATAGAATGGGTCTTCCTAAGTCACCATCGGTCCAAGAGAATGACAAGGCCACAGGAGTTAGTAGCGGAACTGATCCGCAAAGCGAGAGCTCGGATCAGAGAGTTAGCTGGATGTGACTTCGAATGCATTCACATTCCCATCAAATTGGAATCAGGCCAATTCACCAAGGCCATGCTAGAACATCTGTTACAGGAAAATGAATCCCTGCAGTTCTCTCTAGACAGCTACACAGGCAAAATTTCAGTTTTGAGACCAGCCCACAAAATTTTTGAATCAGAAATTCAATTTGCATTGTCCATCAAACAAATTCAGAGCAAAAAGCCACTCAAGGCCTTGACAGTTTTTACAGACGCGTCCGGGAGTTCCCACAAGTCTGTAATAACTTGGAAAGACCCCCAGACGCAGCAGTGGGAGACAGACATTGTGGAGGTGGAAGGCTCCCCTCAAATAGCTGAGTTGGCTGCTGTCGTCAGGGCCTTTGAGCGGTTCTCTGAACCTTTTAATTTGGTAACTGATTCGGCATATGTGGCTGGTGTGGTGTCTAGAGCGCAGGATGCAGTCCTGCAGGGCGTGTCCAACGAAGCCCTGCACAAGTTGCTCTCGAAACTGATTAAGCTAGTCTCCCACCGAGAGCAACCCTTTTATGTGATGCATATCAGGTCACATACCAACTTACCAGGGTTTTTGGCCGAGGGCAATCGGCGTGCCGATTCTCTCGCTGCTGCCCCGGCTCAGGTAGCTCCGCTCCCAGATAAGTTCCAGCAGGCTAAGATCAGCCACCAGTTTTACCACCAGAATGCGCCCGGGCTGGTCCGGCAATTCCACCTCACTCGTGACCAAGCCAGAGCCATTGTGGCCACCTGCCCGTCCTGCAAGTCGCTCCCCCTACCATCGGTGAGCTCAGGGGCAAACCCTAGGGGTCTGAGGTCCTGCGAGGTATGGCAGATGGACGTTACTCACATCCATTCCTTTGGGAGGATGAAGTACGTCCATGTCTCCGTGGACACTTTCTCTGGGGCAGTCTTTGCTTCTGCCCACGCAGGGGAGAAGGCCAAAGACATTGAAAAGCATCTGATACAGGCCTTCGCTATGCTGGGCGTCCCTAAATTGATAAAAACAGATAATGCCCCCGGGTACACATCCAAGGGATTTGCCAGCTTCCTGCAGCAATGGGGAATAGAGCACAAAACTGGCATCGCATATTCCCCGACAGGTCAAGCAGTGGTGGAACGGACTCATCAGAGTCTCAAACGCATGCTGAAACAGCAAACACCAACTATGAAGGTGGAGTCCCCCCAAGTTCGGCTCGCGCGTGCCCTCTTTACACTAAATTTCCTAAATTGTTCTTTTGAAAATCTCAACCCACCAGTCACCAGGCACTTTAACAACCACGAGCTGAGCAAGGTTAGGGAAAAACCACCAGTGATCATCAAAAATCCAGAGACTTGGCAGCTGGAGGGGCCCCATGAGTTAGTTACCTGGGGACGGGGATACGCTTGCGTGTCCACGCCCTCAGGCCTGAGATGGGTCCCGTCCAAATTTGTCCGGCCATATGTCCCCAAACACCAGACGGATAAGAAAAAGGATCCTCAGGTGAAGCATGCAGCCCTCCGCCGACGGAGAAAGTCTCCCCCCTTCCTTTTTGACTCAGCACCTTCTCTTTCAGAGCCTTCCCTTACACCATACAGTTCCTTGGACTCACCTTTCCCTTTTGATTTAAACCTCCCCTCCCCAGAATGCTGAATTATGTTGCTGTTAACATTCATTGTACTTATTATGAGTTTTAGTAATGTTTAAAGGTTTAAAGGTCATCAATTCCACCGCGCACATCGACCACGCAGTCTTCACCGCCCCATCAGAGCTGACATCCGCTCAACACAGACAGCCAGAGAAGAACCGAGCAGACATTAGGTTCAACGATGGGAAAAAGGACTGTAAAACCTCCCATTTAAGTTATTTTCCGTTCTTTTCTTTTGAAAAACAGAAGAGGGAGTTGTGGAATTGTGTTATTATATGTTCTATTATGTATAAGGTCATTCCATGTATCCCCCCCGCACTCTGTAAGTGACCCCCCGGGTTCTCCCATTTCCCCCCGCGGTCTGCCTTCCCGAGGAAGTGCTTAGTCACTTTGTTTACGTCTCTCAGACCATCTGTCAGGCATGCGGCGGGGTCGAGAGACGACCGGGCACCCTTCCATCTGTCCATCTCCCATTGGACCCCTGCACCCCACTATCCCCAAGTCCCCCCGTGGCGTTATCTCATTGGCCACCCCGGGTTTCCCCTATCCCGTACTTATAGAACGGGTTTGGGGACGCCCCGGTGCTTTTTCTCCCGCCTGGCCCCGACTGCCGCTGCTGCCCGGCCCGCCGCTTTTTCTCCCGCCTGGCCCCGACTGCCGCTGCTGCCCGGCCCGCCGCTTTTTCTCCCGCCTGGCCCCGACTGCCGCTGCTGCCCGGCCCGCCGCCTCTTCTCCCGCCGGATCCCTGCGTGCTGCCGCGGCTCTCTCTCTCGCCCGGCCCCTGACTGCCGCAACCGCCGCTGCCTCGGGCGACCGCGGCAGCCTCGGACTGCACCGCGATCGCTGCCTCGGCCGAACCGCAGCCGCCGCCGCTTCCGGGATCGCCGCGGCTCCTGCACGTGCCGGCAGCAGCGCCGCGGCTCTGCTCACAGCGTCTCTTGGATCGCGGCCAGCGCCGGAGCGCGCCGCCCCGCCCCCGACTCGGCCAGGCGGCACGGACAAACTCGAACTTAGCACGCAGCAGCTTCTCGGTTTTTTCCTCCCCAACCAAGCCATAATAAACCGAGATTTCGCCCGCGGGGGAAAAAGTCTCTCTCCTTTATTCGCCTCGGGACTCGCCTAAGCTCCCAGACCCACGCAGCACCGGCCGACACCCGCGAGGGTTCGCCGGAAAACACGGAAGTTGCCAGCGCTCCCCCCCCCCCTCACAGAGCTAGCTGGGACGAAAAGGGGGACAAGAGAGAGCGCTAAGGCAATTATCCATTGGTACTTTATAATAACACACTGTACAGCTGGAATACTGTCATATAGTAAAAAGTGTTTCTTCCCCATAACTCAGAATCTCAAACTGAAGTAAAAGAAACCCTACTATAGGGTTTCTTCTACTTTATACTTAATCCAGTAAACATATATTTTTTTTTTTCACTTATTGAAATTT
Organism: Taeniopygia guttata; assembly: GCF_048771995.1. Classification (NCBI taxonomy): domain Eukaryota; kingdom Metazoa; phylum Chordata; class Aves; order Passeriformes; family Estrildidae; genus Taeniopygia; species Taeniopygia guttata. The sequence goes on from NC_133026.1 coordinate 135,037,424, forward strand.
ATTGGCAAAATGGCCATGTTTGACATTCCTGAACATTTCTATACCTATTAATCAACTGCTGTCTTCTACATGAACAAGCAACATACAAGAGTCACTAAGGGACTCGGGAAATTCAGTATTCAAATTTATAGTTAACTATCATATTAGGAAATGTATATAGAAAAACAGTTGATAAAGGTTTCAGATGGCTATAGGATATTGAAACTCATGATGGTTCAAGGAATTTTTTCAGAGATGGGTGATCTAATTTCATTTGGTTCTCCAATGTTGCTGCATTTAGCGCTTCAGCTCAGTTTATTTCTAATCTTAGCAGCTTTTTTTTCCTTTTTTACCCCTGACTCTGTCAGGATTTGATATCTTTTTATGAGAATTTAAGCTTTCTATTTTCAACCCAGTACGTTTCTAGTCCCTTCAGGCAAACTTGAAAAGTAAACATTAGTGCATCTAGCATATAAAAACATAATTTGTAAATACAAGAATCCTCTCACATTCATGATTTTTCATTTATTCTACTTATAGTTTTTCAAGATTAGGAGTTCATAAAGCTGTGTATGTTTCTTCACTAGTACAAATATAATGATAAACCCACTTCTGGGAAGTAAAGTTGGAGACTACATCTCCCACAATGTCTCACTTCATACTGGCTCGAAAAAGGTTCCTTCAAAACCAATAGAAAAAATTATAGAATCTTCATTATGATGTTCTCACTCATCTTTTGTATCAGTTAAATATAGCTATATTCTTTCAAAGGGAAGGTAAATTAACTTAAGTGATAGTATAACTGAAACTTCCTTATTTATGAATGTAAAAGACCAATCCTCAAAAATGCAAAAATGTTACCTCTTTCAATTATTCTATTAAATAAATTAAAAGAAATAATAAGAAAAAACAGCTTATCAACTAGAAATATTTCAAGCATGTAATAGCTGACTAGGGTTTTGGAAAAATGTTCAGTTCAATATTGCTCTGAAATGGACAATTACAGGCAGCAAAATTTTTTTGTTGATTGTCTCACGTAATGTCAAAAGAAATGAGAACACTCATGTATAGAATCATAAAATAAAGTTGTGATTTTATTCAATGTTTGACTTAAAGGCAGCTTTAAATGAATTTTGGGTTTTTTGCCAGTTTGGTCAGGGGTTTTGGATTATTTATTTGTTTGTTTTAAGAATTTTATTGTGATAACCACATATACACAATACCTATGGTGTGTTACAAAGGAGAATCCCTATCTGATGTTCTTTGCAGTTGGACAGGATGTGGTATATGAACAAGTCTACCTATTGAACCAAAAATCTACTTTTCACTTCAATACCTGAAAGTTGTGCTGTAAGACCTGTGAGTACAACAGGAAGTAGAAGACCTTCTTTTTGATGACAGATGAGGATATTCCATCTTTAGTTATGTTCCATATTTTTATCCTCAGATTCAAGATGTCTATGCGAGAAATATTTTTTCCTTATTCTTCCTTTCGTTGCCTGTTAAGATAAGGGTTTATGAGATATAAACACAAAAATCTTGGCAAGTAAGCTATGAATGGCTAGTTTTTTGAATGGGAGGCTATATTCTGCTTTAGAAGTATTGTAATTTTTGGCAGTTGTTAATTTTCCTTTCTACTGCAGAAATAAAATGATAAAATTTAAATTGTAGCATAGGAGAAAGTGCATAGGAAATCTTATCAAATATGTATACTAAAAACTAGAGCCACGGTGACTAAGCCTCTTAGCCTAATCTTTCCCTAAGAAGTAATCTCTAAAGCAACTATTGCTCAGTAGAAGAGGCAATGTTAAATATAGAAGTACATAGCTTTGTTTGCATGTTGACAATAGTTCTTAAACCCAAATCTACTCATCCATGCACATGCCCCTTCTCTTTTTTATTTCCTTATTTATTTATTTATGGCAAATATGTATGGTCTTATTAGTTTCAGTAGAAGTGATTCCAAGCACAGTTAGATACTTGATCTCAGATATCTAAAGATTTTTTCCTTCATTTGAGAAGGGTTTCTCTTCTTTTCTTCACACTTTTCTCAAAGTAGAACAAAAAATTTGGTTTATGAAGAGAATTGTTCAGGAATTTATACAATTAAACCTAGTATAAATTAAAATAAATCAACACTATCTTTCTGCTACAGTTTTAATATTGGCTATCTTTTTTGGGGTGTTTTTCTTTAATATTATGGTTATCTAATATTATCTAGTCTATTATCTAATCTATCTAAGCATTATCTAATCTAACACTTGAGTTACAAAATTATATGTGAAACTTCTCATCTTTCATATAACATGCACCATAAAAAAAAAGGACATTAGACACAGAAATAAAGTCTGTACCTACTTCTTGATAACTACCAATTTTAATACACATTCAATCAAGTTATAAATAATATTAATAATTTTTTAATCTTTTTTTGATCTTATTTATTGGGGGAAATTTTGGTCTTTTCTCTTACTGTCTGCAAAATTCTTTTTCTTCTGGAGTAGGACATAAATTATTGATCATACTGTCTAGATGTGGTAGTAATAGGATGTGGTTATTTGATAAACATGCTTAATAAAATCATCTGATAAAGTAATTCAGCAGTAGAGTATTGTATTCTTGGTTAATCAGTTATTTGTTTCCTACTGTCATATCAATATTTGACAGAGGATTGTTGCATTACTTTTTGCAGACTTTATTGGGGACAAATGTCTCTTCGGAAGCAAATACAAGAAAAATTGGAAAATACGCTTATAGTACTTATGAGTTCCCTATACATAAGGAGATTTGATTATTTCTTTTTTCTAGATTCAAGTACAAGTTCTCTTCTCATTAGTTAAGGTTAAAATGTGATGTGAAAGATGGTATGTCTACTTGTGAGAACTTCCTCAGGGATCTGAAATGAAGTCAGACATCTTAAGACTGAATTTTCCCAGTCTTGTTTTTTGTCATCTGTGGGATGGAAAAAAAGATCAGGAACTCTATCTTTTTCAGCTGTATTTTAATCACTGAAAGCAAATTCAGTAAATCATATTGTGCTATTCTTAGAACTAGCTTGTCTTGAGTTCTCATTAATGTTTTGTTTTTTTCTCTCATTTATCTTTTTGTTATTTATTTATTTATTTATTTAAAATTTGCTTGAAGTGCTAGGATTCCATGGAGCGCATTTGCAATCACTTTGGAATGTGTTCATTAGTGTTCAGCTGTGATATTTTATTGTAAGAATTGATTTTCACTTTTTATTTCTTCATGTGATATAAGGACTATTTAATTTTATGTAACTTGGTTGTGTATATAGGCCAACGCTTTCTATTTCTTTATTCAAATTTGGTTTTCTTTTTTGGCAATTTGATCTGACTTGTGGCTAAAGCATGTTTTCCTGCTTAGTTGTCAACTGTGCTTTGCTTATTCCTTCTTCTGCATTAGCCTGACCTTAGAGCTTATTCCACTTGCTTTTAGCCTCACACGTGAAAACTATAATATCATTATTTATTCTTTAAAGCCATTTAGATATTAAGATAGGAAAAACAAAAGAAAATTAATATTTCTCCAATTCCCCAAAAATATAAGCTTATAGAATTAATTTTGCAAATTAAGGTGGTATGACTCCAGCACATGATCTTCCATGACATGTTTCAAGTAAAACTAACATTTCAACAGAGTTTTTAAGCTTTTTGACTTCACATTTTAAGTAGAGCTATCATGTGTATCTGTCCATTAGTAACAATTCTATTCCCATTGCTGAGCACATGATGAAAACTACATAATATGAAACATTAAATGAAAAATGTATTGCTTCAAATTTCACGAAAAGTTCATTGTGTTTATTTGAAGGAATGAAGCTACATGATTTTCTTTCAATATGTTCTCACCTTGCCCTTTAAATTACATCAGAGACAAAAATTAAGATTTTTCTTCAGAAGAATCTAGTTAAAGTCCATAAATGGATCTTACCTTCCCCTTGTAACAGGTTTTAAATTAGGAAGACTGCAATACCAGCAGATTTTCTGCTTTTTTTTTCAATGAATAGTAATAACCCAGTGGACCTAATTCTGTCCCTATGTATACAGCTGCAACTTTTTGCATGTAAAAGCATATAAATCAAAAGGAAAAGCTATATTCAACCTCAATTTGGAGCACAAACACAGAGATGAAAAATAACTTCTTCAAAACTGCGCATCTCCTGTACTTGATATCTAAAATAGACATTCTAAAATAATTTTGTCTACTATTTTCCAAACTATGAAAGTAACACAAGTAATAATCTGTCATGGAGGGAATGACCTACTAGGATGTCCAGGAATTATAGAATAAGGCCAGAAGTGATGACTATAGTTAGACATTACTATTTACATATTCTAATTTTGAATTTTTTCCATAAGATGTTCCTCTTGTTATGAAGGATGAAGAAAGAAAAGTTAAAATTTGATGTATTCAAATACTGTAAATAATAAATATGCACAAAGGAGGAAACTAATCCTATGTTTTTTATATTTGGAGCTCTTAAAATCATTCCAGGGATGGAGTAAAGTAAAATAGTCTAAACCTTTAATGGAGGTTACCATTTTCTTTCTCAGATTCCAGATGAAAGGCACTAGGATGCCCACAGACTTCAGAGGTTTTAAGAAAAACTAAATAACAACTTAGAACAAAACAAAATACAAACAACTCCAACGAATCTATCAGAAAATGTATAATAAAACCTCCTGAAATCCTCCACTTGATAGATTCATCTTTACAAATCTGTGCATCTCCGCTGACTTACCTGAGGTTGCTTCAGACTGTTCTTGGCTGCAGTGCTAAGGGCTGAGGAAACCCCAGGTGGGATGGGGGCTGTTGCCTTCCCTCTTGCAGCAATACCTTGGTTCTCAGGGAAAGGAGGGATCAGCAAGCAGTGATATTGAATGCTTTTCTAAAGATTCAGGGGTGGCTGTATGTGCAAGATGCCACCCAGGAGAAATCTACTGCTTTGTTGACCTGGAAGCAAGACTGGGAGAATCCAGCCAGGATGACAAAGTGACACCTTTGCCAACTACATAGAGTCTGTTATTAAACACATGTCTTTTTCTGTTTATTATTGTCATGGTTTGACACTGGCACAATGCCAGTGCCCCCATGAAAATGCAATCTCTCAATTGAATGCTGTGAAATGCAATCAAGAACAGAGCAAAGCAGGCCCAAGCTCAATAACAAGAAAAAACTTTATTAAACTACTACTACTATACTACTATAGAAGGAAAAAGAAAGAAAAAAAACACACACAAAAATCAAAATTAAAACCTTCCAAAGCATTCCTCGTCCTACCACCCACCTCCAACAAACCACAGTGAGACACAACCTGGACCGAAATCAGATTTCCACCCTCCAGACAATTGAGTCTCAGTCCATTGAGGGAGAGAGGAGCCCCTCCTGTGTCACAGACCCCCCCAAGAAACACAGCTGCCATATCCTGTGCTTCCATGTCACCACATGGCACCGCCCGGAGAAAAAAAATTTGCCAATGTTGACCCTCTCCTTTCCATGCACAGTGCTCTCACCACCAATGCATGGATGGACAGACTGCTTTTAGGATTTTTCCTTTCAAGGATGCCCTGCCAAGAGGGGAAAAAACAACAGTTTAGTTTTTCATTTTTGGGACCACAGTCCCCCCCATTTTCTCCTGGGGCCAAGGATCCAAGAACAGACATCTTCTTCTCTTCTTCTTCTCTGAAGACAGGGGGCACCACCACAAACCTCCCTAACTTTTCTCTGTTCGCTCCACTTCTGTCTTTTCCCAGCTGAAGCAGGTCTCTTTGGCTCACCGGCATCCTCCTAAAATACAGTCTCTCTTGGAGGAGAAGATCAGTTCAGTCTGTGGCTACCAAGAAAAAGTCCAGCCAAAAAGCCACTCCATCATCTCCTCCCACCTAGAATTTCTCCTCCTAACATCCCAGGGTCCAAGCTGTCTCTCTTCCTCTCTTTCAAACCAAGGAGGAGAAAAATTTCACAAAGCTTTCATTTCTCAAGGAAGGGTTAAAAGTCCTGACTCCCAAGGATGGCTCGCTGCCCAGGCTCCAGCTCCCACAGGCGGCTGGGCATCTTGCGGCCCCCCTGCTCTTCTCCTTCCCCACAGCGTGCTGCTGACAAAACCATCACTGTCTCTTTCTCTCTCTCTCTCTCTCTCTCTCTCTCTCTCTCTCGACTCTGGGCGGGGGGGAATGGAGACATCCCAGATTTCTCCACCCTTCCATCTGCAGGGGGCCAGCCCGGTTCCAGTCCCTCCACCCTTGGGCCTACCTCCGAAGGCCACATGGCTTCTCCCCTCCCGCACCCAGCTCGTCGCCGGGCAGGGGAGAGTCTGCACTGACCGCTGACCGGAACCAAAGAGAGCGAGCTCTCCTGGGAATTCTGCTTTTAACCCCTCTGTGTTCTCAGAGGTGTGTCCACATTCAATTGATCAATGTCCAAATTGACCTCTTCCTTCTGGAAAAATTCTTTTTCTGTGTCAAACCACGACAATATACACAGCAGTAGTTAATTTTTAATCTTCAGACAAATTCTTTTTTATATTAGGAATTTCTTTTATCAATGCAATTTCCCAACAAGACTTGTAATAAACATTTTCTTATTTGCATTATATGCTTGAATTGAAAAACTCTGAAATATGACCAGCCACTGAAATGAAATAAATATAGTCATCTTGCAACATGATGTAAAATATAGTTCAGTTGTTGATGCTGAGGGGAGAGTTTCTATATTTTTCAGTAAAAACCTCATTGGCAATGTATAAAAATATGTCAGTAGTTTAAGATTATGAATGAGGTATGTAGTTAGATAAAATAATAGGAAAACTCTCTTTTGTTCTGGGAAGTTCCACCTGATTATGAGGAAGAACTTCTTTATTGTGCAGGTGGCCACACACTGGAAGAGATTGCCCAGGGTGGTTGTAGATCTCTTTTTCTTTCTCTCTTACTCCTACTAGAGGTATTCAAGATCTATCTGGACAAAATCCTGTGGAATGTACTCTAGGACAGTTTAGACCTGATGACCCACTCTGGACTCTTCTAATTTTAACTGTTCTGATTTGCTTCTACAAAGGCACATTTTTGATCCAAATTCTTTGAAACAATTTCCATAATTGTTGGAATTGTTGTTTCATTCTCAGTACAATTTTTTCATGTTTATGTCAAAGTAAATTAATATTTCTAATGGTTTTGTTTTGTTGGTTTTTTTTTTTTTTTGTAAAAAAAACTCCTCTATTTTCATTTGTTTCCTCTCAGATCCAGAGCCTTTCAGGGAAAAGAAGAATGGATATGAGAATGTCTCAGCCACAGATAGACCAATTTAACATCCAGATTAGTCTGTGCAATCATATCTCCCTTTATTTCATATTTTGTGTTGATGCCTAAAGATATTCTGCATGTTTTTCAGGGCAGCCATCCATTGTTATCCTTCATTTTAAACTAATAAGTTATTTTTATCCATTATTTTTATTATAATAAAATTTCTTTCTCAGATCTGTGTTTTCTCACTATAACAGCAAAGAGTAAAAAGATATTCCTCCTTCAGGCTTATCCTATCAGATTTTACATGGAATTATTGAGACTCCATAAATTATCATAAACAGTATTATTCGTGATTCATTATTCATAGTTCATAATTCTTCTGTCAGTTCAAAGAACAGTCAATTTCAGATCTAATTCTATGCCATTGATCAACATTAGGCAATTAGAACAAAATTAAAAAATAAAAAGAAAAAAACTCAGTATCAGATAGAACACTGCTTTTTCATCCTGTATTGCAAAGACACAGAGGTAAAAATGGTCATTAAATTTTTGAAGAAATTGGTTGGGTTGCCTTTCGTTGTTTTTTTGTTTGTTTGTTTGTTTTTGTTTTTTTTTTTTGTTTTTGGCTTTTTTTCATTAATAGAAATCTGACATTGCATGAATATCAATATTCCCCAATGAAATATATTTTTATGTTTGAGATGTTTTTTAATAGAATGAAGAGAGAAAATTGAAAACGGGATATGACTGTTTATGACTGAATAAGATATATTTTGGATGAACATGAAATACAATCTGTTTAGAGGCAGGTGAAAAATTACCTCAGCACAAACAGAGCTGATGTAAAATTTCCACTTCTGATTGATGAAAAGCTCAAGTAATCTTTATTCAATTCTAAACTGGAAGTCATTTAAGTCTGTCTGCTCTGCCAGTTTTATTTGGCCAGAAAAATAGCTATCAGGAAACAAGCAAAAGTAACAACTCCTTCACGTAGTCTTGGGCTGCCTGTGTTAAGGCTGATCATCCATGACTGCTGAAATGTTTTCACCTGAACAGATTGATGCTTTAGTTTCTTTTATTACTTTATTATAAAACAAGTTGTCCATTTTCTGAACCAAGCATAATTGGTTTGTCTAGTTTTAAGTAGGACTAAGCCAACATTTCTAAGGATTTTAAACTTAATTAGTGCTGTTATAATACTGACATAGATAACATCTCTTCTTTATCTTATTTGCTCTGAGTTATTTAGAGAACATTGAAAATAATAACTCTTCTTGTTTACTTTGGTCCCTGTTCTTTGTATCAACTACATAGCAAGAATAAAAGACACCACTTTGTGATCTGGAATGTTCAAGAAAAATGTGTCAAATTTTTTTTTTGAGGAAAATACAATATTTATTTAGCTGTTTTAAGATTACCTCTTGTTACTGAAATAGTAACATGAAGTAAAAATTTGCTCTATACAAAGTACAGTATTGACATGATAGAGAATTCTACGATTTTCAAATAGAATATGATTTAATTGCATTATCTATAAACATGACTTATGCACAGAAAACAAACCTTTTTAGGTTTTCATGAATACTCCTGTTATTTTAGAGCAGTCTGTTACTTATCCTGTTTCTCTTAGGACCACACATGACTATATCATCAAATCTAATTTAAGATTAAATTCCATAATTTTTAATAATTTTAAAACTCTGTCCATATCTTGGCACAAAAATTTGCTTGGCATAAGCCCTTTAGTTTATTGTTTTCATGAAGGTTTTATTAGAATTTTTTGCATAGTACTTACATTTAAATTATAGATTAGATTGCTTACTTACACACACATAAGAATGCAAATACAAATTTTCAGCCAGGGATGGTAGAAAACGCTGCAACCTCTAAGATAATGATAAATTAATTTATAAGTAAAAGGGTTTTTTTTTATTTAAAAAGAAAGAAAAATATTCTGACTACAAACCACTACATCTATTTCTACTACAAGTTCCAATATTCTTTTTACCTCAATCATTCAGAAGAAAAAGTGATTAGTGAGTATTGAAATATGCTGGTATAGCATGTTACAGGAGAACTAAAACACAAGATCTGGAAGAATTTTCTGATATTGAGAGACAGGTAAATCAATTTGAAAAAAAAAAAAAAGATATGTGGGGGAGGAGAGGGGAATGGGACAATCCAACAAACTCACTATTCCCTATTTTTCAACAAATTGTGCATATGCACAAAGATAGTTCCTAAACTACTATGAGTTAGTAAAACATTAGAACTTCAGAATCATGGCTTTCTGAATATATATATAGTCAAACATTGCTGAATTTCAAAAAGAGAAACATATTACTATAAATTACTAAGAAATTAATTGTGAATAAAATAAGCTATGTAAATCTGTGTAAATCACCCCACCACAAATTTTACTTATTTTTTTGGCCTTATGTTCTTGAAAGGAGTTAACAGTATTGGTTTGTAGAAATAATCAAAGAAAGAAAAAAATAAGTGATTTGAGATGTGAAATAACTGCAATGGAAAAATAAACTACGCAGTAAAGGATGTTTTTTTAAAAATTAAGTAAAAGTTAAGCTACACATCTAAAAAATCATTATTTGTATGGAGAGAGTGAATATAGAAATGATTACGCTTTGTCAAAATAAATGCTGGGTACCCTGTGGAATAATCAAACAAAAAAAATTTATTCACACAGTACATAATTAAAGAACGAAATTCTGTGCCAGAATCTCTTATTGAACACTGAAATTTTGATTAGGTCACTGATTAGACCAATTCATAGAAAATAGGTATATCAATTCATAATTCCTGGATGCATGCAATCTCCTGTTGAAGAAGATTGTGAGACTATGGAGTGTGTGCCAGCGAGTGCCAACTACCACCCTATATTTAAATTGTTTTTATGTTCTTTCCCAGCCACCTGGTAACACATAAATTCTTATTGTTTTCCTTGCAGATAAGATAGTCCTAGACATTTAAAATAATGTAGCATGTGTCCTACATTGCAGGTAGTCTTAACTCCTTGGAAATTATTTATAAAATATATTTCTACCTAGCTCAATTGAACTGTTTTTCAAAGATGCATCCTACACTGGGAACACTGGGATTCTCCCTCATTAAAATTTTAAAAGATGTATTCACAGAAAAACTTTTCAGAAATATTTTTCCCTGGGCTAAGTATGGATAATAGGAGTGCATGTGCCAGTATTAAGTTTGACACCTAGGATCTCCTCAAAGCAGAAAACATTCCAACTGCAGCTGGTCTCATTATTCAGACTTGGTGGGAGAGTTACTTACTCAATACCTACTTAGCTCCTTGGATACTTTTTAGGGTGCATAATGTAAATTTTGCTCAATCAGGCATGAACTAAGTTATTCTACTGGTTTGGATGGCACAAAGCTTCAATACATTGAATGTTTTATTGTACTAATAAAGAATTATAATAATTTATATTTAACCTTGAGTATCATAGTAAATTAGTTATTTTTCTGAACTATGAATGTTTTTAAATTTATAGAAACAAAAAGAAAGTTAAAACATCACATAAGAGTAAGAGCTCAACATAAAACTAAAAAAAAAAATAGAAAATATTTTTTGACAGTAACAACTGATCACCTCATACATGCTTGTAATGTGCCTTTTTACAGGATTTTATCTGTATTTCATCTAGTAACCTCAAGTATTATAGCACTGCCAGATTTCCTAGGCAACAAAATCTAAACTAATTGGTTTTGTGTTTTTTTAAATAAAGATGACTTATTTAATTATTAACAAAGCACTGTCCTACCAGGAGAGAGGGTTTTGGGAGAGTCAATAACCTAAGTTCCTTGTTGCTATTTTTCATCATGGGCTCTACTATGGGCCCATTTGTAAAAACAATAATTTTGTGGAAAAAATGCCCCTGAAAGATTAGAAGGTGGAAAATTACTACCTACTTTTAATATCCAGCACAAATAACTTGATTTCTTTGCAGCAACCTGGTCCACTTACCATCTGTTAATCTTACAAGAAAAGAGTCCATGACAAAATCTGTAGCACACATTTTAGATGTGGTATCTTTTAGATGAAATACCTTTGTTCTTTATTTCATTTAACAGCTACAAAGATGCAGCATTGTGTTCCTTCAAATTCCTCATCAAAATTTTCCTGTAGTGACCTTTAAAAGAGATCTTAAAAGGTGAGGTGATGTATATGCTCAGACTGCTTCCTGACATGCTGATAAATATTATCTCACTGTCCCACTGCCGTCCATTCTATTGTCTTTGTTATTCTCTCATAAACTCATTGCTAGAGTTTTACATTATTATACAACTGTCTTTAACAAAGTTTTTACATTATTATATAACTGTCTTTAACACATTACTTTCTGTTCAGATGGTCTTGTTTCCATAGTTATAAAGCAAAAACTAAATTTAGTCACCTTCAAAGTTTTAGGAAAATAATCTGAACAGGTGGGGTGCAGAGTTATTCTAAATAGAACCTGGCCAGCAAAAGGTGATCAGTTGTGGAAATAATTATCATTATTTATATATTATTATTTATTTATCATTATTTATTTATCAGAAGATAACCTCTTTCTTATTAAAAAGTCTCAAACACAAAAAGGAAAGAACTGGTTTTGTACACCATAATTAAATAATTAAATAATAATAAATAATTAAAAGCAGTTCTGACTAGTGTCTCAATCAACCTCAGTATTCAAGCTTGAGATCTGATAAAAAAGTAGTCTGCTGGGTTTATACTGTCAAAATGGTTTTGTAGATAACTTTAGATATTTTGTGTCATTTTTTTCCGCTTTTCAAAGTCTGCCAATGAAACTACAGACCAAGAAGTTTAAAGCCAAATGATCTTATATTGTTTTGCTAATAGTATCAAAGTAATTAATTACTTTGACTCATTTTATATATGTGGAATGTTTTACTTTGGTTGGTTGCCAGGTGCCCACCAAGCCACGCCTCCACCTTCTGAGGGACATTAATTTAATGGTTAATGACTCAAAACAATTGTGGAGGTGCCAGGGGGCTTTCCTGAGGCCAGGTTTGCATCCCTGAGGGGTAAGAGGTAAATTTTTGGGTCTGTGTTGGCAATTCCCACAAGACAGAAGGGGCCATTCTTGACACTGAAAAGAGGCAAATTCTGCAGAGTGGCATGGCACCTTTTACCATGGTGGTTGTCCTCCCCTACACAAGAGCTTAGATGCAAAATTCCTCCTCTCTCCCCAGGGAAAAGTGGGATGGGACATAACTGACTCAACTGCAGATGTAAGAGGCAGCTCTGATGTCTTAAAAGGCATCAAAAACCATTAAAGTCCCCTAAAATGCCCTCAGGCTTTTTCCCGAGGCCTTCCACCAGAGAATTGTACATGATACAACTGTTGCAACAGATCCAGAATCTATTGCAAAAGACAGTGCAAAACCCCACTACCCTTAAGGAAGGTGCCTGGGCATTCCTACCTATCCTAAATATGAAATGAGAGACTTCATTTTTTGCTAATAAAGCTTATTATAAACAAACATTGTGAATATTTTCATATTCCACAGGTTTTACTCTAGTTATCTTATTTTCTCTCAATGAGTTTCATATTGAAGTTTGAGACAATGTCTCAAAAATTACACAAAATTTGTTTAATGGGTGATCAAATTTCATTTGTTAGGAAAGTTAGTGTCCTGGTTTAATACAGAGCTGGCTTGAAACATTTTACCCTCCAGTTAATATATGCATAGCTTAAAATTCAGTCAAGGGTTTCAACTGTTTTAGTAAGAAAGGAAATTTCTATCTTTTTATTGCAAATTCTGGATATCTTGCTGATATGTGCACATGTATTTATATAATGATACATTCTTCATGTCTCATGATAGCTGAAAGCATCTGAGGCACTAATACATTTTACAGTAATAAATGTAATCCAAGTCATGCATTATTTCTCTTGTAGTGCTAGGTCATTCTGCTAGGTGAAACTTAACAAAGCAAGTTCATTTTTATCAGCTTATTTCTATTCATTTTTGTTCCTGTAATGTAGCAAGCTATCATCTGTTTCTGAAATGGGAGGAGACAACTGTGTTCTCTTGAATTAGCTAGAAAATATGCAAAAAGAAATACATTAAATTAACTCAAACACTCCAGTAAAAGTTTAACAATAAATAACATCCAAAATAATAATACTTGGCATCATTTATATGAGATTTGTAGCTAAGGTCTTCCAGAGCTATATAACCACTTTATGGAAAAATTGTAACACAAGTTGCATTATACAATTAATCATATTTTTGAAAACCTGAAAGAAATTTCATTAAATATTTTTATCCTGTAATACATGAAAGTGTTGGTTATCTACAGTTTTAGGGGTTTTATGCAAATATGTGTAGCTTTGCATGTATACACGTACATTTCTGTCTTGATATTAAAAAAAATAGAGCAGGTTATTTTTGCAAATTTTTATACACTCATAATTATCAATTCACTGCGTTTAGATAAACTGCTCCATCACAGCCAGAGCTCTAGGTTGCCTTATGGTGCCTTAGGGAAAAATTTTATTTACCTAATTGCTCATTTGTTTGAAGGAAGCAGGGAGAGAAGGAACACTTATTTACTCCCTTTACCTTTTTTTTTCCCTATGTATTGGAAGCACACGAAGATACAACCAAGCTGTGTTGTCATAAAGCTAACAAATGGGACTCCATGTTTTTTCAGCTTTCCTTTTTCTGTTCTGCAATTGATTGTGTCTTCAGTGCACTGAATTTGAATGGTGCCTCTACAGTAGACAGGGAGGTACAATGAAGAACTGCACTCGTCTAGAACTAAGTTAGGTATGAGGATGTCAGATGTGAGAACAGAGGATGTATGACAAAGCTGAGGAGCAAGTTCTAATATGTGGGAGAAGTTGAACAGCCTTTGACCACTGCTGTTCCATGTCTGCTACAGAGACCAGAACACGAGTCTGATCCAAAATATTAGTAAAATAAATGCTAAGGCCAATATGGGGGACCAGTAATTTGATTTTATACTAAAATCTGTTGGAAAAGTTATAATTTTACAAAGCAATATTTTCTCTAGATGCTAAATTTCCCAAAATTGCCGGGGAATGATTTTTTTAAATTAATGTCTTATTTCTAAGAACAACTGCATTTAAGACGATCAACACTTGGAATGTTTCCAAAAAGAAGTTTTGGAAATTATTTTTCAGGCTTCCATTTTTGGAATGTAAGTTCAGTGTCTTTCATGAAGTTTAGTCCTTCCTACTTTCTCAGGGTAAACTTGGGAGGGAGATAATATCTCAAAACAAGGTTTGTGTGTGCGGTCTTGTAGCAGAAATTTTCTCTCTCTCTTGAATGTACCTGTATAATCCATCCATTTAAGTAATTTAGAGAAGATCAACAACCTCCCCACATTTAGATTTCTCCGAGTATCTTCCACCTGTGGTGCTCCAAATGTGGAACACATATACACTCTCATTAAAACTCATTAAAGCATTAACAGGTAAGAATGGTAGAATAAACTATCTGGCTATTTTTTTTTTTTTTTAATATTGTCATTTAGATTCATTCAAAGGAAAACAAATACAAGGCCAGAGAAGTTTGCTTTAGCCATGGGGTGGACTGTGGTGGATATCCTTGCCCCCTAGGCCATGCTATGATGTGAGAAGACACCCAATAATTACTTAACATCATTCATTCCATAGTATTTATATAATAGTGAAATGAAGAGATTTTTCTTTTAAGGATGAAAAAATTTTGCTACAACATGTAAATCCTGGGGTCTTTTCTCACAGACATCACTGTGGCTTGTCATGCATGTTCTAATTGTTTGAAGTTTGAACTGGGTCACTGTTTTTGGAAGAATAATAATTCTCCATGAAAAAAATTAGCAAATTTAAAGCAAGATTTTTAAAGGGTTTTCTTGTATACTTAAGGTCTACAATTAGGAACTGTTTGAACAGAATTTACTTAGTGAAATTATTTTAATTAATTGCCAATCAAATCAGAGTAGGATAATGAGAAGTAAAAACAAATCTCAAAACACCTTCCCCCATCCTTCTACTGATTATTTCTTCCCCTCTTTGTCTCAGGGGGACAGGGAATAGGGTTTGTCTTTTCCTGTCATTCCTCCTCACTCTCTTCCCCTGCTCCAGTGCTGGGGTTCCACCCACAGGAGACAATCTTCCATGAATTTCTCCAAATGGGTCCTTCTCACAGACTTCACAAACCTGTGTTCCAGCACAGGGCCCCCAGGGGGTCACAAGTCCTGGCAGCAGAAGTGGCTACCTGCCCTAGTGTGGGCTTCCCAGGGGCCCCAGACTCCTTCAAGCACATCTATCTACCTGTTCCAGTGTGGGGTTCACCAGGGGTCCCAGTGAGGGGTTCCCCAGGGGTCCCAGACTCCTTCAAGCATATCTACCTCTTCCAGTGCGGGGTTCCCCAGGGGTCCCAGTGTGGGGTTCCCAGGGGTCCCAGACTTCTTCAAGCTCCCAGGGGCTGCAGGTGCTCACTGTGGACCTCCATGGACTGCAGCAGAACAGGTTTCCTTACCATGGTCTTCACCATGGGCTGCAGTGGATCTCTGCTCCAGCCCTGGGAGTCTCTCTTTCTTGTTGGAAGAGCCATTTTTCTCCATAGTCTCACTCCCTTGTTTGGCTGCAGTTGCAGCCATTTTGTTTGTACAGGGTTTTTTAATTCTTATAAATATGTGACCCCAGAGGCACTACCACCAGTGCTGGTGGGTTTGACCTTGGAGAGTGGCAGATCAGTCTTGGAGTTCAGCTGGCATTGGGTCTACTGGACGTGGGGAAAGCTTCCAGCCACTTCCATAGAAGTCATCCCTTGTAGCCCCCTCCTGTTAACCAAACCCTTGCTACTCAAACAATCCATTGTGTATTTTATATGAAATTACAAAATAATGCAATGGAAAATAGCTTTCTGGGAGATATCAATTTAAATTTTGAAGTAACATTGGAAAAAATGCAAAGCTAGAAATCTGAAACTGAGAATTATAAAATTTGTATGAATAAAAGGTAAAATTTGCATTTAACTTCCTCTTTGGCTCTGCAATTTAAATAATCTTTTTCCTATGTTTAATTTAAAATAAAACAGGTAATATATGAGCAGTATTTCTTGTCTTCTTACTTGAGCAGCTGAAGGAAAAACTACTTTATGTTAAATCAGACTTTCTTCCATGTTTTTGCTGAAAGAGAAGGCTAAACCATCTCCACAATGACCTGGTCCTTTTGATAAGTTTGTTTTGTAAAAGACGACCACTACTTCAGGACATAAAGCAGGGGAAAAAATCAGAAAATTAGCAATAACGAGAATTAGTATTTAATTCAAAGTAGAGTAAATTTATGTAATAAAGTATCAACTATACCTGAAGAAAATGGAATTCAAATTGAAATATATAATACATAATAACATATACTATGAAGAAAGAATTTTTGAAGTTCAATTAACAGCAAGAAGAGAGATATGAGCAAATCTTGTAGACTATCCAAAATTTGTGTTGTGATTGTAAGAGTTGGCTTACTTTACAATTCCTATTGTTGAAGCAGAAGAAGGAATCAGAATATTTAACTTTGAAAACACCATTTAAATTGATATTTATGCTTTTAGCAATGAGCCTTTGCCATTCTATTGGCATTTGTTTTACCATTGACTTTTTTTTTTTTTTAATAAACTCCATATTAACTTTAGGTATTTCTTGAACATTTTTTATCCTAAATTCTGGGCCAGTACAGGGGTTAAAATATGCTTTTGCTACAAAAATATAACTCTTAATCATTAAGATGAAATAGCTTGGAAATCACAGAAAAATTTCCATGGTGTGGCAGGATGTATTCAGTTAGAAGACACCTAATGTCATATTTTCATTCAACACTTTCCTATTAGAATCAGCATATATTTGCAGATGAAATAAGGACAGTGTGTCCAAAACCATTGTAGATAGGAATATTAATTGTAAAGCTAAAACAGGAAAAAAAAGTCTCAACATTTTAAAAAGCAATTTATCCATTTTATATATATATAGACATATATATAACATACATATAATAATATATTCATAATTATGTTATTTTTGTCTGCATATGATATCAATTCGAAATGTTGAGGAAAACAATGTTCCCAATTCTAGATTATTCCTGCATTGCCTTGCTAGTAATGGAAAAGCCTCTCTCTTACACTGAGTTGCATCCCTGTGAGCTTGTACTTATGCATTGTGTGACAGGAAAGATGTAAACTTGAAACAAATTTGAATATAAGCATTTCTGGCAAGGTGCCCCCTTCTTTTCTAATAAAGCAATTAATTGTTTTTTCCCCTTGACATGATGAAAATTCTAAGGGCACAGATGTACAGGCACACATCATGCTGTGCACCTGGTAATGGTTGCAGCCTGCAAACCTAAAGGTTAAGAACACTACTATAGTCACACTAAAATTCTACTGCGAGACTTTTTAATATATCAAGTATTCATTGCAGAAAGTAACTTTCACTTTAACTGAGACTTGTTAAGCATTGCGTCAATTAGGAATGAATTCAAATCTCTCTCCTTACTTTTTCAGTGAATACTCATTTTCACCTGAGCACTATAAACTCTTCTGAGTAATGAAACTATTTATTTAAATAACATGAAAACATAAATGGAATTCAGAACGTAAATAAAATGGAGCAGCAAAATCAAACCTAGTTTGGGATAATATGTCTCTTCAGTTCTGAAGAGACACACGATGCATATTATTGAACCACTTCCTTACTGGAGCAGATGCCTTATCAACCCTAAAATCACAAGCCAAACAAGATTAAAATGAGAAGTGGTTACCATTTATTGAAGGTCCTCCAGGTGCATTTATGGCAGAATGCATGCAGGATGTAGGGTTTAGACATTTTTATGTTTAGCAAATTAGCATAATTAATAAGAATCTCCAAGGAGAAGTACAGTTAGTGAAGTAATTCCCTCTCTTGGTTCAGCCCCCTACTGATGCCACTCCCCTTGCTCATAGCCCAAATTGTTTATGTCTAAATACATGGGAAATGGAATGTCCTTGGTTCACTGCAAAAGTAGGATTAGAATAGGATTCCAGGAATGTATTAGTCTAAAAAAATAATGAAGTTAGCTAACAAACTATATAACTAGACATTAATAATTTGCAGAGCTATTAATATATTAAAAATAAATAGAAAGCAAAAATCTCTTGGCATCATAGACATCTTCAGGAAAGCAGATAACTATTTTTACTTTTCTTTTCTTTCTCTAATAATAACACTAAAGCCATTTACAAGTGTTCAGTGTTTTATGGACTTTACATAGACATAAATCATAACATCAGAATGTTGTGCTGAAGAAAAAAAATACAGGAGATTTTAAGAAATAAATCCACTCAGCCTTGTTTCCCAAAACAGCTTTCATAATGTTGCTATGGTTGACATCCATTTACTATGTCAACTCTCAGGATTCAGTGCATTTTATATAAATAATAGATAATAATGAATACAAATTATTGTGACATCTTAATGTGTGGAAAATTAATATTTCAGAAGTAGGAATGTATAATGGAGCAATGGTGAGAATTTATATTTGAAAATTATATTTTCAAATATAAAACTAAATCTAGAGAAAAATTAAGCTTTCACCCCCTGCAATACATGTGTCATAATGAGTATTCAATACTTTTTCTTCTAAATATTAGGTTAACAAGAACTAGGAAGGCTTTCATAGTGTGTAGGATTTTTCTCTTTCTGAGTAAGATTCATCCCTACTCCCTAGCCACTAGTCAACTTCTGTTTCAGTTTCTTCTGTCTACTGGAATGTCTATAAAACTGTTAAGCATGAATTTTCCTCTAGAGAGCTTGAGATCATACCTTGTTGATTAAAATATTCATCTGAAATATACAAAGCCAAATCATACCAACAATTCTCTAAAGGTCTGATAAATCTTAGACTCTGAAAGAAGGACTCATCATTAATTGACATTTCTAAGATGTTTTTTCCTCATTGCAAATTCTGTTTGTATCAGATAAATCTGATACATTTACATTTTTTCCCCCTACACTTTATAATATTCTGAAACTCTTATTGCCTTAATGCTTCATGTATTCTAAATCTAACCACATTACAAGTAGCTGTGGTAAAAACCTCCTTAGGGAGTTTACTAGATGTGGTCCTCTAAATTTAAGTCAGACAATCTGCCCAAAGGAATATGGAAACATGTTCTTGTGGTTTATCTTGACAGAAGATTATCTCTCTCCATAATTCTCAAGAGAAACTTACAGCATTTAAAGGATCATGTCTAAAAATAGACAGGCTGTTGCAGTGCTTTTAGGGAGTTTACTATTTACACACACATGTGAACAGGTCTCTCCATCTACCACCAGATTCCATTGTGTCTCTGGCAGATGGGCTGGGCACGGTTGTGGTCCCTGTTGTCCAAGTGCCTCATTCCAAGAGATTTACTCACACCCTTGGCTCCCAGGCCATGTCACCTTTTTGCTGAATTGCTTGCCTGATCACAGGCAGTCTGTCCATCTGCAACCACAGCCTGACTTCTGCACCCACACTCGCTCCAGCTGCTGGCACCTTGGACAACAACAGGATGGCTCCTCTCCAGGCTCCTTAAATGCTCAAGAGATATGTCTCAGGAAATTAGTTTAAAATGGTGTTTAATTACAAAACAGGACAGACTGCACTAACCAGGGCAGGGCACAGCCAGACAAGCATTCTGGCCAGCACACTGTTTACAGATGGCCAGACCTTTTTTTATCCCCTTGTGCCTTTATTATCCCTAGTTTGCTCTTTCACATGATTTCTTTATGCTATGGTGAAAGAAATACAGTAAATAGTTAACTTGCAGAATATTTATTATGACACCTTAATGTACAATAATTGTATAAAATATCTAAAACATATATTTCAGGAAAAAAATCTAACAGGTTTCCACAAAATAAAAACAAGAAAATGAATATAGCATATTAGTCTTGACTTGCCAGTCTTAACCTCAGTATTTTAGCAAAAGCAATAAGAATACATTTGCATGGAATATTGTTTAGAGATGATGTCTGGAGAAAGACTTAAAGATTTGGTTATTGCAAGCATAAATTAGACTGTAACAGTAAATTTCTAGGGCAGGAACTCCATAAATCTGTTCTGGTGAGCAATGTACGTAAACTAGGAGAACCCAAGAAAATAATGGCCAGTCAGCCTCATCTCCACCCCTGGAAAGGTGAAGGAACAGGTCATTCTGGAGGTTATAACAACACATGTAGTAGAAAATAAGGTCATCAGGAGTAGTCAACACACATTACTCAAGAGGAAATCATGCTTGACCAATCTGATATAATTCTACCTTTTTCCATTAAAAATTATGCATTTCAAATGTTCCTTGGTAATTTTCTATGGAGCAATTATATTTAAAAGACTTTATATATTTCTTGGGTAAGGGGGTTAACCTTTGATTATTTTATGTATTTGTTCATGATGAAAATTCATAGTATATTTACAATGAAAAGGTGTGTTCTTGCAAAAATAAATCAAACCCATTGGCAATTCTTTAAAAAGCAGCAACAATGGATATTGTGTATTAAAATCTACAAGGATTCATAGTGGTTTGGACAAAAGTAAAAAAATATTACTATGAAATATATTGAAAGGAAGGAAGGAAAATATGTTGGGAAAATATGCAGGGATTTTAAGGAACATTTGCTCCTGACTTTTAGGAGCAAGTATAAAACAAGACTGTAAAATTAATGGCAATTCATTCCTAGAGGTTGAAGCTAATTGAACAGAGGAACAAATAGCTTAGCCTAAGTACATGGGAGGTAGGTCAGACCAGAAATCTTGGAGAAAGATGGACAGACTTGCAGATCGGTGGTGACTTGCATATAGTTGTAGGCTGACAAGACTGAAACTTGAATCCTTAATTTTTCCTACCAGTAAGAGGTTTGGCATTACATGGGTGCTGTGCCCTTTCTGATTCTTCTTGTGAATCTCCTGGCAAGTTCCAGATCATCATAACACTGTATAAGACCCAATACTATGAATGACATCACAAATTTCAAAATGTACAGCTATAAAACCACTAGTGGACTTTGAAAATCCTCTTCCCTTACTTATACTGTTTAAATATACATAAATATCGTGCAAATTAGAAAAGAGAGTAAGGCTTTTTATCTTTTCGATTTTTAAAAAACCAGTGTAATGACAGAGATTTATAATCTTTTGAGGAAATTGATATATCAAATAAAACAAGTTTTACTGAATTATTAAACTCTTCCCATTTATCCTTTTTTTGTCATTTTTATGTGTACATGTATTGAAGCTGATTGAACATACATATATATATAAATTATAATATCATTAATCTAATCTCCTTTGGTTTTTTGTTGTCTTTTAATTTTTTTCCCTGTGAAATATAAAGCAAAGGAAAATTGCAGAATAACAGGTGCAAGTTTTTCTGAAAAGGCTCTTGCCAAGTCATCCTGAAATTTTGTCTCTCAGATAAAGGTCAAGGACAGAAGGAAGCAGTAAGTATGCAATATGAAAGCAATCAACACTTACATTCATTTAAAAGCAGGACACCTTTAAAAAAACATTAATAGTAGCAGTTTGTCACAAAATCAATGGGTCTGATTCTCTTTTCACTAGGCACAAATATAAATTGGGAGTAAATCCAAGTTTATGAATGAAGTTTTATTTGCATAAGTGTCAATGTATGATGAGCCTGCAGGACAAATTTATCAACTGGTTTCTGTTTGCATCACTCCAGTATCACTCTCTTATGAAAGTAAGTGCATATATATGCTTATGTATGTTTAAATTCTACATTCTTTTTTTTAATCTGTGTCCTAAAATAAATACATTTCTGAAAGCATGTGTTTCACTCATTATACCATTTTAAAAATACTTAAATTTTTCTGAAGTATAAATTTTTCTACAGGAATTTCTATATTTAAAATATAAAGGTATACTTTGTCAGGGTTTGGGTATTCTAGCTCTGCACTTATTTAATAGCATGCTCATAACAAGGTACCAAATTTAGAATCAGTTGTTGAATATAAACCAAAGTCTTACTGAAGAAAAGTGATTTTGCCTTTTAAAACATTGTGCTTTAACCTGGTGCTCCTTCTGTGTGGTAGCCTTTTTTTCCATTCCAAGATCAGGCTTGTGTAAAGTTGCAAGGGCCATGCTCTCAGACCATGACAAGAAATGATAGTTTACTGATGCACATCTCATGGATTTCTTTAGACCAGAGACATACTGTGATAAGTGCCATGCTCAAAAGTCCAAAAACAATGCTCCAGAACTAAATTGCTCTTAGTAGATGCCTCCAGGTCTGCAAAGAGTACTATATTGATAGTCCCAGGGATGTTAGCTGTATTGAAATTGCTGTCTTAAAAAACCCTCAAAATTTGACAAAACAGTCTTATTGACTTTCCTGACATCTGCACAGCTCACTGAGTAGGCATTGGTTTTGGCTTATAGTGAAATTTCTCATGTGAAACTCAGCCTGAAAAACAAAGCTGCTCACAATAATTTTTTTTTTCTTTTAAGCATAGAAACCAGCAGATTAACGACAGTACTGAAAGAGAAATTAAAAAAAAAAAAAACAAAACCAAAAAAAACCCCAACCAACCAACCAAGCAAAGAAACGAACAAACAAAAGCCCCCTTAGTAGACCTAAACCAAAACTGTTCATATGTATCTTTGTGGTCAAATCAGCTGTTACAAGAAAACAAATATGCAAACAAATAAACAACTTAGTAAATTAAAAATCGTAATAACAAAATTATACATCTTTTAAAAATTATTTTGCTTATTGTTTAATATATTAAATAGATAGACCTACAGTCACTCTCTTTTCTGGAAGAAGCTGCCACTCAGTGATGAGGGAATGCCTTCAAACCAACTTACTTCAGAAGACAAGTGGAGCCAGGGAATAAGAACAGACATCACTGTCTGGAGTTGACAACATCTCTGCTGACAGTAGAGGGAGGTGAAAGAGATTAAAATTTTTAATTATACATTTCACTTGGAAACCAAAAGTGTTATTCTCAGCATCATTAGCTGTGATATCACCTCATCATATTTGGGCAAGAGGCACTCATTATACAGAACATATATGATAACATTCCATACAAAACCAGTTATGACTAGGCCCGGGTGCTAAATGCACTAAAATGAAACATGAAAGACAGTGTTACAAATATGGCTATATTTCATAGTACAGTTCTGTAACACATTAATCTTTTATATGGCTGGGTTTTACAGAAATGACAGAAGATTAATGTGAAAAAATTGCTCCTTTTAAGTTAAATTGAAACATAACACAGCAGTGAGTACAATTTTTAGCTTTTCATCTTGATCCAAAACTAAGCATTTTGAAGTATCAGGTGTTTTGGGGTTTATCTATTTTTGGTTAGATTTTCTTTATTATTTTTATTTTTCCTGTGGGAGGGTAGTGTGTGACATCAGAATCAGAAATTCAAGACTTTATATTGTTGTAAATAATTTTTATCTTAATTAAATTGTAACTAAATATTTATTTGTATGGCCAGTGTGGTCAACCTAAATATGTAGTTAAACACTAGAGAGTCATTGAATATACATTTCCTTACTTCAAAAAAAAATTTATCTTTAGATTATACATTGCAAAAAGTAGAGTTTCTTATAGATGCTCTATTTTCTCTCCTGAACCTCAAGTAAAGTCATGCAAGCTTAAAAATATTCTTTGTCCTGTTGAAGTCAGCATTAAAGTTAAGTATATCTGAGTTTCTCTGCAGGAATGATGTTTTGGGAATTATCTTGAAATATCCTTTGTGCTAGTGGTCCATTGCATTGACCTGAAGTGCCACTGGCCTGACTGAGACTCGGGGAGATGCAGAGTTTCAGCTGCACTGAACTCATTACAGAGCTGTAGGGTAGGAACTCCCGTGGCTTTCCAAAAGCTCACATTGCCTTCAGTGGGGCCAGAACATTTTTCCCAAAGTACAGGCTATTCAAGTGAAAACAAAGAAGAAAGCAAAGACTCTAAAACTTAATCTAAGGATATGCTTAATTGACAAAATTATTTTTAAGCAATTTTATATTTTAAACAATCTACATTGAGACTTATAACATTTGTATTCTTATTTTATTAGGTATGGTACATCAGCATATTTTTTAAATGGAGAAAAATATCATACACTCAGTATTGCCAGGTTTTGTGTCATTTTACTTAATTTGCAAAGCAACTATGGTTATAGATTACTTCTTGATTTTCTTTTGTGCTTCCACTGCTTTGTAAAATCTGAATTCCAAGTACCTTGCTTGAGCATAAAAGACATTTTTAATATTAATATAATTCAATGATAATTTATTTTAAAGGTTAAATGTTACTGCTCACTGAGTTTTTGGTAGGCTTCATGGGGTGGAACAAAACCCCACAGCATAAATTTAAAGAAAGGTGAACTCTTATTTTGGTCTGTATACCATTATTCAATTTAATTCCATTGCATTTAAGAAAACAGCAACACAAATCTTAAGGTGAGACATATGATCCAACTAAAATTAGAACAATCTCATTCTTGTTCACTTGGTTTTCCTTAGTAGTAATTAAATTACTATTTGAAAATAACTTTGGAGGATTTTCTTGTATAAAATAATATTTTAGGTGCTTTAATAAGAATTTTCTCAATGGATATTATTTCAAACATAGTTTATCTGATCCTGTTTATGCAAAAAGGTTTTAGATCCTTTTAGCTCTGAATAGATAACTTGTATTTATCTTGCCACGATTATTTTTCTTTTATTTTCTTAGTGAGCAGGGGTTTTGGAACATATTACCATGCTGCTAGTACACAAGTGAGATCCCACTACTAAAGTGCTGTTAATCACAGTCATACTGTCCAATGAATTGTAGCATCCAGATATTAAACTTTACAGTTTTAAATTCACTAGAAGTTGATATACAGATAAGCAAAAAAAGCCATCCTTGGTCAGAAGAAACGTGTGCAGTGATGGTTCTCACCTGTGGTGTTGTACGTTCCCATCAAAACTTCTGTTTCTTAAAGACCTTTACTTCTTGGTCTTTGCAGAACTTTAATTTGGCTCCTACGACTTCTGAGCAGCGTGTCTATTTTCAGTCACCTGATATGTCTCACTTTTTTTCACAAGACTATATCGAAAATAAGAGAAATATCACAGAATTATGAAATGCACAGGGCTTCCTCTTGGTGCTGTTGAGCAAGAGAGTATCAAATCCTAAGAAAACAAAGTGCAGACTGGGACTGTTGCCAGTTCATTTTATAGTCATTTTATTGCCAGATAAAAGTATGATCCATTTTTTTTGAATGGAATGTTGTCATGACATCTGACATACAATTGCAGACAGTCTTACTGATTTTGCTTACTACCCCTTCTATTCCTATATGATAAATTTTGGCCAAAAGATTCCTTCTATCCGCCAAAACTGGAAATTTCCACTCACTTCCAGGATAGCAGAGTTGCTACTCTGAACTTCAGTAGAGCGAAGTGTAAGCTGTTGCTATTCAGGAATCTAACAGAGTATCCCAGGAGAATGCTTTTGAGGTCTCATGAGTCCACAAATTCTGGTCAGTCTTTAAGAAGCCCTTTCAGAAGCACAGAAGCAGTCAATTCCATTGTGTCATAAGTCAAACCAGCAGAGCTCGAGCCCAGCTTGGCAAGCCAGGAAAGTCCTCTTGGAGTTCAAGGGTAAGAAACTGGATGATCTTGGGAAGCAAGGGATTCAAGGCAAGGCTTCACAGGAAGAGCACAGAGTTGTGATTCATTTATGCAAGGAGAAGACATCAAAGGCCAATCTAAGTGACGAGACTGACCAGTGTTACGCCAGATAGCAAGGGTTTTGTTAAATATGGTATTGGCAAGATGTGGTCTAAAAAAATCTGAGCTATACTTCATATTTTTCTATTATAAGGTCAGACTTATAGCAGTGTGTGTAGTTTTTCTGGATTTTAGTAAGGCTTTTTAATACTGTCTCTGACAGCCTCCTTCTAGTCAGTTATCTAGCTATAGATGGCCTTGTATGTGGTGCACTCAGCGAAGAAGTAGCTGAACAGCAGGGCTTAGGCAGTGAAAGCGCCATTGATAATTTTGCTGATAATGCTACCCTGGGAGGTGCTACTGTCCATCTTGAGATACAAGAGAACTTGAAGAAGGGTCTAGATATTTTGTGCACTGAGCTATGATTAATGGAGATTAATTCCATTATATTTGACAGGATGGTGGATTCTGAACTTTGGAGGAAGTAACACTGGACTAAAGAATAAACTGGGACATTGACTGGGGAGCAGCCCTGAAGAGAAGGACTTGACAGTGCTGGATCCAGGGTGGCAGGCTCTATAGAAGTCAGCAGAGTGCACTGGCAGCCCAGAGGGCAAACTGCATCCTGGAGTGTATCAAACACAGCATGACCGGCCAGGCTAAAGGTGTGCTGCTGCCTCAATTTGAAGTGAACAGGCTTTCCCTAGAAGTGGTCAGTCAAACTTCCAAACTAGTCTGTGATTAAGAGGCATTTGGACAACACTATTGGTAATAAACCTTTACTTTTTTTTTTAAATCAGTGAGGCAATTGGATTAGATCTTCCAACTGAAAGTCCCTTCCAACTGGAAGGGTCTATTCTATTCTATTCTATTCTATTCTATTCTATTCTATTCTATTCTATTCTGTATTTTCATGTCCAGTCCAAATATGATCCAGAAAATTTTATGGAGAGCTGTTTAAATTTTTCAAAATATGCAAACTGCTCCTGATTCACAATTAGATTGCACATCTCAGGCCTATCACTTGTGTTGGATCAAACAAGAATGGGTGAGCAAGTCAAGACAGAAGCTTCACTTGATGCTCAGAGTTCCCTTCCAATTCTGCATACTCTCTGCTTCTTAGTTCAACAGAAAACTAGTTTTAATTTATTGCTTTCCAAACAGGCCAGACTAAATTTCCAGATGTCATGTCCTTTATATTGTTGCAGGGGAGGCAATAAAAATTAGCAAACAGCAGTAGGTAACGTAGCAAATGCCCTTTTCAGCAGCAGATTATACTAAATTACATATAACGGAACTTTTCTCAAAAGATGTTTTTCAATCTAAAACTGAATTCCTCTGTCAATCTTGGATTGTAACATTGTACTTGGAATGTTTTATACCTGAGTAAAGTTATCAGTTATCACATCAGTTATCACCAACCATGAGGATACATCTAGAACATGTCTGAACACATTGCTATCCTCTTCCAGTCCTTGTGGTGAGCTTCCTCATTTCATTTGTTCAACTCAAAATTCAGTATTATTAAGGCAGACACAGGGAAAAACACAAGTTTGAACATAGAGTATTTCTTTGGATGTGAAACAGCAGCACAGGCATCATATTAAGCTTATTGTTGCCCTTCATACATTTCTCTAACTCATTATGAAATGACTGTCATATCATTGAAAAAACTTTAATATAGTATAAGGGGAATGAAAAATGGAAATTCAGATTTTGCAAATGTTACCAAACATTCTTAAAGAACAGTCTGAAACTGTCTTTCACTAGCTTTCAAACTGATGGTTGTGTCCCTGTCAAAATAACCCTCTGGAGATATCTTTACCTTTTCATTTAATGGGACAAGGATGTATATTCCAATAATAAGATTGGAATTCAATCTTACCCAGCATCTGACAGAATAGGACTTCATTTTAATTAGACACATCCTAACTGGCAGATGTAGGATTTATCAGGATAAGAACACAAATCTGATGAACAGGATTATGAAAAACAAGTATACCTGAAATGTATGTTCAATGTTTTTATCCATCATCTGTCTTTTCTTATTTCAATTCTTCCTATACTACTTGTGTGAGTCTAACAGAATGGAATCAAGCTTTGGTCTCCAGAGTCCAACCTGACAAGGAAAACAGTTTTCATGGGGAAACATACAGTTTTAGCCCCTCTAATTTATGTCAGACTAAACAGACTGCCTGTTTATTTCACTTCTGCTTTAATCCTCATCTTATTTAGGGAAGCGATTCCTTAACTCCAGCTTCTGACCTATTCAAGTCTGGTTTTTTTCTTACAGAAATTTAACTGGATAAGATACTGTGTTTCCTCCTTAGCACAAACATGGAACCTACCTGCACCTAGAAAAAAGTTTGTCACTCTTCTAAAATTGCTAAGAGGACTGACTTTTTTGTGTTAAAATCTTATTTGGAAAAATATTAATAATTACAACTTGGTTTATTTACATTTGTTGATTTTAGGTCTTGGGTTGTATTGTTTTGATATTTTTTTTATTGAAAGGAAAAGAAATTATTTTCTCTTCCTGACAGGAAGCCTTGCTTTCTCCTATGATACAAGAATGTTTAATGTGAAATATGTAACAACCCTTCATATAGTCTTGAGGTCTAAACCTACATAAGGTCCCTCAGTGATGACAAGAAACAAATTCTGAAGGTCTACTGACCTCCTGGAAAAATTCGTTGATATGCTGTTATCTAAATTTTTCAAGTCATGAAGAAAGGTACAGCATACCAATGTACCTTCCCATAGACAAAATATTCACTCTTCAGTGGAGTAAAAAGCATAGAAGAAAATTTGCCCTCAGGGGATGTCACATACAGGCAAGCTGTTCCATGGATACTCACATTATTTGGTCTCTGCCCCCCAGATTTCAGCAAAGTATTCCGTTTTCTGCAAAGTCCTCAGTTTTCCTCTAACTGTTATTGTCTTGAGCACTAATTCTGACCACCGCCTCGCTGCCTGCTAGATAATCATCTCCTGAAGGTACACTGCACTGTCACCCCACAGCTGTTGGTTTGTTCATTACTCAAATCTATCTGCTAATCAGATACTAAGTGCCAGGCTGCAGTACACATGGTAGAGAATTCTAAATAAAGAGAAAGGAATCCTTACTCCCTCTTCTCCATGTTCTTCTAAAAAACACATTTCCTGAAAATTTTGTAGTATTCCTCAGCTGTCCTACACAGTGCTTGAGTAACTCTATAAGGAAATCTCATATATGAATTTTTAGACCTATGGCATGAATAAAAATGGCAATACGATGTCTATCTAAAAGAGTAGTATAATTGGAGTATTCTTCCTTTTCTGCAGCAAATATCATACAGTGCACAGGAAAAGACATCAGTTCAAAAAACATAACAAATGTATACACCATGGTTAAGCACATGCTTTGAGATAAATTTCCCTCATGTAGAAGTAATAATTTGAGAAGTAGCATGGTTTGGCAGTTATCTCAGATGCAATTGCATCAGAGCAGTTACACTGCAGCTTTTGCTTCAATGCATCTCAGTTTTAGATAAACCAATTAGTGTAGACATGCCCCAAGAGGTAACCATATGGTAAGTTTGTGAGGCTACATGAGCTACATAGTAGAAGCCTCAAAAATTCGAGCCATTCTTCAAGTGACAGCTGTGTCTTTATTTTTAATTGTCATCATTACCTGCATCATCAAATGTTCCAAGCTTCAGGTGCTTCTTCTTGATTATATGCTGCTGTTTGATGTTATTTGTATATATAAAGCCACATGTAAACAAAGCTGGGGAACAAATAGATATATAAATTAAATTAAGAAAATTAAATACCTGTTAGTTTCTTGTTATTAATATTAGTGGCTTTGAAATAGTCACCTGCCTTTTACTGAAACAAAAAATAAATTTAAAAAAATGTCTGGACTCTAAATCAACCATATCCAATGTGTCCAGTAGTTCTGAAAGAGATTCTAGACACACCATTTAAAATACAGCATTCATTTCCTTGACTGGCAGCATGTCTTTTCCAATTCTGTGTAGGTTCCAATGTCTCTGTGATGTATAAAAGCAAAAAAAGGTTGGATAAGTAATCAAAGGCTTTTATACTTTGACCTTGATAAGAGTTACAGTATTCTCTAAAGCTTCAGAAGCTGTAGTTATTACAATTTCTTCTATTTCTGGAAGAGTAAGTTGCAGAATTTAAAAGGCAATTTTTAACTGTGAAAGTAGTCTGAAAGAAACAAGTGTGGTCACAAAATTATGGCAGGAGCACTCATGAAAAAATTATGGAATTCAGGGATTCCTGAAGTTATATTTCAATACATGGGGGAACAAAGAGTTTCTTCTTCAAATTTTCTGATATCCAATGATTTTAATATCTGTATGGTTTGAAAAAGACATTATCTTTTCAATTGTACAATAATCCTAAATCTCAAAGTATCTATCGGTGTGATTTTCAGTATTAACCAGGAAGAAAAGGAGTTCTCGAGTTCTTCCACTCTCAGACTAAATTTTTTTCTGATTCTTGTGATGATGCTGTTTCTCACTTATAAGAAGGAAAAGAATGAAGCTGGGTCACAAAGTTTACAGAAATACTGCAATTGGCATACTGTGGGGCAAAGCAGGGGTGCATTTTTATGACACAAGATGAAATGCAGCATTTTCTGGCAACAACTGCTTGGGGGCCTTTGATAGCCAAGTTAAAGTTGTTTATGAACAAAGGAGATACAGAAATCTCTTTCTTGTCCCCCTAAACCCTTTTTCCTATTTGAAAGCTTATCTTTCCTACTAAAGGTTCAACAGACTTCTTGACTTAGACTTGAGGATGTCGAGAATTGTTACTAAAGAATGTTTAGAGACTTTACTGAACATCAAGAAAATCAAAGCAAATAATATGGAAACTACAGGAAGAAATGCCCTGCTCACAGCAGCTGAACACCTGAGGTGTGAAAACAAGAGTTCTATGGAAGAACATCTAGTGTTTTAGACTGATATGTCCATGTTGTACAGAGATTAAATTTATAAAATCTCACATGCTATTTATATGGCATCTTCACATGTGATTATTTATCTACCTAGTTCACTCCTTGGTCCTTCATTTGGCTATTTTTATAATGCTATGTCTCATTCCCCTTTGGTACAAGTCAACCAGTTTCCTTCAAAATAAATCTTCATCAGGATGCTTCTGGAGATGCTTCAGACCTGAGGGTTCTAGTAAACATTATACACCAGACTTTATGTCTTTACCCTGAAGAGGTCTCTAGTTCTGTTTCAGCAGTTGAAGTACCAGTCTCTTTTTTGCCTTCATGTGATACCCTGCGTCCTGTGAGTTACCCTGGTGGTCTGTAACACAGCCTTTCATTTATTTCAGATACTGTACACACACATGTGTGTACACAGATTATTTCTTAGGACCCCAGGAGGACCATATCAGATGCAGGAGAAACCTTTAATCAAATACGTATGACCAATTCACTACAGAAAATATTATCTCTGATGAGTTTGGACATCACTACTTTTAGTGCTGGGAACATTTTCTATAGGAAACACGTAAAGACCTCATATGATATACTGTTTTCTATTATCTCTCAACAAATTCTAATATGCAACTTTCATAGAGATCTTAATGAAAATTAAATTCCTGAATTTATTTATTGAAATAAATAATCAAAGTACAGTTGCAATAAAAACTGAAAAAGAGATAAAACTTCTAGTTAAGGTCAATGCCTCTTAGAAGCTTGAAAATCTCCAGAACATGAAGGAGTTATTAAGATTTACTTAAATTAGCATAATCCCTAGTCACAAATTGTTAGACAGTTTTTTTATCATAGAATAATAGAATCATTTAAGCTGGAAAAGAGATCATAGAGTTCAAGCTATTGACCCAGCTAGAATCATTTAGGTTGGAAAAGAGTTCATAGAGTTCAACCACTGACCCTGCACTGTCAAGTCTACCACTGAGCCATGTCCCCAAGTGTGCCACATTGACATGTCCTTTAAATACCTCCAGATATGGTGAATTCCCTGGGCAGACTGTTCCAATGCTTGACAATCTTTTCAGTGAATACATTTTTCCTAATGTCAAATCTAAATCTCCTCTGGTACAAATTGAGGCAATTTCCTCTTGTCACATCACTTATCACTTGAGAGAAATGTCTGACCCCCACCTCACCACAACCTCCTTTCAGGTAAATGTAGAGTGATAAAGTGTCCCCTGAGCCCTCTCCAGCCTAAACAATTCCAGCTCCCTTGGCTGCTCCTCATAAGAGTTGTACTCCTGACGTTTTGCCAGATTAATTTCCTTTATCTGGCCACCCCTCAGCACCTAAATGTGAGGGACCCAAAACTGAAACCAATACTTGAGATGCAGTCTCACCAGGGTCAAATACAAGGAGACAATCACAAATAAAACATTCTTTATAAAACTATTTTCTGTAAAATTGGATGTATTTGGAACCAGTGGTGCATATGAAGATTTGACAAGGTGTCTTCACTCTGAGAATGTAGTGCAATAACACAGCTATCCCTGATTAGGACTCTGGTCAATTCGAAGATGTTACATTTTTTCCAAATTTTCCCAGTGTGTCTTGCCCAGATAAAACAAGCTATGGCACAGACCATCTTGAGAACTGACGTTAATAATAAGAAAGGAATAACAGCCAGCTGTCACACCATATTAGATCAGATTTGTGTCTCTACTCCCTCTGGGAAATATTCTGAATCATAATTAGTACATAAGCAGTTTGTGGTGATAATTGAGTAAAAGCCAGGTAGCCAAGAATCACAACATAAAATGTTTTTGTTCTTGAACCTTATAAAACAAAAAAATGAGAACAGTGACCAAACTGGCCTTCTGTCTGTTAAATGAAAGCCAACAGTTGCTTATGAAACATCTAACATTTTTTTCAGGCTCTTTAAATATGGTATTTATCCACATCTTTCAGAAATCTATAGATAGTTGTAAAAACTGAGCTTTTTCCCTCAAGAAGTGTCAGTAACATCATAAAGGGAAATAGAAGCAGACAGTAATTATGTAAGTATCCATCTTTTTTTTTTATTCTCAAGAATGAAAGGCAAATACAGGATTTTGATGCTAGTTTCAAAAGTTAAGTCAGTAACTGGAAAAAATGGAGAATGTATTAGGTGTCCAAAAGAGTCTAAGGTTTTTATAATGAGTTTATTCCACACTATGCTCAATATATATTTGGTCACTTACCATTTAAATTATATATTAACAAATAAAAGGATTATGTTCTCTTAATCGAAAGTAAATCTAACTTAATTAAGAATTAATTAATATATTCTGATCAAAAAATAGGAATTTCAGGAGGACATTGCATGTCTGGAAGATTATGAATTTAATGTGAACAGTAACTTTTTTTATTCCCTAGATTCATGTTCTTTTTTTTTTTTTTAATCTCAAAATTTATAATAGAAAGCAAAATAGTATAATATACACTAAATGTTTTAGTGTTTTCCCAAGAGAATTATTAATTTTCAATGTTGGAAAAATACCAGTAGGTGTCTCTATTGCTCCATTATTTCCAGAAGTTAAAAAACAAATCCAAACCAAAAATGACAAAAAACCACCGCCACCACCAACACAAACCACACCCCACAACAACCACCATCACTGCCCTGCATCACCACAACATAGCTTACAGCTTTTCAAATCTGGAAAAACAATGTGAAGCTTACAGAGAAAAGCAGATGCTGTGGTTCTTCTAGCTTACTTTTTTCCTATGGGGAGTAAAGGGTTTAATTAATGTTATGTCATTTTTATTACAGTATTATTACCATTTCCATTTGGATTATAAATATTAAGCTAATCAGTTTGGATTATTTTCCTGGAATTTCCTGTTATTCCTTGTTTCCTAAGGAGAAGTTTGGGTCTCAGGAAGGCTTGTGTACTAAAGCCACATCTGGTGACGTCTCTCCTCAGGGATGGACGCATCTCCGAGGCCTCCTTCTAGTCTGGTTTTCACATAGCAGATCATCAGCAGTTATATTTTTGACTTTCAAAGAATAAGCTTTGATTAAGTTCTCTGAACATAGAAAGGCCTTATGCCTTAAGAATACTCATAATTACTGAACCTTTACACTACCTCTTATTTCTTATTAGTGCCAGAAAATAAATAGTTGCTGGAATGAAAAGGGCACAGCTCTTCTGAAGAAATTCTGTTTGAGGAAGGGACAAGAAGCGGCACTCAATGACACCAAGAGTGTCAAGAAATGTATCATTACTTTACAAGATATTAAAAAAAGAACTAATAAACTTAAAGTGAAAAAAAATTGAACACAGTTGTTTTTTTCTAAATAGGCATGGTTAAACGTCCTAATGTAGCTGGCCAAAGCACAATAATGCAGATTTTCTACATTCTTTCTCAGCTTCTTTTAGACCAGATATTTCCCCTGAAAATCTAAAATACTCTTAGAAACTACAGGGGAAAGAAGGAAAAAAAAAAAGAAAAAAAAAGAAACAGAACTTATATGGCGGAAAAAAAGGTTAAGTGTGTCTTGATACAGCATGAAACATCAAGAGGCAGTTTAAAAATAATACAAAAACCCTACTGAGGCTCAGGGCAGCACTATTCTTTTCCCTTCCCTTTATTCTGTACATCTGCTTTTGTCTACCTAGAAGTAGTCTGCTTGAGTAGAAAGTATACCCCAGATAGTATTCATGCTGTAATATTGCATTTCCAATTTTCTCTAAGAAAACAGGGATATTATATTTATAAATTAAATATATGGGCTCTTGCTAAATATTTGTATTGGTGCTTGGGCATGCCATTGAACTCAAAGGGCATTTTGAATCAGGGAGTATTCCAGGATAAGGTCTGCATACAGTTACTGTCTCCAACACTTTGTCATTGATATGGCACAGTGAAAGCAAAACGTCAAACAATCAGCAGTGATAAAACACAGAGTACAAAGTACAAAATGTAACCTAATCTCCCTCTTACATAAAATCATAACCTGAATTAATTTAAATATTTTATTTTGGTGAAAAATGTCTTATTCTTAGCTTGTCTTATATGTGAAGCCATTTATATACTCTTTTTTTTTTTTTTTTTTAGTTCCCTTTTTTTTCTTTTATAACTGAGATCAGGAAGAAACACAAAAACACAAACATAAAAATTCCTTAAATACAACTATGTTTGCCTATATGTTAAATACCCAAGTTTTAGCAATTTAATTACATGAGACACAAATAATTTAAATGATGTGTGGATATAGCACACCATAAGCAAACAAACAATACACAAAACAAGAAATGAAGGAAGAAGACTCAGGATCAATTAATTGCGATATCTAGGAACAAAAGTAGTGGAGCCTTAAAGTCCACTCAGTCTTTTTAAGTCATAACACAGTTATCAAAGAATGTGATAGTCAGTGATCCATGAAGTGTCAAATATTTTTGCTGCCACCAGAAATGCAGCTGCTTCAATTTGAGCTCTCAGGTTCTCCTTTGATGAACTTGTGATCTTTATCAGTACCTGGTATTGCTGACATTTGATTTTGACTAACTCTATAACAATATAAAATATTCTCATATTTTCAGCATATCATAAATGTTACTAGGAATACATAGCATATATATGGATATTTATTATAACAAAAAATATTCTTTGGATTTACAGTGAGTTGGGTTTTATATATTCAGAATCAGATACAAGCTCCTAATGAACTTATATGATAATTAACTGGAATTATAACTGCCTCTTGAATTATGCAGCAATGTCTAATCCTAACAATTGAGTTAGATTCTGAGACAGCTTCAAAATAAAAGACCCTGAAATCATAATCTTAAATTACTACAAATGTTAGAATATAGTCACATTGTTTCTTTTATTACTCAGTCCATGAAATGAAAGTCTAATTTTTCAAATATAATTTATCCTAATTATCACTTTCTATGGAAATATTTTTGCTAGAATGATACAAAAGAATCTTATCTCCATATTAAGTGTGAATATATTATGTTTTAAAACAGGTGAACATAAATATTTCTTAATATTTCAGAAAAAGTTTCAGGCAGGATGACTCTTTTCAGATTGTGGTAAAAAAAATGTAGTTAAAATATCGAACCTCTCAAATAAGCATTCAAGTCTTTGGAACCCTATGCAACTATTATGTGTACAGTCACAAATCTATAAATTTCTATTCTTAGTTATTTATAAGTGTCCCATGGCTTTCTTAAACCAGAGATCCAACCAGTATTTAATGGCTGTATAGAATTTAAATAATCTAGAATAGGAAAAATACATGCTGTCCTTATAATGTACAGATGTGACTGTAAAAACATATACACTACATGCAGAAATTATTTCCACAGCTGAATAGACACTGTATTTAGTTTCCTTTAGGACATTGTTTATCTATATCTACATTAATTCAGACAGAAACAAAAGAACTACTTCAGCAGCTAATTTTGTAGTTAATATTCAATATGAAATTGAATACCTTTTTATTTAACATATTCATCAGCTGGATTGTATCTTGCAAATATTTTGTACAATGATTTAAAAAAAAGGATTGCTTAAAAAGCAATGACTAAACTCCCAGTCTGTGCTCATGGTTGGGACTGCTCCAATCCAGGCTTAGCATACTTTACTTTGACTTGTTGAACTAAGTGAGGTTTCCACAGGCCCACTTCTCATGTTTGTCCAGGTCCCTCTAGATGCCATCCTTTTCTTCAACTACACTGTTCAGCCTTGTGTTGTCTGCAGACTTGCTGAGGGTGCCCTTGGTCTCACTGTGTGTCCTTGATGAAGACAGTGAAGAGCACCAGTCCCAGGACAGAGACTTGAGGGGCACACCTGGTGCTTATTTCCAACTAGACATGGACTCATTGACCACAACTCTCCAGCTACATCCATCAAGCCAATTCCTTATCAATTGAATCCATGTCACTCCAATTTTGAGATAAGTATGTCACGTGTAATCTTATCAAAAAATTTACAGAATTCTAGATACATGACATCCACCAGTCTTCCTTTGTCATCCATTGCCATCTCCATCACAGAGAGCCACCAGATTGCTCAGGCACAATTTACTCTTAGTAAACCATCCCAGCTACCTTGAATTACCTTCATGGCTTTTATGTGCCTTAGCTTTCTTCTAGGAGGATCTGTTAAGTGATATTCCCAGGCACAGAGGTGAGGCTCACAGGTCTGTGGTTCCCTGGATTTTCCTTTCTTCCCTTTTTAAATATCACCATGTCTTTTCCAATATAATGGTGAGTGACTTGGCAACAATATCAGCCAGTTCCCTCAGAAGTAAGTTTCAGAGGTTCTTCTTTATGAATACTGAACTGATTGCTGGGAGGTAGGGGGTAGAAAATATTTGCATTTGTGATAAATGGCATCCTTATACCTTTTTTTATCCACAATTTGTTACAGAAGTACTACATATTTCTGCAAAGGACAGGGACTGGTCATCACAGAGAACATGTCTGTGTGCTTTGCCTTCACTGCTGCTGGCTGTCGCTGCCCAGGAACCATTGCCAAGTTCAACCTTTCCCTTGGAAATGCCCTGCAGCCTGTGGGGTTGTAACGTCAGAGCACATGCAGGCAACAAGAAGGGAATCAGCTCCATGAATCCAGATTGCTGCACCTCTAAGGGAAAAGAAAAAGCAACCGATAGTAGAATGAAGTACAAAAAAAAAACCCCAAACAAACAAAACAAAACAAACCACAAAAAACAACCAAAAAACCCCCAACAAAACAAACCAGTAAACAAACAAACAAACAAAAAACCTTAACAAAAATCCATCAAGCTAGAACACAAAGGGCATAGCAACAAGATGACCTTTTGAAGACTCTTGACTGCATGGACTTAATTAAAGAATAAAGGACATTGAAAACTTAAACTAAAAGTCGAGACAGACGGTAACATCTTTCCCTGCAAGTGCTTTGGGTAACTAAATATATCCTTGCTAGGCCATATTTATCTAGAATATTTCTAGAATATTCTCTAGAAATTATTTCTGTGATGTTTACTCATATGAAAACATTTTTTTTAGCTTTCAATTTACACAAAATATTTAGAGTTATAGAAGTTGGTTCATGGGAGATCAGATTTAGCCTAACAATAGCCTGGAAATATTCTAGAAAACTTTATGTGGATGGATAACTGACTGAAAGTCCTGTTAATGTGTGTTTTTGTGTCTGGCCGCTCCACTGAAAGACTGTTTAACTCTTCTTGTTGGGAGGTAACAAGGCAGGACATGACTAGCAGATCTTGCAGTAAACTGGTAGATATTTTAATCTTCAAAGTACTGGGTAGCTTGAGTAACATTTACTATTCAGTTTTCCTTCTGAAGCTCAAAACATTGCTCTGAAAAGGATCACTGTGCTAGGATTGAACACATGATCAGAACAATCACTTTTCAGGAGGCTGAATGCATGAAGGGGGCTGGCTTAAGTGAAGCAACAATTTTGGAGTATTCTCTGCTTTTCCCTGCCCCAGAGGTACCACTCTTTCAGAGGTGCCTCTTCAGAACTATTTACTACTAGTCTGAAATGTGACCTCCAGGCTGATAACAAGAAATTGTTGGTTTTTGTACATCTGAGAGCTGATCCTACCCTTAACTTAATTGATGACTTGTGTTTTCCTTCCAGAACCAGCAATCAGCTGTTTTTCAGATAAAGAAAATAAAAGGGATATATAGGAAAACACTGCAAACTTCTGTAATGTTAAAGGAGATGTACAAATTATGCAATAGAGATAATGAATTGTGATAGAAATGCTAAACAAAAATTCTCCTTGCCACGTGTGGGTATGTAGGTTTGGATATGAGTGAGCTATTTGGCTGCTCTTGGTGTGGCTACTTGTTTCACATGAAACTGTACTATGAGATATGGTATTAGGAATTTGGTATCCCAACCTTGAGTGTTAGTATTTCATGGTTGTATTGAGATCTACAAAGCATTTACAAAAACCCTATACCTACATTATTCATAACAGTTCAAATAATATGCATTATGAAATATTACTTCAATTTTTGCTAGTTTTGAAAAGAAATTTGGACTAGTCTAACACATAAAAAGTTATAATGAGATAAAGAGGCTTACAAAATATACAGTATAAGAAATATTTAATATCTCTTTAACTCAAATAAAACCTATTCCTATACTTAATCTGATTTCAGGTACTGAATTTTGTTCCTTATTTCTTTTAAAAATGGGTCTCTCATCTTCTCATCTTGGGTCCTTTTTATTATTATTTTATTTATTTTCTGTAACAGTCTTGAGAAGATTCTATTTTTTTGTGCCAAGGTGAATGATGACAATATCACATGGGTACTTACTCAATTCCATTAGCAATTTGCTTCCAGCATAGTATCACTCACTTTTCTGGTATCACACTAATTTTGTATTTTTTAGTGTTTCATCAACTTTGTGGCAATCATATTGTGCTTTTATTGCCTAAAAAATCCTCTAGTGTCAAATCCAAATATTTCTCAAAAACACACAAGTTAACTAGCTGATCTATCTGCAATAAGAGCGATACATCAATTCCATCTGCTCTTCTGATAAATTAATACCATCTTTAATATGTCTCAATGACTTGTAACATCCTGTCTAGCAGCAATAATAATTATTAAAATAATAAGATATTAAAACACCTTTTATCTAGCCAGCAGATTACATGTCTAACTCTGTGAAGACAGAAATTTCTCATTGTTTTTTTTACTTGACCAAACATTTTCAAAGGCAAAAATATTTTATCATTTATTTCTCTCTGCTGGATTTTTAAAAGTTCATGACAATGACGGTGTCCATTTTGGCTGTAGTGGGTTGCTTTTTCTCATGAGAGGAGCCATGGTCTTTTTGCAATATAAATTACTACCTTCAAGTTCAAGAGGCATTTCTAGCAACTGTCA
Organism: Taeniopygia guttata; assembly: GCF_048771995.1. Lineage (NCBI taxonomy): Eukaryota > Metazoa > Chordata > Aves > Passeriformes > Estrildidae > Taeniopygia > Taeniopygia guttata. Next base: position 135,077,304 of record NC_133026.1, read on the forward strand.
TTTTTGATAAATAGGAATTTTTATTTGAAATAAATATTTTTCAGACAGAATCTTGAGTCTTCAGACATTCATGAGCAGGAAGTGAATAATTCTTTAACAGCACAATATACACACATTTTTGGAAGAATTTAAATACTTTATTGTTTCAAAGGATAATTTGAATTTTGCTCTAAAAAAATCTTCAGGTTGCAAGCAGATTAATTAAAAAATTCAAAAAACCTTCATCTTATAATAATTAATGGCTAATTTTCATAATTAGAATAAACATAAGAATAATTTAAGATATTATTTCATAGTATTTTTTATTGGAATTCACTAGCAGTTATCTCCATCCCAAGCAGTGTGTTCAGCTTTCCTTTTTAATTAAAGAAATAAAGATGTTGGAGCTACAATACTTGTATTTTAGAATTTAGAGAACACTTCTCCCCATTAGTTAAGAAAATAATGGGAAGTTTAATTTTATTTTTGAGATATAAGTGTTGGGACAAATTCCCTTTTGTTTTAACTTTTTCCATTGTGTTTTTTATTTATTTATGTTTATATTATCTTGTTCATTTTGTTAGGCTTTGCTGGCTCTGTTGAATATACTTAGAATTAAAAAATTACTATACTGTTTTACATAATATTTAATCTATCCATAATAGGCCAGAAAATTGTAAAGAATTTACATAGAGTTGTACTGTGGTTTCGTTTTGTTTGCTTGGTTTTTTTGTTAATTTTTTTAAAATTCCCTTTTACAGACAATGATACAATGAAATCTATTTTTAATTTTGATCATTCTTCTTCTCTTGATTAACTGCTGCCTTATGATCACTTAAAGCCTAGGAGATAATTTTAGGTGCTAACTTTTCCATTTTCTTTTCATTTATTTTCCTTTCAGAACTTTTTTTTTTTAGAATTTTTCAATGTGATTTTTTTTCAGTAGCAAGAAAGGTGTGAGGAAAGAAAGGAACTAATACTTCCATTTTCACAAACTTCATGTAAGAATTTTCCTTGAAAATTGTCTGTATGTTATTTCCAAAAACTTTGAATGGAAGTGGATTACTTAATGCATACGGAAGCAAAGAAAGCAGTAAAACAAGAATGAATGTCATCCAGAAAAATGCAATGTCTAGGAAGAAGAAAGAAAATGGAAAAAAAATACAAGCAAAGCAACAGAGGCTGAAAAGGACATCCTTCTAATGTTCAAGACTGGTCTACAAATAATAAAGCTATTTTCTTTTCTATTCACAAGCAATTTTGGCAGCTTCCTGACAGACAACATTGCATTAACCACTTTTATCATAGAAAAGAAAAATGACAATGTTGATATAGCACTAAGAAGAGGTGATATCTTGCAAGGACAATATCCTGCTTTTATTCATTTGCACAGGAGAAAAATATATTAGAAGTCCTTCTAGTACATGGAAAACAATCAAGTATTGGAGCTCCACTGAAAGATAAATTCCTAGGCAGAACTCCTCCCCCTCTTCCATGAAAAAACCCATGAATAGCTGAAAAGGCAAAAAAAAATGAACCCTGCAGTTCCTGGCTCAGTATATAAATAAGGTATAATCAACTAACTTAAAGCCCCAACAAAGTGCTGCCAAATAATATTTTCAGTGCTAAAGTTAGATGAGATGTTTAGTCAGGATTTAGGATTAGAAAGGATTATATATCTCAGGAATATGGATTCCCATTAAAGCTGTCTCAGGGGAGGTTTAGGTTGAATATTAGAAAAGATTCTTCCCCCAGAGGGGATTTGGGCACTGAAAGAGCTACGCTAGGGAAGTGGTCATAGCACCAAACTTTAGAGAGTTTAAGAAGTTTAGACAACACTCTCAGGCACATGGTGTGACTCTTGGGGACGGTGCTGTGCAAGAGATGGACATTCATGATCCTTGTAGGTCACTTCCACCTCAGGATATTCTATTATTTTATGATTCACTAATAGAAACTTCCTAGTTTTAAAACTTGCAGATTGAATCCAGCTGATAGCTCTTTTAGAAGCTTATGTATGCTATGTTTTGATCCCTCAATCAATTATTTAGAAGCTGTCCATGTAAATAGTTTTAATTTTTAGAAGTTCCCAAATCATGCCTATGCATTTCATATTGTCATAAAAGTAGAATAAGATAATTACAAAAACTGGTCTCTGAGGTTCTCCTCGAAGTCTTCTGAACACTGAATTAGTCTCTTGTGCTGAGTTCTAAAGTGTTACCTGAACACCTGCAACTTACACCAAAGCCATATACTTCTGCAGATCTGTTTTCTTCTCCTCTAGCTCAACTGAACATCAAAAAATCTTACTTCTGTTAAGTCCTTAAACTTGTCTATAAAATTGATCAGACATTGAAGCATCAGGACAGTAAAAGGTGATTTGGAATTTACTAGAAATGTACTTGGAATAATTCTGTGAATTAGAAGAAAAGGATTCTCTGCAAAACTTTAGGAAACAGTAGAGTCAAAGTAACATTAAAGTGAAATTGATCAAAGCAAGAAATATTGCATGAAGTTTTAAGAAGGACATTTAGACCATTCTCTTCCCTTGGAAAAAAAACCCAAAAAAGTGATAGATCATTGTCTCTGTGTTTTGACTTTGCTTACAAAAATATAATCTAAAAGTAGACTTCAAGTAGAGGCACACACTCCATTGAAGTATATTAGAAGACTATGCCATGCACTGAATAATTCTGTGACACCAGTGTTTGTCACAGATATCTTTAGAACAGAATTCTACTAGAATGTTATTATTTTCTGACAAGGAAATAATATAAATACTTAAGTTGCATATTGGTTAAAATTTTTAATTGTTGCATATATTTTTTGCAGAATAATTAATAGTACACATTTTTCAGAATTATTTCTAAATGATCTCTATAAAACTTTGTACAGAATTTTTTAATAAAATCTTTAAAAAATATTGAAGTAATTTGTGTGTCTCCTGTTTGTTCCCAGTAAATGGCAAGATTTTGTTAGCAGCAAAACAAATCAAATACAACTGGAACAGTTATTTTGTAGAATTGGAGAAAATTTCAATTAAGAATTCTTGTGATCAAGTTTGTAATTAATATTTTGACAGGTATAATTTAAAATACCTTTCCTGACTGAATTCAGAAGATATTTGTAATGTATCAGTGTTTCAGATATTGAGAAGAGTAATGCATCCAATGTACATGTGTTTCTTGTCTATTAATATATCGATTTCATTAGATGTATGCTGTAGAGTAATTTCTTTTAACAGAGATAATTAAACTAATGAATTAAATTAAATAATCAATATTTTCATCTAATATTTTGGAGAAAGCTGTGTAGTAGTTATATTATATCAAGAGAAATTATTTGACAATACCCTAATTAACAAAATGCAAGTGACATATATTAAATAAAGCCCTGAAGGAATACTACTGCATATTTGAACACTGCTCTTTAAGACCTGTGTTTTCCTACGTATATTTACATTAGTATTTACTTTATATACATTAGTGTTTTCTTTTGTCTCCTGAAATTTAGCTTCTTTACCTCAAAACTAGAATTTAATTAATTGTTTGTAGTATTTATTTAATGTTTAAAAAAATAAACAGTATTTAGGGTATTGTGTATTAATGAATTCATGGTAAGATTTGTGCTGCTGTAAATATGCCTGCTCTTGAGTCTAAGGTAGAAACTCGTGATCTGTCACTACAGCGCTAACCATTATAAATGAGCAACTGATGAAGATATCTGTAAATAAGTAAGGAACTGAGGCTTCTAAAAAAAATAACCAACCAAGAAAACAAAGCACACAAAAAATAAGCCATGTAATTTTTGCAGTAGCAATAGAGCTTTCTCTTTAATCAAACAGGAAATGTTAATTAAAAATCCAACTTCCAAAAGAGGTTGCAGTCTATGGAACCCTTATCCAACATATATATTGTATGAAATATTATATCATATATCTGTTCTGATGGGAAGCACTTTAGAAACTGTATGCAGGGTGAGGTTTTTGGGTTGTTGTTTTTTTTTTTTTTTTTTTGGGATGAGGAAGCCTTTGCAAGTATTATTTAGCACATTAAATAAATATTGATCAAAAATATCCTAGGAAGGAAATGCAATTTTTTAGCACCCCAGGACTGTAGTTTTTGTTAGGAATAAGTAGCATAAATGGAAAAAAACCCAAATACTTTAACAGCTTAAAACATCATGACCTGTGTTCAGAAAAATGCTAAACAAAGGCACTTTTTTATTACTCAGAAATGAAAAAAACGCAGTTAACTACCCTTTTTAGTTTTCAGAAACTAGATATTTTTCACATTTCCCAGTCAGAATACCACAATTTGAGAAATGTAGCGTTCGGCCTGAGTTTTCCCTCTGCAATTTTCATTCAGATCATCAGGGATGAACTAATAGCATCCATGAACAGGGAAAGCTTTTTATTATAGCCGATACATACCTTCCTGTGTTCTCCTCTGCTTAAACTGGAAGACAGGAAAATTACAGGATATATCTTGAAAAAATTGCTGTCAAACCAAGAAATATTTTTATTTCTGTTTTATCTATGATGTGCCTACCAGACTTTGGGTGGTATCTTGTAAGTGTAATAATCCATTTGCAGTTTCATGCTGCAGCTACCTGATAGCAGTGGTAGTTGGTAGATGACTATCACGGTTTGTACTTGCAACCTGCTCCCTTTTACATTACAAACACTAATATTTTCAGAGCTGCAACATTACTTAATTGTATTTATGATAAGGACAGCAGGTAGAAATTGCTGACACCTTCCATTCTAAGACATTTCTTCAGCTGATAAGACCTCTGCTACATTTCAGGATAGAATTTCTATGGGATATACATTTTTCTGAACATATATTTAATTTTCATAATTTCAGCAAAATTTGTTCAGTTAGATTGAATTTGGGGCAAATTTTCCCATGTAAAAGAAACATTAAAAGATTCCGGAAGGATTCTTCAGGTACACGTTTGAAATGGGTGCTTGCATGTCTGGCTGTGTTTCAAAGGAATTGTGCTTAATAGAGGAAAAGTATATTTGCTTATACAAAATCCAGCTATATTTGTCCAGGTTGTGGCCATCTAAAAATGCAGTTGCATATTTCATTTATCTGATTATTTATAGACAGCTGATTTATCCCTGGTGAAGCACATTACAAATCAGCTTTCTTCTGAACTGCTGCTTCTGCCTGGCATGCAGCATTAGGCATGAACTGGGAACATGGAGAGCACTGGTGTTACCAGCACCCTGCCTTGCTCAGGCAAGGCAGCTGGAAATGGAGGGAGAGTTCATCTGGAGTACAGAGGGGTAAATAAAGAGCATGATTATATATACTCAGTTTTGAGCTGAGGTGAAGACTTCACATTTCTGCATGCAGGATTGCGCAACCTTCATGTTCTTTAAATGTGGTTTTGTCACTTTTCATGATCTCTGCCACTATCAGTGAGTGGCACGTTTCTAATTATGTGGATTTTCAAAGTCACATTAAAGCTTTTTAGATGTCAAGTTGAAAGTAAATGAAAACATAATTTTGACTTTCCACTAAACTCTGCATTTAAAAATCAAGAAATTAAGAAGCTTATGCTAATAATACAAGAACACATTTTTTAAAATGTCAAAAGAAATACATATTTAGATACTTCTGCCTTGCTTATGGAATGTTGGGCACTTTTATAGGTCTTTATGGTCACCCAACTCCACTGATGTAAGAAATATTTTTGTCACCATGATGAGACAAGTTATGAGTGAGATCATTTACTGAGACATACAACTTACAGGTTGTAGAGTTTCAAAAGTGAATAGATGTGTTCACAGGCTGATGCTGAGCATTAATTTTAGCCTTGACCAGGTTGATGCTGGGCATTAATTTCAGCCTGTATTGAACTATTGTCCACACTGCTGTGGTAAGATGTTCTTGTGGGTTTTCCCCATGAGTTTGGTATTCATTCTGAAAACTGTTGGAAAAATTAAAGGTTTCCCAGTTTTTACCAAAGTGAAGTAGACATTCTTTCCTAAATAATTTTCTTTATGCCTCCCCGAACTCTCCTAGAATTTTGCTATATTCAGCTTGCTTGTTTCATTTTCGGATGCCATATTTTTCCTCCTACTGAAAGTTAGATCTGGAACATGTATGTTTACAAACACCCAGAATTTAAATGTTCTGTGTATAGTTATACCTATCACAGAAGCTTGATATGATATAGCCAGAAGGAAAAGTGTTAACATCAGCTGATGTGTGTTTATATGATGTCAGAAAAAAGCATTTTAATCCTTATCCTCAGCTGTGATATTCATACCAACCAGGTTTCCTCTTGGGTTTTGCCATACGTGACTCATCTTTACATTTGCAATGATGCATGAGAATTTAGGACATTTCCTTACACACCTGTTGGTCCTAAATTGCTAGCATGCATTGGTGACACTACCTACTCCCCAGGGCATGATGACAACTATGATTACAAAGGAGACAGGAAGTGACAAATAAAGCTATACAATACTTATCTAAATTCTCAGCCTCTTTCAGTACTTGAGATCCTAATTTATGCTGTTCCAGTTTACTAACATAGTGCAGAAAAAACAACATAAAAGCTACAGGCTTGTATTCCTTGAGTGCTTTCACTAGATGTGCAGAGAGGTCATGTTGCAGACTAAGGAAGGGCAATGTCATGTTCTGACCCTGTTCTTTATTATCTTTTTTACGTCTGTTATTAATTGGGATCATTAGTCTGTCCTCCCTACAGGACTGTACCAAGCTTCTTGGGCCCAAAACAGGTAAGAAATACTATCAGGGATAAATGAAGGAACAGCAAGAATTATATTTTCATGCATGAGCAATTTATAAAAAAAAAGGCTCTAAAAGAATTCAACATCAATACAAAGATGAAAAGCACTCTAAAGCTATATCCCACATCAAATTCACGTACTCACATGCATGTGTAAAATCCAGTCAATATTAATAACCATATACAAACAAAACTATCTTGCACACTCCTATTTCTAAACTACACAATAAAAAAAGTCAATCAAAATTCAATGGACTTTAAATCAATCTGGAAATAAAACAGAAAAGGCCTCGGGGTTCCACTGTCAAAACCAGTATATGATTTTCATATTCTCTGCAATATTGTCAGTCATTACAATGTTCTCTTCACTTACCAGGGTTTTGGCAGAAACAATTAATTACTTATATGCTTTCTTTGGACAAGGTAATCTTTAAGAACTTTTTAAATCTTCTCTTGAAATGGAACACAGATATTAATCTCTGCAATATTAGAAACTAGTCTGTATGCACAGACTTTTACTTGTGCCTCAGCTGGTATTTAAAACCCCAGAGCAAAGCTGAAAGATGTAACTGAAAAATAAGAAAGTTCACAAGCTTGTTTTCAGATAAAGATTTCAACAGTAGTTAAAACACAAAATCATATTCAGAATTCTGCGAAAAGAAACAGTTTTTATAACATCCTACTGATGAGAAAAAGGAAAAAAAAAACCTCAAATACTTTTTCATAGTGGAAAAATCCTTCCTTGACATTTTTTCAGCTCCTTATTGGGTCTTAATTTCTGCAAAAGAGCTTTTAATTAATACCAGAATTTACCTCTTGCAGAAATAAAAATATATCTTCCTAGATAGTATCTCCTGCTACTAAAACAGCTTAATTAAATAAAATATTGCTTGACTATAAAAATGAAGACTGATTTTCTTTTCTTTCCACTAATACTTGCCAGAAATATATATTTTAAAAATGAAAGTGCTGTTTCTGTTCCTTTTTTTTACCAACAACCCATGAAACAGCAGATCAGGGTAACACTGTGATGTAGGTGTACATGCTCTAGTATTGTCATTCTGTGCCTTATTCTGATTACCAGCCACATGAAAATGCTGATCAGTCATCACCTCTTGCAATATCAAACAGAATTCCTATGTGAGTCAATTGGATGATCCTCTTTTCATTTACTGAGAGGATAACATTCAGTAAAAAGAGAAAGCCTTTCCTAATCAGACCTCTCACTTCTCTCTCTCATCACATGTGAGGCTATTAGCATTTACCACTTGAAGGTAAGTAACAAAGACACAGTTTCAACCAGGAAAATGCTGAGGCAAAGCGAATCTTGAAAACGGAATGATTTTGAACCAACTTCTTATAATCATCAGTGAGCTCCTAGTCTCTGAAACATGCATATGGATTACTAGTTTTACATATGTTACAGTCTGATTTGTTGACTCTATCAAATGTAGACCCTCATCTGTCATTTAACAACCATCTGGTGTCTGTTGGCAAAGCAGCACTTCATCATTTGTAGAATATTGTTTATGTAAGGGCTCTAGTCCTAAAGCAAATCTGGAGATATTCATATCTTCAGCATGACCAGGTCATTTAATATTTTTTTCCCCTCTGGCAGATCTCAACTTTGTGGATTATTATTGATATACAAAGTACCATTTTCAAGCAGAAACATATTTAACTGCCCTTCAGACCCTAGGGATTAAAATTAGATACTTATGTCCATATTTATGTCAGGATTAAGAGAACCAATCAACATATGTCACTCACATGAACTCTAGCCCAAGTTGTCAGGTGTTCAGGTGTCCTCACTGTGCCCACCAAATCTAGTAGGTGTTCAATAAGCTAGTTCATCTATAGTGCTAAATATTATTTGAAAGTTGCAATTTTAAAGAGCATCTCTTTAAGATATTTGTTATACTAATTTTCTCTACACTAACAGCCTTTGACAAGTGCCTCTCTAATTTTCTAACTGTTGCTTTGATTTTATATTGCTGTCGAATAGAATATCAGTAAGCCAACAAATTCAGTGGAAAGGAAACAATGGCCTCTCAAAATTTGATTTGATGCCAAATTTTGAAATTCTATGCAAGTATAGTAAGAAAATTATACAGAGTTTCCACCAAGTGTAGATTACTGTGCAAATATTTTAGAGTAATATCAGTGTTATAATAAAGGAGAGATTCTTCCATCAGATTCTTTTTAGATGTTTGGATACAGTCATTGAATACATCAGGAACTTTTTGTTTCCATTCTGCGGCCTTTGGTTGAGAGTTGCTAGGATTTTACAGCACAATCACAGTCTATTTTCTCTAGTGTGTAATTTTCTCAGAAAACCTTGGGCAACTCTGTTGATTTTTCAGTTGTTCCAACTGTGCTCAAAGATGACAATGTAAATGCTTGCAGGCAGACTCAAGGAGTTGCTAACCACATATTTTGTCATGTGGAATTTTCTAGCTTTGGGAATATGCAAAAATATGTCTTAGGTACATTTGAAACCTATTATTTGTCACATTCAATATTCTTCTGAAAAATGAATTATTCTGTTAGCTACTCAATGCCTGCAGCTCTTTGTCTTTCGTTCAGATATATAACATAATCAGAACTCAGTTGTCACTAGTAAGTGGATGAATGTTTGTATGTGGGTTGTAGCTCTAATAATGTGCCTACCCTGCAGTTGAAAGGACTTGTGTATGGGTGGTGTTGTCATTATTGTATCTATGGAAAAATAAGGTATCATATGTACTAGCTGGTCAAATTGATTTAGCAGCTTCTGCTGGGTTTGGCTACAGTACTATGAGTAGTCGGGTGAAACATTTTAATTCTTATTCTTAGCTTATATCTTTCTGCCACCTCAATGTACTTCTATACTAAACGTTACTAATTGCACTGATTAAAATTACTGACTTTCAATGCTTAAACTCTCTTGGGGTGAAATACAGAGAAGACATGTAATTTTATATAGATGGAAAACCTTTTCATTTTCTCAGTTCTTATGCTTTATTTTAATGTGGAAGTTCTCAGAGAAGGTTGTCCTTGGCAACAGAGACTATTCATAAAATATTACTTTTTCTATCCTTATCAGTTTAAAGATACATGTTTTGTAATGGGTTTAGTGTGAAGGTAGACTACAACAAAGTGATCACAAAAAAATTGTGTTTTTCCAAAATAATTTAATGAATATTCATGAAGAAATAAACTGTTTCAGCATTTTTCCTGCATGACTTTTGGCATTTCATATGTCCTGCTTGCTTTTGGGTTAGCTAATACTGAATAAGAAATTAAAAATTCTTGTCAAATAATGTCACCCTGTATTAAGTGTTCAGAGATTGGAACATTATTTTCTAAAATGAAGTCTTGAGTGAACCTAATTAATGCAGTGTGGACTTGAGATAAACCTGAATTCCAGACTTGCCAACTTTCCTCATTCTTATTTAAGGCTGGTAGAATCTATGATTAGCTCTGATACAAGATTGCGCTGCTTTGGATATGAAGGGAAACCTCAGACAACAAGGCACATTTAGATACAGATAAAAATGAACCCAAATTTCTTAATATGCAGGTGTCCACTCCTGGGAAATGTGCATGTTTCATGGCATTGTATACCAGGCTGCCACACAATTTTTTTTTTTTTTTTTTTTTTTTTGTGCTTGCTTTTTTATAACTACCACAGGTAACCATTTCTGAACTAAGAAGATGATTTAGACTTCTTCCTGGAAGGACCTTTGGGGCAATTGCTAAGGTCCACAATTCCAGACACTAAGTCAAAGAGGATTATAGACACGCTGAATCCATTTTGTATTTTGGATTTGAATCCTTTATGATCTCAGTGATTATCCTGACCAATGCCTATAAAAAGGCAAAATTTTACTTGGAGTTTTTGAAATACTAAATTGACCTTTCTTCTTTTGCCATCTTAGCTATTTGAAATTACACTGTTCTGAGTATAATAAAAGAAAGTATCATCACAAATTAAACTCATTCTGTCCATAAAACAATCAGAATCTGACTTTGAAAACACTCAGAAACTGGTATCTTACATATACACGTGTTACCTAGAACATGTAATAATTAAGATATTTTCTATCTCACAAAAATACTAAAATTTTATAAGTCTTTGATTAAGTTCTCACCAATCAACCAGTGTACCTGTACTTGTATCTCTGCTGTTTTGTTGTCACACAGTGAAAGCTCTTCTGCTGCTCTGTGACTCAGTCACCATATTCAACACAGCTGCTACCCAGGTCCTGTTTGTTAATTGGAGACTTATTAGTTGGATTGTGAGACCATCTGTTAGATTTGAGATTTAAACAGAATCATTTTGAATTACTGTATCTCCACCAAACCAGCAGCTGGGTGCTCAGTTGTTACCTCTGATCTCCCAGTGATCAGAGATTTCTTGGGAACAACCAGAGAAACTATTTTTGCATGTGCAGCAAACCTTTTGCTCATAAATATCTATGTGTCTGTGACCAGCTGTTGAGTGAGCATAACCAAACCTAACCCTCCTGCAAACGCCCTTCCTGGCCAGTCTGGAGCCATGTCTGACCCTGATTGCCCTCACAGGGCCTGTTCCTCATCCCTTCATGTGGGCTGACATCCCTGCCTAGCTTCATCCTGTGCCCAAGGACATGCCTGGGGCTTGGGCTGCCTCAGTGTCCCCCAGCTGCCTTGCCTTTGGCTGAGCCGGTGGGGATGGCCCAGGATGTCAAGTCCTGCCCTGCTCTGCTGACTTGGCCAGCTCCTGCTGTCCCCAAACCCCAGAGGCCAGCTGTCCCATTAAGCACCCTGACTTCAAGAATTTAAAAGTGAAATTTATTAAACTTCAAGCTAACTCTGGAATTGCAATTGTACTGAAAGTGGTGAGTTGTGACCACAGACCCCCAGCTGGGTAATAATTAGCACTGGCTCCATGATTGCAGAAGACTGATCAACTGCTTTATTATATCATATTATACTACATTATCCTAATTCAGAAACTCAGTAACCTTTACAGCCAGTCCCATACAGCTTTGATCTATTTGGTCAATCAATCCAAACACCATCCAGTGTCCAGTTAAGAAATCACCCTTTGGTAAACAAATCTCCACGACACATTCCACATATGCACTACAGTAGGTGCAACAAGTGATAAGAATTGTTTCTCATTCTTTTCATTGATCTTCTCACAGCCTTCCCTGGGAAAGTGCCTGGGAAAGTCTGTGCCTGCTCTCTGTGGCCAGAGAGCTGCTGCCACAGTGAATATTCAAATCTGGTTTGCTTGACATGGGTTTTTTGGAGTACAGGGTGTTTTGGGTGAAAAAGTATATAGAAACTGAAGAGGCTCTCAAGAGAAAAGGTGACGTGGTTCTGATGAGAAAAACGCAATATGGCTTTTCAGGTTTAAAAACCTTGGTTATGGGGGACACTAACTCTATGGACAGAATGGGTCTGACGATTTCATTGTCATAGGATTTGGCAAAGCATTGCAGGACACCTGAACTGTGCCAGACTCTGTTAGATGGGGATGCTGATGAACTAATTTTCCTTTCTCCATTTAAATTAATGCTTTCAGACATTTAAAACGTAAGCAAAGTTGAGGGGACATGACACTATACAGCTTTTTTTTGTCCTGACAGAGCTTGTGAAAGATTCTAGACAGTTTTGTAAATGTAAAGTGCTAATTCTTTCTCATTCATTAACTACAAAATAACAGCTCATAAGTGCTTTTAGACATTCTCTCCACATTAATGTGGTTCCCTAACTACTCTGTAATGTGTCACTTTCTAACACTAGACTTTCCTTTGAGTTATAAAATTTCATTAATGGAGGATTTGAAATTATTCTCTTTACTTCTTCAAAAGCTTTTCCTTGTATTTCTGTCCATTACTGTACGATGACTTTAAATTAGTTGGCTCAGAAGCTCTTATTCTTTTCTCACAAGTGATTAAGGAGGTCCAGCACTATTCTTCAGGTTCTTTGACTCTGACATATTTATGGGCCTGAGAATCTTTATGATTTTTTCAGATCACAGTTTTTTCTTTTTTTTTTGTCAGCAGAAGTATGACCTGAGGCACTTTCTCTTACTAAGACAAATAAAGTGCAACTTCAGGTTAGCCAGATTCTGTTTAATATTTTTCTCTCTTTGTTAATTTCAGTTTCTGCTCAAGACCAGTTTTTCTCAAGTAATGAAAATGTCAGCAATTATTTGTGTAACAGTCAGACAGTTCTTCTTGACCTCAATTTAGTTTTGATCAAGTGATTTCTTACATGTATTATGCTTTTAACTACATATAATTATGCAATATCTAGTAGAAATAATAGTCCCGGTGAAATGTCTTCTGTAACTTCTATTTCTTGTTCAGTGCTCTTGAATGCAAATATGTTATTTACAGTCTTATGGTAACTTTAACCCTAAGGATATATGGTTCAACTAGTTTTTCCTCAAAGTTCATAAATCTTTTTATTTCTACTTTTTAAAGCTTTACAAATAATCTGGTTTCTTACTATTCAACATGCACCATATATACTTCCACATATTATTCTAGACAGAAAGAGTCTGCACCTTGTAAAGCAATTTTCACCTTAGTTTAGGCCATATCACCAGTTTATTTTTTGTTTCAGATACTGAAAAGTTCAAATATGTTGCTGAGCATTCGTTATATGCTTCTACTTAGTAAATAGAATAGATGTTCTAATTTATACTTTGTAAAAGTCATTGCTAGTCTCACAGAAATTCTTTAGGCAATTGTAATAACAATATTAGTTTATGCACCCTTTATAATAAGCTTGGAGAAGAATCAGCTCTCATTTTCCTACTTCTTTAAAAAGTGCTTTAGGTGACATAATCCATGGCTGTTCTTTGTTATTCCTTCAAAGCAGCTTAGAGTCTAAAAAGGGATTGTTCTGATTCTTTCCCCTGAACCACTCAGCATTTTTTTTCACTTGTAGTTTGGTGTGTCCATAAATTTTAACTTTCCACTTGACCTGTGAAGAAAAAAAATGCAAAACTAAGACTATGATATTTCTTTAATAACTGTGTCACCTTACATTGAATAGGAATGCGTGCAGTCTTTAAAGGAGCATCAATGCATTTTTCTCTCCCCTTCATTTTACTGTGAGAAGTGCAAGGGCACACAGCTGCCTCATGCTCAGCTTGTTTGGGAGCCCTTCTTTCCTTCTCTGTAAAGCTGCTCCCCAGCCAGTCAGGCTCCAGCCTTTATTAATCGGCACTAGTTAGGCTCTGCAATTACCAATTTTGAACTTCAGGTATCCTATTCCCCCAGCTTGATGAAATCCCTTTGAATAGCACACCCTAAAATATTAACCACTCTTCCTGGTTTGGTATTATGTGTAAATCTGAGTGTCTGCGTTTCTTCACCATGGAGATCAGCAGTGCTGTCAAACAGTATCAGACTTTGCAGCAACCCCTAACAGCAGTGCTGTTAGCTAAGGGTAAGCCATGTATTTAAATAGTGGCATAAGGACATTTTCTTCTCTCTCCCCTGCTTTCTTTTTCAATGCTTCTTAACCATTGGTTTTCTTTTTGACTTGTTCTGCATGTTGAGATTATATTTTCATGGATTTAATATTCAGCCAAGAACTTTGCTCCCAAGTAGTTGTACTCAGGTTACACTGGTTTTACATGTGTGCAGAAAATGATTGGTTGGTTTTTTTTTTTTCCTCCATATACCTTGAATTTCACCTGCTATATCATTGACCAGTGACTCAGAGGTGTATGTACTGTTCAAGTCATAAGTTGTTTTTTGTACTCACAGAACCTGTTTTAATGATTCATATCTATGCTGAATTACACAAACCCTAGTGAAGACTTCTGGTTAATGTCAATGCTGGATGAACAACTGAACATTTATTCTTAGCTCCATTTTCCTGTCTCTTATCCAACTGCTTATGGAAATTTCTTCCTACTTTTGACTTTGTTTACAAGCTTCTTTTTGTCCTTTATTCTTCTGTAGAGCTGTTGAACCTAAGTGAATCATCACAATTTTGAAATTGTATACTTCTACAGGATTTTGAACAGTCTTATTTGCATCAAATCAGTAGTAGCATTTTTACTTCAGGGGCCTCCTGATTAGCTGATCCTAGAACAAACATGGTCTTAGTCTCTTAAAATGTTATCTGCTTAATTTCCCACAGGGACATTTGTCTAATTAATAGAAGGATGCTGATGCTATCCAGAAAAGCTTTATTGCCTGTTTTCACTTTCTTGTCTGAGAAACTGGTAATCAGTATCATTATCCTGGTCACACACCCTCTAATAGTTACGCGAATGTATATTGTCATTTAAGATTGGTATTTTGGACCATTAAAATTCTGTTATGAATATGTTAATTCTATTTAAATTTAAGTTTTCTTTCTTGTCATACTAGGCTCTCACATTCATCTTTTCATTTACCATCCCAGTGGCTGTCAACAAATTTCTGGTACATCTATTTCATTAATGTGTTAATCTAGAGCAAGATATTTCAGGGTTTTTTTTCCTTGTTTCTTGTTTCCTTAGACACTTTATTCCCATAGACATTTAATATTGGTATGGAAATACACTTGGCTCTGATTAGTCATGCTTATTGACATACTATTTAATTAACAAACATTATATTAAATTTTCTTTTCTCAACCATTCCTAATATTTTTTGTGTGTCTTATTTCAGAATGTAGAAATCCTTACGTATTAGATTTTGGATAAATCTCCCCTAACTGATTATTTTCTACAAGTTTTAGACTGTTATCTTTCCCAAACTCATAAGTTTCTAAGCTCAGACACAATTTCCTTAGTTTTAAGCATTAATAGCTTTGCTCTCAAAATAATGATGTCAAATGTAGGGCCACAGTAAGAATAGGACAAGTTTTGTAAGATGAGAAGTCTTTTCTGATTGAAGAGCATTCATACAAATACCACTAGTCCTGTATCTCTAGAGCTAACATGAGGGAAAAATTCTCTTTTTAATATATTTCATAGTGTTTTATTTTATTTTATTGATTACATGACATCCTAGTGTGTGTGGTGTAGACATGAGAAACAGATGGCACAACGTGTCTTTTTGTGTATCAAAATATCATATTTGGCTTTGGTCAAAATATTTTAAACAATGTAAGAAAACTTAAACTCTGTATTTTTTATTTTTTTTTATTTTAGGTGTTGCTCATTTGTATTTTTCTTGTTCATTGCTTTGTTATACTCCTCTAATCTCAGTTCATATAGACCTACAGTGCAGATTATGCAATATTTTCAACGCAATTCAAAACTGAAATTCAAAAATCTTCCTCCTTCTCTAAAAAATGTTTATGTCCTTGAGGTAGACCTACAGTCCCTAGCCTTCCCTTCTCCTGTGAAGATTTTTTGACAGCTGACATAAATTTTGACAGAGCTGGATGGCTCGGAATCTAGCTTGCATTAAGACCAGTCAGGATTTAGGTACTATTTGCTCCTCTACTTAATTTTCCTGAAAGATTTCAATCTAAAAGATTTTCTAGGATCATGTCAAACATGACATCAGGACCAAATCCTCTGAAAAATACAGCGATGGTTCTGCTTTCTTTTAAAAGCACAAGGAAGAGGTATTAATTTTTGATGTAACTCCTACTATAATACGTGGGTTTATATCCTGCAGACCAGTATATACATTGCCATTTATAGCAACAGGACACTGACTTTTGCACTGATTTTTTTTTTTTTAAGTTTCTTTGCCTTCAGCAGTATTTTTTGACTCCTTTTTTTTTTAAAGTGCTGTTGCTTATCTTTTTATGCTATAACCATAATTTTTTAATGAAGAAATAAAGAGTAATTTTTCTGTAGAGAATGAAATGAGACCTCACTAATAAAAGTGAGACAGAGACTCCCATGTTGCAGAGAAGTATGAGATGATAAAAAAAAATGTACTCTTAAGATTGAAGCTGTGAAAAATTTAACAGTGGTGAGCTATTGTGGCGCAGATTTGAGAGCTGGACAGAGCAGAGTTTACAGTAGTTAAAAGAAAAAAGAGTAATAATCTAAAATATATATTTTTTTTTACAATGCCTTAACTATACAAATATATAGAAGATAGAAAAATAGTCTGAAGTGGAACAACAATAGAGAAGAAATCATCAGAATCAATTGCATATTTCTTCCTGGCAAAGCAAAATAAATTCCATTATTAACCCTACTGTCTTCCAGGACAGTAGAAAGGGGAACAGTGTAGAGATTGACAGCAGACAAGAGGAAGAACTAGAAATTTTATATACAATAATTTTTAAGTGTATTAATAATGAGGTTTGGTCTAAGTTATTTACATAATTTAGACTATGAATGTTAGCATAATTTTAACTCAACTAACCATACAAAATGGTGTAAATTAGTTATGCCTTTAAAACTTTAAAGAGACCAGTAGTACATTTTTGATGTCTCATGAATATCATATTCCCTTATTTGCACATAAAATGTTTTTGAGGGCTACGGTGTCAAAGTAGGATACATACATGGGTTTTCACCTCCACCTGTCAGATTTATGTCTTTACCTAGAAATCATTATAAAGTCATTCAGGTTGAAGCTGTTTCAGTTTAAAAGACTTAAATTAGGAATGAGTCATGTATCAATTTACACTAATTGGGACAAGAATATTGTAATGCTAAGTGATGTTCAGTTTCTGTTTCTCTTCCCTTCATCTTGTTCTTGGTACTCAAACATCCCCTATCACTCAGATATTGGTTTCATATCTCACAAGTAGAAGAATTTATATTAGTTATTACAATGGTTCTTTGGAAAGTTCAATTTTGTCTACTTTATAAGGGAGTCTTTTCTGAATCACCTAAAATTGGTGAATGAAGATGGCTGGAATTGAGAGTACAGAGAAGTGCCTTGTCATGCTGGAAGTTTATGGATGGCTTACTAAAGAAAGGATTGCACTCATACATTCTTAATTCCAGTTCAATTCTTTAACATAAAACAATTTTTTTTTCATCTTATCTCCCAAAATAGCTATGAATTGACTCCTTGGTTTTTGATATTTCTATTTCCTTCAAGGAGTGGCAGGGGGTTGTGGGAATCCAGGGCATCCCTCTGGCTGCCCTGGAAGGTCTGGGACCCTGGCGGGGGTCAGAAACCCCCCTGTACAGAGTCCCAAGAGACACTGTCTGTGATCTCTGTCCATGGAAAAGAGTTTTCAATCTTACAGGATGAATTACAAGCTCTGATATAAGTAATAATTAGTGTGGCACAGGTGCAAAAGTAAAATTTTAGGATTCTAGATTAGGGGTTCAAAGGGGACAAGATGGGGAAAATTGGGTATGTCTTGTCCTTTTTCTTCTTCATCCCTCCATGTTCCGCTGTAGTGTTGGCATTTTTCTATTGGTTTAGACTGGGGACACACTGTTCAATGTAGGTGATAGATATTGGCACATTATTGTAAATATAGCACACGTAGTTTCTGGTATTTAATGTTTGTAACATCCCACTGAGGGGCAGAGCCCCACACGCTGCCCTGCAGGACAGACCTGCGGCAGGGCAGCAGAACATGTTAGAGATAAGCAAGAATAAACAACCTTGAAAACCAGCACAGAAAAATGATGACTTCTCCTTTGGCAGTGGGGGCTCAAAGACAGAGACTTTCTACAATCTCAGAATCATCTAAATACCACAGATTCCATCAGGGGAGAAGGGAGGAGGATGACAGAAAAACAACATCTGGATTAGAGGCAGAATACCTTATTAAGCTTAAAAAATAATATAATGTCTTAAGACAGCTTGTATATGTTCTTCCTTGTTGACTGGAGTACTATCCTTTTTATTGTCATGACTGAATTTCAGCCATGTAAGATGTGTAAAGAGAAAGCAAAATGGGATCTAAAAAGACTACTGATGAGAGTTTATGGAAAAAGTAGGAGCTGGTGGAAAAAGTAATATAGTTACTTCATAATTTCAAATCAATAGCAAATCAAATCAAAGGAGGGGTTTTGAAATATATTTTTCAAAAATAATTTTGTTACCTTGAAGAGTGTAAATTCATTTGAAAGAAATTATTAATTGTGTAAGGTATTAGTAATATGAGAAACAGAAAAAAATTAAAAGTAACTTCATTCAGTTAAAAGTGACTAGTATTCAACAGCCTTGATTAGTCTTTCAGCTTTATTATATAATAATTTTATAAATAACTTATGGTCAAACAATAGTATAGACTCTTGTCTTTCTGTTTCACTCCCATCACTTTTGATGTGCTGTCTTTCTACATCTATGTTTCATGACATGTTCCTATGAAATGGTCTCCCACTAAAAGTCTAATTTATCCTCTGGCAAATGCCCGTTCTTCATAATAGCTTACTACAGTATTAATTATTTTCTTTATTTCAGGTTATTACTCTGAGACAAAAATGTTTTATGTTTTATTATGTTTCAGCTCAAGCTCTTCTGTTACATTAAAATAATTTGAATTTACACACTTTTGACTAGAATATTAAATGTCAGTATTTTCTATATCTAGATGTATTTGTATGCAAAAAAATGCTGAATAAATTTTCTTTAATCCATTAAGAGTAAATTAATTTGTGTGCTGTACACTAGAACTTGTCAGTGTAATGATTTGGATGCAGATGTTTCACTTGATTAAAAGTACATCCCACTACACTATGTTATATTCCAAGCTTGTAAAGTATAAGACAAAATGAGATTGCCTAGTGCAATTATGTACTTTCTGTAAGAATTAAAGGGTATAAAATAAATTATTGTGTTTATAGAGTACTGTTCCTGCTGCTAACATAAGATTCTTTAGAGTGGGACCAGAAAGTTAACAATAATAATAATACTTTTAAAACATAAAAGAGCATATTCTGTTTCCTTAATACCCCTTGCTATTTCATGTTGAAAGAGAGAAGGCACATTGCTTTTCCTCCTTTTGGGATTGATATGCAGTCCTTTTTTGCTAGCAAGTACTACTACTGCTTATAGTTTTCCAAATTTCCAATGGGCTTCTCTGTAAAGACCTTTGGCTTCTGAATTGGTAAGCAGCAGGCTAAATTTGCTAGTTGGGCAGAAGAAATTCTGTTTATATTTCATATCTGAAAGAGTGAGAATATTTACATGAAGATCCTGCAGAGAATTTAGTGGTGGTAAAAAGTGCTTTTTGGGTGTTACTTGACTCATATCATTCCTTACTCTTTTTCAATCCCATGAAGATGGCGATATGTCACTGTATTAGCACTATATGTAATTCATTTATTAGATAATACAGTTTATCTTAATTAAAGAAAATTTCTGAAGTTTTTTTTGTGGTTGGGGATTTGAGTGGAGATTTTTGGTTGTAATTGGCATTTCCTTTTTTTGTTTCAGTGGGGTTTTTTGGGGTTTTTTGTTTGTTTGTTTGTTTTGGGGTTTTTTTTTTTAGTTTAATTGTCCATTTCAAGGAAGGATTTAATAGATTAGATTAGATTGTGGCAGAAAATTCTGAATGTTGTTTTACGAACTGGCTGCAACAATAATTCAAATACCTTACAATGTGGGTTTAAAGACCTCAGTATTTCAAAATATTAAGTGGAAATGTAGAATGGTAGTGTGGGGTATCCTCAGTCCTATAAACTTCTCCTTGTCTGGGATAAAGGTCAGTGGAGTTTCATTGCCAACAAACCACTTCCAGGATATTCCATCCTCCTGATAAAGAATTTGAACTGAAAATTACAAATTTTTATTTTTCATATAAAAAGTAATTCTTTGGACCAGGAAAATTAGCTAAGCAGACTGCTTTTTAAAATTTTTATACATTTTTTGTTTTGTCAGTGTCTAATATCCATCAAGTGCCAACCTTTTCTCCAGACATGCAATGTTATTGTCTTTCATTATCTCAAACTGCAAGATCATATCTATGATTGTACAAACTTGACAGAATAATGGAAAACTCGAACATTATCAAACTCTGTGCTACTTATAATTAAATACAACATCACTCTAAATCTGAACTGGTTGCTTTAGCATATACAGTTTTCCCTAAACTAGGAATTTAAAATTTGCTTCCAGTCCTGGTTCTAGCCCAGATCAGCGGAAGGGAGCATGGCCAAGACATTTTATTATTCAATACCTCATTACATTTTTGCCAGGGGTGGGGGAGATGGATTGTCTCACTTCTGGGGAGGAGAGGTATCCCTTTCTGGGGTAACAAAGCCTGGCGGTGGATGGGGGAGGATGTGTTCTCTCTTTTTGTATACTTCTGTTAATAATATTGTTACCGTTACTGTTTCTTTTCTTATCTCATTGCTGTTTTCAGTAAATTGTTCTTATCTCAACCTGTGATCTTTGCCTTTTGTGCCTGCAGTGCTCTTCTCCAGTCACCTTCAGGGGTGCAGGAGGGTGGAAGAGGGGGTGGAGAAGGGAGAAGAGGGGGGAGAGGGAGCGAGCAAGCAGCTGTGTGGTTTGAGAGGTCTTGGTGGGAGAACTAGATTTGGGAATAGCATTCCTAAACCATGTCACTTCCCTATATCTAAGTCTTTATTCTTTTTCTCGCCTGAAGAGTAAGTCACATTTGGTGAAATACTGAGGATTCATATTCCTCATTTCTTGCTTTTTCTTTGTGTAATCAAGGAAAAGTATTTTGGAGTGAGGAGCTGAAGAGGATTTACCCATCTAGGTATGCACAGTCATCATGAATACAAATAGTTGTCTATTTTTCAGAACAAGTAAAAATTCTCGTAAAAATTTTTGCTTTAACAACTGATAGACAAATGAAACTTCAAATGTTTCAGTAAAACTTCAAATGTTTATCAGTGGCGTGGATGGTTAAAGAAAAAACTGAAAATCTACAAGAGTCAAACCTAAATATCCCATTTAACAGACCTTTTGTGTTGCCTTTTTCTGTCATTGATTCTCTCTGAGCACCCTGTCTCTCAGGCTACGTTTCTCTGAAAGAAATCTATATGTTGAAGGATGTTAACATTTCTAACCATTCTGGTTTTTTGAACAACTACAAGAGTACCCTGCAGGTTCTAACTTTCTCTTCTAAAAATTACTTTCATTTTACTTTATTTAGAGAATCTCTTGCAATCTCTCTTTCACCTCTTTGGTAGATTTGATGCCATCTTCCACAGATGAAAGCCAACAGATCAGCAATAGATTACTTTTCTCTTTTTCTTCACTTTCTTTACGCTAACATTTCCCCCTTTATATATTCATTATAACATGACTGATTAATTGAATCTTGTATTTTAAAACAACATTGTATGTATTTGTTAACCTCGTGAAAACTTATGATTGAGATTCCTCAGATAAAATCAGTAATTCTAAGCAGAGGTAAATATGACTGTAACTAACTGTTCTATCTTGATAACGGGTACGAATGAAACCATAATGTGTGAACATTTGTGTATTACCCAATTTTTCTCAAAGCATTTCCAGACATCCAGGAAGACTTATTGAAGCATATTGTGTGGCTGAAACTCATAGGTGCTTCATAGCCTAGAATGAATATATTTGTTATCAGGCCAAACATTTTTGTCTTTATGAGGCATCAAAGAGAGAGAGACACATAATGCTTAAAGGGCTGGATTGGAATTCAGTACTGTTAAATGCTATAATTGCATGTTTCAGAGAAAACACTGGTTATGTTTCCCTCTGCAGAAAAAAGTAGAAAAGATAAATTGATCAAAACATCATCAAAAAGAAAGTGAAGCAGAAACCCAAGAGCCATTTGTGGGGAAAACACTGCTATAGATAACTTTCTTCAAAATAATAGGACTATGATGACTAGTCCTATCAACATGATAAGATATAGTGTTTCAGAATACCAGTAAAGGGAAAAAAGATATAGTTACTTGTTTTTTTTTTTTCTGATTTTCAGTTCTAATAAAAATAGCTATGATTTGAGATCTCTGAACACTGTTGCAACATTCCTTTTTTTGCCTGAAACATTACTCAGTAAAGCAAGAGAGCTATATGAACAGGCTTCAGATTCCATGTCATTTCATATCAGCAGTGGCTGTATGTAGAATGCATACTGGATGTCATCTTCCTTAGATGCTCACTTCTTACTCATTCTCAACAATGCTGCAGGCAATGCAAGACCTGCATGTTAAATGTCCCCTTCACAGGCAGACAGTGTGAAAGGCAGAGAGGTATACATCCTACATCTTCTAAATTATCAATAACTTGGCAATACTGTTTGAAACAGTATAATTTTTGGTGACAATATCAGTCTTTAAATATTATTTTTTAAAGTATAACATTTCCTTCCTAAGTCCATTCCATTTTGCACGCCTCAGCATTTATATTAAAATAGCTATAAAATATTGTAAAGGTAATTTCAGAATTGACTGGATTTTTGCCTCCCTCCCCCCTCCACTCCTGATCCTTTCTACTTCACACACTGAGTGCACAAAAGTAGTGGTTTTATTTCAAAGTCCTGTTACTGAAGTACTGTGGGAGCAGCTGTTCATAGACAATTTTCTTTAAAGCATGAAGATGAGAAAAGCATGAGCTTGGGTCAGGAGGATACATTGTTGATTCAGTGGAGATTACTTCAGCATATGGGAGAAATACAAAATAACTAAAATAGCTAAACAAAAGTCTTTTACAGATATAATGATCCTTGAGCATTCTTAGTGTTGTTATGAAAAGCAGTGGCTGCGGCTTAACATTAAATATATATCTATTTTTTTAAATTAGAAATTTACTTATAAAATAGCATATGCAGAGTAATAGGCAAAAGATTAAGGAGATTTTTGATTTTATAGTTGTTATTATTAGTGTGCATGATAATGTATTGTTTATTGTAACAAATTACTTTATTGGAAAATGTTGAGAGACCTTTATTTCTGTGAGAACAACTTACATGGCTTTGGCTATCCCTGTTTTTTTTTAGAATTATCTATATATTAGGAGAGCAAGGAATTGTATCAGAAATTTCTGTGAAGATTAAGATTCACTTTACAATATTTTTTTTCTTTTTTTCCCACTGGAAAACAGCAAGATAGGACATAAAAGAGGTAATGTTGCTTTAAAAATTATATTCAAATTTTCTTGAAACCACTTCATAAGTCCCCAGTTGTAGCAGGATCAGATATATATCTCCCCAAAAGGAAACTGGGATTGTTTAGCCTGGAGAAAAGAAGACTCAGGGGCCTCTACAACTCCCTGTAAGGAGCAACCAGTGACAGGACAAGCAGAGATGGAGCTGTGCTAGGGGAGGTTCAGGCTGGACATGAGCAGGAAAGCCTTACTAAACACTGAAATGGACAGCCCAGGAGGGTGGTGGATTCTCCATCCCTGAGGGTGCACAAGAAATGACTGAATGCAGCACTTAGTGCCATGGTCTAGTTGACACAGGGGTGGTGGGCAAAAGGTTGGACTTAATGATCCCAGAGGTTTTTTCCAACTTAACTCAGGGATTCAGTGATCTGAACTCCTGATGCTCTTACCATGGTAGTCAAGGGTAACTCTCACTGATTTTACATGGATAGAACTGAATTCCTTGCAACAGCTAACTACAAGAGAAACTAAATAATGAGTGTCTGTGACTCACACAACTGTCTCAATAGTGTCTCTAATTGAGCAGAGGACCATGAAGTACTGCCTGCAGTATAGGCTTCTTCCTTAATTCAGAACAGAGTGCTTTGAGTTCTAAACTGTATTAATTCTCTGCTACTTTAGAGAGTTTGGGGAGTGGTTTTTTTCCCCATTTTTATGTATAGCAAAAAGTAAGTCTCCTCTGCTATGCATTTAGTTTTTTTGTCTGCAAGATCTCTGTTAGCCTGCTTTTGATAAATTCAAATTTTCATTTACTCTCAAGTTCTCTTTTCAAGTAATTTTTTTCCCAAAGAAAACCTGCTGGGTTTTTTTTTTCTTTTTGGCTACTTGGTTGATTGTTTTTGTCTTTTTTTCTGAACATATTTCACTCAAGGGAAATCTTCCATTGCACACAGTAGCATTGTGTTTATTTTGTTGTGCCTTATATAGCCATCTGCCACTGTATCAGAAGGATTTTTGTCCTAAAGCTTTCTCATAAACTGATAGGAATTTCACAATATGTAATTCATGCCCTTATTTTCATTTCATAGGGAGCATCTAGACATCTTGATGGCATTTTGTGTTTTATGCTAGTGGATCACAAAGTACTTTAGAAACAAATAGAATACTACCAGTTTAATACCATACAGTAATGACTTACTCAGCATCGACATACTGCACTCAGAGGTAAAAAGACCATTTAGATAAGAGTTGTAAAATACTACTCAGTAATTACTTCAGGATGATTTAGCATAAGTATGCACATTTTCACTGACAGGATATAATTTATTATAGCATTTGTACCCATATAGTAGGCATAACATCATTACCCAATTTGACTCATTGTCCTAAACACAGATCAGATAATCATGTCATGTGGATGTTTGCATGGTTCGTTTGAAATAAGATACTGCTAGTAGTTTTCTGTCACCTTCTGCCATGAATTCAATGTTTTTGGAGATGTGGGGTTTTTTTCACATCTCCCATACCAGATTGGAATCAAAATATAACTCTTGACTGTCCAATAGACTACAAACATCATCTTATTCTCAAACATGCTTTCTTGGCTCGCCACTACTCTTTTTAATATAATTTGTCCGAAAGCTGTGAAATTATATACTTGAAATTTTCATTTATCACTGGTAGAAAGAAAAAGTATAATTAACCTCCGTAAGTTTCTTGAAAGAGGAGAGCATGAAGAAAGGAAGCACCTACATTGCAGAGTAATACTGTAAACCACACTGGACCTGTTTATCTTAGAAGTGGTATGAACATATGAGTTCAGGTTAGGAGTAGGCAGAATTATTTCTCACCTGCTCTTCATATTCAGGTTATTTTTCAAAGAAAATTAACTGCATGTAGAGAGGGGGTGCACCCAAATGCATATCTCAGTAGGAATGATCAAGATACTAGGACATCAGGACATATGGAGAGTTTACTGTCACTGTAGTTGGTCTGTAGTCCAAGCACACATTCTGCGAGCAGAGCTGTAGGACATTGATCCATCTGGTAATTTAATTATGGTTAATTACACAGTCCAGTTAATGTTGTTCCTGTCAGATGGTTAAAATTTCCTATCTGGCATGAAAAGTTAAATATGATTTTTTAATAACATTACATTTCTAGAGATTAATTTACCAGTTTCTACTGATTGAAAATGCTACGGGTTTTTTTGCACAGAGCACTTGTCTCCCATGATCTTGGTTACAGCTTTTTGTCCCCTTTTTGGGTACTGTGCCAAATTCAGACATGCACAATTTTCATAAAAGAATTTGCCAGAGCAACAGTAAAGAGAAAAAGTCTAGAGAGATTTTGTTTAAAATTGGTAAATAGTAGGCAGAGGTCTTTAGGATACAATTTGCACAATTGAAACTGTGTAGCTCCAGAAAACAAAGTTGAATGTAGGTTGGTTGATTTGTTTTGCAGTCTGAAAGCAAGCATTTGGGAGTAGGTGAGGAGTGGATTTATGTAACTTTTCTCCAGTTTATGAGCAATAAGTTATTATTTAAATGCTAAAAGCCACATTTCATTAAATTAAAGCAATATTCCATGTATATTGAATTTGGAAACTAAATTATTTTGTAGTGCTTTATATTTTCCCTTTTTAAGTCATTTTCCATTGAAAAAACCCCAAAATTACACATAAGGAGGATTTTCCTTCTTTTTTTCCTAAACAGAATATCTGTCTGGATTACTTTTTTGGGCCCTCTGGTAAAGTCAAATGTTTTTGCAGCTGGTGCACTTGAAGTAATTAAGTGATAGGCATTCATCTTACCAAAAGAAAAATGAAGGTAATTAAGAGAATAAAAAGTTAATTTTAAATGCCATCCTCCACACAGTCAAATGCTAATGTTTTGTAGTGCAGAACCACTGCAACTTGAAAAAGATGCATAGAAATATAATTACATCAGTTAAAATTACTTTAAATGGGCTTGAAGAGCTATTTCTGCTTTATATCTCTTTAAAACAATACATGTATTGTTACTCAATAGTAGACATATTATCTATTAAAATTATCTACTAAAAATATTATCTATTTTTGTGAATGAATAACATACGCCTTACTCTGTGCACAAACAAGTAACAAAGCCTGCATTCCTACAATCACTAATAAAGGAAGTATTCCTATGTTGCAGTGCACATGACAAAGATTTCATCTTGAGATATTTTTACCAGGAAATTCAGTAATTGAACATGAAATTAAAAACATTTCTTGAGGAACTAAAAAGTGGAATTCATCATGAAAAGATTAAAATGGAAATTTGCTTTCCACCAAGCAGGTATATTAACATGATATGAAAAGTTAAGAAAGTTTGTTTAATATGTTCTGGAAGTGAAATTTATATATTTGTCAAGTACCCAACAAATCTGTTTAATTATTTTAATAAGAGTTAATAAAAAGAGAAATCTGATGTTGGGGAAGGATCATGGGCTCTGGATTGGATTGATGGCATGAATTTTTTGATCTGTTGACGTCATTAAGAGAGCAGAGACCAGGAGAGTGCAGTCTACTAATCGCAACATTTTAAATACTTTTTTCACATATGCCTGGAGAATTCATAAGTGTCAGCTACTCAGTAGGTACTTTAAACCAACTCCACCCTGTGAGGTGTTGGCTCTAGAGAAGAACTGCCCATTCTTCCCTTTAGGACAACTAGAAATAAGACTTGGTATATATAAATATATATATGTGTGTGTGTGTGTGTGTACATGTATATATATAATGGAATTGCATTTCATCTTACTCAAACACTGTATATGTAAACTTGAAAGACTTCTTAGGGTTTCTGACATTTTTCTCAAGTTCACCTTCTGACTGTGCAAAAAATGTGAGCATACTGAACATGGAAATGTTCTCCATTTGACAAAAAAAAGGCCTCACAGCATCTGGCAGCACATCTGTGTCCCACTTTTGTACACAGTTTCTTGGTGGCTTTGGACAAAAGTCTGTCTAGAATATCCGCTATTGTTAATGTTCATATTCTTGGTTTTAAAGAAGGGTCAAAAGTTCTATAATCAAAATGATAAAAGGTAAGAAGTTTATGAATTCATTTTCTGCATAATGGCATTGTGAATTTCCTGTCCAGGTACTGAAAGAACTGCCTGGTCTACCTGTCCCTGCCCAGCCCAGGACTCCCTCACATGGCCTGAGGTTAAAGTCCCCCTGCCAGTCCCCCAGGCCCTCAGCCCCTGCTGAGCCCACTCCTTTCCTGACCTCAACACATCTGCATCTCCAGGGAGGTGCCAGAATCCTGGGGCTGGGGTCATCCCATTGCCCCCAGCTGCCTGCTCCTGGCTGGGATGGTGGGACAGACCCTGAGGTCCCGCTGTGTGTTTCCCTGGGAGAAGCCCATCCCATGGAGCCCTGGCAACCTGCTGCTCAGCTGTACAGAGGACACAAAAGTAAAATTCCAAAGATAGTACTGAGCTGCTTAGGAAGTTTCAATTATAATAATAGGTTCTAATTATGTTCTTCAGTCAAAATAATTGAACATTTTAAAATACATTAATCTTTATGTGTGTTTTTAAAAATACAAATTCCTGAAATTTCGTGTTTGAGTATTCTTCTTTTTCATATTTTCATTGTTATTTATTTGATAATAGAGACATATCAGTACTGTCTAACATGGACTCAAAAATGTGTACCATATTCTAAATAGAATTATTTCTTTTTCACTGAGAACATATTTGAATTGCTGTTGGTTCAGGTTTTTACTTTCTTCTCAAGCCTGAAGTGTCATAGGCTGATTCACATAGCTCTAAGTAGCAGCAAGTATCAGAGTTTGTGAAATCACAGGTTGTTTAAATGATGTAATTACAATATAGTTAAAAATGTTCAAGTGATTCTTGATCACTCTTTATTAAAAAATGGATTAAAATTAAAAGATGTAAAATTATAATTACTAGAAATTAATTTTCACATTTTAATTCCAAAAGGTTGGGGTTGGGTTTAGTGGTTTGTTTTGGGGTTTTTTTGGAGGAAAGGGATGTGAGTGCGGATTTGGTGGGTTTTTTACTGCAGCTTTTGAGCAGGGAAGTCTTGTATAAGTGTATATGAAAAATATATAGTCATAACTGCCATGTATAGGAAAAAGACCCCATTTTTGCTGGTCTAAATATTCAAGTGCATGGAATTGGGCTACTTTTCCAGACATCATTGTTTTCTAGTGACAGACCCTAGCATAGGTGGTCAGGTTTCAAGTGTATATATGGGAACAACTCCATTGTTGGCATAATGGGGAACATTTACAGATTTGGAGGGTTTGTATGTTTTGTGGGGTTTGGTGAGTTTGCCGTGTTATTGTTTTACAGTAGTTTTATTTCTTTTAATTCTGGTTTTGATTTTGCTTTTTCTTCTTTCTGTAATGTCTTTGAGCCAATTCTGTCTTCCTGCCATCCAGTTATTGCAAGACACTGATTCTGTGATTGACAGTACTACTGGTGCAATTATTCATGCTATTAGCCATACTCATTGTATGTCTTCTAGGATATATAGACTGCAAAGAGCTTAAATGGTAGAGGGGAAGCCCTGCCTCAGTCATCTGAGTCTAGGCAAGCAGCTTCCATTTAAATACTTAAATGGCTAGTACTTTCAACTTCTTTTAAAGTGAGTCACTATTGCTAGCAATGAGACTTGTCTGAACAGAGCCTTGCAAGACTGGATCACAGCTTGTAGATATATATGTTATCACAGCCATTAGTCATGTTCCAAGCACACTTCTTTCTAAAAGTGCCAGATAAATCAATGGATCACTGGAAAGTAAAGTAGAATTTATTTTAGATCGGTTCATTTTTTTTTCTAAGACATTGTTCTTGAAATCCTTCTCTGACTTTCCCCCTTCACTATTTCTACATTTAAAAGTCTGACATGGATTAATAATTGTCATGATCTCATCATAAAAATTATTTTAAAAGAGAAAGAAGGGTAGAGATTAATTAATCTTTATCACAATTAATAAACCTCACCTTAAACAGCAGTGTTAGTCAGCATTTACCCTTGGGTACCTAGACTTAGACAGCTCTGATTACAGTGGTATTTCTTCCCAATTAGTGGAATGACAGAAAAACCATTCATTTCACCTATCCTTTGTGCAGTAGCACATTCTTTGGACATTGTTATGATGGTGGAATTAATGACTATTATTATGGAAAAAAACCTAAAAATATCTTAATGAGTCTTTCAGATCTTTGCTATGTCAGACCTAACTTCAGACAGAAGGTCAAAGGCTAGGGAAAATCTTCACATTTCATTGGAACTAAAGGAAAAAAATATCCACCACCACTCTCCCAAAAAAATCCAAACACTTCCTTTTCAGTGAGTGATCTAGTTCAGAAAGAAACATGTCCACTAACACTAGGTAAATGTGGATTTCACTTGGCTCACACTTAGCTACAATCTGCCCATAGCTATCCTCTTTAAATGTAACTGTCTTGTACCTAAAACTCTGTCGGCTGTTTTTCTTCCTCTGATTTCATTACAGAAATGAAAGATAAAAACTAGGTATGGGCCAAGAATTTTGCTCTGCAAGCAAGGTAGAATTAACCTATCCACCCAATTAAATTTCTAGTGTCTGGATTTTTACTGTATTGTAGTTTCAGTTATGCAATGTCCTTGGACAACTGCTCTGACAGCTTTATGAGTAATTATCATTGACCCTCCAGTGTTTTCTTAAAAATGAAATTTCTGATAATAATTATCTCCTAAGAACCATTGGAATCAGCAAATTTTGTGTTTGACTGCATTATGCTTTGTGGAAAAGGTGATAAACTCACGTGTAGTAGAAAACATGCAATTACTGTTATTGTTAAGATGCTAATTTGACTTTTCTAAGATACAAAAGCATAATTAATTTTAATGTTTACTGGCTCTTACATTGTCAATGGAGAATTGTTATACTTCTTTGCAGTATGATGAATAATAGAATAACAGAATTCTATTAACATAAATATGATAATTTTTCCAGATGAATACATTTGAAAAAATATGTCCATTTAATATCAGTGCCATTAAGATTTCTTTCTATGCAAGCTGGGCGATATCGATGAGGAGTGCATATTTCTTTTTACCTGGACACTTTATTTAGATGGGAGATTGAGCTTGAAGAGACACTATGTCAAGAATTGTTATATATTTTGTGATCTTCCCTCCTCAAAAGGGCTCATTAAGTTGATACACAGAAAAGCTAAAATTTTTAAGATATATGTCAGCAAACACTTAAATTGGCTCAAAAATACCATTAGTGAAACTTTACATGCTTAGATTTTAAGCAAATGAAGTTTATTTCATGCTGTGAAAGCAGTATAGGTAAATATTCAATGCA